>NC_044245.1:88781803-89381803 GCF_003957555.1 Calypte anna | reverse complement strand
GCTGGTGTGATTTCTCATAAAGTTTTTTTTCTCATAAAGTTTTATGCCAATAAACAGTTCTGTCTTACCGTGGTCCCAGTGCTGGTCAGCATTATGACTCCTAAATTCTTCTGGTGGCATTGCCAAAGAAAAATCCCTCAATGCTGTGCCACATACTGAGGTTATTCTGAATCCAGACCAATTAGAGCTGCTCAGTGAGAAATGCTGTGGTGTGGTTTCTCTCCTAATTTAATCATTTTTCAGGGATGAGCAATGTCCTTGCTCTTAGTTTCACAGCCTGCTTGGATGTATTTACACATCTACAAAATTTACAAAATACATATCTACGCCAAAAGTTGTGGGGTTTTTTTGTCTGGTTGTTTTTTGTTTGTTTTTTTTTTTTTGTTTGTTTGTTTGTTTGTGTGGTTGGTTGGTTTTTTTTGTATTTTTTAAATGGAAAAGTGAGAAGAACTCCTTTTGGTTGTTAGCTCTCACCTGGGAACTGGAAAGACTTGATGGTACCGCCTTCTCTGCTCTCCCCAGCAGACAAGCCTAACCACCAAGCTACTGACTTTAGAATGAAAAGAAGACAAAAAAAAAAAAAAAAAAAAAAAAAAAGGAAGCTCTCATCCCTTCCTGTTGAATGTCATTTTGCATATTTAAAGATTTTTTGGCCTGGAAAAAGCAGCCTGAAAAGCAGCAGGATCTGCAGCCCGGTGGAGCAATCATTCACTGTGGGAGGGATGCCCAAGTAGTGCAGGCACCAACAGCTCCCACTGCCCCAGGGATGCAGCACCACTCGTGCCAAGTGGAAGCAGCTGACCCAGTCCCTCATGGGTGTCCTAACAGGCCTCCTGCAAGTGCAGAGAACAGATTGAACCCTTTGGGCTGTATACTCTGATGTTTTTCTAGGTTTAGGATCCAGATGGGTCTCCACTCAAGTTAGGTGTTCAGCTGGTCAGTGCTGTTAAAATCAGAAAGTTTTAAAGCCTACAGGCCTAGGAGGTTTTAATCACAAATAATCACCTTAATAGGGTTGGTTTTGATGTGTTTTTTGTTTGTTTGGTTGTTTTTTCTTTTTTGTTGTTTTGTTTTTTTTTGTTGGTTTGGTTTGGTTTTTTGTAACTATTAAGGTTCGGGATTCCTGGTTCCTGAAGTTGACTTTAGGAACTCAGTATTTTGTGGAGATGGGCCTCAGGGACAAAAGGGTTATTTTGATTCAGGTTCCAAATTAATCCTGCATCTCCTGCCAATATTACTGAAGGACATCTGCAAATCAGAGGCAGACATCTAGAATAACCTAGTTCTGCCTCTTCGGAGAACCTAAAGGGATTCAGATGATCAAGCTTCTTTAGTTGCAAAATTGTCTCATTCACGAGCCCACCTTTTCACTATTAAATTTCTTGGTTTTGATATATCTGTTTTCTTCATCTTAAGTGCCATTAACACCTTATTTATTTCACATATGTCTATATCCACATATTACCACCTAACAAACTTTACATGAGGTCCAATTATAAAAGATGTACCCAGGGAATTTGTAACTCACTCCCAGCCATCAGGAAAGCAAATACAGTCCAGTTCATGCCTATCAGCAAACAGCAGCTTGAAGCAAGTGTTGTGCAGAACAAGTTATGCTTACCATCAGCAGCCCTTTATAAGCATAGACAATCCCAAGCCAAATTGTCATGTGAGTGTTTTCGCAGTGCTCCAAGATTGGTCGGATGGAAATATCTCTGCCTGCAGGGTCCGGCTGCAAAAATAAAAGGCAAAATATTTGGATCAGGTTTCATTTGCATCCGCCCCTCAGAGGTACTTAAACATGTCCTCAGTAGATTGAGGACGCACAGACTACAATACGGAATGCATAATTTAAAATTAAATTGTGATAATTGCAGAGCCATGAACCTGCAGAGGAATACAGTGAAAAGAAAACAACTGCCTGATAGCTGTCACCAGGTGAGGTCACCTCTAACTGCAAACCAGAAAGAAAATGTCTGAAGTCACTCTGTCTTAAACAGCATCAGTCACATTTATCAGCTCTAGGACATCTAATTTTTCTACCAGGCAAACAGCTTGAATGCAGAGACATGAAAATAAATGTGCTTAAAGTCATCCTTCCTTTCACCCGCAGCTCTTGTGTCACTGGCAAATGGCTGATAAACAATGTATGAAACATTGCTGTGTTTCAGGTGTTTTTTCATTGATAGCCATAAGTTAAATCACAGACCATATGCTATGGAAATTACAGCAGTAGGTGAGAAGGGAGTATAAATCATAAAAAAAATCTGGAAAAAAAAATGTCCTTTAGAACAAATGAACATCTATGCAAAATTTAGCACTGCTGGAAGTTTTGCAGCTTTCCATTTATTTTGAAAAAGAGACTGGATAAAAGCTCAGAATCCAGAGGACTTGCAGACTATCAGGACTGTTTGTAGAAGGGAAAAGTCAAAATAAAGATTATAGGCAAATGTGAAAGAACCTCCCACCCTCAAAACTTTTTTTTTTTTTAATTAAAAAAAAGAAAAAAAAAGAAAAAAAGAGCAAGAAGAGAAAAAACAGTTTACTCAAAGAGCAAATGAAGAGCAAATGGGTTCTAGCTACTTTGCTGTCCTCAGTTAGAATAAATATTATGACCTGGTCAAACTGCTTTTTAATGGTGTATAAGAACACAAGGTACTTTGTGTATGTGATTCTATCAGATCCTGTTTTAGTTAGATACTGCAAATTACTCCTCTTGGCTGTTCTGAGCCATGTGTGACTACAGTCTGGTGCTTTACAGAAAACACTGAAAAACTGGAAGCTATTTTTGTCTTTCTGCTTTGGAAGAATGCATCTGAACTTCAGCTAAACTAACTTCAACCCAGGCATAACTTTCTGTATCTGATTGCCCCAGAGGGCTTTGCAATTTCCCTTTTTGATGAATGAACAATGTCTTATGAAGCCTTATGCAAAAGTCTAATGGTTATTATTATTCTTGCTTGCTCTGATGCTGGTATGAATTTTGCTATGGCTTTCAGGGCTCACAGCACTAATCCACATCTCAGTTTCTTTCATCAGCCTTTTTGTAGGTGAGATAATGTCCCTGACTTCGTTCAATGTAAAAAAATGATATAACAAATAAGGAGATAGACAAAGTGCTGGGGGGAACCCCAAACAACCTTGTCCTATGCACTGCATAGTCAAAAGATCTGCAACTTTCTTAGCAAATCCTGCAGTAGGCAAGACATTAACATTTAAAACTTCTCTTCTCCTGGACTTCTGTAGGAACCCTGAAAAGGAGAGTAAAAATCCTTGAAAAGAGGTGTCCTAATATAAAAGAGGATAAATACCAAGAAGACAATATTAACTCTCCCAGAGAACTCATGACTCTGCTCTAATAGTTGCTGATGGCAAGCCAACAACCATTAGTGGAAGAATTGAAATGACTGCAAACATGAAATGGCATCACAACATTTAAGATGATACAGATGTTTGTCTTGGGATCAGTTAAACTCTCTCATTTTCCCTCATCCATGTCAAAAGCTCAGTGCTAAAATTTAGGTACACAGAAGGGAAAATACTCTTTCATGTCAAAGGTAGAACCAGCTATGTTCAACATCATTCCTGACTACTATGAAGTCAAGTTCACAGCATGACAAGTCATTCAAACAGAGCTCTGTATGTGTAACTGATGTGTGAACAACACCTGAGCCTGCAATAAAGATATATTTTCATTCTGAGTTACAGTATACCAACAGTTTCATCCCACATGGTCTGGAATTATGGAAATTACATAAAATTTAAGCTTGTGGTCATCAGAATGCCCCTTTTTTTTTTTTTTTTTCTCCCCCTCATACTGGGGATTCAGCACAGCACTCTCTTCATTTTCCAAGTTCTATGTCCTTTCTTCCATGTATTCCCTCTGTTTCAGTTTCGTACTTTTGTGAAACAAGAAAGTTTATAAATAACATAGACTTCAACTTGGTGTGCCTAATGTCATGGTTCAGTTCCTTTGTCCCTGGACTGAAACTTTCACTCAGACTCAGACTGAGGGATTCCACCACCTTTCACCAACAAGGAGTAATTTGACTTATTCGTTATTTTGAAGAATATTACTGAAATGCAAACTCCTCTATGGCCAGTGGGAGATTATGTTTTTATTTCTACTATGTGGATATTCTGTAATGCAGATTTGCTCCTGAATTGGAAAGCATGCCTGTCCATCCACTCAAAATGGAGAGACTTGAAAAGAAAAATGAAGAAATGGAAAACATAACTTAAGTCACATAATTTCCTTAGTAGGAAGATCATCAGATTTTATAAGGCAAAGAGATGTTTTTAAAAATATGTTAATAAATAAAACAGTGCCTTCAGATTTTCTGTCTGAGATAAGAAATTCTTATAAAGTGCTCTGGGGTGAGTAGGAAAAGAGGGAATACTGACTGCAGCATCAGCGAAAGTGTGCAAGGGGCAGCATTTCTTTCAAAGAACTTTCCCAATTTGCAAGATGGTAATATTTTCAAGAAAATTTTGCTGAGGTCTTGAGCACGTAGAGTTTAGCCCTGGCAGGTAGCAGTAATTTTAGTGAACCAATTTTGCTGATCACTTACTGCTGCTGCTGCAAAATGACATTCCTGTTTTACTGCTTTTAATTTGCCATTCTGTTTCTTCACTGATTTTGCATGAATTTACTAATCATAGCAAAAATCTGGGTTAAAAAAACATACGATATTTTCTGATGTCAAAAGAATTTTAAAAACCTCTACAATTACAGCTGAATGGAGCACTTCACTGACCTCTCTAATCACGCACCATTTGTGCACTTTGTTACTGCTTTAGAAAGGACGACAACATAAATGCTACCAGTGATTATATATGTACTGGAAATTTGCCCTTTCCTTTTATAGAAAATAATCTAAATGCCCTTCAGATGTTGTACTCAAAAGCCTGAAGACCTCACATCTTGTGATTAGGCCAAAGCTTTCCTACCTCTTCTGAAACCTAATAAGGTTTCTGACATTGACATCAATTTCTCGAGTGTTTTCAGTGGTTGAACATAAACAGTTTAATCTGTTCACTTCATACAAGAGTTTTGTATCATCTCTAGTAAAATGCTTGTTTTTACATGAGATCTGCTAGGTCTTGAAAGAACCCAAACTAGTAAACAGATTACCCACAAAATGTTTATATCCCCTTTCTGTGCATGTTCAGATTATCATTAGTCACTGTAGTAGTGTTGTTGCCTTTTAATTTTATTTGTTCTTCAGGCTACTGGTGGCCTGAGAGGTCATTAGTTTAATAGGGGAGAAATAATTTCAGTGGATACTGTCAGAGGGAAGACTGAAGCTTAAAATCACCTGGAATCAGCAGGAAAAATTTGCAGGGGCAAAGACAGAGACTGTCAAGTGCCTCGTGCCTTTCTATACCTCCTCAAAATATCCCAGAAGCCATGAGACCCTTTTCTCCTTCACATATCTATGGATTGTGGTACAAAACTACAGGCTTGGCCTATGCATGCTTTCCAGAGTGGCCTCTGTTAGGGAAGGAAAGAGGCAGTGCTTCAAGTACAAGTGTAGTTTTCCTGGAACAATTTTCTCAGTTCCTGTAAGATCTGGCTCTACGTGAGTAAACAAACATGTGCAATGTAATGAAGAGCTTTCCAGCTTTCCTTATCTCTGGCTACATTTTGGAAAGATAGAGCAAACAGCCCTGAGGCATTTATTTCTTCTGGGCATGATGTCATTTGATCAATTAATAAAGATGGTCTGTATTTTTTTTTTTTTTTTCCATCTATAACTATGATTTCTTAGTGGACATTAAGATAGTCAAAATCCGTTTGGAAAAGACCTTGCACACTGGAAACATATTTGACAATTAATGCATCATTGACTCACATTGTGTCTTTACTGCTATTCCTTCTCCATAACTCCACATAGGTCTTAAAAGGAGGAAAGGTCTGTGTTGTGGGGCTGGACTAGATGACCTTTAAAGGTCCCTTTCATTCCAGACTACTCTGTGAGTAGTCACCAAATGTCTGTGAAGAACAAGCTGTGCCACAATATCCAAAACTGCTTGATCTTCCTAGGGACAACTTCTATGTGGCCACCTCTTCAGGTGCTTTTGACAGATGATGCTCATTTACAGAGCTGTGGTGCTGCTGTGTAACTCAACCCAGGGGTGGACATTCCCAGCAAGCTTGCTAAGAAATTGCAACAAATTTCCAGAGTGACATTTTACCATTTCTACAGCTGCAGTTTCATCAGTGAGAAAACCAGAACATTAGGCCTCAGTCTTATACAAAGTTAGACATGAAACACAAGGTAAATAGTTGCAGCTTTTGTTTACTGGATTTAAAATAAACTGTTTAGTTCCCATGTAAAATACAAGATCATACTCTTCTGTCAGACTGTTAAAAAGGTCTTCATGTTCCATCCCACTCTCTGTTTTATCTTCTCTTTAAATGGCTTCCATCTAACTGGCAAAATGACTGTATACTATCACTAGTCTGCAGCATGAATTAGACATCTCTGGCATTTTTAATTTGGCACATTTGACAGGCATATGGAGCCCAAATGTGATTCCTTATCTGGAAATCCAGACTTAGCTAAATTAGATGATCCTCATTTCTGTTTAAATGAACTGCCCCCCCAATGTAATTACAGTTAGTTTAGATTATAAATTCTACAAGGAATATAAATTTACTTGCATGTTGTAACAGGCCCACCTCTGTGCTAAACTAAACTGCGTATCTGTATGAAAAGGTGTTCCACAAAAGGATTCACACAGTTTTTGCAAGCAGCTTATTGTAGCTTTTTGTATTCTGTTTTCTCAATTACTGATGAAAACAGAAAAGGAAGGATCAGAGGCTGCCTTCTTTTCAATTACTTAATAAATCGAGGGTATTTTTAGAAAAACACATCTGTGATACGAAAAAAGAGATTTACCAGGAAATGTATCATTTTTGTTTCACATATTTTTGACTTTGTGTAATTATACCTTCCATGAATACAAACTAGCAATCCTAAACTGGGTTAGCTCACTTGGCGTTTCTTCCAATTAAAAATTTGATAGGCAACCTAGAATAAAATCTTGTTTCTCTTTGTTCATATCTGAGCTTGGGTTCAGAGACATTATGAATCGCATTGGATGTTGTATTGTAGCTTAGTGAAGTACAAAACTGTTACTGAATGCTTGCAGTCCAGTAACTGATTTTATTTATCTTTGAGTTTAATTGAGAAATTCAGTTACTTCTGTAATATTCTAATGATCCAGCACAGTGGTTGATTTAAAGACTTCTTCTTTAAGCATTTTCCTTTGATTCAGTCATGGGACAATTTGATCATGGAACAGGAAATCATCTTTTAACAAGTGAGCACAGCAAAATTTCAAATAGTAAGGGCTGCTTTCCAGTTTGGGAATGCAGAAGTCTGTCAATAAAAGTAGGCTTTCAACTAAATAACTATCCTCACACCTGGCCATGCCATAACTTGTGCAAGAGAATTGAGGAACACAAATCTTCTGACCTCACGAGAAGGTAAGGATGAGGCTCTGAGCAACCCCAATATCCACTGCATCTGGTGTACATACTTGATGCTCTCTCATGAAAGGCCCAAGGAGAAAATTATTTTCGACTTGAATTTAGATTTTTTAAAATTAAATGTTATTTATATTCATAGAAACATCTACAGTTGATGACTATGAACACATAACTGCAGCAAGACAACATGTTGTATCAGTTCCTATCTGAATAGAAAAGCTTCTCATAAGGCTAAAAAGTTTAGGAATGTTACTTTTTTTCCCATTTCTAATGGATGCAAAACCAATAAAATATTGCCTCTGTGTTCTATGAAAATTTTAGAAATCTTAAATTTATCTTAGTTTGTAAGAGAGAAGATTCTAGCCACCTCAAAGATGTTAATGAATGAGGCCAAGGATTGCTCCTGAAGTTCTCAATGGTTCCACAGGGGTGGTGATGACTGCAGCAGTGCAGTATTATCCTGAAATGTAACCTCACTCTTAGTTTCAAGTGGAAACTGTGTGGAATAGAAATAAGCATTTGTCCCAGTATGCCCCCTCTTCACAACCCCACAGAAGTGGTTCAGTGGGATCCTCCAGAGGAGGATTTGTGCACAGCTGTGGTATGAAGTACTTCTGAATGCAAGGTTTTTTATATAGATCTGAATATACACTCCTTGCCCCTGTGATATGAAGTAAAGAATATCTTCAGGCTATTCAGTGTGATTTACAGCATATTTTCTGCTTCATTCATTTTCCTTTTATACTGAAATTCATCTCCCCACACCACCTCAGTCAATGGACTGGACTTAGGCATTACCTGGCTTCACAAAGACTTCAAAAATCAAATTCATCCAACAATTGAGAAGAAATCTTGTTTACATGGAACTTCTAAAAATTCCTAATTCCAAGTGGTATTTTAGAATTGCATCCATATGGGACAGTAATTCCATAACGGTTGACTAGCGAGAAATCCACAGACAGTGAAATGGCATTAGCTGAAATACCAACATGCCTGTTTTTTAATCTGGCCATTTTATAAAACATAAAAGAGATGTACCATATAAGCCAAGGAAAAAGGTACTGACACATTTTGAGACTTCAAGTATATTAATGTAGTTATTTTACATCCCTTCTTACAAATACAGAATCCAGGTCTAACTTTACAAGTGGATGAGAGCAAAGATACAAGGCAGAAAACCAGAAGGAATTCCTACCAAATTCGAATTCCTACTGCCCTGAAACAAAAAGGTCTGGCAATATGGTCACAGTGATAGCCACACTGTAATATCTTTAAAACAAACCTACTTTCTAGCTTCCCATCTGTGTCTTGTAGAAATAATTCCATAAAGTAGCTAAAGTACATGCCGTAAGTCAGAGTGATTGAAGGATGATATAAAATGCCAAAAGAGCTATATATAAACTCTTGTATTGTGAATGGGTCTGTACCTTCACCTGTTAAGAAAATCCTTTAGCAGATTTTTTTATAAGCTTACTTTACCTAATGCAGTGGTGTTTATTTAAGTTAAACTGGTTTTTGAGAAACAAAAAGTTCCCAGAGATTTTTTTGTATTTTTATTAATATCATCCCCAATCCATGCAGTTTCATTTATTTGTATTATAATAAAATAAAAGTAATAGATTAGACTGAGTAATGAAAGCTCTGTGATCCCTACAAACAAATGCAGACAAGCAATAAAAGGGAAAAGGCAAAATTCTCTTGCATCACAGAGTGTTTCAACCAACTGTGACCAAGTCTTCCCACACCACACTCAGCAATCTTTCAGTAGAAATTTTACATCATATTATTTCTTCAAAGAATATTACCCCAATTCATATCTAGGGACTGTATAATAAAACATTTCTGTATATGTGCATGGAGGCAGTGGGATCTTACAATGAATGATGCATTCACAGCAGTAGAACACATGGTTTTCTTTGAAGGGGGGGCAAAAGGCCAAAATACATAAGAAGAGTAGGTTAGAGGACTGAAAACCTTTGTTACTACCTAGACCCTCCTGTGCTGCACAAATTCTTCCAGAAATATGCACTTGTTGGTAACAGGGGGTTTACAAACCCCTCCTTTCCTGTGATGCCAGATTAGGGGTTACAAGCTGGACTTGCTTTTTCTTCTCTTTTTTTCCCCTTTTCTAAATAGATTTTCTGCTATGCTGGAGGCCATACCAACCACTTTACTTGGTGGCTGGACCAGTTCAACATCTCCTCCCTTATGGTGATGGAAGCATAAAGGAGAATGGCAAAGCACAAATGCAGAGGACAGCCTGTGAGGTTGCAGAGACACTGCTAGGGTGGCCCTGGCAGGAAGACAATCAAGGTAGAGGCTCTTTTGGCTGATAATTTCCTAGTAGGTCACACTTGAGTTGTAAGTAAGGATCTGACTTAGCATTCTTGCTGTGGTACTGAGAGAAACAAGACTTAGCCCTTTTCCTGCAGATCACCCAGGTTTGCACCCAGCAGCTTACAGAATCTATTACCACTTGCTCCTCCCAGCAATAAATACTCTCAGATTTTCAATTTTGCCCAGCTATTTGGGCAAAGAAGGGCAACAATCTCACCTCTATAACTGTCTTTTTTTTTTCCTGTTTAGTCCTATAATCCCTTTGATTTATGAATTCTGACAGTGTTTATTAATATGCCTATTTATATTGTGGTGCCAACAAATATTGGATACCATCATCATGCAAAAAGTGAAAAATCCATTCCCTAAGAGGATTTAAAAGCATAGATACGAGGTGTGGGAGAAGAGAGAAGCATGAAGGAGGGATGTGTGATATTTTCAGTGGCAAGTACCAGTGGAGATCACTGTGCCCCTGTGCTGGCACTGACAAATGAATAGTTTCTGAGCTGTGGTAACTAAAATGGACTTCTTCTCAACATAAAGGACATTTTAACTTCCTCATATATTCTTTTATAGTCCCCAAAATGGTTAGATGATGGCCCATCACCTGGAGGATTTTGCTGCTATTTTTATGACCGCACTAAGACATAGCTCAGAAAGTATTATATGAAGTGGAGGTCTCTCCTTTGTTTTCAAAAATTTTGAGTGAATCTTTAATACATAAATGCTAAGAGTAGCTTAATAAGTATATTCACACAATTACATTACAATAGTTGTAGTAGAAGCACCTACATCTCCTCCAAAGTATTTCTAGAATTAGGAGATAAAGTTTCCCCAGCTCAGAAATGGCTGAAATCAGTTCTTAATTGGTTTTTGACAATCAAATGTAAAGTGCATCTTAATATAAGGTAGTACATGAAAACATTTGTCTCTCATAAGAATTTCAAAGATTTCAACTTTTTTTTCCCACCTTGCAAAACTAGTGATGTCTTATACATAAACATTTTTACATACCAGCATTCAAAACCTGAAGGAATTAATTGATAAATAAAGGTCAGGACAACAAATATTTTGATAACTTCAAAGGATTTAATTTGGTTTTGACCTTTTAAAGCTGTTAACCTTAGTGGATATAACCTTACTCCATCTGAAAAGAAAGGGCACTTTGAATTAAAAAGATATTTTCTTTAGTTAACAAAGGTCAGCTAGAACATTTTAGCACTTTTCTACCAAAATAAATCTGCATGGGGAAGCTCACTGGGACCACCTTTTCTGTACAAGTATATAAATCTTACAAGTACTCAATATTTTATGAGAAAAATATCTCCTAAAGTAAGGAATATCTGCAGCAGTGATACTATAACTGAGCCAGAATTAAAGCAGTTTCACCTATGAATGAAGTACACATCTTTACAACTTCTACCAGCATAATTAAGCCAGCAAAGTTTACAGACTGGAGGTAAGCACACAAAGTACACGAAGTACTCTACCTTCATCTTTGGTACAGTGTTCTGCTTCAGCTGTGAAAGTTATAGCCCCTGGCAAAATTAAATTACTCTTGGAATCTTAAATCAACACCTTTCCTGTCTTAAAGAAAGAACCTTATATGAGGCTTAGGATTCCATAGTTTTATTGGCATTAATTTGGAAAGAGACTTTTGATAATAATTTCATCTTCATCAAAACACAGGATGCATATTTCCTTTGCATTAATTCCTGTTTGAAATAAAATCTCTCTTAGAAAAAACATGCAGTGATGATGAACCTACACAGCTCTTGCTGAGTTAAGTCTGTTGGCCGCAAAAAAAGAGAAATCACTATTTTTTTTCTCATTCCTAAAATTAATTTAGTGTTAGGTTCCCTTAGCTCTTACTATGTTTTGTCTAATGAACTGAAAGGCTATGTAACAAAATGGAGGTCCTGTATTGGTATTTACAGACTTTGGCCCAGCAAGCTCTTAATCTAACTCTTTCTAAGCTAGAATATTATAACTCCTAATATTTTTTTACTATGGACATGTTATATCTTTCTTTAAAAAGCTTTATTACTCTTCATTGGACCATTGGACCATTATGTTTCCTGAATTCTGAAAAGTGGAACTGATCACACTATGCTGGTTGTAGCTGCCCTAGAGCCATATCCAGGATTAATCCTACCATAACACCCAAGGTCAAGGAAGACCAAGGCATTTTATGAAAGCATAAATGCCCTAAAATCTCTCAATTTCCGTTTTATCTATTCTAAATGAATAGAGAGATACCAAAATAGCTGAAAAGCTAAAGAAAAGAAAACAGGTAATCTTGAAGTCTTATTCACCAAGTCTTTCTCCTGTTTTCATAGGAAGAGTTGACAGGAGTGAGGACCAATAATAGCTGCACTAAGCTACCTCGAAAGTTATGTGCTCCCAAAACACAAAAAGAAGAGCAGTTATGGAGATTTTTGATTTTTCCATTACATCTTTCTTCTACAAATAGCTATTTCATTGTCACCACTTCTATTGACGTTATTCTGAGCAAAGTCAGAGCAGGCAGTCAGGGGAATTTTTTTCCTTCTCTCAGTTCAGTAAAACTTTTATGCAACATTTTTCTTAAATAATTTATCTTCTTTCAGCATCTGTCAGACCAGATTTCATTTAACACAAGTCTACCACACACTTTAAATGTTGCAGGTTCTTTGCTCTGATATACAACAGAATTTTCAGTTGATAAAAAAGCAAGCCATCAAAAAAAAAAAAAAAAAAAAAAAAAAAAAAAAAAAAAAATCCAAAAAAACCACCAAAACCCCAAACCACCACCAAAAAACTAGCAATGATAAATTCCATTCTACATTTTCATAGAATTGTTTTTTTATACTTTTAAGGTCCATATAGCTTATTTTTTTTTTTAGCTTGTGAAGCATGCATTTAATATACAGGTAGTACAAGCAGATAACTCTGAACATTTTCTACCCTGTAATTCCTACATCTTCTTGTCAAAAATAGCATATATGCCTATTTATATGACTATGTTTCAGTGAAGTCTTGTATTAAAAGATCCATATGAGACAAAACACTTATTTTCAATTATAGGAAGCCCTGTTCTGTAAACATTATTTGATTTGTTTTCCTTTTTTTTTTCTATACTAAATATATAGTGCATATCTACAACTGTACATTTTTTATCTTCTCATGTGAACTTTAAGTATATGCAGATGATGAACTTGGTATATACAGGTGATCTTACCTACAAGCATCTTCCCATTACAGATGTGTCAGGTGATCATATGAAAGGTTTGTTTCAGGATCCAGTATTGGCAGCAAAGCTTCTGGTTTTGACTGGCCTTCAGTAATCCATTGAGGCGGTTATTTCTGAGGTAAAGTGCTCTCATGATCCCCATGAATCCATCCATTCCTCCCCCCCCTTTTTTTTAAATAGGGCATATTTAAGGATGTTATCATTTCACCCATTCTTTTTTTAAACCATGCCTACTATGTAATTTCATTTTAGCAGGCGAGCATCTGGAGTTCTTCTAAAGCGCTTCTAGAGCTGACAGGAAAGTCCTCCAAAATCCTATCTCAGCAGAGCCCCTGGCAGCTCACATTTAGACCCAAGTTTTCATTTCTGAGATCAAGAAACTGGGAAGAAACAAGTGGGCTGGGGCCTTTTTTTTTCTGCACCATTTTTCACTGCTCACTGGAAGGCAGGCAGATGGGCAAGGTCAGCATGAGGGCAGGAAGGATGCTGCTCAGGGCGAGCAGAAGATTTCCGCACAGTAAGGGTGTCAGCAAGGTTTGTCTGACATGGGATTCACCTCCTTTGCAGTATTGACCCACAGCCACCAGCTTGCCACACTTTTCAGGACAAACCTCTTCTGATGGAGCTACATGCACTGTCACCATATGCCCTATGGGGAAGCAGTGTGCCAGAGGACTTTCCGGGAGCAGAACCAGCCAGAATATCAGGGGTGTGTAGTGAAATGGGGCAACCAGGTGCCACTAATTGCCAGGGAGTGGGCATGAGCTTGTGTTAAGCCCACCTGTGCCTAATTAGGGCAGGCCCCCACTGCGCATGAGCAGGACCAGGGGGCCAATAAAAGGTGAGGCCTGAAGCAGAGGCTCAGCTCAGTCCTGAGCAAGCCAGCAGAGAGATCAGTTGCTCTCGGAGCAATAGCACCGATCCGGGCTAGTCAACGCTGAGGGCTATAGGCTTAGAGCATTGCTCGTGAGTCTCTGCTGGAACACCTGGTTGGACCTTGAAGCGCCATTCCCTAAAAGAGGTTTGTCTTGCTACAGGGTGGATTAAGCAGCAGTGGTATGCTTTGAGAAACTAAACTAAAGGCATAATGTTCTGCTACTGAGTTATTAGTTGATTTTCCTTAAAGTAAAACCACACTGAAGTTCTCTGGAGCAGCAATGGTAAGACCCAACTGGTCCAGCATGGCAAGGTTAGACATCTCAGCTTCTCTGTTGGAAGAAACTTTCCTTACCAGGGAGAAACTGAAGCTTGAGCTTGCCCTGAGGCTTGAAATAGTGTCAGTGGTGACAATTCTGGATCTCCTGATTCTCTATACAGTAGAGCAGACTTTTGGTAAACTAGTCAGAAGATGAAATAGAAGCCTCACAAATACATCAAGGATAGAAATAAACCTTGGGAAAAAAGCTAGGATCAACAAAGGAAATACTGAGGACTTAAGAGGATTGAAACATTGGACCATTTTGGTTCAAGAAGAGTGTGGAGAAGAAATGAAACAGTGGTGAAAATGTTCCATTTTGCCTGAAAAACTAAGGAGGAGGAGAAGGCTAAAGTGAAGATCACATGTTTCTCCTAAATAGCCTCTTCTTCTGCTACTGTCTGTGACAGCTGGTGGGTTATGAACTGACTCCGCATCGTTCTCATCCATGGTCCTCCAGTTAACATTTATAAACAAAAAATTAGAAAACAATTATTTCTCTAACTCAATCAATGTTACCTTTTAATGCACTTTTATAAAACTAATTTTTCTTCTTGAAATGTGCTTGTGTAAGTAAATGTGTATTTCCATGGCAACAAGACCTAATGTTCCCACAACCACCTTGACATTAATTTATGAATACATCAGATGTTCAATAAAACAAATTAAACAACATCAATTAATGGAAAATAATTTTCTTAGAGGCGGTCGAATGCTATGAAAATCACCTCTATACAGATCAGAAACTTCATTGTTATTTTAGAGAAAGGAACTCCTATAGAGGCAAAATTCATATGCAGTGTTTTGGTCTTGACTTAGCAAAACCAGTGTCTATTAGCTTGAAAAATATCCATCTAGAGACCCCATCCAGGAAAGAATGGATAGGGAAAAAATATATGACAGTTATTCACAAAATTGTTTACGAATAAACAAGTGTACCCACCACAAAGCAGTGCTTGGATATCATCAGTGGGATGGACAATTTTAAAGATTCAAGTATACCATGATTTAGCTAACCCGTTAAAACTCCAAGATTCATTTATTACATAGAGTGAATAAGTAGCATGGTTTTTGCATACAGTTCAGGGATTAGAACATCTATTCACAAAAAAATTTTCAAAGAACTAAAGTTCAGCTAGTTTGAATTATTCACACTATTTTTTTTCAGGGAGAAAAAACCCTGAGTCGTACCTTAAATTTCAGAATATTAGTTTTCATGTTTTTACCTGAACTTTTTATCAGTTAAAAGTCACACAAACCCATTCCTTACAGACTAACAGGTCTATGTTAGCCTTCCTCAATTAAATAGTACCATATTGTACAAATAATTCTGGCTGTAGTAATTAGGGCAACATGTGGAATGAAGAATAAGAGAAAATTAATAAGGATATCTGAATCTGCCATTACCTAATTTGCATGTTAAATGGTACCTTAGTACTGTATGAGCAAACTGTCACAATCTGGTCCTATGCATCTGTTTTTTTTTGCAGAGGCATATAATCTTCTTATTGTTCTTTAAATACCTTTTTCTCCCTGAGAGAAATAAGGTCTGTGGTATCTTGATTACTGTATCTGCTAATTATGAATAAATAAAAGGTTTTAATTTTCAGTGTAGTATATTTAAATACACTTCTTCCAAGTACTGTACCATATATAATAGTCACAGTCTCTCATTTGGATTGAATCAAGTGACCATGAAGTTAAACATTTAGCTATGCATTGTTCACATGGGAAACAAATCAAAGCTGAGGACCAGTGTTTCTCGTGACAAGCAATAATAGCTTCCTCCAATAGTTTCTGATCCATATTAGCTGTGTAAATGTTCTTTTAAATTAAAAAGTATATTCTCATAATGCAGATGTTCTAGTTTAATTTCTATTCCCAAAATATTTTCAGAAATTTGTCTCCTGATTCTCTCTGTAGTAGGCTCTATGTTTGCCAAAATAGTCTCAAAAGAATCCAGTAACAACATTTAACTCTATGGTTAAAATTATTTGCCTGTGACACAGGTTACAAACATGCAGTGTGTAGCTTACAGACTGAAAACAAGTCCACCAAGTTACCATTTGTTACTCATGGATTTTTTTCTTGCCTGAATATTTTGGATGGAAAAATAGTAGAAATGTATACCTGAAAATCCCAGAACAGGACATGGGGTTATCTGCAGATGTAAATGGCTATCTTCAACCCTTAGCATTTCAGCATTATCCAAATGAAACAATAAAAATAGAAATAATTAATACACAGGTGAAGGGCACAACTGAATGTACGTTTTTTACCATCATCATGCCACTTATTAACAAATGATGAACACACATCTGTACAAAACAGTGTCTAGAAAGGCTGTAAAAACACTGGCAGGTGTAGGCTGTATTAGCAGATGAATTTATTTTGTGCATGTGGACAGTGGCCAACAAACAAGCTAGGATGTTACTAAAGCTATACATTAAAGTGTCTGTCCAGCAGGGTTAATGTGCATTCACTAAATGGTGCAAAAGGGTGCATTTTTTCTAACTCTGCAGATAAGTGCAATTTGGAGTATGTTATGACTTTGGATCCAGTAGCTGTACCTAGAAATCGATTGCTGTATTTTCACTTCAGTGTAGTCAGGATTCTGCCTGTGTTCTTTCGTGTTTTCCAAGCTTGATATGGTTCCTACAACTGCAGCTAATTGGAATCACCATCCCTGTCACTTCCTAGGCCAGGCACACCTATTCAAACACAGTCTTGTGGTCTGAATGAACAGCAGTGGATGGAGCATCTTAGGCACACTTTTGGAGTGTACGTTCTGTTTTATGTTCACTGAAAAGGACACCAGTTCTCGTCTTCATCTCCAAGAACCATTCCAGAGGTGCATTCCCAAATAAAAATGCTGATGCAAACTGGCACAAAGTGCCCCAGGAAGGGAAGCCATTTCACAAGTCAACACAGATTAAAGTGAATAACTTGCATTATCAAATGTACACATGTATATGTGTATCTACAGTTTCATGTGACATTTCTCTGATACAGATTTTACTTTTTTTAGAGGAAATTGACATTTGAGAAGCTTCAAATTGAAGAAACAGAGTTCCTCTCTTAATTTGCATCAGAATGCTGCACTAAAATTTAACAAGAAGATCAAAACATAAAACCAAACAACCTCACGAAAGCTGTCTTTCAAACATGCAGAGCCTCACAATGTTTCTGTGAATTGCAGTCTTCAGGCTGATCAGACATTCACTATGACAGCATCATCACAGACAGAAACCCGGAGGGTGTTTTTAGCAATATCCTCACTCTAAATCCATGGTTTTTTTAACTTGTGTCAAACAGTGGTAGCACAGTATCTTGTATGGCAAGCCTGATTTGTGAGAGTAACTCTTACGTGAAACACCAGTCATTCTAGGTAGTTCCTTAGAGGCATTGCATCTAACCAGTTGCTTGTGATACTGTAGCATCTACAGGGACATCAATGCATGTGCAGCAAGCCCAAGACTTATGAAAAGTAATGGGGGGAGAAGCCACACTGTGCTATCTTCTTCTTAGTGCACAGTCAACAGTTTGAGCAGCTGGTAAAAAGTATGGCCCCCAAGGATTCCTTCTTACAGCCAAACTAGTGCCTTGTGAGGGAACTGGCAATGTTTAGAGTATCATATGAACTGCATGCTTTCAAATCCTTGTTCTTTGTCAAAGTCACAGGGCACTGTCTTTTCCTGCATCTTCTGAAGAACATTTGTAGCTTAGTGGATAGACTGCTGGAAGAGCAACATGGTATCAGGCTCCTTACACATTCCAACTTCAGGGAATGATGGAATAGCTAAGGTTGGAAGGTACCACTACAAGACATCTTGTCCCCTCTGTTCCACGCAGCATCGGGTAGTGTCAACCACATACCATGCTCTTTTGTCAGGGTATGCAGGGGTTTTCTAGAAGGGGCTCCATATAAAATCACGAAATGGTTTGTGTTGGATGGGACCTTAAAGATCATCTATTTCTAAACCCCTGCCTGGGCAGGGACACCTCCCACTAGAGCCCAGGTTGAACCTGGCCTTGAAGAATTCCACAACTTCCTTAGGCAACCTGTTCCAGTGTCTCACCCTCACAGGAAAGAATTTCTTCCTATCTAATCTAAAACTACTCTCTTTCCATTTGAAAAGTTCTCCCTTGTCTTATCACTACATGCCCTTTTAAAAAGCCCATCTTCATCTTTCCTGGAAGGCTGCTCTAAGGTCTACCAGTAGCCTTCTTTTCTCCAGGCTGAACAACCTCAACTCTCTCAGGCTGTCTTCATAGGAGAGGTACTCCAGCCTTCTCATCATCTTTGTGGCCTCATCTGGACTCACTCCAACAGCTCCATGTCTTTCCTCTCCTGGGGGCTCCAGAACTGACACAGAACTCCAGGTGGGATCTCACGAGAGGAGAGGGGAAGAATCACCTCCCTTGACCTGCTAGCCATGCATCTTTTGATGCAGCCCAGGATGCAGTTGGTTTTCTGGGCTGCTAGCACACATTGCTGGCACACATTGAGCTTCTCATCAATGAACACCTTCAAATCCTTCTCCTCAGGGCTATTCTCAATCCATTTTCTGCCCTGCCTGTATTTGTACTTGGGATTGCTCCAGCCAAAGTGCAGGACCTTGCACTTGGTCTTGCTGAACTTCATGCTTGTTGCACTTGAGCTTGTTTGCCCAAAGCTGGCCATGCTGTAGTGCTGCAAGGGAAGACAGGATTGTTGGCAGCACAATTACTTCAGGCCCAAATTTCTGGCTTGTCCTCAAGTTTACATAGAAATACTTTGGTCTTCAAATGTGGGCTTTGGTCTGTGCTCAAAATAAAGTACAGATATGCCAGTGGAATATTTCATACACAGATCTGCAGAAAAAAAATCCCATGTCTTATCTTCTGCTTGGTGTTCGTGTATATGGCTTTTCACTTAACATATGTCCCCAGTTCCCAAAGTGCTGAGTACACTGAAAATTTATGCATGCTTTACATTTAATTTAAGCATTTCCATAGCAACTACTGGATTTCAGGATGTTTTACTTTTCTCCCAAGATAGAGAATTTATTCTTCACAGAACAATTTCCCACGTTGTGTTTAGCCACATTCACATGACTTTCTACAATTCAATTTTCAATGAAAATTACCGTAATATTCACCAGAAGCAACAGTTTTAAGAAAAACATTGACTTTCATGCCTTCTTCCATCTCAGTATTTAAGCAAATAGTTCTTCATCAAAGGGTGCTAATGAAGCCTAGTTGCTTAGGATTGGTGCATTTGATTGATATATGCATGGATGTAATAAAGTCTGAGTCCCAGCTGACACCTTCTTTACTCTTGGAATAGATTAAAGATGTGTGTCCCCTGATCTTTCTCTTTCTGTCCCTCTTTTTGTCTTTTACACAGGTGCTCTACTGCCAAGAGAGCCTACAGTATCAACTTGGTTAGGGAAGCTTAACACTCAACTGGTGTTCATAATGGCATGAATACAGGTAAAACAGACATAAGAGTGCCTTTTTTGCTCAAGTCTGGAGCAAAATTCATGTGTCTTGAGGTGGCTTTGGCAGTAATGAATTGGTGACCCATACTTTTGTTACACCAGATGCATGGGAGACCTTGAATCACCTTAAAAAAACCAAAACAACCCAGTGATTCAAGTAGGAATAAAAAAAAATACAATTGAGGTGAAAAAGGAAACACGTGTCCTATTAGAGGAAAACGGGGGAGGTATGGGAAAGAAGATCTTGCAAATTTTCAGCTTTTTCTCATCTGCATTTTGTGTTTCTAACTGTCACTTGTGAAAAGTATTCCACAATTGCAAGCTATTTTTCCTGCCTTTTTGCAGTCACAACAGCAAACTTTCAACACATCTAATTCCTGTTCCAGGAGCACAGCTGTTATAGCATACATCTTTTATACTGGTATACCTCTATAAACAGTCACCATAAAGCACAAATCTAATGGAAAGCAGACAAATGAAGAACTTAAATTTGCCATCAGGTTACACACACATTACCTTCAGTTTGAGCAAGCAGCAATGCCTAAGCCAGGCGAGGAACAATCAGGCTTCCTGTCCTGCAGCAACCTGATGCTCTACTTGCCTGGTAAGTCAAAGAAAGCTGAACTGCTATGTAAACAGCAATAAATAAATAAAAAAAAAGTGGGTGGTGGCACTTTTTCACTTGCAACATGCACATTCCTTCCAGTCCCACCACCTTAATCCTAGGAAGCAAGTGAGGCAGTAAAGGGAGAGAGACTCTCAGGATCCTGGCAGGCTCCAGGATATAACCATCAAATAAATCAACTCATTTAACCCTAATGTAATTATCTGCTTCAGATGAAGGGTGATTTTAGCTTCCTGAATTCACTTATAAAATCAAACACTTATCCTAATAAGTTTATATTCTGGTAAAGATGATGGTGTTATCAGTGGCCCTGGTACAAGTCCAGTGGTTTGGGGGGAGCAGGTACACATTTGCAGAGCAGCTTTCAGTCAGGCAGCAAGGATTTGATTTCCAATTGAAAAAAATGTCTTCAGAAATAAAGCTTACCACTGGAGCTAAACAGTGGTGGGACCTACAGTGAGAATGTGTCTGCAGAATTGAAAGTATTTATTTCCAAGTAATGGAAAATATAAAATGAAATTTCAGCAACAGATTCAAAATTGAAGCCATTTCCTCTGGTTTCCATACTCCACCTGTTGTAAATTCCAGAGACCCTGGGAGGACGGATGAGGTTCACAGCAAGGACCAGAAAATTACATGATACAACTCAAAGATCTGCTACTTATTTTCCTGGTAAGAATGTGGTAGTAAGGAGAAACAGTATCAGAAAGGGATTCATAAAGATTGAGTACTTGATTAAAGGGACATCATATTTTCAGCTTCTGTTCATGTGAACAGAAAGGCCAAGGTACTCTTCCAAGAAATGTGATAAATGACAGGAAAGAAATTTATAATGGTCATCAGGAGACTGATGCTTCTGTGATCTCTGTTTTGATGCCTCTGAGACTTGCTCCAAGACTGCAAACAGACCAGAGTCCTCAGTCTGTGAACCCCATCAGAGGTGGAGTAGCCCAACTGCTCAACAGCAAATAAGGTTTAGGTAATTCTCCCCTAGAAATGGCAGCTGGGCATCTGAAAGCTGTTGGAGCTAGGGTTTCAGAAGCCTGTGAGGAGATGTGGCAACTATACTGAGGTTGTGGGCAGGCTAATTGGCACATATGTGATTATGAAACATTGAGGTGATTTAGATTAATCTGGGGCCCTGGCTCTGTATTCCCATGCATCTCCTATAGTTCTTTGGCTATTGTTGGCTTTCCATGAACGTACACCACCACGCAACAAATATTACTGCCAATTCACAGCCAACACATCTGCTACCACCAGCTCCTTTTCTTCTTTATTCCCTGCCACTGTCCATCTTCTGTCCAAAGGAGATCCTCTCCTTAGCTCCAAAGAACTCCCAGGTTGCTGATAAGTTTAATTTGCTGCAGCCCTGGTGTGTAGCGGGAGGAGCCATTCTTGCTCCTGAAGCTCGACGAGCTGCTGGTCTCTTCCAGGACTCCAGCCACCACGCAGCGCTTCCAGGGTAGAAGTGTAGCGGGAAGAGCCTTTCTTGCTCCTGAGGCTTGACGAGCTGCTGGCCTCTCCATGCCTCACACCAGAGTGAGCTGAGGTGCCTTCTGTGGGTGTGTGTCCCACCTTTATTGGCCCCCTGGTCTTGCTCATGCCCAATAGGGGCCTATCCTAATCAGGCACAGGTGGACTCACACCCACTCACTGGCAATTCAAGGCACCTGGTTGACAATGTCTCTCTACACTGGTGAATGTGGGTACCTCCCATTTATGATTTCTTTCTATTGGTGGAGGTGAGAACAAACCAGCCAAGTTGCTACGAGAAGGATGAGACAACTTGGGAAGCACAGAGGAAGCAGCCACATTGACAGTGGAGTACAGGGAGGCTCAGCCCCTTGAGAGACTGGGTGAGAGGCAATCCTTTACTTGTGACGTGTGGGAAAGGGAAATGGACATCTGAGGAAAGGCTGTGACAGTGAGACTACAGGAACCTGGCAATAATTGCTCCCAGCATCTAGAACTCGACCCAAGCCAAACAGAAGCTTTTATGTTTAACTCCAAAACTACATGTTTATTCATCCCACTTGAAACACAGTCTTGGTAGGTTATAGTGATGGTCTCCAAATCATAAAAAGGTTATTGAGCATATAATATCAAGAGATAAATGGCAACTGAAATGAATAAACCGTTAATAAGGTATTATTTCAGCTATCCACACATAAACTGGTAAAGTCACATTGGGACAAAGTTTAAAGAAGAAATTTCTTTACAAAGTAAATAACTGCCTCAAGCAAGACCTAGTTCTGAGGGCTGAGGAGAAGGCATGAATCCCAACTAAACAAATTACTCCAACTAAACAAATTACTCCAACTAAAATGAATTTGGACATTATTATTCTGAAACTATAAAGGCTACACAGATTAACCATAAAATAAAAGGTAGTAATTGAATTAATTATTTCGGTTCATGTTTATTTGCAGCTCAGTTATCAGTCCTAAAGCTCGTAGCAAAAGTTCATTTTCGCAGTAACTAGATTTGAATCTTAAATAATAATTAAAAGCAATTTCCTTGGAGAAGAACAGAAAAGGATACAATGCAAATCCTATTTATATATATCATGAAAATTCAAGCTCATCTCAAACACAGCTATTAGAACATGAAGAGCAAATGGGTGTACAGACACAGGAATAAATAGCATGCAAATCTTTCAGATGTGTTAGATGGGGGACATTTTATGAGACTATTGTCACCAGGACCAAAGACAACAAAACAGAACAATTAAGATGGGGAGAGCTGTGACAAAGATGCTCAAGGCAGTATGTACAAAAGGGACAGGAGTGCTCAGTTTCAAGGATGCAGGTCCATAATTTTTGTATCACCAGCAACAGTGTCAGGCCAGCTCTGCAGGCACCTGATCCCTGTGCTGTCTTTTTTCCTGGAAAATATTTCTAGTTTCTAGGTGCATGAATGGCACCTCAGAACATCCTTTCACTTGTAGCCCGTCTTATGATCAGCTTGACCACAAAGTGTTTCCCAGCTGACTGAGTTGTGGGGCTTGATTTGGTAAAGCTGAAGTATCTACCCCTGTGTAAAAGAGTTTGAGGAAAGAAATGAGAGGCATTCTTTTCCCCCTCACCCCATCCTAACCTCATCTATAAGGACAGAGGAGAGATGGTCTCCAAAGTCTCTTCCACCTCATCAGACTTGAACCAGCATCTTCCACTTGAGTTGTCAAACCTGCTGGAGCACAGCAGTGTTTAAAAACTTGTTTTCAAAGTGGGAAGAGAGAATATGAGAGAAAGAGCCACTTCCTTGTCTACCCTACAACTTGATGTGCAGATATAAACTGGAGGAAAGGAGATGCAGAAACAATGAACCTCAAAACCTGATTTGGAGACAGGAATTGTACATAAACTGGTTCGAGGTCTTGAAAATGGACCCAGTTCTCAACGTGGCTGAGCTGTGGTGAAGGGAGTGGGAGGAAGGAAGGTGGTTTGCCAGCAGCAGAGTATTCACATTAGGAGGCTGAGAAATTTTGGGATGCTGTACTGGAATACAGAAATCACTGTCCAGTGAGTATTTCTAATCTTCTATTTTTGGTCTAAAGTTTCATTACACATGGCAGAGAAATCAATTCAACCAGCTGCTTTGCTGGCTTTAAGAAGGAGAAAAACAAGTTCAAAATGTGGTAGAAGTCAAGGGAAATCAAACATTTCTTGACAAATCACTGTATGACTCAGATAACAAACAAAGTAATAAAATAAAGAGGAAGCATGATCATCAACACTCTGTACTACCATCAGCAGAGCTCTTCATAGTTTTTAAATAGAATTATCCCCAGTACCTGCTTGTGCAGAGTAAACAAATAATTTATTCTAGATGGCAGTAATGCTGTCATACATTCATATGCTAGTCATTTTTTTTAGAAGATTGAGACAGGAAGATGTATATGCCCTATCTACACTGACTTTTTGAAATCGTTCCCTCAATCAGCAGTCAGTGCCTTTAATTTGTTTCCCGGGGATTCAGACAGCTTCTACAGCTAATCCTGACTTTAAGTCCTTAATATTCTAATCCTTCTGATACACGGACAACACTTGATTAGAGATAAGCTGCATTTGGTGGTATATGAACCTGCTCAATCATTGCTGTTTCCATGCAGTTGGCTGGCAAAAAAAAAAAAAAAAAAGAGGGATAAAATAATCTACTTCTCATGGGAAATCTGTAAGAATTACAAGAATTATCACAGATATTTTACCACCCACCTTATTATAAAGTAATAGAAAATATTCCTTTTTAAGTCCCCCTACAGAATGGAGAAATGGTACAATTAAGTAGATGTTTTTTAAAAAAATAAGTATCTTTTATTGAAATATTCCCACAACTGATCCCCAACAGCAGAGTATCTCCAATACAACTTGAAAAGAACAATTGTTCCATTTTAGTGGTGGGGAACTGTGAAATATTAAAAGAGTTGTCCAAAATCACAGAAGCAGTAATTACACTCCAGTGACCTAAATGGAATCCTCGGTTACCAGACCATTATACCAGTCTACTACTGGTACTGGCTATCAATATGCTTCATTTTTTTTTCTACTGAGCATGATAAAATCCTATCTGTATCTTGCTGCAAAACCCTTTTTTGTAGAATAGTGACAACTACTGAATTAATTTCAAGGGCAAAGTTGGTAGGAAATGAAGCTTCAAGCTTACGCTTTGCTATCTCTGTTCTTTCCTTCCTATGTTTTCACTGTGGACCACAGACATCTGCCACTGTTATCAGCTACAAAATTGCTCTTCAGAATGGAAACATTACACTTCTCTCTGCAGCCCTTTCCTCAGTCCTTTTAAATTGCCTCACAACTCTCCTACATTTTTACTGAGCTGATCAACTCACGGTGAGCTGTAAATTTAGCTACCAAAATATTTATTACAGCTTTTCTATAAACTTGCCCAGTAACTGTGATCGTCATACTGACTTTGAAGTGTTTTCTTGTTAGGTAAGTCACTGCATTTTCCTATTTATTTCTAAGCAACAAATGTATGAAGCCAGACTTTTCTGAACTGTTAGCTGCATGTTGAACTTAAGTAGCAGAACAGAAGCACCATCCTCTGAGTTGCACTATTAAAAAGTAAGGTAATAATTTCACAAGGCATTTTTAGTAATAAGAAAAATGATTGCAGGGGTCATCAGTTTATATAATACATATAAGTTCTTCTCATTTGAGATGCTTACCATTTAGTTTCTGGTGGTAACAGAGACAGATACTACAGAAAACCCTTTTGAAAATGTGTGCAATTGCTCAAGTCTGTATACATTCAAATTTTACTGCTCTTCCTACTTTTTCTCAGGCATTCTTGAGACATGAATACATTTCAGTATAATATATGTATGCACAAAGTGCTTTAAAGAAAATAAAGTGCAGGAAGGCTGTGCTGGTTTTGTGGTTTTGAAAGGAATGGTAATCTCATATTCTTTCAGAACACCTAAAAGGTATTTGAAGGCAGACCACTTCACTTTCTGCTTTATGTGAAAAGTGAAACTCCAAAGGTATCCTCATTGATTATCACACATTTTATTTAGTAGAATGTCATTTGTCTCTAGGGTTGATACTTGAAAGTGGGAGGTTTGTCCTACAAAAGTGTTTGAAAGTTTCTGCTTTCTTCATATATGATTATTAGAGCACATAGGATATATTTAGTTTCTGTTTTTCACAACTGGATGTAGTGACTCACACTTTGTAGCTGTTCTCTTCATTTTCAAGGCAATTATTCTTGAAAAGGGTCATATACCAAGGTTGTCAGCTAAATATTTCTTAGATGCTTGAAAAGAACAGGCATCTGACAATTTGCTGGAGTCTATGCCAGTGTTATATTTCATTGAATATTTCTATTTGGATTTTAATAATTTTTCTTCATAGATGCTAAATTAATGACATGATAGATCCAGGACTAAATTAAAGCTTGACAAAATCATAGGTTTACTACCTTAAAGCAAGTCTGTTAATTCACACGAACAACATCAAGAAGAAGAAAACTTCAGGGAGCACTTTATTGAAATGAACTTCCCTATACTGAGCAGTTAAAGCATACAGAAAAAAGAAGTTATATAGAGAGCTTGTTTATAGTCACCACAAAACCCATGTATCTTAAATATATAGCTCAACAGTACATGAAATTTGTAAGCTCATCTGTCCTCTGACAGCATCTCATTTAGGATTTTACTCTGCTGGCTGGTAAAGAAGAGGAAACTATGACAGCCACAGTAAATTGTCTTGAAGAACCCTTCCAGACTGAGGAGAAGCAACTCCACTTAACATGAATCTTACATCAAAATAAGATGTAAATAACTACATTAAAGGATATACAGCCTTAAACAGATACAAGTTCTTAAACTCAATCCTTTAAAAAGAACGTTATAAGCAGAAGCAACCCCTGCTAGTGCATAGCCAATGTGACACCAAGATGAAACACTGAATTCCTCCTGTCAAAACTTCCTATTACTGCAATTCCTCCCTCCCAGTGTCAGCCTTGCTCTTTCAATGCCTGTGACTGGGAGAAGAAACAATTCTCCTGTGAATATGGGGATCATTAGGTGTAAACATTGCAAAGCTTCTTTATCAGAACAAATCTAGTTTTGCATGACATTGCTGGAGGTCTCTTAACTGTAAGGTCTCTTACAGATAGGACCAATGGGCCAAAGTCAGTAAAATGAGCATTAACAAGGCCAAGTGATGTGCCCTGCACTTTGGTCACAACAACCCCATGCAGTGTTACAGACTTGGGGAGAAATGACTGGAAAGCTGCCAAGCAGAAAAGGACCTGGGGGTGCTGGTTGACACCCAGCTGAATTTGAGCCAGCAGTGTGCCCAGGTGGCCAAGAAGGCCACCAGCATCCTGGCCTGTATCAGGAATAGGGTGGCCAACAGGAGAAGGGAAGTGATTGTGTCCCTGTACTCTCATCACTGATGAGGCTGCACCCGGAGGACGGTGTTCCGTTCTGGGCCCCTTGCTACAAGAAAGACATTGAGCTGCTGGAGTGAGTTCAGAAAAGGGCAACGAAGATGGTGCCCTTCTGGTGAACCAAGATGGTGTGTCTGGAGAACAAGCACTAGGAAGGAGAGGCTGAGGGAATTGGGAATGTTTAATTTGGAGAAAAGTCTGAGAGGAGACCTTACGGCTCTCTACAGCTACCTGAAAGGAGGTTGTAGGGTGGTGAGTGCTGGTCTCTTCTCTCAAGTGAATAAGACCAGAGAAATGGCCTGAAGTTGCAACAGGTAAGGTTTAGACTGGAATTTCTTTACTGAGAAATGGGCTGTCCAGGGAGGTGGTGGAGTAACCATGGAATAATTTAAAATCCATGTTGATGAGGCACTTTGTGGCATGCTCTAGCGGGTGATATAGGCAATGATACATCCATTTTATGCAGGGTGCATCTTGACAGTTGGACGCGATGATCTTAGAGGTATTTTCCAACTGTGGTGATTCTGCGATTAAGATGGCAAAACCATCTTACTCTTTCAAGATTGCATTTAAGTATGTTTCTGACATAATGCTAGGCAGTTTGCCCTTAAAAAAAAAACATATCATAGGTTCACAGGAAAGTTCTAACTGAAAGAGACCTCAGAGACCTGTTTCTCATATAACCACTGCTCAAAGCAAGGACAGCTATAGCACCAGACCCAGTTACTCACCCAGCCCCTTCTTAAAACAGACAGAGGCTGTACAGCCTCTTTGGGAAATCTGTTTTAATGCAGGATTGGGCTCAATGTGAAAAAAATCACCTTTGTGTCTAGGTCAAACCTCTTGTTTTAGTTTGTGCTTATCATTTCTTATCATCCCACTATGCACTTATGAGAAGCTCACCCCATCTTTTCAAAATTGTCCTCATAGGTATTGAGAGGCTTATTTTAAGTCACTCTGAAGCTTCCTCTTCTTGAGGAAGATCTGTTCCCTCAGGTTCTCCTCTAAAGTCAAGTGGTCCATTGACTACGTTGGTCACCCTCTGCTAGGTTGCATCCAAGTTTATGAAGTTTTAGAATGTAGTAGAGTTTTGCTTCAATTCCTCTAGTAGTATGATTCTATACAAGTCAAAGAAATTACATTCCAAACAAAACTGCAGTTTCTTGAGTCATCAGAGATACAGGCATGCCATTTGAAATTGTAATCACACACATTTTACACATGAAGAGCAGGAATTTCAGGACCACAAAATGCTGCCTCTGTCCTAAGTTCTTGCTTCATCAGCGTTAAGATCACATGTGACTCAGCTCACAAAAGAATGTTAATTTTACAACTTCTGTTTAATATGAATTATGGTTTTGACAAGTGGATGTGCACGTTTGTAAAATCAGCAACTCTCCTTGAATGCTCTCAGCAAGTAGCTGATTCTGTAAGACAGAACTGCACTAAAAGGCTCCTGCATGCAGCAAACTAGGTGAAAGTACAAACCAGTTAAGGTTTATTCTGAAGCATCTACTATGGTTTAGGCTTCATCTTAGATAAAGATTTAAAAAATGGAGGCCCAACATAAGAAACTATTTTATGCCAGTGAACACATTTTTTTTTCCACTAGCTTAGAAATTCAAGAGAATTACAATGAAAACAGGTAGCAACAAGGTTGCTTAATAATTTGAAATATGGCCAGGGGTTGTGATGGAAATGTCTATCAATCTGGTTTTTTTCTGCAATGATATCTTGATGAATGACCTTCTATACAAAACAGCTGCTCATGCTGTGGAGCTGGAGTGGAGAAAATACAGTCACTGTTCCTCTGATATTAAGATTAGAAATGCCTCTGGCATAAAGCATATTAATCTGAGAACGTATTTTAAAAAATTAAGGACAGAGAAAAAGGACACAATGTTTGAAATGCTTCTTCTGAAGGATCAATAATTTAAAACCAGATAATTTTGAAGGGGCTAGATGTTAACTCTAGACTAACTGCTGTTCTACAGATTGCATGTTTAGCCTCTGCTTCTGATGCTGTGCTCACTCTGGCAGGACACTCTTATCCCACAGCTGCACCACATGCTCTGGAGACCCACAAAGAAACAGTCTGCAGGCAGAAAATCTTACATTAGACCTTTATGGTGAGTGAGCAGCAATGTCAGAGCAGCCAGACGTGCACAATGAGATTGATCTGAGGATATGCATCCCCACGGAAGTTTCAGGAAATCACAGGGATTCTTATGCAAGCCCTGGCCAAATGTAATGGAACTGCTCTGTAAAGAAGGGGATGAGGTGAGCTGGGGAGAGGGTCCTGCTGATAGTTCTCCCCAGCACTGCAGGAAAGGTGGATCATCTGCAGAAGAATATAAATAAGTAGTTTTCAAACCTGTCTTCCAAGGAGATAACTACCTAATATCTCTAAGGAGATATTGCTATCTAAGAAACATAACTTCCTCAAAACAGTTCTTCATTGCTTACTTAATTAATTATGTAGAGGTGACAATTTAAAGCAACAGAAAACAGAGTAACTCAGCTTGCTGTTGTTTACAGAAGAGAGACAAAACATCTCAGGCCAGAAACATCTCAGGCTAAGGGATGCTCAGAATTCTGAAAGAAGCTTCTGTTTGCTTCTAAGACCTGGAAATCTGAAAATACACTACGTGAATTTCCAACACTCTCTCTGGAACATTTTGCTGAATGTTTTTTTTTTTAAATGTAAGTAGGAACATGAGTACCTAGTAAAATGTCCCTCTGTCCCCCACTTAGAATTAAGGCAGTGAGATTTTTTTAGCTGAGATGAATCGAACAAGATTTGAATCAACCATCCATATTTGATGTGTATCATATGGATTTTTCCCACTTTCTATCCTACTGTACCTTAAAAATAGTAGTTTTCTGTTTCAAAAAAAAAAAAAAAAAAAAAAAAGCATTTCATTTAACCTTAAGTTAAACATTGTTTTGTAAAATTGCTAAAAGAACAATGCTAAAGAAAGCCTGGGCTCACTAAGCCAAGAAGAAAGGACAGGTTCATTCAACCATTCAGGGATTTACAGCTCAGGAGCTTCAAGCTCCATCTCCATGCTTGAGGCTATCTGAATTCCCATTTCCTTCCTCCCCAGAAAGGGCCTTACCCTGCCACTATAAAGGAAGGTGTGCTCAGCATTTTACCTCCTGATGTTCTTCCACTGTATTAGTAGGTACTAAAGGTGTTAAGGAATAGCAACTCGTAGGAACACTGATGCACATATTGTCTACCCAGCAAATGTCCCAGACACATGGCTGGAGAATCAGTTTTAGACTATTTTTTTGTTGTTTTTTGTTTGCTTGTTTTTAATTATGTCAGTATTTAATCAATAATGAGAAAAACCCCTCAATGTGGAAGACTGAGAAAGCTCTTTCATATAATCTGATTACCAGTACCACCTCCTCAGCCCACATCCAGCCTTGCAAAGAGAGGATTTTAACAGACCAAAGAGATACTAATCCCCCTTTTCCAGCTCAAGCACAGTTCTGGCTGAAACACTTTTTTTTCACATGGAAGTATTCTGTGAACTGAGTCTTTATCTGTAATGTATCTGGGAGCAAGTGAATTTGTGTTTTGAGGTGATTCCCTTTTTTTTTTGATACAACAGTTTTTCCAAACCTGTCATAATAATAAACCTTGTTAGTAAATACGGTTTGGCAAAGAATAACTGCAATTGCACACCTAAAATTATAAACACAAATATACAAAAAAGAAAAAAAAAAGAAAAGAAAAAGAAAAAAAAAAAGAAAAAAAGCAGCATCAAATAGGTCCTATCTTCGAAAAATATTCGTGCTACTTTTTGATTCTAAGACTAATAACCAAACAGATGTTGCAAACAGTCCTTTGGGTTCTGTACAGGAACCCAGTAAAGCAGCGCTGCCAATATCCACCAGGTGGCCCTCTGCTCTGGAGAACCTCAGGGTGTAAAAATCCTTTTGTAACAAGAGAGGGGCTCGTACATATCCAGAATTACCAGGATTTGCTTTTGAATCTTAACATCCACCTCAGCTGCTGAACAGATGCTCAGTCTTGGGGACAGTGCAAAGCCCTCGAACTCAATCCTTCCGTTCATTTTGGGGCTGTTATTTCTGAATGACTGTTCTGGGTTTGGAAGGATTGTAACCCCCTCCTTACTCAACTTTGTACCCACAGTATGTGCAGGTGGGATGTATGTCTGAGTTTGCTGCCTGCCTGCCTGCCCATGGTAAAAAAATAACACAGCTAAAGTCTTGTGCACCACTGATGTCTCTATTAAAGCACCACGTGCTCTGACCTTCAAACTGTATCTTTGCTTGCTGGCTGAAAGTTGTATTATTCTTGAAGTCTTTTCTATTTCTACCTATGGCTGCTGAAACCCGTTTCAGTGATTTTTCTGAAATAAAGCTCCCCTTCCTTAAGAATGGAATAGATCCTCACTTTATTACAGTTTCAGGCTTTTATAAGATGTTGTTTTCTTCTCTGCCCCTGCATACCTGAAATAACAATGATAACCAAAGTCATAATGCTCAACTGAGGTGTCATTACTGGGTTGGAGTCTGTAAAGGATGAAGCAGAGAAAATCATCTTTGTGTGGGCCCAACTCCTGATATAATTGAAGGCCACAACACAATGGTCCTGTTGCAGTAATTTTGAATGACCTTGATCTTCACCATTTTAGAGGAAGACACAGTCCTGAACCCCAAGAGGTTAATTTTTTTTTCATACCTTATGGCATTACATCATCTTTTCTGCCTGTATAACAACAAGGTTGTAACACTGAGAACCAGGATTTGTCTGAAAGCAAAAGCAGTGGAGACACAGTTTCATTTGTTTTCTTTCTCAACCTTATTTTTCTTTTTGTATTGATTCTTCATAATGCTGGCACCCGGACAAAGAAAAAAGCACTTTGCAGCCTCGTATTGCTTCTTTGTGGGGTTATCAAATAGTCCTCATTTCAATCTTTACAGAGCAGATGCTTGTAATGTAAAATGTTATCACCAAAACAAGCTAAAAAAAAGAGATTAATTTACTGAGAAACCAAAGATATTCTTATAAAAATAGGAATATTTACTGATATTACGGGATTGCTGTGAACTAAGATAAAGTAGTGAGAATAGCAGTAGTGAGTAGATAATCCCCAAAGCAGCTCACAGGTGCTGCTCTTTTTTCTCAAAATTCAAACCCAGATTTCATAATCCAGTGAAACCTGAATTTATTCTCTATATATAATGTGTTAAATAATAACCACGTATTTAGAGAAAGCAGATATACTATATACATCATATACTATATATATTAGAAATACATCTTCATAGCTTTTGTTTTTAAAGTAAGAAGGCTCCTAAATTCAATGCTAAAATGGGAGCACAAAGTGATTGCAGCTGAAGATCAGGTTCTGGTTTGCCCACTTCTGTGGTTAAAGCCTTGTTAACTTGTTATATTTCACCAGGTGCATTACCAAGAATCATAATTTGGGCACCCTGATGTTGCACACAAGGGAGCAGAAAGCACACAGGAGCTCTCCTGGGGAAGAAACACAATCGCAGTCTTCTTCACTCAAGGATGCTTAGGTAGAATGTGGCCATGGCAACAGCAACAGGATGGATGGGGCCTTTCTCCTAGGAAATACAGGGAAATCCCTCTGCCAAATAGCACATATGTCACAGATGGTGGTAGCACAGGCAACCCAGGGATGCTTTCTGCCCACAGTAAGTGTGTTTCCACACCCAAGCCCACTCTGTGGTATTAGAGGTGACAGGATTTTAAAGAAATACAAGAATTGTATCCCAATACCCTGTTCTACTTTAAAGTGCAAGGGTCAAAGCAAAATATACTACTTAAAGATTCATTTATGTCCCTAGTTTATCCATACTTTAATCTTAGTTTATATGTTTGTAATATTTATATGGTATTAACTTCACAGGCATGTAACTAAAAGTTTAAATATATTTACTCTTTTTTTGGTTTTTGTTTTTTGGTGTTTGTTTTTTTTTTGAGAAGGCAATCTATATCCTAAGGATAACCAAGAGGACAATGAACAGAGCAGCAATCCTACATTAAAAAAAAAAATGCAATGAAGAGCAAACTGTCTAATGTCAGGAATGAGTTCACGTGTAATTTCAAACAACTACAGTCATGAAAGATATGCTAATCATAGAAACTACCTTGTTGAAATTAATAGGACAAGAAAAAAATTTCAAAGAGAAGCACTTTTTTTTAGAGGAGATAAGAAAGACAGGAAAACCCTCAGAAACATGAAGCTCATGATAACATCATGAAAACTGCTAGGCAGTAGGCTGATCGTTCTTACTTTCTATGACTAAAATCCAGCTGGACTTAGAGATACATATTTAACCATCTTTAATATAATCTTGTGTTATTTCTGCAGCCAGAGTATTTCTTCAGGTTTTAATTTTTTTTTTTTTTTTTTGGTGCTTTTAGAATTGTGATTTGGATGTACCAACATAGTTTTTGCATTCAGTCTTCTTGGTGCTTTGCATTGCCATGAGGAAAACCAAAATAAGGAAAAATTCTCTGCAATTCCAATCAGTACCAACTCAGCAGCCCATGGAGTTTGTGTTCACAAAATCTCTGGATGTGGGTCAAGATCAGACTTGCCTCTTTTTGCCTTGAAGCATTTTTCTGCAAGGCTAATTCTTTAGGGCAGAAGAGCCCTAACATTATACTCAAACAGACAGCTACTTTTAGTGGTAAAGACATTTTTTTAAACAATGAAAACATTACAATTTGCAGAATAATTGTGCCGTGCAGCAGAGATTACACTGAAACCCCAAATGTGCAGAAATGGCTTTTTTTTTAAATGACTGCATTTGTCTTCTGGCCTTGATAGTGACAGCTCATTTATTTATTTATTTACCTATTTACCTGTTTACTTATTTATTAGAGACTCTGTGTACCTGAAACACAGATGAAGTGTTTTTCATGTAAAAAAAAAATTCCAGCAGCAGCCTGATGAGGAAGTTCTTCTTAGAATCAGACTGAACACAAAAAAAGACAGTATTTTAATAGTGGGAAGGGCTAATCATACAGGAAGTGCTGTTTTGCAGCATAAGCACTATTAGACAGCAAATGTTGGAGCAAATTATCACAAAAAAAAAAAAAAAAAAAAAAAAAAAAAAAAGAAAAAGAAAAAGAAAAAGAAAAAGAAAAGCTGGGTTCCAAGCACTTTTTGAGTGCTTTTCCAGTCCCTGCTGCCTCTCATTATGTCTCTGGGAGATGCTCTTATAAAAAATGAAGCTGGTGAATATCACATCTCCAGCCAACAGAGGAGTATCAGAGAGGCTGATATCTGTCAATAAAGCTGAACAAAACATGATGAAAACCGAGATACAGATGTGTGTGAATTACCCTTCCTATCCCCAGCAAGGAGATAGAGCAGAGGCCTCCTAGCAGACAAGCCCTGCCTGCTGATCCAGGAAGATAAGCATTTGAAAAGAGGCTATCAAAAGCCACTCATGAGCAGTCTTTTCTTCCAGAGCAATTTTCCTTGAGGAGACAGGAAATCAAGTGTTCATTGATAATGTTTACTTTGTAAAGGAGTCATGTGGGCCAGATTATCAGATCCACTTCTCTTGCTGCTCACAATTCAGCCAGAGGACTTGAAAACAAGACACATTTTGCCAGCTAGGGCTTCTTTCAATACAAGACAAGTTCAGCATGATCACAAATACAGTAGTATCCCTACCCGTTCCTAGCAAATGAAATATATTGCAAATGCCTGTAGTTTTCCTCCTCTCTGCTTAGTTTGGCAAGCAAATCCTTCAGGCCAGTACCTAATCAGCAGTCTTTAGAACAGCACTACATTTTGCAAATGCCATAATCCAAGCAGAACCATCCCAGAAGCAGGACTCAGGCAGTCTGAGCCATGATCATCATGAATGTGAAAACAAGCTTGTTACAGAAAATTAATTCTGTTCTATGAAAAAAAAAAAAAGATATTTAAGTCTATGCTAAATTGGAACAAATGCAGATGTAAAAATATCTTAATTTTTTCAAGACTGTTTTTCCCCCACAGTCTCAATTGAGATCCTCAGCAGTGCCTTGCTTAATAAGGCTGTATTATTCTTCCCCTTGAATTACAAAGGCAATATTTTTTTATTTTTTAAGGAGTATAACATACAGGTTATGCACAGACAAAGAACTCTGTGTTTGTGTGTGTGGCCTATATCTTACTTATTGTTTTTTAAAAATATTTTAAATTTGGAGATAGGGATTTGTCCCCTCCAAGTGTCTGACTCACTTTGTAACTCTTTTGGTCATAAGAAGTCATTGACTGGATATCATTCACATTTTCAGTGCTATAGAAAGTAATTTACAGTCATCTTTAATTGTATTATTGAAAAAAAATTATGCTGAATTATGTTCAAGAACAATTATGAGTGACTGTTTCTTTTTCCTGTCATTCCAATTGTGTTCACTACTTCCCTTTAATTCTCTCTCCTTGGTGGATGGAAAGAAGGAAATTACCCATGCACTCAATTAATTTTCTCACTCTGCAAATTAAACTTCCTGAAAACTATTCCCTTAAAAATGAATTTATTACTTCTGCAGCTTCAATCAGTCTGCATCCAGATAATCTCAACTTCACTCTTTCTTACAGATATCTATGAGTCTTAAATGGTTCCACTTTATTATGCCAAACCATGTCATTAGGATGGTCATGCAGAAATGGGCAGGTTCAGAATAAGCAGGAATTTTTTTTAAAAAATCTGATCTGTAATACAAAGTAGCAGTGTGCTGTTTGGAAGCTACTGATTATATGGAGCTTCACCAGTATTTCTAAAATGCTAAAAATCATAGTTTGCTTGTGAGCTTCAACTATGTGGACATGTAACCTCTGTGTATTATACTAAAAGTAAAAAAATGTTTGTATTTTTCTACGAAGGATGGGAAAATGCTTAAAACACAATAATGTGTTAGTTAGGAAATGGTTTCTAGGGGAATTTGCTCAATTACCTCCACAAGGATTAAGATTATGTTGACTGGCCTGTAGTTCAATGGGTCTTTCTGCTTGCCCTTGTTAAATGTAGCAGAGACCTTTGATTTTCCAGTCCTCCGGGACCTCTCCCAGTCACCAAGATCTTCCAAAGATAATAAAGAGTGGCTTCCAAACGATATCACCCAGCTCCCTTAGACCTCATGGGTGCAGCCAGTTCCCACAGATTTACTATGTCCCACATGGTTTAATTGTCCCTTAATACGATCCTCCTAACTGAGGGTAAAACTTTAGTGTCCCAGACTTTTCACTGTCTCAGGGGCTGTGATTCCTTAGGGCAAATTTTATAAATAAGGACTGAGGTGAAGAAGGCATTGGATCTCCTCCTTTTCCATATCTTTTGTCACCAAGTCCCTTTCCCCATTCAGTTTCAGGCCCTCATTTCCCCTAATCTCAGAAGTTGTGGCTGCCCCCTCCCTGTAAGTGTTCAAGGCCAGGTTGGATGGGGCCTTGAGCAACCTGATCTAGTGGAAGGTCTCCCTGCCCATGCAGGGGGGTTTGAACTAGATAATCTTTAAGGTCCCTTCCAATCCTAGGCATTTTATGATTCTATGATAATCTCCCTTTTGCTGTTGATAGACCTGTAAAAATTCTTTGTGTTGCCCTTCCTCTTTCCTGGTGCCATTCCTCCACACTCAGAGAGTGTCTCTATAGTCCGCTCAGCTTTCACCTCTTGTACGATTCCTTTTAAGTTCTGAATTGAGTCACGAGTTCCTCCTTATTCATCAGTGCAGGTCTCCTATCTGGTTGGCTTCATTTCTTCCACATTGGCATGGGTCATTATTATGCTTGGAGAAGATGATTCCTGAAAATCATCCAGCTCTCCTGATCTGCTCTTTCCTCCATAACCATCTCCTGTGGAATCCTTCCAAATAAGTCCTTCAACAGGCCAAAGTCTGCTATCCTATAATCCAGCCTTGTGCTCCTCCTATTTGCTGCCTTTTCTCAGGCTTGGAAACTCCAGCACCTCATGATCACTGCAGCCAAGGCTGCCCACAGTTTTCATATCCTTGTTTGCAAGGATATTGCCTTCCTTGTTTGCAAGCATCTGGTCCAATGGAGCATTGGCCATTGTTGGATCCCTGGTCAGCACTGTTAGGAAATTCTCATCAATGCAGTCCCCAGGATTGCTTCTGTAATGCTGTCCTGCCATCCAGCACACATCAAGTCCACCATGAGAAACAGAGCTTTTGTATTTGAAACTTCCCCATGTCTGAAGACAGGTACATGTTCCTCCTGACCAGGCAGTCTGTAGCAGACACAGAGCACAAAATGGTCTGCCCTCTGATCCCAACTGATTTGCTTTAGACTGACTTATTGTTTGTCCCAGGGCAAAGCTCCATGAATTCCTGCTAGTCTCTCACAAAAAGCAAAGTGCCCCATAACTCTCCTCACCTCTCCTTGCTAAAGGGTGTGTGTCCATCCATTACAACATGCTGGTTGTGGAAACCTTCCCACTACACCTAAATTCACCCCAAAGAATTAAATTAATCACATTAATTAGATGAAAAAGGAGGTGTAGGGACAGATTATGCTGGAACATACTAACTGTGCAGTCTCATGCTTCTGATTCATTCTGGTTTTGCTCCTTGCATGCTACTTGCATGCATTACTGTAAAGGCACTTCAGAGAGCCGCTCCAGCCTGCTGATTTCTCACAATGAGAGATGCCCCCATAACATTGTCCTCCTGGCACTTCTCTGTGCACATGTATGTGCCAAGGCAGCCCAACACTTCCTCAATGGACTGCAGGTCACCATCTCCCTTCACCCCCTCATTCCTAGCTTCAAGGTCCTCAGCTGCCTTTGCTGACAATCTGTTAGCAGAGATGCTTTTGCCTGAATCCACCTAAGAGCTATTTTCTAGAATCCACCTAAGTACTAATTTTCAGACATTTGCATTACTAAGTAGAAATCACACAAAGCTAAGCTGAAAGAAACCTCTGAGACAGGATGACGTCTACCCAGCTCGCTCTTGATTACACATTCATCTAATGTGTCCTCAGAAATCTCCAGTGAAGGAGACTGCACAGTTAGCATGTTCCAGAACAATCTGTCCTTACATTCCCTTTTCAAAGACTCACAGACTCACAGAATGGCAAGTGGTTGGAAGGGACCTCTGAGGATCATCTACTCCAACCCTCCTGATAGAGCAGGATCCCCTAGAGCTGCTTTGAGAGAAATACATCCAGGCAGGTCTTGAATGTCGCCAGGGATGGAGACTCCACAGCCTCCCAGGGCAATCTATTTCAGTGTTGTGTTACCCTCAGAGTGAAGAATTATTTCCTTGTATTTCATTTGAATCTCCTGTGTGCCAGTTTGTGTCCACCACATCTTGCTCTGTCACTGGACACAGAGTCTGGACCCATCCTCTTGACACCCACCCTTTAGATATTTTTAAACATTGATAAGATTCCCCCCTCAGCCTCCTTTTCTCTAAGCTAAACCCAAGGTTTCTTAGCAGATGCTCCAGTTCCTTAATCATCTTAGTGACCCTGTGCTGGACTTTGTCCAGTAGTTCTTTGTCCTTCTTGAACTGGAGAGCCCAGAACTGCACACAATGCTCCAGGTGAGAACAGAGCTCAATAGAGCAGAGGGGTAGGACCTGTTGGCCCCACACTCTTCTCATTGCACCCCAGGATGGCATTGACCCTCTGGGCTGCCAGGGCACATTGCTGGCTCATGGTGAGCCTGTTGTCCAGCATGACTCCCAGTTTTTTTTCCCCAGAGCATTTCTACAAATTCTAACAGTGTTTCCATAATCCTCCCAACCGACTAGCCCTTTTTTTCCAGGAGCTCCTTGCTTATCCATTCAGGTCTCCTGATTCGTTGATTTTTTTTATTATTATTATTATTATTTTTTTTTTTTTTGGTGGGTATGCACTTATCTTAGGCTTGGAACAGGTAGTGACTGGATATTAAGCAACTCTCTTGGGCTCCTTCCAGAGCCTGAACTCATGGGACACCTCCAAGTGTGGCAAAATTAGAGAGGCCCAAGAGGGCAAAATTAGCCCTCCTAAAGTCCAGGGTAGTAATCTTGCTCTTTGCCAGGTTTCTTTCCCTCGGAATATTAAACTCTTATCATATCATGGTCACTACAGTCAAGGCTTAAAAACCTTAACATCTTTGAGTTTTCTATGTAACTCTTGGGTAAATTCAGCTAATTACCACTAGCCTATCCTCAGTGGATAGGAGGAAATTCTGTTTCTCTCCAAAACAATAATCATAATATTTCAATATTCTTTTTATGATGAGTTATTTATATTTGTTTTGTTTAAAACAAGCAGGTACAACAAATACGCAAATTCTCAAACCTCCCCTGCAAGACATTTTCTAAAGCTATCATACCTCTTCTGGCTTCCCTCTGGACTCTTGTTATTTGTTTACCTTTTCCTGAAATCCAAGCATTGGACATAATGCTCTAGTTAAAATGTCCTGTGTAAAATAAAATACCTCCTATCTCCCATGCTTTACATCCAAACTTTGTAATTCATCTGCTTCTTTTATTTTGCTGGTTCGCTTGGGGTTTTTTGGGTTTTTTTTTTTGTTGTTGTTGTTTGTGGGTTTTTTGTTTGTTTTTTGTTTTTCTTCAGCAGTATTATATTTTCATTATTTAGATTGTGATCCACCTATGCCCCTTTGTGTACCTTCATCACACTTTAAATTTTCTGTTCAGGCATTTTTTTATTTCCTTAGTAACTGCACCATTCTTCTATGTCTACTGAATGTAATTTCACTGATTTCAGACCAGTTCTGAAAACTGCTATGACTGAATTTTACTCCTGTTCTCAAAAATATTCCCTTCTGATCAGTGGAAAAAAAAAAATTACAATTTTTTTATGAGCATTTCTCTGTTCATTAATGAAACCGGAACAAAACACAGTAAAAGTCTGTAAAACACATTATATAAAACATCTTCCCAATTTGTCAGTGAATTGTCATAGCTATTTTTAATATATTTCTGCAGCAAGTGGGTGCACCCACCAGATGGCAATTCCATCCAGAACATTTCCCTAAGCTGTTTATGAGAATATAACTGGTAGTGTGTCAGAAGCCTTATTAGAGTCCAACTACATCACATCCATAGCTTCCCTTGCATCCACCAGGGCAGTAATGCTGTCAAAAAAGAAAGCAGATTGATTTCACATCATCTGTTCCTGATTAACTGATGTTGGCTGTTTCATATCACTTTGCTGCTTTATTGTTCATGTGCTTATAAACTGATCATAAACTGATTGTTTAACAATTTGTTTTAGTAACATTTTGGCTATCGAAGGCAAAGTGACTGCTCTACAGTTTATATTTTGGTGTCAGCAATATTCTACAAAATTATCATAATTTCTACTGTAGCCAGAGCATTCTTGAATGCCCAAGTTCAAAGTCAGCAATGCATAATGTGATTGGAAACATTACCATAGACATCATAGATGTCATAGAACATCATCATCATTATACATTGTTTGAACTAAATTACAAATTCTAACAAGAGCTTGTGTACCTTTGTCCCTGCTTTTGTACTTGGGTTTTGCCTGTTGTTTCTCCCACTATTTTAAGTGTGCCTGCTTCAAGCCTGTTTCTTTACTCTGTAAGAAAAATCAGTGAGGTCTCTACAGAGAAATTTCTGAATTCCTTCTCTGAATTAAGCCATCAGTCCCTTTTCTTACCCCCTTTCAAAGTCCTTCTCAGGACTTCTCAGAGTCAGCAAAGCAAAAGCCATGTGCTATGGGCTGGTCTGCCAAGTCCTAACCACAAGTAGCAAAACAAACCCACCAACTTTATGTTTCATCTTTCCTTCATCAGTTGTCTTCAAGCATCAGAACTGCTCAGCAATTCAAACCCTCTCACTGTTCGGACAGTGCAGCCTGACAAGGCTAAACAAGAAATCCGTAATAAACTAGGAGGGGCTTCAGCCTAGAGAAAGTATTGCTTACAAGTTCTATTCTTACAAAAACCTTGAGTAGTTTCTGTTAAAAATCTGGATGCTTTGACTGACCGAGTAGACCAGTGTAGTGTACTGTCTAGTCTCAACCATTATTCAGAATGATGTCCTCTTGCTGTGTCTCACAGGACTGCTCTGGATGGAGTAAGGAAGGCAAGGAGTTCCCTGTGGTACACAGACCTACAGCTTTATCTTGTGGGAAGCTGCTAGATTATTATCCAATAGCTCATCAAGTAGTTGGATGAATTTAGCACCCAGATGCTACTCAGTTAACTGAGTCAGATACAACATTGTCCCAGTTTGTATCAGCAACTTACTTCAAGCAGGAGAAGCTTCTTTTTGTAACACAGAGTCTTCTTTTGGCTGACCAAGCTGCACCTACACTCTAATGAAGAGACCAGTCCACTCCCTTGTGATCCCAGTCCACACTGGGATTTGCTAATATAATATAAGGTCACTGTAATACACTTGGCAGAAAAAGCTTGACTGTGATGCAAGAGATGCTGATACCTGGCTACATGGAAGGATGAATAAGAGTCGAGGCCATTACACTACTTCCCTCAGCACCCCTGTACTGGCATCCAGCAACCTTCTGGCTGGGAGTAAAAGGACAATTTAAACTTAAGAAGCACTAAATAGTCCAACGAGGATTAAATAAGAATGGCAAAATCCAATACCAAAACCATCATTCCATACTGCAGCCTCCATACTGCAGAGGGTACCAGAGAAGCAGAGTTTCTGTGGAATACCTAACAGTAAAACAGCATTTTGGTCTGAGATCTTCTGTTTTATTTTCCTCACCCATGCCATTTAGTAACTTTTAGCATGCTGTAACAACCAATATTCTTCTTGTATTTCAGAGGAAAAGGCAAGATCAAAGTTAGAGAAGGTTAGGGATAATCGATGGAAGTACACAGCAGAGCACTGAGTTATGTATTACAACTTCTACACTCAGAGCACAGACATATGTGGGCATCTCTGACAATTGCAGCAAATCCATTTGTTGATGCTTTTCCATCTCAACATGTATGAAAACTATTTATCCAAACTTACAGATGAAAAGCACAAAATTTAACCCAAAATTCAAACACATTAATGCTAGTTCACAAACATTTCCTCAGTCACGTTTCTCTCCCTTCTGATCTCAGACAAGTGATATAAAGACAAGACAGTTGATCAAAGTAAAATTTAACCGCCTGTGGCTGAGATTAGGGAAAAAGAGAATAATTGCTAAATGAGAGAAGGCACTTCCCTGTTAGCAGATGAAGAAAAGCCTTAGGTCTGTATTTGAAATGCTGTGGGCTTCACAAGTTTGGAGAAGGCTTGCATGACATTAACTGCATGCTGTTTGGCACTCAAGGGGACAGAAAAGCTGCAAAATTAAGTATTCAAAATGCTTTTCAGTAACTCAAATTTAAAGTTTAAATTGATGTTTTAATAATTGTTCTGAGTGGATAAGAATTCCTAGGAAACAGACTGCCAGGAAACTGGTGTGTTTTCAACACCCTTTGTGCTCCTGTCAAAATTGAAGTGGGATAATTCTATTTGTCACTCACTTTGCATTTTCTCATCCCTTTCCTTTCTCTTTCTGCTATTTACAGAAGATAAAAATGGAGTGCACAGAAAATATTTTGTCTTCTTCATCATTGCACACTCCTGTGCACTAAAATCTGACATAATAATCTAGTAATTCCCCTAACATCTAATGTACTTCAATATGTGCTATGTGTTGACGCTATCACTTGTAATTCCACAGGGAATCACAGGAATTCCAATATGAAGCACTCGAGAAGTTGGTTTTTTATGGAAAAATAGCATGAGCTGTTTTTGATCTCTCAGAGCTATTTAGCACTGACCTTCATCCAGTTCTGGACTCCCAAGCTCAAGAGAGACAGGGAATTACTGGAAAGAATCCAGTAGAGGGTGATAAAGATGACTGGGAGATTGGAACATCTCTCTTAGGAGGAAAGGCTGAGAGAGCTGGGACATAGGAAGTTCCATTTAAACATAAGAAAAAACTTCTTTACTATGAAGGTGACAAGGCACTGGAAGAGGCTGCCCAGGGAGGTTGTGGAGTCCCCTTCTCTGGAGATATTCAAGCCCCACCTGGATGCAGTCCTGTGTAATGTGCTCTGGGTGACCCTGCTTTAGTGGGAGAGCTGGACTGGATGATCTCTAGAGGTACTCTCCAACACTGACAGTTCTGTGATCCTGTGATCCATTCTCGAAAGAAGAAACAAGTCTCAATACCTTCCTCAATCCCTTAAATAAACTGTTACATCATATAAACATACACAGAAGACACACATTTTCTTTGTGCTTGTTTTAAGGTGATTGCAAAGATCAAGTCAGGTTTCCCAAGTCCCTCTTTCTTTGCATAGCATGTAATCTAGAACAACTGTACTGTGTTTTACAGACTATACTAAAAGGAAGAGACCACCATAGTGAATCCATACACACCCTGTAAAAATACATATTCTCTTCTCTGCTCTCTTCACCAATTTACTATTTTCCTGTCTCTGCGATGCAGAGGAGAGGATACCAACAACACTGACAGCTGGAATTACAGAAGTTCAAAATGAACATGTTGCCTTTTGAGATAAGTAGTATTGATAGCTTTTTTTTTCTTTTTTCTTTTTTTTTTTCCCTGACTTTACAATATAAGTTTTTGTTAATGATTTTCTTTTTTTAATGTTTCCACCTGATATACTAACTTTGGCAACAACAAGGATCCTGTACTGACTGGAATACAGTCCCCTTCAGTGCTGTCAGATGCTACTTACCTTTGCCACTTCTCTCTGCTTTAAAAAAGCATTGCTGAATGTGCTTTTAGGAAGGAAGACACTTTGAATGTCTCATGGCGGGGAGGAAGATGGGGGTTGAAGGGAGTGGAAGAAGCATAGGAGGCCTGAGCAGTGAGATTGGTGAAAAAAAGAGGTGAAAGTTACTCTTTGAACGTTTGCTGAATGTTTGGAGAAGCAAACATTACCATGGTTGATACTGTCCCTGGGCAGAATGTCCTTCTGGGTGAACAAGCTGGGGCTGGGGTACATAAGGCAGTGAGAGTAAGGTCAATGTTTCTACATGGAAGGGGACATCTCCCCAGGTGCTGCTCTTCAGACTGCACAGTGGTCATGAAGAATTTTGACTTCAATAAGGCAATGGAGATGCCTAAACTAGAACCACTGGGTTCTGAGATTGTCAGCGGAGGCTCTACAAAGCAACTGAGAAGACATCAGAAATTCTCCTGCCTCATGAGAACTCTTCAAATATGGAAGTTCAGACAGTGGCTTTTGTTCTTCTTTCCCACTTGCTTGAAGGTATGAGGTTCATTGTGAATCCACACATAATCCAGGCTTCTGACTTGGACATAGATGAGATTTTGATGACAATTGCTTTGAGATTTTGACACTGTCTGTGGTTCTTTACTCATTTGATGATTAGCAATGTTGTTTACATTTAACCAGTATTTCACTTGAGGAGTATTTTGTTACAATGAGCACTGTATTCCTTTTAAAAAAATCAACAATCCTGGTAGCTTAAAACTGAAGAACTCAAGTTGTTAAAAGAGAATAATATTTTCAGAGAATGAACACTAATATTGCATGTAACAAAAAACTAGCAAGCAGATTTCTTGTCAGAGCTTAAATGATTTTTTTTTAAAGATTTGCACCAATTTGCTAATTTGGAACTAATCAGAGTATCAGTTCTGCTTACTGAGCACTACAAAATTAACATCTACAGGCAATTTTCGGAAGCTCAGAAATTCAATGCATCAATCGGAAACTCATGTTACACCAAGTCCTTTGACATTTCCTTATTTTCTAAAAAAATGGCCACATGTATAAATATGATTACCATAGTGTCAGAAGGTTACTTTTAACAGCTTTAAAAATTGCATGCAGCTAATTTAATATGTCTCCCCTTTACAGTCATTTGATAAGATAGAAAGTTTATTGTTGTGTAGAACTCTGAAATAAAGAAATTGGTTCCACGTCTGGAGCACATATTTTTAACCTGATTTACCTCAGCAAAAATGAGCTGTGTTTTCTTCTAATAGCTGTGCTCTTCTGAGGTGTGCCCTTTCATGTGGAAACTATGCTATATAACATTATTATTGTCTGCATGTGCATACAGACATACAACACATGCAAGACTTTATGTGTCTCTGTGTATGCATACAGGCCAAAGCATATATGAAGGGTATTATGTAATTGTAGGTTAGAACATAAATAAACCGATAATTGCTAAACACAGTCAAGTTCAATTAGAATGATAATATCAAAGAGGAGCAGTTCTGTAGCCTTATCTGCAAATGCTATCTTTTATCAGTTGCTGCTCAAAACCTATCCCTCAATGCTCTACTGAACCACTGGATGGCATCAACCTATAACATACTAAGTTGCTACTGTTTTTGTCTTTTTACAGTGCTACTGATTATTCAAAATTTACGACTGCTTCATAAAATCTGTGCACTCTTCATCTAAGACCCCAGTCCTGTCATTCTATCCCTTTGGGAAAAAAAGTTATTTCAGTTTATTACCTCAACAGAGATACTAATTGGGACCTTTTCATACTGATTTTAATTTTACTACAATATATAAGACCAGTTGCACAACACTGGAATAGAAAAATTTTGTACTCATTTATACAGTTGATAAGTCTAATAAACTCTTTAGTAACTTAAGGTCCTTTTATGCTGAACAGAAAATAAAAATATTGGTTTAGGATATCAAAGCATGTACGACTGTCAAAGAAATAACTTGTTTCACATATGCCAATATCTGCTGTAAACCAGAAGAACTATACATCAAGTCATCCTCAATGAAGAATACTGTTTTGCTTTTAATTTCTGAAATTCAAATATGTGAACTTTTACTGAATACTCTTTTCTAATGGCTGTGAAAAGCCATGCATCTCAGGTTCAAAAACTTCCCTCTTGTCAAAGGTATTGCTTTCATAAAACCATAAATCTGGCCATAAAGTTCATGCTGTCAATGTGCATCTTTCTAGGCTGAATTATTTGCATCATGTCACACTTTGCAGGAATGGGGCCCTTATGGGCTCAGTTGTGCCTTGAATTATATCTGGAAAAAACCACTTCAATCCAATGTTAATAAAAAAGAAGACCTGAGTGCTGTTTCTATGGTTTGGCATCACTTATATTCCTCTAAGGAGAGGACTGGGATGGGCAGATTGTTACAGATAAATGTTGGCATTCACTGGTTCAGCTGTAGTGGGACAGTGTACATCTACACATGAATTTGTACATACTATTCCAGCCATGCTCTGTACACCTGGCACGTGGTACTTACATAGATGGACATTGCAAAACCACCCACAACCCTAAATAGGACTGGCAGTATGTCTTAAGTACTCCCTACAGAAATGAGAATTTTCTCCACTGCCCATACAAGGTCTACAAACCAAGATCTACTGACAGGAGCTTCATAGTTGTTGTTCATGTTACTATTTGCAGTCTCATGCCCATCAGTGTTTACGCTCTCATGCTGTTTCTGCTTCAGTTGAGGGCAGGAGTCAGCTTGGTTTATCTCTGAAATATTCAGCATCAAGCATCCAGTAAAAGTCCCTGCAATTCATTTTGGGCTGTCTTAATTAAAATGAGATTTATTGGAGAGAAAGGATCAAATTAAACTTTAAGTAGTGCAAAAACATAGTCTGATTTATGTCATGATAAATTTAACTCTCTGGGCCAGGCTCCTTCTCTTTTTTTAAGGTTGCAATTTATTATCTAGATAAGAAATTTTAAAAAATAAATTTCATATAGTTAATTTACTGAGGCCCAGCAGCAATGCTGTCTCAAGGCTGAATCCAAGAAATGATGATCTCAAAAGTAAGGACAGGGATAGCTGTCTTTCAGGCATTTCCCTTCACAGGTTTGGTGGCTAAATTAGATACATGGACAGATATCCTCAAATGGGAACCAGAACAATTAGTATCTTGAGTGGAAAACTGCCTAGAGCCAGGCAAAAGGAAAACAGGGTCATTAAATCTTGCCTGTTAGGCACATCATCCAGACTTGTTTTTTGGTTTTTTTTTTATTCCATCACAAAATCCACTCATCAAAACATACCTCTGAGCTTTTCATTAAAAACAAAGCTAACAAAATAAGTGGTCTTCCATTTCCACATAAAGATTAGTATATTAAAACATTTATAAGGGAGTGAAGAACTGCTTCCTGGTTCATTGAAAATGCAAAAAAAAAAAAAAAAAAGTAACCTTGAGTTTAGGGATCATTTATCTACAAAGACAGCTTGTGTCTCCAATCCAATAATGCAAAGTGACACTATTTTCCAGGAGACAGACAAACCCTCCTACAAAGGAGAGTGGAGAGTCAGTGTCTGGAGATTAAGGCATTGATCGATGAACTGGGAGCTTAAATGCTGAGGAAGGAATTGAAACTGGTGTTCCAGTTCTTGGGCAAACAAGCTCACCATCATCTTGTGCTATGGTCATATCTTACAAGAAAGGGGCAACTATCACAGAGGTTATTTTTCTGAAGTCTAAGTTTGCCAGAGTGAGTGAAAACTGTATGCAATGACTGGGTTGAGCTACTCAGGTTTAATAGCTGGGGGGATGCTTCCCTTCCAAGTATTGGGGCAGAACAACAAGTTTGCTCCATTCTGCCAAGACTGAAGCAACTCATTCTGTGCTATCATTCTGGAGATTTTTAAACAAACAGAGCGTTACTGGCTTAGGTGACAGCTATATGGTAATCTTCAACAGTTTGGGCCTTAGTTACATGATTCTGCTCAAGTTCCAGTAAAGGTACTTGAATTTTCCTCTTTAATTTCAGTTTTTAATTTGTCTGTTGATTTCTAGCTTTCTTTCTTTATATTGCAGATTCACTCAGCATTGAAAAGCTAAGTACAAAAGAAGGCAGCCACCAATATTATTATATTATTCTGTAGGCCTAAACTTCTCTTCATAGAGCCTCGAGTATTAAACCAAAACTTACTTAACCCAAATATAACTCGGTCTGTGAAGATGGCTGGGCTTATGTACACAAGAACCCAAGATATTTGGACTCAGCATAAAATAGAGTAGTTTTAGCACTGGCTGATGCAGATATCAGGAACAAAGAGAGAAATCGGTCTTTTTGGCCCCAGGAATTGCTGGTGTAGAGGGAGAGACTCTCAGCTTCAGTTTCCTGCTACTTTGTTCTGTCACAGCATGAGGACCCCATTGCGACTGCTCACACCTATTCAAATAACACAGAGTAATGCCTGGAAGGATCTCTGGATATGTCTACACCAATAAACTTCTGCAGAAAGTACTGCTGGAGCAGTGGTGCACCTTTTGGTTTGAAAAGGGGTTATATTTCAGAAAAAACAACAACAACAACATTTTAGTCTGGTGTCTCTAGCTCTGTGATGTGTATACCAGATTGTATCATTGCCAGGTTTCTTGGAAAATCCCTTTTTACCTCAAAATTCAGAAAAATGTTTTTCTCCACACAGTAAGGGATGTCTCCACTCCATTACTCCACAGGAGATATCAGTGGGATGGAGAACATGAAGCAGTTTTAGAAAGTGGCCTCAGAACTCAGGCATTCAATATTTCAGCTGGATTTGAGACCATTAAGGATACATGGCCTTGTATTTTCATGTCAGCTATACAGTCTTACTCCTATATTATTTATACTGGGTAAGGGAACAGAGATTAGAAACAGATTTATACAGAGTAGACAGAGACCAGATTAAAATAGCCTGTCTGAATATTTTATCTAGTCTGACTTTCTGGAAGGCTCATCTGGATTGGTTTAGTTATATTGAGTAAAAAAATTACTTTTCTAAGAAAGCACTTTCTGCTTTCCCCCCTTTGACCCTTTCAATCTCTCATGCTGTCAGTTACATCTAGATTAAATCCACTTTTCTCCTCAAATCCAAGTCCAGTGAGTCCGTGTCATTTTCTTATAAAAATCTGACAGATTTCATCCTCCTATCAGAGAAACTGGCTGTAACTCTATTAGCTTTCCAGTGATTCAGTGCCTGATCAGCTGCTCCACCTGAAGTGGGTTTTTTGTTCCTGGCAGATTAGCCATGTCTTTTGTTTCTGCTGACATTCACATCTATCTCTGCTTGTACTTCCCAGTTCCATCAAAAATTAATATTTCAAATGCACCTGTCATGCAACTTGTATGTTACTCAGTGAAAAGAGGTCAAAGTGCATTGATCTTGGATGTCTTTTCAATTATTCATGTCTGAAGACAAATAATGTCTTTAGTCTCTGCATCTTAAAGGAAAGTGCCCATAACTCTCAGATTTTTGCCAGCCTGTATTCTTCTCTTTATTAATTAGGAATTATTTATAAACTGTGAAGTTTAATCTGTCACAGTGTAATCCAAACAGTTTATGTAAACTATTTCACTCCAAAATTTAATGAGCAAATCCATACAAATGCTAGCATCTTCCCTCACACCAAAATATACCTGAAAACAAATAGCAAGTTGCTTATCAAAAAACCCAAAGAAATTGAGTTTTCTTATTTATTGCCTATCATATGACTGCTATCTAAATTTCCTTCCTGGATGATTAGTACTTCACAAGAACAAATATTGGACAAACTGTGTTGGAAAAACAAATTTGCTCCATTATTATGTATCAATAAATCAATCTATGCATTAATATATTTTGATATACTAATACATATTAATACATCAACACACTGGAGGGATGGTATACCACCCAGAGGGACCTTAACTGGCTTTAGAGGTAGGCCCATGCAAAGAGCATGAAATTCAGTAAGGCCAAGTGCAAGGTTGTGTACATGGGTTGGGGCAATCCCAGGCACAATTACAGGCTGGGCAGAGAAGGGATTGAGAACAGCCTTGAGAAAAAAGGACAAGGGTAGCTGGTTGATGAGAAGCTCAACATGAGCCACCAATGGGCACTTGTAGTCCAGAAGGCAAACTGTATATGGGACTGCATCAAAAGAAACATTACCAACAGGTCAAGGGAGGAGATTCTTCCCCTTTATTCTGCTCTTGTGAGACCCCACCTGGAGTGCTGTGTCCAGTTCTGGGGTTTCCAACATGAGAAGGGCATGGAGCTATTGGAATGTGGAGGGTAATAAGGATGATAAGAGGGATGGATCACCTTTCCTATGGAGAAAGGATGAGAGACTTGGGATTGTTCAGCCTGGAGAAGAGAAGGCTCTGAGGAGACCTTATAGGGGCCTTCCATTACCTGAAGGCACCTCCAGAAAGCTGGGGAGGGACTTTTTAAAATAACATGCAGTGATATGACAAAGGGAATGGTTTCATGCTGAAAGGGGGGAGATTTAGATTAGATATTAGGAAGAAATACTTTAGTGTAATGCAGGGAAGTTGTGGATGTCCCCTCCCTGGAACTGTTCAAGGCCAGGTTGACTGGGCTTTGAACAATCTGGTCTAGGGGTAAGTGTCCTTCTCCATGGCAGGGGAGTCAGAAGTAGGTGATCTTTAAGGTCCCTTCCAACCTAAATCATTCTATGATTCTACAATTAATTTTCCAGAAAGTTCACAATGGTTTTAGATTTGAGAATAATTTTGAGAATAGATTTTCAGAATGATTCTGAATAAATAAATATTTATTCAGAATAAATAAGGGCCTCACAAGTCATAGAAACATATTCAGCTAGTTGGGGTAGGATTTTCTAATTATATAATGGGTGAGCCATTACACTAATTATAATACTATCAAGAGTATAGCTGTCTTTGTAGTAGTGGTATAGCTTATCAGGAGAGATACCAGCAATTGCAAACATAATGTTCAAATTCGCACACATATAGACTCCAGAAGAGGGAGAAGACTTCAAAACAGATTATATAAGCCAAGGTTAATTCTACATAGCCCCTTTGCCCACCAACAAAAGCACCTCATGCTGCTTTCATATGTTTTCCATATGTTCACTGAATTTACCATAATGACAATTTTCTCAAATACATCTCTCTATGCATTCCTCATATACAGGGAGTCATATCCCTTATACTCTTTCACTGGTGAATACATGTAAGGACTTCAAATATTTCATTTCAGAGATACTATAAGATTGCATACTGTCTACCATTTTCAGTCATCCTAGAGATGTAGAGAGAAAGAAGAAAAAAAAAAATACAATAGGGTCCACACAGACTAAACATGTTGTGTGACTGTCATTTCTTAAGAGCAAATAGGTTTTGATTCTAGTTATAAACATGTTTTATAAGGATGCTAAAGGACTTGGATCATGGCCTCTTATGGCACAAAATGCTATGTTTTCAACTCTCTTCATTCTTCTTGTACTGACTGGATTGGCCTTTCACACAATCTGCCAGCCTGGGGATTACTGACTGTTTAAAATAGTCTGGTGGGTGGTTGTTTACACCTGGTAAATGCTGTGCTGTGCAAGATATTTCATGCTGAATGTATAAGGCTGAAAATCACTCCCTTCCACAGTGAACATGGACAATGTAAAAGGCACAGAGCAGACTGTCAGGATGTGAAATGGGGCTTCTTAGGAGAATAAAATTGTTGCAGACTAAGTGGACTGTCTGAGTTTCAGTACCTTCTCAGGAAGAGTAGATGGCTATGCCTTCTGTTTGTATTTGTTGACGCTTCTGCTAAGGCCATACATTTGAAGAGATAGAAATATTATACTGAGACTGTGTATGTTCATCACCTCTGTGTGAAGATAGTGCTGGAGAAGTGACACTCTAAATACCCACATGCTGCTTTGGATTGGCTGTCATCTCTGACGTAGCCTCAGGAGGAACATTGCAAGTGAAACCATGTAGGATAATAATAAAATCACAGAGTGGTTTGGGTTGGAAGGGACCTTAAAGATCATCCAGTTCCAACACTCCTGCCATGGGCAGGGACACCTCTCACCAGACTGGGTTGCTCAGGACCATCCAGCCTGGCCTTGAACACTTCCAGGGAGGGGGCAGCCACAGCTTCCCTGGGCAACCTGTGCCAGTGTCTCACCTCCCTCATAGCAAAAAAAATCTTCCTCATGTCCAACTTAAATCTCCCCTCTTCAAGTTTGAAACCATTTCCCCTTGTCCTCTCACTACACACACATGTAAAAACCCCTACCCCAGCTTTCCTGTAGGCCCCCTTCATATATTGTAAGGTTGCTGTAAGGTCACCTCAGAGCCTCCTCTTCTGCAGGCTGAAGAACTCCAACTTCTTCAGCCTGGCTTCATAGGGGAGGTGCTCCAGCCCTCTGATCATTTTAATGGTTTTCCTCTGGACATGTTCCAGGAGCTCCATGTCTTTCTTCTGTTAGGGACTCCAGAACTGGATGCAATACTTCAAGTGGGGTCTCACAAGAGTAGAGTAGAGTAGAGAATCATCACCCTTGACTGGCTGTCTATGCTTCTTTTGATGCATGATACTGCTTGATAATGATGCATGATGCTTGATAGTGATTACAATCAAATTGTGATGGAAGTATTTATGGTGACCCCGTTCATAATATTAACTTGAAACCTTGCTGAAACTACTCAGGATCACTGGGTTCCTCCCATGGAACCAAGAATGGAGCTGAAGTCAGGAGTGAAAAAATAAGCATGAGCATGGGCAATGTCACTATCCTGAACTGAAGTTCCCCATGGGGAAACTGACTGACATGTACTGTTAATAGCACCCCATTTTCTCTTGGCTGTACAGCAATACAGACAGCAACAGAAAGTTCTTCAGAAGTTCTGAAATAAGAGTAAGATCTGTCCTTACTTCAAGACACACAGGCTTACAAAACGTATTTGCAAATTCTTTGAGATGCTGGAGAAGAAGAAATGTCAATAGCAAAATGTGGGAAACAAGAGGTAGGCTTAAATATGCTATGAGATGTCTTGTGTTTTACCCTGCTTGCAGGATACTCTTGTGTTAAGGTTTCCATTACTACTTCATGTATAAAAAAAATTTCCTTTTATATGTTCTGTGAACTGTTCAGATGTTTCGCTGTCACAAAGAACTTTCAACTTTCCAGTGATGTGTGTCATTAACTGGAACGGTTCAGCAACTTGAGACATGATGCATTACAGCCTAACTACAGAATATGCATGCATATGGATGAAAGAATGTGTGTACACATTTTTTTTATTATTTCTAGTACTTCAAAAAGGTGTCTTAAAAATATGGTGGAAATAGGTCTGACTTTGAGCAACAGAACAAAGCATTAAGTAACAGACAGAGACATTAAATGCAGGAAAACATTCCATGTATATAAAGTCAATATAATTGACAAAGATCATGTCAGTCCTGGGTCCAGAAAGATGTAAGCAACAGAACTGATAATAAATACCATTTTTCAGTGCTAGGGAATTCCTAGCTCATCTTCTTTTCTTTACTTGTCTGATCTGTTACATATTTTCCATGAAAAACAAATCTATTTAACCAAAGCAGGATTCCTGTAGGCCAGAAAACTACTACCTTAAAACAGCCATTATCCAGACAGCACTGTCTGGATATAGCAAGATGTAAAAAGATGAGAGTCTTGATCACTGAAGTGCTATACTGAAGGCAATTTTAATGGTAAATCAGAATTTGTCTTTCACCAAGATTGAACTCTCTAAGGAGGAAGTTACAGAGCAATTAGAGAAGCAATTACAGTAAGTCATCAGGACCAGATGGCATTTCATTCACAGACTGAAAGGAATAATGTGGAAGAATGTACTGAAGAGGATATTTATTCTGCAGCTTCCAAAAAGGCAGGCTTCATTCTCTCAGGAGAAGGAACAGAGCACTGAATACTCACTGGCAGTTGTCTACCAAGTCTCTGGTGACACAAGAGCCAGCTCTGCTCTCTGCATCCCTGCTGCTCTCTGAGTAAAGGACTGAATCTTCCACTGTGATTCTAAAAGTCAACACATTGGGACTCTGGAGAAAATTTGACCTTTGCAGAAACTGTTTTCTACTGAGAAAACAAGTTTCCAGAGGTCTGGATGAAACTCCCAGCTTCACTACAGTCTCAGACAGCAAAATTAATAGAAATGCAGAAGGTTTGTTCCTTCCTGAAATAGTGAAGCCACATGTTTCAAGCTAGATTTGCTTTATCTATCAAGTAAATACAAAACTCTAGCTAGTAAGAAATGTCCCAGTGCAAAGGGACAAAATGTGACTGACGTATAATTTGCAAACAGGTGCAAAGCATCTTAATTGGCAGTGTAACAGTACAGGATTACCCAAAGGTATATTGTCCCATCCCAATATAAATTGTATGATTCCTCTGAGCTAAAACCACTTCTTCCCTGTGATCTACCACTGAAGCTCCCCTTGATTCTGTCAAGTGCTACATGCTTTTTTGGCTGTTGGCCATAAAGAATTTTGTCTCATATGGTCTGGAAGTTGGGGCTGATTTCTGTGCATTTGTTTTTTTTGGCTGCACAAAGTTTAGCATAAGCCTTTTGTCTGTAATGGCAAAGAAGAAAAAATAAGCTGAATGCAAAGAAAATAAAAATAAATGCATGAGTTAATAAATACATTTATAAATACTTTAATTTAGAGCACTATCAGAATATTTAATGTGTCATACCTTATCTATCACAATAATCCAAGAGAGATATGTGGGGGGATGATATTTTAGTTGCCCTTGTATTAACAGTTAAGAACTAAGCAGCCTTGGGCTTATGATGGCAATAATTAAGTAGACCCAAGTCTGCACAGATAGCTACACATGATAACAATATTTTTGTATTTAATACTAAAGACTCAAAGGGTTTATTGGGTGAGAGATAGAAAGTGCTGTTAGTGTCTGGCAGTCAGACTTTCAAGATTAGTAATCCTATTTCAGTAGGTAAAATATATAGGATTTTATACTGCATGTGCATATACTTCAACCATGCTATGCCACACTGGCCAATGAGAACTGATTAAATATTGAAGATTAAATCAACCACTAAAATTTAACAGCTAGAAAATACACTTCCTTTCTTTTTTTAGGCACTTCTATATATTGAGTTAGCTCTACTATCCATCCAGAAACACTGCATAATCCAGTGCAATTAAACCTACTGTTTACGCAAATTATCCTTAAAACCAGCAGCTGTTTCTAAATATAGCAAAGCTGCTCCTAAAAAGACAATCTTGGAAACTGCAGACAGAAGCCACCTTACTCAGAGCCAGGGAAACTATCTGAGAATCTAGTTGGTAAGTTAGTAAAACACTGGTAAATAAATTTTGAAATTATTAAATTTAACATCCAATCTGTTAGATTAAAAACCCAACCCAAACCAAACCAAAAACCCAAGCCAATCAACCAAAAACATTAACTCAAACAAAAAACCCCACAAACTTTCATGCTTTTTGTGTGATTGTACTGAATGGTTTCAAGCATTCAAATACTACAGAAGACTTAAACTACAGAAGGCTTTCTGCAAATTGGGCAGACTGAACCATCTTACACCAGATGTTACAGAATTGAGCTCTTTGCCTTCTGAAATCTCTATGCCAGTGTTCACTAAATCTCTGGAAGAACTTACTTTGGTTTGGTCTGTGCAGGAGTATGAATAAATGTTTGTAACTTTTATGACACAGGTGGGAAAACTAAGACAAAAGCTAATGCCAGCTAATACTACGCTAGGCTTTTTATTACAACAGATCCAGGATACACCCATATTCCTCAAGAGCACTTTCCGTATAAATATATTTATAATTCTAAATACATATTTGAAACTACAAGATGGAGCTTTAAGGTGCATAAAATCAAGTCTGCATTTCTAAATTTTATTAAGACACAAATCTGGGGCCTGCTGGAAGGGAAATCAGACTCCCGTCATTTCAACTTCTGAATTCAAATTAAAAACTCTGTACTGTTTATATTCTATTAAATTCCTTCCCATTCCATCAGGAAACAAAACAAAGCAAACCAAACAAAACCAAAACCACCTCACTGACTGTAACCTGACAAATTTCAGAACATCTGGGATGGAGAACATGTTAGAAAATAAGTACATGCAACCTGTTTCAATTAACAATTCACCTCTTTTAACTATGTGATTTTTGAGGACTACAGAGGTGAACAACTGGGATGCTTCTGTGCTTTGATTTTTCACTGGGATGAATCCTTTCCTTTCAGCAGCATGTGGAAAGGCAGAGACTGGCTCTGCCCCTCTTTTCCAGGCCTGTGACTGACACAGCAGCTTCAAATCCCATCTGATGAAGCCTGAGCATGGATTAGGACATCTGCTCTCTAGTTCCTCCCTATCTATGTTAAGCTCCTTCAGTTTTTTTGTATGGTGGGGTGGCCTTCATTTCTCCTGGACTGCTGGCGTATGGATAGCTTGTTATGCCATAATGCTATTGCAGATAAAATTGCTCTCACTCCTGGCCTGAAACTGTGCTGCATCAGTTATAATCCACACAGTCTGCTCAGCTCACTCACCTGATAGGTGATGTATCACCAGCAGTCAGATGAGACAGTTATGTGAAAGGTTTGTTCCTGAGACAAAGAATTCTTCCACAGAAATCATGGAAGGAAAATGACCATTCCAGGAAACATTTTCTTCAACACTAGCAGCTCTAAAGGAAAGACTCTAATCCTGATGTTGAACCAGTGAGGATTGCAGTAGGATGCCTGAAGCTGTTGTATGCCCGTGCTGAAGGACAGTGGAACCACACCTGAAGCATCCCCTAAGCTGCTACAGAAAACAGGCTGACAGACACTACAATTTTTTTCCATCTTCTGAGTCGCAAACTTCATGTTTTTTTCATGTGGTTCAGCCACACCTGCTTCAGAAGGGATAACACCCGGGGGCAGGAGTGGGAAAACTCATAAAAGCAACGTGTACTTCTGCCATACCTGTTGACTCTCCCTGTGTCAGCTCAACAGGATTAAAACAGCAGGGAAGAACAGTAATCAGTGCCCCAACCTGCATGAGTAGCTACACATGGTTTTTCTATGGCAGGAACCTCAATGCTTCAGGCTAGTTCATCAGACTGTCAATTGGTATAGGCAAAGCTTGTAAATAGATATTTTGTCAGCTCCCTGCTCTTTTATGAAACAGAACACACCTTGTGACCTCCTAATGTGACCAGTACCACAGCAGATCTACAAGGTGTTTTCCTTTTTAACTGAAAAATCATAATATATAAGGATGGCCAGCAGCATCTGATTTTAACATTGACAGTAGCGTAAACCTTCAGCTTGTAAATTACAAACAAAAATTACTATATCTTTCTCTCCTACCCCGAAACACATAAACCACTGCAAATCTCTAAAGACCTTTACAAATCTTGGTCCTAGGTTCTGCTGTGGTTTGGCAGAAGAGGATGTCAGTCTGTATCAAACTACATAATCCATTCCTGATATTAAGTTTCAGAGCCACATTCAACATGGATGCAGCAACTCATCTCACTGTAGCACTCTTAGAAGCAATGAAAGGAAAACTTAAGCTACAATAAAATTAAAATTGCTCTTGTAAAGGAAGCTGTAAGTTCCAGATTTTGGATGTCCATGTGTGGCCCTGTCTTAAATGGAAATAATATTACTGCTAATCTTTCAGGGATACTGGGAAACAAATGAAATTATTGCAATTTTTCTTGACTTTTTTTTCCATAAGTCAAAAGCTAATTACTTCACAGATGGCAGAGTGGCAAACGGAATGAATGCAGTCAGCTTGCCTAGAGAACTGCATTCCAGAGCATATGCAGTGAATTCAGACTGAAAAAAAGGGCTGGCAAACAATAAATATCTATTTCCTTTTTGCTTTAAATAGACTGGAAGGGTGAGAAATATATGACTGATATTTACCCAAGTAAACAGCAATTACATTGGTAGGTATATTGGTCCACAAGCAATCTCAGAAAGAGGGATGGGCACTAAATTAGCTGGTAAAAGATACATAATTTATTTCTTTCATATTCTTTAATCAGAATAGATTTAGATAAATAGTTCTAAGGTTCATTATTATTCTGCCTTATTGCTAACAGTGATAGAGATCAAATTTTTATTACACATTTAAGGGATATAAAGAACATATTTTCATGGGTTTTAAGGGCATTATGTGTAGGAACACTATCTATAGTGTTCTATCTAGTGCAGCAGTTTGCAGTATTCACCGTCCTCACACACAAAACGTTCAGTACTCATAGCAAATTATTTTTATTCTTTTGTGCCAAAGTTATTTGTCTACCTTAATGAGTAACAACACTAATACCCTATTAGTAAACTATACCAATAATAAGAAAGGCTAAGACAGCCTAGAATGAGCTCAGCTAAAACATTAGGGAGCTAATATTAGAGGCAAGGCTCTAAAAATAGAGAAGCAATATGTCAGTTTTGGCTAAATTTGTCAGTGACACCTACACGACTGCACTGGAGACAACAGATGCAAGTGGGTGCTGGTTCTCTTAGACCATTGCTTAATCTCCTGGGTTTAACTATTTCAAATATCATATTGTATGGGTTTATTTCATGGCCATCAGAGCCTTCCCGTGGAAGCCTATCACTGCCCTCACACATCGTCTGATGTTAGGGAGAGGGTTTGTTTAAAACCAGTTGCGTTCCAAAAGCCATACACTGGTGATGTGAAAGATGAATGGAACAACATCTACTGTCTGAATTACAACATCATCATTACTTTGGTTTAGATTTGTTCATTACCATGGTAAGAGTTCTTTAATTATGACCCATAAGGAGGCTCAGCTCTGAACAGCTGTTTTATGAACTTGGGATAGGCTGAGTCTTGCAGTAAAAGCTTTGTCATCAGCTTTTGTCAGTCAGTATACATGAAATACTTTCCACATCCACTTTAAAACAGTGACAGCACTTGCACAGCCATCCATGGATTCCTGACCATACTAATGGAACAGTATGACCCACCACAGAGGATTTTTACTTTGATGCAATACTTTGGCACCTGAAATGGTGTGATTTACACTCATTTCTAACAGTAAATTTTTCAAATAAGACACAACACCCAGTGGACTCACAAGCGTATGATTTCTGTTGTGTTTAGCAGAACATCAGAATGAAGCAAACTGGCGATGCAATAACTGAGCCCTACAGACAAGTCAGCAAGAGTGACACATCCTTGCTTAGATGAACTCTCAGGAATGGCAGCACTTTCAAAACCCATGAAAACCTAACAGCAAGACACAGCACACAGAAGTAAATGGAGACAAAACCAGCATATTCCTTCAGGGACCTTGGGTGCTTGCCTCAGCAGTCATCCTCTACATTTAATCATTCCTTCACAAACATCTCTTAAAAGGGCAGATAACAATTTTCATTTATGTAATGGTCACCCTGAGTTCAATAACTTGCAGCCTACTATGGAGACTTCATCCTGCTGGAGTTTCACTGTATAGGTGAACACTGCAAAAGAATCTGAGCAATTTAAGTGCCTGATTCCCTTAGCTACAACTAGGACTTCAGTGCCTGTTTCCTCCATAACCCTTAAAGATTGTAGTCTGTGGTGAAAATAATCTGTTTTGGAAACAGATGTACTTAAGAAGTAGTTGCAAAAATGAAGTCCTATTTAAGCACAACCTCTGTTATGTTGGTATTTTTAAAAGCTCCAGGGGGCTTGATCTTGGCAATTCTAGTCCAATAAACCTCATATCTAAACCTGGCAAATGGGATGAAATGATAAATTAAGCAGAATGAAAAGAGACCTGAGAGACCGGGCTTGCTGGCATGATCTAATTGGCATGGATTCTGCAAAGGAATTATCTCTTACAGTTCTATGAATGTAAATAAAATATTGGCTATGGGAGAAAAACTTAATACATTTAATTCAAAAAGTCAAGTTCCTACACAAAGATGATTACTGCAAAGCTGTGAGTCGGTAAAATACATGCAAAACCAAGGAACTGCAAAAAGTTAGTACCAATATGCACATGACACAAGGGGCTGATTCCAAACATCTGCTTTAAAAACCTGATATCACTGTGGGGGTTTTTTTGTGAAGATTTTTTTGTGTGGTTTTTGTTTTTTTGATTTTTTTTAATATTTCAAAGAGAGAGTGAATCAAAGTACCTACATATCAAAGTATCAAAGTTAAACATCTAAATTCCCTGTGCAGTCAGTGACAGATTTACAGTCTCTCTGTGGTCTCTGGGAATTCATGAAGATTCTAGAGGTCACCAGTCCTGAGCTGTTTGCCTCTGGCTCAGGTTATTGCCACAGTAGCAGATGCAGCAGAATGGAAGATATAGTTGCTGCAATTCAGTGCTCATGTATTAACTTAAATCACTGCTGACTTTGTTTTAGGTTAATAACTTAGATGGCATACCGTGGCAGCCAAAATGTCATTCTGTCACTTCGCTTAATAATCTGGAGAGCCCCAGTAAATATTAGCCTCGGACATTTGGTGGCAGAAAATTACTCAGAGACCATTTGCTAGAGGACAGATGATGGCAACTGAGGTGCTCCTGAAAGGCATTTCAATGCTCTTCCAGAGTGGAGGCTGTCCTAGAAGAGGTGCTAAGCTGTGTCTGACCACTGGCCCCCCCCCCGGGTGCTTCAGCTCATGAATGCAGTTCGCATGGGAGGCATTTGAATCTGTTAGATCCTGAATTGAGAATCCTCTTCTGCAGCTTCCTGCCTCTCCTTTCAAACAAGAGGAAGACTGCATACACAGAAGGCAACAGCACTGAGTAACAGCAACTCACCAAAAAAGAGGAATCCCTAGTATTTGTCTTGTTAGCATGGACCTGTCTCTACACAAATACCAAACAAAGTAAAAATCTACTTGTTGGCTAAAACCCAAGATGGAGAGAGCACAGCTAGATTTTGATCCTGCCCTCAGAAGCCTGTCTGCTTTCCATCACACAAATGAGAAATATAAAATACAAAAAAAAAAAAGAATTTCATGAATAGACCATGGTAAGTGGATTACCCTAACACAATCTCATTCATCTGCCACCATTATACATAAAGAATCATATGAAAGAGAAGCAGCAAACAATGGTGCATCCAAATCTAGCCCCTTCAGACTTCAAGAGTGAAATTAACATTGAAAGCCTAGTGTTATTTTGTGACCTGAATAGAAACCCTTAGCAGAGGGTATCTGTACAAAGAAATAAACCTGGAATACAGAGTAGGGAAAAAATCTTGTGTTGTATCTATGCAACAAAACCTTGGTTACTGTACCAAAGCCTTATATTACTCTGTCAGTCTTCATAGAACTCAAATAGATTATCCCTGCATAGCACTAGAACAGTTCATCCAGCCTTTCATTACATTCTGAAAACTACATGATTTGCTTGTGGTTGTATAGGATCATACCAAATCAGCTTTTCCTCTAACCTCACACACACATATAGAAAGAAACCCTGCAAAACATAGCTTCACAACACACACTCAGAAAATGTGGAAATATGTCAGGTGTCCTCTCTTCCACGCAGTGGAATAGCAGCATTTTTTATTATTATTATTTTTTTACATTCAAGCTTTCTAGCCAGCATGATTTTAGATCCAAATCTGAAAAAACAAAAATAAAACCAAAAAGTCAAACCACTTAACCATATGCTTCTCTTTAAGCATGAGTCACCTCTTATCTTCAGTGTGACTATGCATATGCTGAAGGTGTCCAACATATTGAAATGCATTCATGGTTTGGAACCCAAGTTAGAAACAAGATATATCCTCTTTCTAGAGACAAGAAATGGTGTGAAGTTTCCTGTCAGAAAGGTTTACAGATTGTATCAGGATAAGGAAAAATAGAAAATAATTCTCAGTGTAACTGGGAAGATGAAAAAGAAAGGGATTACAAAATGGCAAGGAAACTTCTATATTCAGGGATGACTAGAAGGAGATTAATTCTCGGTAATACAAAATTGGATCACTAAGTCTTTTGTGGTTTGAATGCTACAGAGCTCTCTATTTTCAAGTTCCTTACCTTTTGCCCATAATCAGGAAATAATTCTCTGGGACTGAGGACTCACCACAGTGAATGTTTTTGGCAGATAAATGGAAATTCAAGGTTATGATGGTATCTCCAAGGTTACTTCCTAAAAAATAGAAAAACTCCCCAACCCCAAGGCCAATCCCTGCAGCTAAATTAATACACTGAATTTTGAAAATAAGCAAAAGTTAAGACATGTCAGATAATATTTAGAATGAGACCTCAACGCTTTCAAACTGGCCATTTGGGTTAAAGTCCTTTAGGGAAAATATGACTGAATCATAGTACAAGCTCACAGCAATAATGAATTACAGTTGCAAGGGTGTAAAGGTAGAAGGTGTCCTTCCCAATTTATTCTAAGATCAAGGTGACATCCTGAAATGAATTCATTACTGTGAACTCTTATTACCAATTAAATATTCTGCCAAATCAGTAAATATGAAATATGTTATATATTAGACATTATAAAATTCTAAATTATTTTATTAGCAGGCAATACAAATTTAGTTCAATAATGGGAATATCAGTGATATTCTGTGACAAAGAACAGTGTAAACCACTTAGATATCTTACATTTAGTCGAACATAGAAAACTGTCAGATCCTGGCTTTCTATAAATCGCATCAGTATAGGCACTTGTCTTCAATTTTAGTTATTCTTGAGTATCTCATAATAAAATTAACACAACAGTAATATTCTGTGTATTTATCAGTATCTCTCATGTATGTAAACTCTGTTACTGGGTTGATGAATGCTACATGGATACTCAAAGCACAGAAGCCGTGTATTTTCTGGCCAAAAGAAACCATTAGAGCTAAATAATCTGCCCTGTTGCATCAAGAAGACATCTTTTATCCAGTGGTAACTTCATTTTCTCTTTTATGATGAAAATGAAAATGATCTGCCCTAGAGCAGACTTTTGAATTGAAGGTGTCAAAGAGAGCAGAATTTATTACATGATCAGGGTGCCGTGGTGACTAATTACTGGTATATTATAAATATTCTGTCTTGCTTCTTAATGTGGACATTGAAAATTTTGATTGTCACTAACTCAGTAAATCATGCTCTTTTTGTTAAGCAAATTGAAAGGCTAACTAACTTGTATACTTTGCCAATGTACAGGTATTTCTGAATTTGTCCTAATGTACTGGAAAACTGGCAACCCAGATTGTAGTAACTGGCACAATAGTTTTGAGCCCTATTAAGGGCTCAAAAAGCTCAAAAATACTCATTAATACAAGAGAGCAGGGTTATGAATTGGGTGATTCTGGCAATTAAAAATTGCATCTGACACCTTTTCCAAAATATTCACTGAGCTCTGCAGTCCCAGCTCTCCCACTTACATATGGTAATATTTCTGAATGTTCAAACTCCTCAGCATCAGTCAAGGTTTCTTAGTGCTATTGTGCAAGAGTAAGAATCTGCCATGCAATTTAGTCATGAGGTTACATAAGGATATTTTAGGCAAAGCTGTGCTTAAACTCCAGGTTTTTACTGAAACAGTCTTGCTAAACTGCACCACAGAATAAATTTCCTAAAAGATATGCAATATTAATGTTTTTCTGAGTCTAGTGTTTTAATGACACAAGAAAAACAGGGTTTCTAATATTTTGTTAGACTGGCTGGAAAAAAAGCAAATCTATGGATTTATGAACTCATCCTCAGGTCTAAAAAGGAAACAAAGATTCAAACTAATTCAGGAAGAGAAAAATGTTCCAAGATAAACTTAATTTTGTTATGTACCTAAGGCAACTTGAGACAAATAGTTAGGATTAATGATTAAACCAGGTATCTTTATTACTTGCTTGTTGCTGGATTTCAGAAGACAAACCAGGCATGAAATATCTAATTTACAATATCAGTATCATCTATGAGTCTACTTCTCACTAGGTACTATGCTATGGCCCTTCCTAATAGCACTGAAGAAAAATATCTGTTCAGAATACCAGAGATACAAAAGCAGAAAAATCTATTTATGCCCCAGGACACTAGACACATAAAACCAACTGACCTAAAGAGTATCTTAGCACGAGCACTGCCCAAGATTTTTACTACATGATGATATCAATTGCAGTCTTTAAAAATTTATTTTATTTATAAGTAACTCTAAGCAACCACTTTTTTTCTTTTGGCCTCATCGACAACATAGCAGTTTCTCTGTAACTCTGCTGTACTGTAGCTCAGTTCAGTAAGATGCTAGAACCTTTCCTACCTAAAAGACTCAGAGGTGATTTTGTTTGCTATCAGATTCAGCTTCCCCATCCATCAGCATGTTCTGCATGCTTACTGGAAAGCCAGAGGTGCAGAAATCATTGACATTCAAATGCCTGTTACCTATAGAGGAAGTTCCTTCCCTCTGGTGTTAGTTTGCTTGCAGACCACTGTAGGAGAAAAATTTGCCTTCATCCCAAACTGCAGACTTAAAGCTTCATTCACCAAAACTGCCAACTGGTACTCTTTCATCAGTAATAAATGTATATGTAAGACAGTAATCATCAGAGAAATATGTGGGTTGTTGGCTTTTTTTTTTTTTTCCAAATGTGATAAAATTAATGGTTAATGCATAGTGCAGGTCACAGCTGTAGACAGTAGGGAGAGCTGCTCTTGGGAATGACCTTGGCATTCTGCACTACAAAAGGACATCACGGTACCTTGCTTTCAGAGCAATACTAAAAAAAGATCAGATTTTCACTAGAGCAACTCTACCCTGTCATGTATCTGGAAAACATCCAGGTTTCTGAAGGACTCAAGTTCTGTTTCCAGCTTTCATCACTGGTCTCCCCACCAAACTGGATTATTCAATATGGTTAAACTGGCAGTTTACACTTGGCTGCCCTTCTCTCCCCAGTGCAGTATGGAATCATAATGAATACTGAAAAAATCAGCCTGTTATAAAATGTTTTTCCCTTCCAAAGTTCTTACTTATTTCCCAATGACACCTTGCTCCTTCGGAAGGGTGAATTTACATAACCAAACTTTCTCAGAAACTTTCAGAAGTACGTGTGGGGTAGTAAACTTTCCCCTTTTCTAGAAACAGTCCAGATGGTTTCTTTACATCCACATTACTCTACAGACAGATTTTAAACTTTTGAAGGCCACAGGCCTCATAAAAGCAGCTTTGACAACTATAACCAACCAGTTCTATGAGACAAATTTTGTGTTTTCTTAGTTTATAATCTATTTTCATTAACCATGAAGTAGAATGTTAATTACTGTTGCTATTTCATTTTAGACAGTCATATCAGTCCAAAATGGACTTCAGCGGATTCTATTGAAAACATATTTCAAAATCAAAAACGTGACAAATTAGTGTTTTAAATAAGCAACATTCAAATTCCATTCTGCAAGTACATGGTGGGAAAATTGGTTGGTCTGCAGCCTAGATCCAGAATGTCATCTCACTGTGAGGAAAAGCCTCTGTGGCAAGGAGATTTTCATACACGGTGCTTTACGTTTGCATTTAACCAGCTCTTTGCAGTAGGCCCACGGTACATAGACATGGACTGGAAAGGCAAAAGGAAGAGAGGCATTTCTAGGCAGAAAGCTTCCCTCAAAATTTTTGGAATATTTTCTTGTATTAGCACATGCAATTTCTTATCTGCACTCTGCAGCTGTCTAGCAGACACTAATGAGAGATTTCATGTTCATACCAATTACTTGAAATATTTAATGTCCTTCTTAAGGTGCATTTACACATCAAAGAAATGACTCAGTCCAAGCATCCCACAATGCTGCAGAGGGGAAAAAATGGCCCTACTTTGTGCTGTAATAAAAATGACTTTGAGTTCTCCTGTAGCTAGAGCTACATCATCAGTTTTATTTTAGACCTTCATCTTCAGAGGCTGATAACCTAGGGCAAAAGCACCGTAGCCATACAATTCTGGGTAGGCAATATATCAGGTAAACACTGAAGTCATACCTTTCTTGGTCAGTTAGTGACATTTTGGGGTGGGAAGCAGTCAGGATCCTAAAACCAACTTGAACACAACAGTGAAAGATGTAGATTGTAACTAATAGGCAGCTGAACTAAGAAGGCAAATAACCCACCCTATATTATGAAGCTAGAGTGCTGGAGATCAATTTTTAAGGTCTGAGATAAATCACTAAACTTTTCTGCCTGTAAATACACCCTACAGTACCTTCCTTCATTGGTTTTGTCAGAACACTCTCAGTAACAATGATAAAATGCTTCTGTGAAGAACACTGGGTGTTAATTAACCTGTTTGTATTTAAAAAAAGAGTTACTAAAACAATAGTTTTCAATTTGTGAGAAAACTATTAAACATCCAAGTTAGGTTGTTAGTGATGTGTTGCAGTGATGCTGGCCAGTAACTCTGGTAGTGAGTTTCAACTCTAAAGGATTTTCTAGGGCTTTTCCCAGCTGCTAGAAAATATATTCACTCTACATGAAAGCAAAGAAATCTGGGTTTGTTACATGAAAGGTTCCTTTTATTGTGTAACAATCTCATTTTGTTTACTACTATCTTAGTAAAAAATTCTGACCATGCAGCTCAGGGTGTTTGGTTAGGGACTGCTGTTGCTTACCTGTGTAATAACCTGTCCCTGCCCGAGATGGACTTTGAGCTCCAGCATTTCAAGTTAGTGAGAAAGGCTGTGATCCATAGGAAATACAGCTGGGTGGTAAGTGGTGAGACCAGCAGTGTTTGCCCAAAACACCAGGCACTAAACCCCTCTCCTTTCATTGCACCATGAGGCTGCTGCTCTCCTGCCATTTTCCACCCAAAGAAATTGCTGTTATTGCCATAGATTGCTGCTTACAAAGACATCTTACCCTCAGTACATAAACATCTGAATTTAGCCTCACATCCTTGAAGGTCTTATTAGATCTGTCTCTGGTAAAGAAACATCTTTAGCTGTTAAATCGAATAACGTTTTCCTAGCACACATATTTCAATGGCTGTGTTTGGTTCACAGTCTTCACTCTGAATACACTTCAGTCTTTTTAAAAAATATAAGTCAGCACTGGGAATACATTTTCAGTCTTGAAATAGCTGGAAAGATAATTGTAACACTTTTCTTTTTAAAATTTAGAATACTAGCTAAAATAATAAATATATTCACAAATTTGAAGTATACTTCCAAAATGAAGACAATGTTTAAAAATTATCTCACAATTCTAAAATCTCTAATTGATTCCCATGTTTCACCATTTTGAAAAGAATTTGAAATCAGACTCACAGAAATTAAAAAATGAAAGTGGTAGTCTCTCTGAAAACAATATAGTTTAAAGTATAGCAAAGCCCCTGCATTTTACTTTAATGGGGAAGAATTAATTTTTAAAATTCCCAAAGTTTATTTTGTCTATGCTAAAACTGATAGTTCTTTTTTCAGTAAATCAAATAGTTGTTATTCCATTTAAAAAATTAGTTGCCAAATTTGGAAGAGTAAGCTTAATATTAGTGCAGGCAGTTTTTGTCTGATTTGTAGGTCAGATAAAACAAATGGTCCCTTTGATGCTGTTAGCAAAAGTCGATTTAATATTTAAGCCTTTTCTTCAGTTAGTATTCCCTAACCAGAAACTATTAATCTTTGTGGCTTTTCATTCCTGTTGGTGCTTAACCTCCTTTTAAATAACCTTTACTAATTTTTTATTTTTACAGTTGAAATGGTTCAGAGGTGCCCTTTAACTTCTGTGACTCTCTGGTCAGTATCTGGTCAGTAATTATGGTTCCAGGCAAAGAATAGAGAACTTCAGCTATGGGAAATTCCCAGAAAATACTTGTATCCTCAGTCAGCATCCAGATATTTCACTGTCAGAATGACATAAAATTCTCTGCAGAAAAGTGCAGGTGCAGATGTGTGCAATTTCACGAACAGAAGTGTGGAGTGGTGGGGTGGGTATAAAGAAAAATATACCAAAAGAAGTTACTGAAATGACAAAATCCTGGGAGTACAAAGGAATCAGGAACACAGCTATCACTTGTTATTTCATTAAAATAAATAAGAAATAAATACTCTGACTTATCCCTGTTGCAAGTTCAGCTGGAATGGGCACAGGACCCGTGACAGGACATCATGCAGCCATAGATCTACTTATGACTGTGGTGGCAAAGAAATAAACTTTCTGTATGGGTACAGAGCAGCATGATTTCACATTATCCTCTGAAGCATGTGGTATTGTCTGTCACAGAACATGAAAATGGATCATATTGCTAATGTATTTCTTAAAGGTATGATAGCAAAATTTGAATCTACACCAAATGAAGGCATTATGAGATTGGGAAATCTTACTATACCCACAAAAGGAAAGAGAGATCAGACGTAAGGTACTTGCAGAGGATGACTAGGGGCATGAAATACAAGCAGAATAATAAGATAAAACCATCCTCAGAGAACCTGTAATACCAATGCCAATAAAAATTATGCAGATCAGGATCTCATAAGAGAAGAATAATTATGCAGAGATCGAACCAAGTGGATAATTTATTTTTTTTTTTTTAAATATTACCAAAATCTTCATCCCTTTGCTTGGTTGCAATGGGAATAACACACTTTATAGAAGAGCTGTGATAGGATCATCAGCATACAGTTCTCCCTGTTTGGAGCCAGAACAGTTGATGAAATAGGAGGGGCAGTGTGAACAGGAGGTGAAATGATCATAAGAGAGAGACAGATAGGACTGAAGTCCTGGATTTAGAAATAAATATAGTTAGCACAGTAATATGAGCATGTGTGTCCTGGATGCCCACCTGCAAGAATGTAAAAGGGATAAACTTCTAGAAAGTATTTTATATTAATTTTAACAGTCTATCTAAACATTTGTACAGGCAAACTAAACAAAGGAAGACTTGGGTTGCTAAAAGCAACTTTATGAAAAGTGAGGTGTCCCCCAAATGTAGAATGGTCTTGGAAGAACCATGACTTTGGAGACTGTTTTACACTGTGTAGGCCTAGAATTGCAGTATTCATTATTTCCAAACACCAGCTTGCAAAAGAAGCAGAGGAGAGGACAATCTGATCAGGGAATGTGGCATGCCTGGAGACTGTCAGCTTCTCAGTCTTCCACCCAAAGCAGCCTTGCCCTGTCTCTTGCCAGCCTGCCTGGTTACCCAGCCCATCACTGGACCAGGCTGTCTCGACCTGCTATGTGCAGAAGGATGCAGAGCTGAGGCTTGAAGTGTGACGCCCATTCCTGCCACACACACCAGATGAAAGAGATGACTCAGGTGCAGTCTCTCAGAGTTCAGTTTCTGTGAGTCTCAGCCTACAAACGTATCTGTGTGTGGCAGGCAGGGACACAGGCACAGTGTGAGGCAGTGACTGATGCTAAAGGGGTTTGCATCTGCTCCTGAAATGCAACCCGTAGCCCTGTATTAGCTGCTGGGACTCTCTACAGTGCTTTTCCAAATGAGATTCAAAGCAATAGCACAGTGAGCACGACAAACACTGCTCCAAGGAAGATACTAATGAGAGATGTGTCTGAAATTCCACCCTCCTTCAGCTTTGGACTCCCAGAAGAGGATTAGCTGTGCTACAGAGTGCTGCACTGGAGTCTCTCTGATACAGCAAACCATCTTTCTAGCTTCAGACTAAACCTGCAGAGTCTACTCGAAACATTTCGTACTGGGAGACCCAGACAGTGCAGCTGCAGTAATTCTCAGTTGTGTAAGATATGTCTTGAGGACACAGGGAACTACAGATGCTGAGAAGCTGAACTATGATCACCATCAGTTCAGTCCCACCTGAAGAAATTGCTGTCAGCCCTAACAGAAACCATCCTGGATAAATTAGGCTATTATACATTAGACAATGAAAAAGGTAGCAGAGGACAAAAAATTAGACTGAGTGGGAGCATCCCCATTAGGGTGGCTGAACTAAGAACAGTTCCTGTACTATTTTAAACAAAAGTATCTTCCATTGCTCAGTTTTCAGCAGACATTATTCTACTTGTATATATTAGACTTGCTGACAACAGACAGTAGACTGAATGTCTGAAGGGATATATGTAGAGAAAGGCCTGAGGTACAGCATGGGTAGTGAATCTTCCACATAGGGTGCATGCAGATGCAGAATTTTAGGCAGGAAAGAACTAACCAGTGAATTCAAAGTCTCTGTAGACCAAGGGGCAGAGATTTCTAAGCAAATTATAAACACTGCTCACGGTCTACAGAAAGAGTTCAAGTTCTTTTATCAGAGGATGAAACTGAGAAGCTGAGAAAAAGGAGAAGACAGAACTAAAGGAAATACCAAAAAAATAATGAAAAGTAGTTTTGCTTTTCTGTAAATAGTAGGAATGCAAGCTACAGTGGGAAGTACATGTGAAGTGTGAATTAGGCAATAGCCATTTGTTGAGTACCTACATGTCACCAGAACCTGCCCTCAAAGACTGCAAAGCAAATAATATCACATTAAACAGATTAAGTCAGACAGAAAAAAAAGTGAATGCAAAATTATAAAATAAGGTAGTGGCAAAAAAATCTCACAATTTTGGTTATGAGAGCACTTCAGAAGCTGATACAGGATTATATGCCACTGCAAAGAGTGCTGCACACATGGGAAAAATATTATTCTTGCTTTCTAAGAGTTAAATTATCAAAAAAGCTAAATCATGTACTAATATACACGTATTTTACTAATTGTAAGAATCTGTGAGATTTCATTCATCTTCTCCAGTTACCATAACCAATTAGCATCATTGCTTCTTTGTCTATATTCTTTGTACTTTGCACTTTTGTGCTCCTGTCTGCTTTTCTCCATGTGCAATGAAGCAGACAGATGTGCACTGACAAGTGGGAAGAAACTGTCCTTCTCATAATGTTCCAGAATTTTAACAACAAAACAGAAAAAAAAAAAAAAAGCTAAGGAAAGGAATTAATCTTAATGGCAGAATGACAAATGTGATATTTGGAAGATTCTGGTTTAGTGCATGCATACAATGCTACTACATACACTGCATGTATGACATCTTCATTCTAAAAGATCAATAAAGTTGCAAAGTATTTAAAGGACAGGATTGTTATTTCTGAGGAAGATTACAGGTGTGATTGGGATTCATAAAATAGCTTGAATATTTCCAGTGACTGACAGAGCTTGTTCTGAGTTGAAAAGTCCTAAATCCAAGCACTGCTCAGAACTCTGCTACTGAAATCAGGTGGATGCTTGATGATTCATCAGTTCATACAACAATGGTGTGAAGGCAAAAGACATAAAATTAATATCGCAGAAGAATAAAGGAGAGCACTATTAACAAATCCAATTACATTTGCAGCAAGCAGTAAGTGACAGGTCCTTGCCCTCCTTAGTTGGAGTCGTCGATCAGCAACTCTTAGAATCATAGAATCGGCTGGGTTGGAAGGGACCTCAGAGATTACTGACTTTGGTGAGAGGCTTTTAACCTCAGGCTACTGAGCAGTCCTGTCAAACACTGACCTGCTTGGCCATGGTCAGTAAATATGTTCACCACCATGAATTTAGCAACACTTCTGCTTTACACTGTTTTCTGTGACCCATTTCTTTCTGGCTTCTCACTCAGACCTGGCTCAGGGTTCCTCTTTGCCAGGATAAATTCTCAGTGTCACTTTTTCCCAAATGTGGCTGCTTTGCTGGTTTTGGTTTTTTTTCCATTCTATGACCTGACCTGGATGGCTGCAGGGAAGAGGCTCAGAGGTCTGTCAGGTTTGACAGGTGCCCCAGGCTTGAGAAGCAGACGTGACTCTTTCAAAATGTGTGAGAGTGCCAAGGATACTATTAAGAACAAAGTAAAAAAATGGAAAACAGTGCACTGGGTCCTATTTTTTGAGTGTGCAGCATGGGATAAAACAATTCGAGTCCTAAGTTTGGGACACCAAGCAGAAAAGCAAGCTAAGGGAAAATAAAAATGTAGGTTTTGTAGCATTTATAATTACAGGCCATAGTAATCCAGGTTTTCAGCTTTTCACAATTTACATTTTATTTAAGAAAATTTTCTAATATTCTTAACTATTAAATCATTAGATGCCATTATGTAAAAATTTCCCACTAATGAGAGCGTATGTACTAATTTAATACATTCTGTGGTTAAGTTTAGTGAATGAAAAATATGCAACAGTGAGAGAGAAGACCTGAGTAAAGGGAAAAAAGTTAAGCACCATAAAGTATCAGACTTTAAATATTGGTTCAGAAATCTCACTATTGTTGGGATTGGCTGATAACAGCGAGAACTGATAATTCCTTATTTCAGGAAAAGATAATTAGATTTTTCATTAAATGTCAGCTGTTTGGAGTCTAATAGCAATAAGCAGGTATAGGTTAGTAGAAAGAATGCAGCTAAAAATGTCTTGGCTCTACAAAGTATAATGTGGGTGTCACCTCTGAAACTAAAATATTTCTTGGAGCACGACACAGTCTTCCCTACTGCTAAGGAGAGCCTTGCCAGTGAAAAGTCTCAAGTGAATTATGATGTTCTCCCATTCAACAGTGAGGATGAAATCGATAGCCCATTGTTCAATGTTAATAATATTCTTTATATAAGAGCAATTTAAAAAAAATGACAAGAATATTTATGAAAAAAGTCTGATTTATCACACATTGAGAATATGCTTTGCCTGCAGCAGCCATCTGTCTGTGCACTTCACAGCTCTGTTTGCTGTGGGAGACAGGCTGTCATATGAAACATTTCTTTCTGCTGTTTATTTTGGGATTCTCAATTTGAAGAAGATAGGTATTTTTTATATTTTTTTTTCAGGACAAGAAGACATATTTGAAGGCTGACATATGAATCAAAGGCCCAGGAAAGGTGTTAATATTGCATAAAAGTTTAAATGGAAGTGAAGATTGGGTCAGACAACTGTCAATGGCTGGAAAAGCTTTCAAGCAAAGTGCCTTAGAGAGGGGTAATACCAGTGTTCAAATCTGAATGAAACAGTCTTCTGAGCACTTAAGAAGAACAACTACGTTGTCAGCTCCAACACCTATATTTGACAGCACAATTATGGCAGGAGTGCCTGCTTATAACTTTCTCCAAACAAGCATTTTTTGCACGTATGAACATTTATGATGTAGTTCTATTACAACTGTGCATTGTTAACTATCTAAAGATTGATTCCTTTCCTCAGCTTTTTATTTCTATTTTATTATAAAGATTCTGGAATTCTCTGAGAGGTGCAGTGTCTTCCCAGTTGTAGGTTCACATTTATGATCCGAATGCTTCCTTGTTAACTATGTCTACATAAACAGAAAATGCAGGTTCCTGGGTGAAAAAATAAAACACCACAAAATAAACAAACAAAGAAATAAAAAAGAAAGGAAAAAAGCTCAGTCTCAGTGGCTGATAAAGATCTTATCTGTATTGGATTTAGATTTTTCAGGGATAAAATAGGGGTAATCTTTGCAGCTTGTTTTGCAACAATATGGTCAACTTCAGAACTGCAGAAATGAAACCAAAACAAACCAAAAAACCCTAAGCAAATTGACAGCAGTGACCCTAATTTTTTCTTGTAATAGAACCACACTATAAAACACTCAGTTGGGCAAAATGAGTGCCTGCCTCACTAGATACAGGGCTAAGGTAGCAGGAAAAGAAGTACTTTAATTAACTGAATACAGGTGTGTCCTCAGCAGAGGAGAGAAAGACAAACATATCTCCTTGAAGGAGGAATAAATTTCGAGCTTTAAATAGCAAAATTTGAAGTAAGAGATGTAGTAGGTTAAAAATGAATTAATAAAGAGGAAGTGAGTAACCTGGAAAGGAGGCAGCTGAAAGAATGGAAAGAGAAAACAAAATATACAGAGTAGAAGAAACTAAGGAATGAGAAGGAGGGAAGATCATTGGAATACTCATCTGCATCAGCCCAAAGCCACTACCTTTTGTAGTACTTCTTTATCAGTTTCAACAGGAATTGACTCAGTGTTAAAAACTTGAGGGTTTTTTTTTTCTACTAGACCTGTAACTGCAGGCAGCAAAAGGAAGAGAATTTGCAGGAACTGGTTGCTTCATGATAAACTGGGGGAAAAAATCCTGCCCAACTAAGCATTAAAGGGGCATAGAGCATATTCTGGGTTTATATCTCTTTCACATGAGTTTAGTTGGAAAGACTGTGCAGATCTGGGGAATACACACCTTGCTGCTGCTCTAGTGGTGTTGCTGCTTTGGAACTGAAGCCTGTGTAGGATAAAGGAGGGATAAAGATATACCAGTACAATTTTGTCTGATGTTTGTAACATAAAAGAATCACATGTATATTGAGACAGAAATGTACACTTTTAAGAGTTGTAAAGTGATGAAAGACTTGGACACTAACTCTTCCTCAGAGCTTAGGTACGGAAAATCCATAGTTCCTTTAGTTTAAAAACATGGTTTTTGGTGGTGGTGGGTTTTTTCCCATTAAAAGAAGCAAACAAAATTAAGACATCTGATCTCAGGCGAGAAAGTCTCAGATTCCCCTTTCCTTCAAGGTCAAATCAAATAATCAACCCAAAGGGTCAAATTCCTTGTTCTGACAAGGTAAAAGGAGACTCAGTATCTTAGCTTACCAAAATCCATAACTGCAGAGCACTAACCCAGGAGCAGATGTAGCTTATAGCATCAGTGACGGAGTTAAAGTTCTGCTAACTGGCAGAAGGGCTGTGTCTCCCCACATTCCCCTGTCTGAAAAATGGATCCCACCCTTCTGCTCCTTTCTCTTGTCCTCATCCTGTATGAGCAACAAGCATGAGGAGAAGGAGTGGAGGAGGAAAACTGGGGAAACAGGGAGAAGGCGGACTTCACATAGGAGAGATCTGATCTAGAGCTTGCCAGGGTGCATAATTAATTGCTGAACTGTTGAATTCAAGAGCAGAAGCAGGCTACACTTAAACCACAAACAAACAAACAAAAGACCACAACAAAAAACCCAAAAAAACCCCCCAAACAGCCAAAATTTAAAAACTGTAGCATATTAGTGACATGTGTAAGAACATAAGTTTCCTGGAAGTCACTTAAAAACACATTTTCTCAAAAAAGCAATTTACTTTGGTCTCAGAAGAGCTACAGAGCCTAGCCTAGAGACTTCTGGATGGAACACTGACCAGGCTGAGCTCCTGCAGTGAGTGCCCATTGTACTTGCTCTACATTACAGGAAACAATTCAGCAGATACTTCTGCAATTAGATGAAGCAGAAGTCATGCCCCCAAATGCAGTATATTTTCTGGTCTGGTAGCATGTGATAACTACTTTGACTACTTAGCAAAAGATGTGTTAATCACCTTAGTGTCCCATCCAGAAGAGCCGCAAGGTATTGCCAAATGCTGAATGAAAAGGGGGAAAAAATAGCTTTTCTTGCCAAAACATGACTATGTGCCAAATGCTTTTCAACATCTTAAAAGTCAAAATATATCAGAAGAGTATTTTTGTGTTTTCAGTATTGCTGGATATTGGGAAGTTCTGATAAGAGACATCTGTTACATTAAAACAACAAGCAAGGAAAAATAAAAGAAAGATAGATTTGTAGTTTGCCTAAACAAAACTCTCTGATCATTTCTTATTAGTCACAGCTCTCAGCAGGTGATATCACATGGTGCTATAGCCCTTATTCCATCAGAATTACCCCTGGGGCAAATACTGCATCCTAGAGATATCCTGATAAATGGTGTTCTCTACACACTGAACAGCTTTACTTGGCAAAACTAATGGAGAAAGAGATCAATCAGAGGGTCTGCAGCTGCTCAGCTGTAGGGTCAAAACAAAGAAAATAGGTCACATAAGGGGCTACAGCTACTCTGCAGCTTGAAGAACTTGGAGACATTCATTTGGGAAAATCCACCCTTTCTAGTGTTGTAAAGTGAATGGTTTTTCACCCAAATTTAATGTGGGCCCATAACAAATCAGCAGAAGACTGTTTTTCACAGCATTTATAATCTGGTTTTAGATCATCCATTTAATTTGCAGTGACTGCAGCTCTTAGTGGCTTCTGAGTTCCTGAGATTTTCTGCTTACTAAAAATTAGAAAAAAAAAAAAGTAATACAAAACACTTCAGACTGCTTACTAGTTTCCTAACTTTTGTTTACAACACATTAAAATTTTTGGTAAATGGCCTCTCATGGGAGTTTTTCCAGTAGTTACTGACTACAACATGCCACCTTCATTTTCATGACCTCTGTGATTGTATTTCACCCTTGGAGTCCCCAAGTGGCACTCTCTCACCTGGAGTGGGATCTAACACTCAGGGACTCGGGGAGTAAGGTCCCACAGTAAAAGAATATCACGCTTGTGACCACCTGAGGAACCTTTTGAGATGAATTCCAGAGTCTTGAGGCATCTGGCTGATGTTGCTAAGCCACTCTATGGGATATTTGAAAAGTCATGGCTGGCAGGTGAAGTCCCTGGTGATTGGAAGAAGGGAAAAATTGCCCCCATTCTAAAAAAAAGTAGAAAGGAGCATCCTGCAAACTATTGACTTGTCAGCCTCACCTCTGTGCCTGGGAAGATCATGGACCAGATATCTTCCTAGAAGCTATGATAAACATGGAGAGGGAGGTGATTTGAAACAGGCAGCTTGGCTTCACCAAGGGCAGGTCCTGATTGACCAACCTAGTGGCCTTCTAGGATGGTGTCACTACATCACTGGACAAGGGAAGAGCTCTGGCTGCATCTTTCTGGACTTTTGCAAGGCTTTGACATGGTCCTCCCCAACATCCTTCTCTCTAAAATTGGAGAAATATAGATTTGATGGGTGGACTGTTCAGAGAACAAAGAATTGTTTGGATGGCTGCAGCCACAGAACAACAGCCAAACAGAGATCAGTGACAAGTGGTGTCTCTCAGGAGTCCACATTGGGACCAGTAATATTTTATGTCTTCATCAATGACACAGAAGAATCGAGTGCACCCTCAGCAAGTTTGCAGCTGACACCAAGGTGACCAGTATGGTTGGCATGCCTGAGCGACAGGATGTCATCCAGAGGGATTTGGACAAATTTGAGCAGTGGGCCTGTGTGAACCTCATGAGTTCAACAAGGCCATGTACAAGGTCCTTCATAGGGGTCAGGGCAATCCCTGGTATCATTTCAAGCTAGAAGATAATGGGGTTGAGAACAGCCCTACAGAAAAGGACTTGAGGGTACTGGTGGATAAGAGCTAGACACGAGCTGGTAATCAGTGCCTGCAACCCAGAAAGCCAACCATGTCCTGGGCTGCATCCAAAGAGGTGTGTTCAGCAGGCTAAGGGGGGTGATTCTGCCCCTCTATTCTCATGAGATTGCACCTGGAGTGCTGTCTGCAGTCCGGAGTCTGCAGCACAGGAAAGACATAGATCTGTTGGAGTGGGTCTCGAGGAGGGACACCAAAATTATCAGAGATGGAGCACCTCTACTATCAGGAAAGGTGGACACAGTTAGGGTTGCTCAGCCCTGAGATGAGAAGGCTCCATGGAGACTTTCAACACTTACAAGGGCCTATAAGAAAGATGGGGACAAACTTTTTAGCAGGGCCTGTAGGAATATGACAAGAGGTAATGGCTTTAAATTAACAGAGGGTAGATTCAGACTGGACATAAGGAAGAAATTTTTTACAATGAAGATGATGAAACTAGAGCAGGTTTCCCAGAGAAGTGGTAGAACCCCCATCTCTGGAAATATTCAAGGTCAGGTTAGGTGGGGCTCTGAGCAACCTGATCTAGTTGAAGATGTCCCTATTTATGGCAAGGAATTGGGACTAGATGACCGTCAAGGTCCCTTCCAACCCCAACTTTCCTACGATTCTTTGCTTCTATGCTTCTGTGTCTGCATGAAGTGAATATTTATTTTCTTTGCAAAGAAACAATGCAAAGGATTTCTTTTAAAGCACATCCCACCCCATATCCCTGAATAATATTCATTTTCTTAACACAAAAGGAATACTGCCTGTGTTCAGAATCACAGTTCAGCCACTAAGCACACGCTTCTTGCTCTGCAGAATAGCTTGCAGAGTCTGGGCCTGACTCAGGGGTACAACTGAAATGAAAAAAAAACAGAGACCAAAAATCTACAACATATATCATGTAGATCTGTTTCAAGAGATGCAGATGATGAAATTCCATTCTGTACTCTCTTTCTTAAGGACAGGAATTTCTACCAGTAGTTTTACTGTACTTTTTAGTTCATCAGACGCTAAACTTAAACTTCACATCCTGTGCTGGCCATGTTAATGATGTATTTAATTTCACAATGGTCTTCTTCTTAGTCTCCAGGAAAAATATTTGTGAATGGCAAATACTTTCTTCTTAAACATAAGCAAAAAATGACACTGAAATTCATGTCTGTGTAGGACAACTATCTAAGCCTCAATTCACTCTTAAAACAAGACTTAAATGGTGGATACTTTCACTAGTCTTATTGATGTCCTCAGTGCACACAACAGGTTTCAGAAAACATGAATGTATTATTGTGTAAAGATTATATTCTTAATAAACCCAAGAGAGAGAGATTAGAGTTATTTTAAAAAGATGCAAAATACCAATCCAGACAGTTTTGCATTCAAAGACATCATTTTTCCCAAGCATTCACATAAGCAAGAGTTTTTGTTTTATTTATTATCACTTTAGCTTATTCAGTTCCTTGTTCCCATGAGAAACTACTTGTAGGTTTCATTACTTGATTTCTTCTGCTTCTCTGCCTTTCGTTCCTTAGCAACCAGGGTAAAATTAGTAGCGGAGAGGAAATCCCAAGCAGCCCTGAGCTAGAATCTTGGAAATGTACCTTTTTATTTCACAGAATCACAGAAGAGTTCAAGTTGGAAGGGATTTCCAAAGGTCTTCCGGTCCAATCCCCCTGCTCGAGCAGGGCCAGCAGCAGCAGCTTTCCCACAACTGTGTCAATGTGGCCTTTAATATCTCCTACACCTCCTTGGGCAAACCTGTGCCAGTGCTCAATCACCCTTGCAATAAAAAAGGGTGCTCCTGATGCTCATACAGAACCTCCAGTGTTTCACTTCCCTCTTCTTCTGTCACAGGGTGCCAGTGAAAAGAGCTGGCTCCATCCTTTTTGCCCTCTCCCTTCAGGTCCCATCTCTCAGCCTTTCCTTATGGGAGAGGTGCTCCAGTCAATTTTTCATCCTTGTGGCTCTTCACCGGACTCTCTACTATTTGTCCCTGTCTCTCGTGCACTGGGAAGTCCAGAACTGGACACATCACTCCAACTGTGGCCTCCTCAGTGCTGAGGAGAGGGAGAGCATCTCCTCCCTAGACCTGCTGGTAATGTTTTGCCTGATGCAGCCCAGGATACTATTTATACCAGGATAGCATTAAGCCACCTTCACTGCAAGGGCCCACTGCAGGTTGATGCTGAGGTTGTGTCAACCTGGAACCCCAGGTCCATTGCTGCCAATCTGCTTTCCAGCTTGTTGGCCCGCAGCATGTGTTGGTGCATGGGGTTCTTCCTCCCCAGGTGCAGGAATCTTCAGTTCCTCTTGCGGAGCTGCATGAGGCTGCTGCCAACTCATTTCTCCAGCTTGTCTCCATCCCTGTGGATGGCAGTGCAATGCCCTGGTGTATCAGCCATCCCTCCCTCCAGTTTTGTATCATCAGCAACCTTGCCAAGGATACACTCTGCCCCATCATCTAGATCAATAATGAAGAAGTTGGACAGGACTAGAGCCAGTATTGACTCCTGGGATACACCACTAGCTCCTGGTCTCCAGCTGCACATTGTGCCACTGATAATCACCCTGTGAATTCAGCCTATTCAGCCAGTTTCAGTTCATTTCACTGCCTTCTCATCCAGCCCCTACATCAACAACTTCTCTATGAGGATCATATGGGAGACAGTGTCAAAATCCTTACTAAAGTCAAGGTAGAAAATATCCATTGCTCTCCTCCTATTTACCAGGCCAGTCATTTCATCACAGAAGTGTCTTCTTCTTGTTTAAAAATGACGATGTTAAACTGAATGTTAGGTTTGATCAGAGAACTAGTTCAATATCAGGATTTATGTGAACTGAAAATTGCTAATATACCTGTCTGTCATGTATATCTGCCAGTCCTTAAAACACCACAGTACTTGGAGAGCCTCCAAAGCTAGCTAAGTATCTCACCTTGAAAGCACGTGGCCTGAATTCCTTTGAAAAACAAATGCAAAACTAAAGAAGAAATAGAATTGACACCATTTAAGCAGGTTAGGATGGAAAATACCATTTGATCAAAAAATATCTGTAAGTAGTTTTGTTTGAACATCCCTCTGGCATATGAAGCCACTGTGAAAAGCTTTGCTATTGCCACAACTGTCAATGCCATACGACAAGATTAGATGAAAACTTTTAAGCACACAGTTGCAGGGAACAGTTTGAAATTTCTGTCCTTTTCATTTATCAGGCCATGAGCTAATTAGGTGGAATAAGTCAGAAAACTTCCCTCGTGGCATATTAATTCATAATGCATATTCATGGGGGTTCTACTCATCCTCTCAAGCATCCTGGACTGCCTACTGAGAGGCAGCATGGTTTGCCCTCCAGTACTGCCCTGTAGGAAAGTGGGTATAACACCACTTACTGTGTTTTGAAGTCTAATTAGCTGTTTGCAAAAAGAACTGAGGTCGGCACATGAAAAGTGCTTCAGAAATGCAAAATATTATTATTACTGTTCATAATAACAATAAAGAACACACATCAAATAATTATCATAGCAAAACAACAGTGATAATTTTTTTACTGTCAAATGATATGAAATGGATATTGTAAGGAAGTTAGGAATACACCTTTTCCTTCAGCATAACCACTTAAATACTATTCTTTTTGGTCTTTAATAGATTCTGTTAATAATACAACTGGCATTAAACATTATATGCATAAGCTAGGTGACTTTTCCAAACAGAGAAAATAATATGGCTAATGTTTTAAAAACAAGCTCATCTTAGGTTAACAAATACTGAATGTTGATCATGAGATTTTCCAGATTTTCAAGCCCAAGAATTGGGTAGTCTCTTGAAAAACATGACCTATTTTTAAACATTGATCTTCAAAATGCTCTACTTACAGTCTTATGTTCAAAGTATTAGGCTGCAAGGTTTGGAACAATCTAAATAATTGATGATCTCCTAATCAAAAGGGACATACATCAAAGAGAAAAAGCTACAGTTCTGTTCATTGAAAGACTTAGCCAAATATGGGAAAAAAAAAAAAAAGAAAAAAAAAGAAAAAGGAGGTTAGTGACTGAAAATGTGGGCAAAAAAAGAATTAAGCCACTACTGAACTTTTTTTACAGACCACTCCTACCATAAATCCCACAAATTGTTTATGATGAATAATTCAGTTGACAATATCAAGAAAAAAATAAATCCCAAAGCAAACTAAATTTTCACTTGCTTTCCATAAGTCATACATATCATCCCTTTGTACTCAAACCAGTAATAGACTCTAATCCAAGTATTCAAACACCTAATAGACAGTATTCCAATCCTTCAGATTCTCCCACCTAGAGTATGTCTTTGTGACAGGCAACTTGCCAGGCTGGAAATTCATTGTTTCCCTACATAATAATAATAACAGACATCACTGTCTTAATTTAAATATGTTTAAAATATTTCAGTTAAACTGGGGAAAAAACCTGCAGAATTAGAAAAAGGTTTTACATTAATAACTGTACAAAGGCAAGAGTTCTTGAAAACTAATGTGAATTAGTGGCTATAAAAATAATGTGAATTAATGGCTATAAGCTGGGTCAAAATCAATTTAGAGATATTGCAAAACACCCACTTTAGAGTATGCCTTTACTTAAACTCTGGCAACTTCATATGTAAATCATGTCTAGGGATACAGATATATCTTAAATCTTTGAGTACCAATGGAAGCCAGTTTCTATGAATTCTAATTTTATATGAAAGGCAAACAGCATCCATTTCACAGAGATGCAGGGTATTTCTAATTCAGAAGATCACTGACATCACTTTACCATGAAATTTTCTGAATAGATCTTTGAAGGCAAGAGTCTTCTTCTTAATTACTATATTTAGTAATTGCACTAAAATGGTGCTACCTTCCAAAGCACACTCCAAAACCTGTAATTTTAATGGCTAGACTTGATTAACCTTTTAAAAAGAATCTATCCAGTTACTACTTTGCAGTCTGTGTCTAAGAGAATAAAACAATTATCTTGGTATTTTCTTTATGGATTTGTCTTAAGTATGTCCAAGCACAGTTATTTAGCCACAGGTTTTTGTCTTGATGTCTTTGCTGGCTTCTGGTCTTGTCTTTTTTCCTTAAGTCACCCTCACTTTCATTCATTTCTCATGTTTTTAATCAAAAGCAATAGAAAAGGGATGCTTGTTTTTCCATATCACTCCTGTCTATAGGCAGCCTTACCATTCAGAAAAGTTTAAGAGATTTTGATAATCCTAACATTAAATTATTAGCAAAAGATAAACATGCGCTTTTTAGTCTGTTTTATGGGTTAAATCTACCATTATAAATGTAACTGATTTTTTTTTCTTTTTAGAGCTTTTAGAGAGAGTTTCAATAGGATGTATTCTCAGTGAGATGAATATGGTGCAAACACATGATGGAGGGTCTATGATGTGCAATATAGAATTGCAAACAAATAGGTCATGAGACCTCTGGTGAGGTACATAAAAACCAGAGAAAAGGAAGTCCTGATAGCACAATTCCTACACCCTAAGGCAACCACACCGATCATCACAACCACACATCATTATTAATACAACAACTCAGAAACAAACTTATTTTATGAAAAAAAATATATGAAATTAATTAATCCGTTTACGGGATGCATATATGCAATGCTTTGGATAAAATTTTCCTACATATATTGCCACACTTATATATTAAAATGTAAATCTTCTAATTAGAGTGTTTTAAATGGGGGGGGGGGGGGCAAAAAATTTCAGCACTTACTCTTGGCACTTTCCCATATACAACATACATTGTTTACCCCTTTCTCTCTCTAAATTACTGTCAGTCTCTGAATAACACAAAAATAATAAATGCACACTTTCTCTAGCTGCATTCCCTTTCAAAAGTGGAAAATGAGATACAAAAATGACTAATGAGTTACTACATTATTTTAGAATATGGGCTGAATGTCATGTGCTAAAACTAAACAGACTTAAGAAAGGAAAAGTCTTGTGAATAGTTATAGACTGGACAGCCTAATAGCTTGGTATCTCCCATGTCTGAATCACACCCAAAGGCAAAAATAAAACCGCTCCACATAAAAAACCAAGAGTCTAAAGATCTACAAAGTTGCCTATTATCACATCCTTGAACCTTTATAAAAATTTACTCAAGGGAATATCAGATCCATCTAAAAATGGCACACACCTTTGACTCTTCTCAAAATGAATGAGAATTGGATGCCTGAAATTGCCATCTGAAGCTGAATACAGAGGGATCTACTGAAATTGCAAAATTTCCTTTCAATTCAGGATGTCAGCATGACATTGTATTAACAATGAGGGCTGTCAGAAGTGCAGAAATGCAAGGTGTAAGGGGAGGATGTTCACTTACAACTTAAGTGTCTTGGCTTGCAGCTCACTCCATTTCCCATTAGACCTCAAGGTAGGCAATATGGTTCTTTTCTTCTCTACCTGCTTCAAAACACGGAAGATAATTGCTTTGTAATGAAAGCAATTAGCTTAAAAATGATGCCATTTCCTATGAACTTGATAGTCAGGAGAAGTCACAGCAATATTTGGTGGTCAACATGAGTTTTGTTTGCCAATATACTTACTTGTTTCCTTCGAACACAAGACTGATAATAGGAAAAGGAAATAGTTTTCCTTTAGCCCCTTCTCATGATTCATTTATGAAGCTCCTGACACAAATGAGAGCACACTGCTCCCAGTTAAAGGGTGGCAGCTCTTTGCTGAAGGACTGGTTGTCGCTATCACACACTTCTGTCACACAGTTGGAAGCAGCTTAATTCTGAGTTTAGATGAACATGTCTCTCTCTCCAAAAGGCTAGACAAAATTTGGGGAACAGTCTGTCACATTTTAAGCCATGTATTTTTTTTTGTAATTTGCCTTGTCTATCTTTTCCTATTAGTTTCTGCAATTCACTGTGACAGTTTGAGAGATTCAAAGCCCTTGCAGTAACTCTTAGAGTTTTCTTACGTAAAATGAAAATATTTCACATAGTTTAAGTGTATTTACACACATACCTATATATAAGGAGGTTCTGAGGTTCCCAGATGTGTATTATTTCATGATGGGCTACTGAAAAGTAGCCGTGATCTAAAAGAGATTTTATTTAACCATGCTTTTATTCCTCTGTATTTAGTACAGCCTTCTACTTTCCTAGTCAGCAGCATGCCACCTGCTCTTTCATTTCCTCAAAGTAGGTCAGCAGTCAGCCATCAATCTTTCATCTTCATTACAGCTAAATCTTAAAGCCTGAGGCAAATGAATCATTTTAAAGGAGATGCAGTGATAGTTGTGGCATTCTCTCTCTCGTGTTAGCCACTTGTGGCTGAAAAAAATATCACAAAATCCAGAAGCTAGCCATCCTTTAACTTGAAAACAACCATACAAGCAGTTTTCACGACTTCTTTGTAAAAATCTGACGCCTGGTTCATAAACACAAAAACATGGGTGCAGTCTCCACATTGTACAATCTCCTTCATATACTTATTAAACTCTGGATTTCAAATGTAAAATTTTTTCCTCTCTACAGGAAGACAATTCCAGGTCTTTTTTTAACCTATTGCATTGAAAACATTTCTCACTTCCAGCTACTGTTTACCATGATCAATTTTTAACTATTTTTCATGTGTTAGCACTAATATGCCATTTGAATTTCCCCTACTGGTCATACTCCATGGAATTTAGAGACAGTAATCATATCTCCTCCAAGCATTAATTCTGCAAAATTGAGCAAGCTGTTCTTCTTTACATTTCTTTAATAACAGAGGTTTTCCTTTTTTATTATTAGCCTAAGATTTCTTGCAATTATCTGCCCCTTTGTGAGCTAATTTTTTTTATTAGAAGTGACCAGTAAACAGAATACTGTGATTTAGAATTTATTAACAAAGTTTGTGGAACATAGCTTTTTTTTTCTGGTCTAATAATTGTACATATTTGTACTGAACTTTGAAAGACTTTTGCTTTTACATAGCAGTTTTATTTCTTTAAGATGATGAAGTACAGTGAAGCACTGAACTGTTTTCAGATACACAGGTATCTGGCAGTTTCCCCAGATACAGGCAACAGCTCACTGGTTATTTTCTTGAACAACAAAAGACCAGGCAGGATCAGGCAGACAAGAAAGAGCTTTTAAACAACAGTTCAGGGTGGAAGGAAGCCTATATGAAGTGGAATGGATGATGACCAAATCCAGAGCTTACAGTTTAAGATTAAAGGGCAGAATGAAATGGAGTGTGTTGTGATCAGTGCTTACTACTGATCACCTGATCAGGAAGAAGTTGATGAGGCTTCATTCAGACAGTGAGAAAAAGTTTCATGTTTGCAGATCTTGATTCTCATGTGGGACATCACCACCCTGATATATTCTGGAAAGAAAATAGAGGAAACAACAGGTAGTGGAGATCTTGTGGATTGAATAGATGATAACTTCCTGGCACAGGTGGAGGATGATCTGATGAGAGAAGGAAGTCCTATGGACAGTATAATTACAAAAAAGGAAGAACTGATGGAGGAGGAGAAGGTTGGTGGAAACCTTGGCTGCTGTGACCATGAGATAGTGGAGTTTGTGATCCTGAAAAGGGGAAACAAGGCAAATAGCCTCGTAACACCTCTGGACTGGAAGATGGCAGATTTTGGCCTACCGAAGGATTTGTTGAAGTATCCCAAAGGAGCTGGTAATAGAGAAAAAAAAAAAAAGTAGACCAGCAAAGCTGGTTCATTGTCAAGAATGTGTAAGAATGGACCATCCCTATATAGAGGAAATCAAGTCCCAATAGCAAGAGGCCTGCATGGATGAACAAGAAACACCTGAATCAACTCAGACCTAAAAAGGAATTGTTACAAGAGGTTAAAGTTGGAACAGGTGACACCAGAGGCATATAGAAACACTGAATGTGCAGGAATGGGATTCGGAAAGTCAAAGCTCATCTGAAGTTTACTCTTGGAAGAGACAGGAAGGGCAATATAGAGTTTTACAGGTCTTTTCACGGCAAAAAGGCAGATTATTGAAAATGAGGGCCCGATACTTAATGAGGAAGGGGACCTGGTGACAAAGGACAATGCCTTTTTCACTCCAGCATTTAGCAGTAATATTTACCCTGAGGAATCACAGCCTCTGAAAAGTCTGGAGCAAGGAAGTTTTATCCTCAGGAGGATCAAGTTAGGAAACGTTACCACTAGTGGGCATATGCAAATCTGTGGGACCTGATTGAAGACTGATGTCATTGTAAAACCACCCAATTATCTTTGGAAGATCATGGAGGATGGGGGAGGTTCCAGAGGAATGGAAAACCTGAAGACCACCATTATGGTTGATAAGGGGAAACCGAAGGACTGAGGAAACCACAGGCCAGTCAACCACATCTTAATCCCTGTGATAGTGATAGAACAAATCCCATCAGGAACCCTTTCCAAGCACATGAAGAACAAGGATCCAATTGCAAGCACTCAGCAAAAATGTATAAAATTCATAAAATCCTCTCTGACCAACCTGATAGCCTTCTATGACAAAATGCTTAGCTTAATGGATGAGAGGAGAGCAGCTGGCACTGCTTTTCTTTTTAGCACTTGTTCTATAACATACTCATAGACAAAGAGATGAAGCAGGAAGTAGACAAGTGGACTGTGAGTGAGACTAAATTCTGACTCTACTGCCAGACTCAAGGGATTGTGATACCCAGCAGCATACTATTCAACTGGAGTCCACTGACAAGTGGTTTTTCCTAGGGATCAACACTGCAGCTAATACTGTTTAACACGTTCATGATGTGGATGGTAGCACAGAATGCTTCCTCAGCAAGTTTGCAGATGACACAGAAGTAGTAGGAGGCATTGATACAGCAGATGGTTGTGCTGCTATTCAGTGGTATGTTGAGAGGCTGGAGATCTGGGCAGATAGGAATGTCCTGAGTTGAAAAAAATGAAATGCCAAGTCCTTCTTCTGGGGAGGAAGAACTACAGACACTCTCCTATGCAGGCTGGGTGGTGCTCAGCTGGGAAGCAGCTTTGTAGCTGAGGCCCTAGGGGTCCTGGTGGAGACCAAATGGAACCTGAGACAGCACTGGGCATTTGGAAAAGTGTCTCCATCTGGTTGAAGGAGGTGATTCTTCTTGTCTCCTCAACCCTAGTGAGATCATACTTGGAGAACTGTGTCCAAGCCCAGGAACCCTAGTACAAGAGAGACACAGATAGACTAGACTGAGCCCAGCAAGGGGCCACTAAGATGCTCAAGCTATTGGAGCATCTGACAAAAGTGGAGAGGCTGGGAGCTGGGATTTTGCCTTAAGACAAGAAATCTCAGAGGAATCTTATCCATGTGCATTAAATACAGAATAAGAGGACGTAAAAAGATGAAACCAGGCTTATGCCAATATTATCCAGTGAAAGAACAGATGGCACAGATTGAAATACAAAAAATGCCATTTAAACATCAGAAAAAAGTTTGGTTTTTTTTATGAGGGTAGTCTAACACTGGAACAAGTTGCTCTATGAGGTTGTAGAAAGTCCTTTTTGCAAATATTCAAAACATGACCAGATAGGATCTTGAACAATCTCCTCTTCATGACCCTGCTTTGAGCAGCAGGATTGGACTAGAAAATATCCAGAAGTCCCCTCCAGTTCCATGGATTCTATAATTCCATATTTCAGGTCTTAAAGCTTGGTTTTGTATTAAGGAGTCACACTTCTGGACGAATTAAATGAAAATGGGTAGACACTGGAAACTTATTCCTTTTTAGGACATCTTAGATTAATATGTTTCCCCATTGTAGCACAACTATCAAGTGCTATAAATTTTAATATGATATTATTACATACTTGGGAAAAAATGAAGATCACCTAGTATTGATAATTACTTTCTAAATGTTCTTCATTGTTCAGAGGTGCTACCTGTATTTTGTCAGAACACCTCTTTCTTCTATGAAAACGGTATAAGAAATAGCAATAAAATTAAATGCAAAGAGAATTTAAAAATTACAGAGCTTTTTCCTCTCTGCATAGCTGATGTAATAGCTTTACTTACTCAAAATGTCTACCTAGTCTCATACGTGTCTCAAGTCTTACTACACCATCCCTTTAATGGGATGCCTAGGGAAGAATCTGACAAGAGGCCACATGTACAGAAGCAGCTCTTGAGAATATTCTATCTGCCAAGCTAAGATTTCTTGACTGCGAGGTCATGTCTTTATTGTAACATCTTGATGTATTCTTTTTCCATGAGTGTCCCCAGCTGCTACATTAATCCCCTGCAAATTTTTAGGATGGACAGCAATATGCAGCGAAGAGTTCTCCTTCTGCATCGTGTCTTTATGTGGCTTTATGTTGTGTTCTATACTTCTTTTCTTATCATTGTACTCTTGGTTTGCTTTTTTTTGGCTTCTACTAAGTAGGAAAATGATGTTTTCCTCTAAGTATGTACTATCAAGATCTCGCCCTCACTTGGTGTTTTATTACATTCAGTTTCACTGGAAACAGAAATCTTGCTTAGGATTTATATTCATAACATCAGTGTCATAATGACTTCTGGAAATTACTTATCAAAGTTCATAATTTTAACAACTTAAATAATTATGTTGATAATTTCTGATACGACTATAATTTCAGATTAATTAAATTATTATTAATTTATTTTAAAAACCCAAACAGTGGCAACATAGAAAAAAATATCAAAATTATCACTCCTGCCCCCACAGTGATCTTTTCCGTCTTGCTCCAGACAAATTTTTTGTAATGCCATGTCTTATAATGCTCTTTGATGATCTCCCATCACACATTCATTTCCATCCTGAGCTTGTCTCCACAGCTCTGTAACTGTCTGTTCTTTTTTTTCTATATTTGTATGTGCAAGTGAAGAACAAAAAAAAAATTGCTTTAAAATCTTGTTTACAGCATCATTGTAAGACTAGACACCAAGGAAAACATTAAAGATATGTGTCTTCAAGCTATATAAGAAAGCTGAAGAACTCCTCCATGTTGGGAGCAATAAATTTTCATTTTGCTTTCATCTACTACACAGTTATGTGCTACCTCTCTTCTGTTCCACTTTTATTTGCAACAGTCCCACAAATGAGAGGGAACCAACCAAAGCTATTAGATCAAAATTCTTCTTCTTGGGAGAAGTAACCAGCACAGAGAAATATATAACAGGGTGGTGAAGGGGATATCCAGCTTTTGACATCTCACAATCAGAACCATGGGTTATTTCAATTATGTTTGTGTCCTATAACATTCCAAAATTAGGGGATTGAATCCATCATCAGCAAATTCGCAGATGACACTAAGCTGGGGGGGAGTGTCGATCAACTGGAAGGCAGGAGGGCTCTGCAGAGGGACCTGGACAGACTGGAGAGTTGGGCTGATTCCAATGGGATGAGGTTTAACACGGCCAAGTGCCGGGTCCTGCACTTTGGCCACAACAACCCCATGGGGAGCTCCAGGCTGGGCACAGAGTGGCTGAGAGCAGCCAGGCAGAAAGGGACCTGGGAGTCTGGATTGACAGGAAGCTGAACATGAGCCAGCAGTGTGCCCAGGTGGCCAAGAAGGCCAATGGTATCCTGGCCTGCATCAGGAACAGTGTGGCCAGCAGGTCCAGGGAAGGGATTCTGCCCCTGTACTCAGCCCTGGTGAGGCCACAGCTTGAGTCCTGTGTCCAGTTCTGGGCCCCCCAGTTCAGGAAGGATATCGAGGTCCTGGAGCAGGTCCAAAGGAGGGCAACCAGGCTGGTGAAGGGACTCAAACACAGACCCTATGAGGAGGGGCTGAGGGAGCTGGGGGTGTTCAGCCTGGAGAAGAGGAGGCTCAGAGGAGACCTCATTGCTCTCTACAACTACCTGAAAGGAGGGTGTAGCCAGGGGGGGGTTCGTCTCTTTTGCCAAACGACTTTCAACAAGACAAGAGGGCATGGTCTTAAGTTGTGCCAGGGCAAGTTTAGGTTAGATATTAGAAAGAATTTCTCTACGGAGAGGGTGATCAAGCATTGGAATGGGCTGCCCAGAGAAGTAGTGGATTCTCCATCCCTGGAGATATTTAAAAAGAGACTGGATGTGGCACTCAGTGCCATGGTCTAGCAACCGCAACGGTGGTTCAAGGGTTGGACTCGATGATCTCTGAGGTCCCTTCCAACCCAGCCAATTCTATGATTCTGTGATTCTATGATTCTATAAGGGATTCTTGAAATTCACGTGAGCAAGGAGCTCACATAGGCAAGACTGCAGGAAATCAGGAGAGACTCTGTGCTCTATGCCTCTTGGAGAAATACATGTACATCAGGTTTTTGGAGACAAAAAAGGTCTTTTTTAATTGGACATGTGGCACCTGACCAGATACCAGAACTGACACATCCAGGATCAAGCTATAAATATATAGGCATATATGTACATATTAACACACACAGTCATACATATAAACATACAACCATATGCAAGGTGCTGAAATGAAATATTTAGGGAAGCATTTTTCACAATTATACTCCTTTTGGGTTATCTAATTGGGAAGAATCAGAAGAGATTCTTCCACACTAATAAGAATTACACAATATTTTACCTGTTAATGAAAAAAGAAGTCATAATAATTCTAAAATAAGAGCAGGGTATTTCCATAAATTGAGGCTTCTTGCCTCATAAAACCTAACCTGATATAGTAATAGTAATAAAAGAACTATCAACTGCTTAGAAAGATACTCTGGTCTCTAAAATTCTTACTGGGGTCACAGGTAATGCATAAGAAAGCAATACAAATATCTTAGAATGAATGGAAACGATTGAATAAAATGGCAATACTAAAGAAATCAGTACACCAAGGCACTTAAATCCAAAATGTTATTTGAGATAACCAAGATTCTCTCAGAATATAATCAGAATAAGAAAGTTGATATGAAAAAGGTATACTGTAGAGAAGAAACATTATGAGAAAAATTAGGGTGGCTAATACAGATTTTTAAGAGCAAATAACTAAAAGATAACACTGAGTTTCTTTAAATGTACCTGAAAATAAAAAAAAAAGGATCCATGACACTGATGGAGTTAAGGCAAGAAAGAAAGATGGCAAAAGAATGAAGTCTCAGAATTTTCTGGTGAAGAGACTGTTGACAAAATTTCTACAACAGATTTTTCTTTTCAGGTAACAGAAATGAATTGCCCCACTAAGACTAGGAAGATTTTTAATAAAATGATACATTAAGTATTCATTATATAATGCATTCCCAGAAATAATAGTGATGTTTAACTATCAAGAAATGCTACCAAAAAACATAGTTTAACAAAAACTGGCAAAAATGTGTAGTCTTTGATGCAACTTGCTCTTAAACCCGAGGGCTGAAGGGCAGTAAATGCTGCTCCTACATTTTAAAGGCTGTAAGGGATACAGTATGAAAATGACATCTAGGAATATATAGATATTTTTCAAGCTCTGAGATTACTTCCCTCAGAGAAGGGCTTTGTAAGCAGCAGTGCAGGACAGGCAGGCAACTGTTTAGGTCACAGAATAACTCCTGTGAGGTGCAGTATTCTTGTTGCTTACTTAGCCTATATAAAGACAACGTGTGCCACACAGACTACCACCAAAAAAAAAAAAAAGACAAGGACAAGGAGGGCTGCCAGACAGCTTCAGCTGTGGGGAGTGAGTCTCTCCCTTTATGAGGCACTGTTTCCACATCTCTCTGGCACACAGGTTGTGACTCAGCACTGGTGAGGCCACACCTCGAGTTCTGTGTCCAGTTCTGGGGCCCCCAGTTCAGGAAGGAGATTGAGGTGCTGGAGCAGGTCCAAAGGAGGGCAACCAGGCTGGTGAAGGGATCCAGCACAAGTCCTGTGAGGTGAGGCTGAGGGAGCTGGGGGTGTTCAGCCTGGAGAAGAGGAGGCTCAGGGGAGACCTCATCACTCTCTACAACTCTCTGAAAGGAGGGTGTAGCCAGGGGGGGTTTGGTCTCTTTTCCCAGGCAACTCTCAGCAAGACAAGAGGGGCACAGTCTCAAGTTGTGCCAGGGGAGGTTTAGGTTGGATATTAGAAAGAATTTCTTTACGGAGAGGGTGATCAGACATTGGAATGGGCTGCCCAGGGAAGTAGTGGATTCTCCATCCCTGGAGATATTTAAAAAGAGACTGGATGTGGCACTCAGTGCCATGGTCTGGTAACTGCAGCGGTAGTGGATCAAGGGTTGGACTTGATGATCTCTGAGGTCCCTTCCAACCCAGCCAATTCTATGATTCTATGACAGCAACAAGCCCAGCTCTCCCCTGCCCCCCCAAACCTCTGACTCTTTTAAGTTACCTTTGGCCACTATCACCTTCCCAAATTCTGGAAGAACTTCATCTTAGGTCCCATCCCACCCTTATTCACTAGGAACTCACTCCACCACTCGCACATAATTTAGTAAAGACTTATGTTTGATTCTTACTTCAAACCATTAAATTAGGTCTTATTGTGAAGCCTTGAACTGAATGTCCACAGCATGTCAACACTAGCCTGGTGGTATCTAAATCATGGCCACTTGCAGTCAGGTCATTGTCAGTCTTTAATAGCTGCTCACATGTAGGTACTGATTAAAAATTGTGCTGAAATAAGCCACAAGTTTGTTGTCATTTCACACATTCATTTTTATCAATGACCTGCAGATTATAGTAGTGAAAGGGAGCTTGAGATAAGACTTGGTAAGCATGAGGGTTCAAGGGTACAGGCAGGACCAAGCCTTACAGGAGGGTGGAGAAGCAGAGATGGAAGGCATGTACTTTCCAGAGTACAGATGCAGGTGCTGGAGATAACAGTTTGTAAAGTGGTCTTCAGGGTAATTCAGGACATCAGAAAGTAAAAGTCCCCAGTTTTATAGATTTTAAGAATCTTCATGTCACTGTAGCATTGCTAGTGCATAATGGTTCCATTAACAATGTGGTTAACAGCTATTACATGCTTCTTCCATTTTTCTCCAGGGAGAGAAGAACAGACAGGAGGATGTTTTAAAATAAAAATACATATGTATAAACACATTCTACTGGATATTTATGCTGGAAAGAGCTAATTCAGAAGCAAGCCTTGCTTTTGTAGGAGTGAGATCTGTGATCTGCAATTTTTTGTAGAAAAATGCATTCTAATGTTTGGCAGATTCCCTTCCCCCAGAAAAAAATCTTTATCCCCCATGAGAAAATATTTTCTTGAATTTTTACAGTATGCTTATCAGAGAAGAAACAACATTACATTCTGAGCTGAGCAATCTTTACATACATAAGATATAGGCATCCAAAGGTTTCGACTTATTACTGTATGGAAAACTCAAGCAGAGAATGGCCTAAGGCACTTGCAGCAAATACCTTGTTCTGGTGCTGGTGTTATTTTTAAGAGCTTTAAAAGTATCTATATTTTAATGTCCAAATATGTAATATTGTTATTTTTAAGAGCTTTAAAAATACCTATATTTTCATGTCCGAATATGTAATATTGTTTTTTTTAAGAGTGTAAGTATAAATAACTAAGACTGCATTGCTTTACTGGCATCTTCAAGGTCTGAGTATTAATATGGTACAGCAGCACCTATGGATGCTGTCCTGCAAGAGTGCTTAGCAACAGTGAGGAATCCAGGAGGACTAAACACAGAAGTGAAATGACTTGTAGTGAATAGACATAAAGAGGATGGCTTTGTGCCTGGAAGTTCTACAGGTTCTCTGCCTACTAGCACAAAGTCTGGTTTACATGGGTAAAGTTACAAGCACTCTACTTATTCCCTGTGTATGAGCCCGTGCTGTCTTCATAATGCAAAAAGTCTCCCTGTGCATGCTAGGAACACAAGTGCTGCATGTGGCACTTTGAGAAAAAGTACATCAGTACTTAGTCTGAGGAGCACTGAAGTGGTTTTAGTGCAAAGTCATGGTGCTTCTTTTAGATCAAGGAGCATTAATTCGTGGTCAAGCATAAGGATGTTTGGCAGGTGGCTAGATGGCTTGACTCTCCCCACTGACATGACAGCAGGGCTTACCCATCACTGCCATTAATGTGTTTCAGTACAATGTCTTGGCCAGAACTCAGGACATTCCAGCTGAATGATAATGACTTTAATCACGTATAATATAAAATGAGGCTTGCCTTCTCCATAAGATTGCTCATGACTAAAGATACAGTTTTAAAGGAGTACCAGGATGTGTCTTTTCAGTATTAGCCTATTAAAAATTTGAAGGAACAAGGGAATAGTCTTCCCCCAAAGAAGCATTAATTACATTAAATAATGTTATCCTCAGTACCTATTTTAACGCAGAATTCACTATCTTCAGAGATGTCCCTTAGAAGGATTATATTGGTCTCTACTGCAGCCTCATCATATTATTGGCATAATTAACTGTGTTTCATTTCATCAGCATCTGTTTCCTGACTTAAGCATTAAAGCCTGTCTTTCTTTACAACATCAGAGAGGTGTGACAGGGCTAAGACAGGACTAAAAGCCCAGGAAAATTGAATGCCCAGGACAGAATGCAACAAGGAAGATTATCAGTTCCTGCAGTCCGTTTTCAGGAACCTTTTCTAATCAGATTTCTAATCAGCATTTGATGAAGCGAGAGTTTTCTCATCTTTCTCAACTTTGATATTAAGAACAACTTAACTCAAAATGTTCCTGTCTGGATTATAATGCCTCAGAATCTTGACATTTAATATACAGTTCAATCAAAAATGTGTCCAGAGGTTCCTCAGAGATATATCTATGAAAGAAGAAGGAGAGCATGTTAGGAGAAAAGCTTCTAAGCTCTGGCAAGTGTGGCATTGCTGAAATGTCCTAAAGCCAGTTCACTATTTAGCACTCAGTTCCTGACTGCCAAAGAAAATCAGTCTGTAGGTGTCTTATAAGGGAGTATAAAGTCTTATAAGAGAGCATAAAATCAATGTTAACTTTGGCTCTGGCTTCAGCCATCAGAGGAATAAATCTGAATTAATGCATCCTATGTCTTTGAAGCACAAAGTCAAGAAGTGCCACTGGGTCTATCATACATGATAGGTATATGAGCCCCCTCAGTGAATGAACAAAACTGTCACAGTGTCCCCTGTGTGAACCAGACAGATATCACTGATAGTTGATATGTCTGGTGCTTCTCAGTGTGATCAGGTTGTGAATCATTTACTAGTAGTCTCACGCGGTACTCTACACAGAAATCTCAGTAGTTATCTTAACTAAAGCTGTAAATGGTTGCTTTTAATCTATGCATATCGAATGACTTTACTGATGTAAGATGTCTGCAACTTGATTTCCTTTCCTCCAATAGCCTATTTGCTTTTTGATTATAATTTGACATCCCAAAGGGAGAAGAACAGTCTGGACTGCCAAATACAGTGGGAAGGATGGATCCTGTTGGGTTCCTCTGATAGGTGAGTCCTGAGAACCTGAGGAGCCGCATCAAAGTGCTCACAAAGCATCAATGGCCAAAAGTATGACTACATAACAGCAGCACAAGCAACAAAATATACAATAAGAAAACCCAAACAAGTTCATGGTTTCCTATTCCAGAGTAATACTTCCATTCTAAGAACTGTAATTCCATACTAAAATCAGTGTTGCTCAACAGCACAAGCAGGAAAACATGCAGACAAAAATGTTGAGGTTAATTGAGTCTAAGGATTTGTGAGGAGAGTAATTGACTGGGCCATTTGATGACAAATGGAATTGAATTGCAGTAACTGTATAGCCATTTTCACCTAAAACCCCTGAAACTATTTATACATTTTCTCAAAGTCTTAAGTAGTGCATAGAATGATCTGGGAATCAGCTTGACAGTAAAGTCCAACATTTTGTTTAATGGTGTGCAACAGCAACAGTGAAAAAGAATACACTAAACATAAGGAACAGCATAAATAATAGAAAAAACTATTACACAGATCTTCTAAAATATGCAATATTAGTCATCCTAACTTAAAAAGATGCTTTAGAGTTTCAATGTCATAGGAAAAAAGAACTTAGTAAGATCAAGACTGCCTACCAAGGAGAGAAGAGGGAAAAGGTTGCATAGTAAACACACAGATGCATAGGAATGAATGCTGCTGCAAAAGTAGATGTGGAAGATTCAATTATTTTTTTTCCTCCAAAAATGACATATGTTTAATGGGACTGAAAAGTAACATTTCCAGAACTGAAAAAAGAAGTTCTTCACACAGTCGCTACTTAGCAATGATACTGAACTGTGAAAATTAGCAAGAGTGAAAAAAAAACCCACATGACATTTATGGGAATAACGAAAGTATTCAACTACTGAGCACATAAATGTGATGGGATAGACATAATCACACATTTGAAGTCATGAACCATGGCTGAGAACTTAAGTGTGACAGGTGAACTCTCAGATGTGCACTACACATTTCTAGTATCGACCTCTGAAAGTACCTGTGCCAGTCTTTGTTGCAAACAAGAGGAATTACAGGCCCTGTGGCTTGTAGTGGTTCCTGTCTTCCTAAGCATGGGAAGCAGTGTTTATTGGGAAGTGAATGATGGAGCCACATTTAAAATCAGAGAAGGAATAAATACCGGCATGCCTCATCTTACTTATTAAGTAGCTGAAGCAGCAGCCATTCATCCTGCCATTTTGGAACTGACCCTGTCCTGTTTCTTTATTTTTGCCAACTTGATACATGTTTCCATGGGAACTGAAGCAGGACTAGCCACCAGCTGAGTCAATCTCAGCTGCTGGCTCCCAGTTCTCACGTTTTGTTCCGTTTCCTTGGAAACTCATGTCAAATGAGAAAGAGAAGTAAAGTAGCTTTTGCTCTCCAATATTTACTCTTTCTCTGGACCTGCTCTAGATCCTCTGGACTGGTGGAAGGTGTACAGCTGACTAATGGCCATTCACTTTCCTCCTCTCTGGAATGGCTGCCAGCCACTGGTGGGCCCCAGCAGATGCAAGTAAGAGTTCTCATTTTCAGCTACTGCCGGTGGGCCGCCTGCTGTGAGCTCCACTGGCAGGGTTTGAAAGCAGGCTACAGATTTCAGAAGACATTTGGCCCTCACAGTCTGTAATATTTCAAATTGGAAGGAAAGAAATTAAATATATTTTAAAAAATAGTAGGGGAAACAGATGGGTGTAATATTATTTAGAGAACAAATTGACTAACAAGGTCTGACCTGCATTAAGCTGAGTACCCCCAGAAACTACTTCAGCCAATTATATTCTTCATTTCATAAGTTATGCTTGACAAAGTTCTGCCTAATCCAGCTGTTAGCTGACTGAACAGCCCAACAGCACAATGTAAACAATCTCCCCAAACACATCTGTTTATCCATATATACATATGCAGACAGAAAAAAGAACATGATTGGATTGTTTTAATGGCAAAGAATCTGCATAATTCTACTTCAGCATGTGAATTTGAACAAGACAACATTACCAATTCCAGACTTGTTACTCTCACATTTTTCTCATGTATATACAAACACACATATTCACCCTCTTTATATAAGTTTGGCCCAGAGTATTTTCCAGCTCTTATAGCAGCAGCAGTGTCCTGACTGAAGACAAGCATTAAAGAAAAAAACTATCACAAAAGTTGAAAAATAACATATTTAGAAAGAGCATTAAAGAACATAAAAGAATCCTGGAAAAGCAAGCTGGCAACTAATCTATGACTCAAGTAAAATTTGGTATGAAAATGATATTCAATTTACATCTGTGCAGTTGAATCCCAATTTTAACATATCTTTTGTTTAAAAATGAACAAGCAAATCAATTTCAGAAGAAAAATATGCTGTCAGGCAGAAAACTTTTATATTCAGTGGCCTCTCTTCTTAACCCTATTAGGATATAGCATCATGCTTACCCTGGACACGCTTTTACTCTTCCTTTTCTTTCACATCTAGTATAGGAATGCCTTCCTGACTTTTCTTTACATCGCATCTCATTTATTTTCACACAACTCCCAGTGATTAGTAGCTTGTTTCTATCTTAAGCAACTTACAGATTTGTATATTTAGTTGAATTCACCTATAGTACAAATAATATCTATGTACTACACTAGGAGCAGTTTCACAGAAAAGATGATCAGGCACTCAAGAAAAATAGTTATTCCTCCAGACTTCCATCCATATACTCAATATTGTTGAGTACCTGCAGAGTTGTGTCAAGTTAGCTAACACTGCAGACTGGTTCTGTGTTAGTTGTTAAAATGAAAAACTAAGGTGGTTTTAATTATTCTAAATCAGGTTTATTCTATTTTATTAAAAGAGAAAAAAGACATTCTGAATTTACCTTGACTACTTACGGCTTTCCTCTGGCTGAACTTAAAATCAAACCCTAAAAACTCATCTTTATCCTTTGCACAGCAAGAGAGATAATAATAACCTTTCTGTTTGCTGCTGCAGCTGCAATCAGGAAAGACCATTTCTCTTTATGTTAAGTTTTGCAATGTCCCTGCAGAATTCTTCACCATCAGCCCTCATTTTTACTTACTATCTGGAATAATTCATGTAGCCACTGAAATTCAGTCATCTCATCATTAACTGCCTCTTCCACTGAACAAAACAAATCCCAGCACAAAGACTGGGACTTGTACTCAACAACTCTACAGGCTACGTCTCTCCCCCTGGAAAATGAACTTTACTTATCCCAAAATTCTGTTTTCTTGTGTTAAATCTTACACTCATTTGAGGACTTCTCTCTTATTTCATGGCTATTTAATTTCCATGAGAGCCTTTGATGAAAGAAATTTTTGAGTCCTATTTGGACACCTTGCAGGCTGTGTCAGCTTCTATTCACATGACTGTTGGCTTCTTCAAAGGACCTCACTGAATGATTTTTTCCTTTACAAGTGCTATGTCGCCTCTTCCTCGATGTAAAATATTTATGCCTAATTCCACTCCCAATTATACTTCTAATAATGTGGTCTGCTACAGATATTAACTTACAAATTCGATGTTAGGACTCCGTCTTGGAAACCTGGCAAGACATTGTAACTTTTTGGTCAGATATCAAAGCAGTTCTAAGCCAATGATTACATACTGCTCTCAGTAGTTTGACTGCTATGCCTGGGAGAACAGAATTTGCTTCCAGTGATTTACTTCTGATCACTTTCTCTATTCCCACCAGCAGCTCCGAGTCACTCTTCAGTGAGTTCATCAGAAGGGCTCTAACACTGCAATCTCCACAAGCTCTTCCACAAAGAATTTTGCTGAACATACCAACATAGCAACCACTTAATCAATCTACACAACCTTGTTTTCTACAATTAATACTTCTATATTCTGATCAAATATTGTCCCCAAAGATTTCCTGGCAAACTTACTTCTACAAATATTTAAAGATTTTTTTTTTTAATTTTTTTTTTTCCTCTTGCAAGATTTTGTTTTGTTCTGCTACATTGCCCTTCTACATTTAACTTACCAGAATTTATGATAGTTTATTTTTTCCTTATTTGGATACAATTTTGCTTTTTTGAAGGATGCCTTCCTGCTGTGATGCTGAGTTTCATCTTTTGCAAGACTCGATGTGTGGCATGCATTTACTCTGTCTCTCCAATATGATATTCTTAATACTCTCTAGGCCACCTTTGCAGATCTAACTCTCTACAGTATCCTCTTTGGTGTCACTTTAAGAGGCTTTCTCAGTTTTAAGTTGTTTCCCATTTTGAAGTGAATAGCACTCTATTTCTTTGTTGTTTCTTCAGAGCTATCAAAGCTAAGAACATTTGCAGCTGCAGAAAACATTAAACATCAACACTTCGGAACAGATTCTGTATGCTATTCAGAATGAAATCAAGGGTTAATTGTGTCTTTGTGGATTCTCTAATCTGCTGAATTATGAAGCAATCACTGCTCTTAAATGAGTTAGTCTGAGCTGCACATTTGTCCTGTTTGAATAGCCTTTTTTTGCTCTTGCAATATTTATGACTCTCTCAACATACCAGTCTAAGCTGACCTGGCACACTGGTTGGTTGTATGTATCCAATAGCATAGTTATACACTTGAAACGCACAGGAATTCTGCTTCACTCACTGAAATGATTAATTTGTTAATCTGAATTTACTACACATTTTCTTTATCAGACTGCACTACTTTGCCATTCGCATGGCATACTCAATCTTTCATGCACCTTGGTTTATTTATTAAAGCAATGTCCTCATACAAAGCTGGGCATTCTTAGTTTTCACATTTTATTTTTACATCACCACTAGATGCCTAAATGGGATTTGTCTCATTGATCTGTTTTTCTCTTCTGCATCATCTAAAATGACACTTTTTTCCTTTTTTTCTCCATTTCATGTTGTTACTGTCCCAGGCGACTTCTGTGTGAAAACTTAAATATGGGTATTGCAGATTCCAGAATTAAGTCTATTTTTAAATACTGACGATGTTAACATACGGTTGCATAAGAGAAAACATTGTGGAAATAACTACTCAATACCAAGACACAAAGGAATGCAAGGGTCACTGCCCTGGATAAATAGGTTTTAAGATGCTGCAAAAAATACTTGCATCCAGTATGCAAAGTATTACTTTTCTTGAATTTAACACTAAGGCAAATCCTTATCTTGCTTGGAACTACAGAATCTATTTCATAGAAACAAGTGGGACAAGGAGTATGAGTGACACAATATTCCTGAAATAAAAAAGAAGCATGCCTCCAGTACTTCTTACTATATGGTAACGTGTTTTTAAACACACAAAAGATGGTATCTGCTCATGCAAACTCAACTAAATAATTCACAATTGCAGAATGGACCGAAAACTATAATTAAAAAAACCCAAAAACTAAATGATGATGATAAATAAAATTGTCATTTTCTTTCAATAAGGAGTTTCTGAGACCTGGAGAGGTATGCTTTATAAAAGGAAATTGAAGTTCACCTCACTGCTTATATAAAATAAAAAAACCCCATGTACAGCACTTTAATGACCAAATTTGCTTTCATAATACTTCTTTATCCTTCCCTTCCCAAATCCATCAGTTTAAAAAACATTCTGCACAGCTTGCAGTAACAGCAAAGAGCTCTAACTGTAAGTTTAAGTTAATTCTACAATGACTATTCAAAATATTACACATTGCACTGTGTGCATTCAGTGACTATGAGTCTGCATGGCTTTACATACTTTCCAGAGAATTCCCGTTCTAATCCAAAGTTCAGGGAACTGGTGGGGAGACCTGTGGTCTGGATAGCCCCAAATGTGGAACAAATCCACTAGGTGGTATTAATTATCAAAGAACACACACTGATAAGTTCAGATGGAAACAAAATAATTTAAAAATGCAATAAACATTATTTTTCAAATACATTATATTTAATTGGACAACTTCTCAGTTACTGCTGCTGTCTACAGAAATTTCACCAGAGTGATACTGCTAAGACAGGATCCCAGGTTCTTTAGTTATGCCTTTCCCCTGCTCAGGGAAAAATGTCCAAGTCTTTCCAACTCATACAGCTTTCTAACTCATTCAGGGCTTAAACAAACATTATTTTGATTGGATTTTGTGAGTACTCATCATATTATGTTTGGGTTTATATGACAAGTGAAACAGTTAACAACACCAATAAACAAAATACCAGTTGCAATGAAACAAGTGAACAAGGCTGTCTATAACCTTCTATTTTTATAAGCTCTACAAACATAGAGCAGAAGTGTGTCCACAAATTTCAGATACATTTTTCATTTTTTATTGACAACTATCATAACTGGGTAGTCTCTTCAAAAGAAAGTTCAAACTTCAGGGAATGACTAGAAGGTATCTCTTCAGACTCTAAAATTATTATTAAAGGCATGGAATAAAATGCCATGTCTTTTCTAACAAACATTAACATCAGAAGATAAAGCTACCATTCTTCTTAGTACTAATTGCCAAATGTTGGAGAGTAGAATAACACTTCTAGATTGCCCCAGTATAATCTGGTTTTCAAGCATCACCGGTTTTCATGCTGGCAGTAATTAATAAACTCTCAAACACTGCTAATCTGCATGCAGATAATTTTTGCTTTCCTAGTTCTGCATTATTGCTGCCATTTTTCTTGCTCTCAGTTTGTCCAGAAAGTTCTATTTCTGCAGACCTACAAGAATGTTGACAAACTTTTACAGGAAACATTAAGCTATGACCTCCTCCCTATCAAAATCACTAGACTGACCTTTCTGGGAATGACATGAAAATAGGCACAATCAGTATGTGTGTACGCACATGCTATTACTGAAAATAAATATAGCAGTAGGTATCATAATTCCTGAACATCTCCATAAAGAATGCAATCTCAGCAATGACCTCTCCTGCACTTATCTTGAAGAAGCACTTACTGAAATCTGCTAATGGGTTTTGATAATGTATTATTTATTGCAACAGACTCTGATAGAGAGTCTTAGCAGAGGATTCTCCAGTGTTTACAACACTTTAATCTCAAATGTCTCACTAGTGACAGAAACATGGCACCCTCAACTACGGATACAATTTCTTTTGGTTGTAATTATTTCATTTTATTTGCTTTTTAAAAAACAGAGCCTTTCTTCCCCCGCAAATACACAGCTTGACCTGTTTTCACATAACTCAGTGAATCTTTACCTTGGTCTTATAGAAAGCAGTAGATACCAATACGTAACCATAAATATTACTTGGGCTTGAGGACATACCTCCATGTTATACTTTTCCACTGTCCTTCTCAAAGGATCCACAACCTGCCAGCAAATCAAGATGCAAAGATCAATCAGTAGCATCCCTCCAACTATCACCAATAGCTTCTGGTCTTTAATGATCTGGAGAGACAAAAAAAAAAAAAGAAAAAAAAAAAAGGGAGGAGATTCCCATGAGCCATAGATAGATCCCTTTACAGCTTTATTCCTATATAGGGAGAAAAACACAGGTTGCTAATAAGAAGTTTTTTAATGAATGTAGAAAAGATTAAGAAATGCCAAAAGAGGAGAGAAAGAAGACACAAAATTATTTTTGTTTGTTTCATGTTTATTAGAAGTACCTGAAGTGCATTCTGACTTCTAAAATGAAAGTGGGAGGACTCTTAAATATTAATATTGAAGTCCAGGTTTAATGTTAACTCCTGGAAAATGAAAAAAAAAAATTTCAAGAGTTACTATTCTGTTTCTGTATGCAAATGTGTAAAATCTTTCATTATATCTCCCAGAGCAGCAGGACTTGAGAAAGAATTTAGTTTTCACTAATATTTACAGCATTCACTTTTTCATAATCTTCTTGAAAATGGAAAACACAAGGTACTAAAAGGTACGGGGTTTGTTGGGTTTTGTGTGTGTGCATAACATTTGGCTCTGTTACCCAGGGAGCAGAAAAAAGATGATGTATTTTTACTATATTACAAAAGTTAGAGGCTTTGCATATGCAGTTCAAAGTAAGTTTTTATTTTTGCATGAATTTTATATTAAGGAAGAAAACTAGATTTGCTAATAAAAAAACCCAATCCAAGCCATTAGTCTTCTGTAGCTATATGCAATCCCTATATTATTTCTAATGTTATACACATAGCAAGATGGAAAAAAATACACTGCAAGTACATTATTTCAGTTGCAAAGTTGTAATCACGTTCAAGTATCATGTTCCAACTAATATTATGTCAGTTCTCATCTGCCTATGTGCATGGCTTTTGAATTAGTATATACTTTTATTGCTAAAGAACACTCATCCAATACTAAAAAGTCACTGGCAAATTGCTTTAACAGGAATAAACCCACATATTTTTCCCTAGTTTTGGTTGTCAGAGACACTTGATTTAATACTAAGGAAATATTTAAGAATATTAAGCCTGGGCAGCTTAACAAAGTTGTGATTATTTCTGTTCAATTCGATAAACTTGTTAGGTTTTTTAAAACTCATAACAAAACCAGAAGTGTCAGCTCATCTTAATATAGGTGAGACTGGTGTTCCTGCCTTGAACAAATTTTATTTACATGAAATTCCTGTCAAGCTAAAGGAAATTATAAAAATGAATACAATTTGAAATAATATAAGGGGAACTTCAGAAAGTTTTTCATAAAATTTAGTGAGATACATTATTTTGAGAGATGTTTCTGCAGCATTGTGCACTGCTCTTGATCTGCAAGTTTAGCCTATAAACAATTTGGAGTAAACTAAGGATTGAACTAAGGCTAGCAATCAGAACAACTTGAAGGACTCAATGCATTATTTTAATTTCATGAGACCAGTTACTTAAAGCCATGTAGCTCCCATCATCATAAAGGACCAGAAAATTATGCTTTCCACACGTTTGGCTATCTCATTCATCAGAGATAGCAGAGGCATTTCTGGAGACAGTGAGCGAAGGGGAAGGGGTCCCTGTTGGATGGCTTGGCAAGAACTTTGCAAGGAAAAGGCGTATTGATGGGAGGTGCTGGGGAGGAAGACTATCACAATGTGCATCCTCATCAAGCTAAAAGGAAAGCAGATATTAAGCAGAGAATCTCAGACACAGCTTGGTCCCTCATCTTCTCTGGGGAACCATAACTATGCCTAACCTTTTCCTTTTAGTGATTTACCAAGTCATAGTCAAAGCTGAGAAAGAGCTGTTAATCACTGAAGTTACCCTCTATAGAAAAAAATCCATGCATTTTGTATCTCTTTGAATGCCTCTTAACAGGACTTGGGTAAACCATACCTAGTGCTACTACTAGTTTGAGTGAAAACAAAGAAGAGCTAAAAATACCACAGACTTATAGAATCATGACTATAGAACGACTAGGATTGGAAGGGACCTTAAAGATCATCCAGTTCCAACCCCCCTGCATGGGCAGGGACACTTCCAACCAGACCGGGTTGCTCAAAGCCCCATCCAACCTGGCCTTGAACACTTCCAGGAAGGGGGAATCCACAACTTCCCTGGGCAACCTGTGCCAGTGTCTCACCACCCTCACAGGAAAGAATTTCTTCCTTATACCTAATCTAAATGTCCCCTCTTTCATCTTGAAACCATTTCCTGTTTTTCTATCACTCCATGCCCTTGTAAATAGTCCCACCCCCCCTTCCTGTAGGCCCCTTCAGGTACTGGAAGATCCCTCTAATGTCTACCCTGAGCCTTCTCTTCTCCAGGCTAAACAGCCTCAACATTGTCACAGGAGAGGTCTTCCATCTCTCTGAGCATCTTTGTGAACCTCATTGGAATCTCTCCAAGATGCATTTGAGACACTTAAAGCTTTCCGAAAAGCATCTCCCTGAAATGTTTCTCTCTGCTCTACTGAACATCAGTAATGATGCCCTATCTTTCAGTGAACATTTTACCTAGCACAGGTAAAGCATAAGACAACTAGCCCACTATATTCTAAATTTATGTGGACTATGCTGAATATGAAAGTAGGGTTTCATGAGATACAGATTTACCAGCACCTGACAATATTAACCAAGCTGGTACTGCAATACCAGAAGCAAAAGCTGAAAGTGTACTAATAAAAGCAGTAATATATATAATCCACTCACTAACAGGGTCAAAAGAAATCTCATACTAAAACCTCTTATTCAGGATCAAATCATTAACCACCCTTCCTTGCTCCTGTGAATGTTTTATTTGTACCTGACGTTGGATTACAGGTGGTGAATATGAATATTATAGGTCACATTACGTTGGGCAACCTTTTTTTTTTTTTTTTTTTTAGTGGAGGATGGGGAAGGAGTCAGTTTATTATCAGAACAAATAAAAGCAGAAATCCAGCAAACAGTGGAGCTCGTCCTTGGATGCATTCCTTCCTCTTATAGCATTTTTTCCTGCATTACATTCTGAATGGCTCTTTTCTGGACAGAAGGGGAGAGGTGCTTAACAGCAGCTGTCACTGGCAGCAGGTATTATTCATCCTTTTCTTCTGCCAGGAAGCCAGGAGGAAGGCAAAGCAAAACAAAGCCCAAATGATAACCTGGGGAAGTGATCTGCACTGCTGTAATGAGCTATGTACAGCACAGGGCTTGCAATGCTGCATGCAGGGGAAGTGGGCTGAAAGCAGGGCTCCTGAAGCTGCCTCACACACAGAGTCCTGGCCCTGCTCTGCCCTTCACAGAGCCATGGCAGTAACACAGCTCTGACACAGAACTCCTCACCAAAACGCTGGCTTTTCAGAACAATGTTGAGATTCAATTATTTTTCGCTTCTGCCAGTGACTAGCAGCTTGTTCTAACATAAATCTACTCTGAGAAATGCTGTTGGTGTACCACTAGAAGCAATTCCAAAGGCTTGCTGATATCTATCCCCTCTTCCACTCTCGGGAAGCCCAGCTTTCCCCCTCCCCAGCCATCACTCCCACCCACCCCCTCTCCTTCAGCTCAGCACATTAACTCCTGGGGAAACACCAGATGCACTGAAGGAGTCTTGACTCAGATCTTGTGAATCCAACAATCTATTTGACAAAAGAAACTCAGAACAACTGAAGCTCCTTACAATCGAATGTATCATTCTTCTTTCAGAAGAAATATTCTTACTTTTTCCCTTTTTCATCCTCCTTCTAGCACAGAGTAAATCAGCCTTGGGACAAATGCAGAGTGGCTAATAAAATCCATATTTGGGAGTGCTCCTGACTCCTTGCCGAAGCCAAAGCTCTCATACAACAGCATCTGTGAGTAATATTTTCTACCATCTGTGATTGGATAGGTGAATCTGTCTCATTCTAGCAGATCTGCCCACTGTTATAAATGCCATTGCTACCAGTCTGGACTACATAGCTCGATATGAAGCTATCTGTCCTCAAAACAAAGTCACTCAGAACAGAAACTGTTAGGCCATTTTCTCCTCAGCAACATCACTGTGTGAGCAAATAACATTTTTTCTGAAAACTTGTGACCACAAAGATAAGTTCAAGACCAAAGCCCTTATCTTCCATAGACCTTGCATTGTGATCACAGGAGACAGAAAACCTGTGTAAAGCCCTGGGAAGAAGTTTCTGCTCATCAGACTCGTGGGGATATTCTAGAACTATCAGAGGCTGCAATACCTGCCACCACAACTTTAGCTGTCCATTTGGTTATTATTTCACAGACCTTTTGTGGGGCACTTTTTCATTTACTTTCTCAAGCACATCCATGGCACCCTGCAGGATCCTGACCTCAACCAATTTATGGGATCACCAGACAATTTTGAAGAAAAGAGCAACTGAATATTAGGCTTGCTTTTGGTAGTCAAGGCAAAGGGAAACTTCATTTCTTACCTTATTGGAAAACAACTCTGCAGATGTAAATGATATGGACCTTAAAGCTGAATTCTGTTCTTAACCAAGAGCCTGGAGTCCTATATGTGAAGAGTTATTCTCTTCTCCAGGATGAAACATTAGCTTTATGCTCTCAGTTCCACAAATAACTTTCCAACACAGATTAATAGTTCTTTTCCTCTGGTCTCTTTTTCAGAGTTACTTCTGTGTTAACAGAAACTGCATCTCCCTTTGTCAGAATAAAATTTATTATATTTAAAGCTAAATCTCAGGGTTGGGGGTTTTTTTTGTGTGTGTGTGTTTGTTTTTTGGGGGGTTGTTTTGATGCTTTTGTTTGTTTTTTTAATTAACTGAATTCATAGAAACATAGCAAGTACTTTTGTAACTATACGTTTTGAGATAAATATATATACCTCTTCCTTGAAAATTTAGATTTTCTATTTAAGAAGGCAAATCTGGCTTCCCTTATATAGATCCACCCTTTCTACTGTAGCTGACAGATTTGTCCTTTGCCTTCTGGTGCTAGCTGAATAAACTCTTAATGCTAGTCAGGAACCCTTTTTTTTTTTTTTTCCCCCAGTTCTTGAGGATGCATGCTTTTTTTTTCCCCCAGACTCCTGGGATGGAATCTGTAGAGATAAACCCCTTTTAAAGGATCGCTTTGTGAAGCTTCCTAGACCTTAATCCATTAAATGAATAGCACTGACAGCAATTATTGAAGCCCTCAGAAATCTGAAAACCAATGTTCCTCTCCCTGGTACAGACAGAAATCATGCTGACAGGAGTCCTCCCTCTGAACTGGAGGGGAAAGAAATAAAAATAACAGAGTTTGTGGGGAAAAAAAAATGATAAAGTCTGCAAGGCCAGAAAAAGGGACCAAATAACTGTTCTGAACCTTGCCTTCAGTATATTCTCTCAATTGCATGAATCCATGTATGATTAACTTGGAAACACCTCAGGCTTGCTCCTCTACATTTAGTGGGTCAGCAAAGGTGGGATGGTGCCATGAGGCTGGTGATGCAGCATCAGTGGCAGAGAGGTGTCCTTTGCCATACTCGGGCTAGGGGAGAAGCTGTCTTTGAGTTATTAAAGGTGTTAATATTTTAGAGGACTATTCTGCAATATATTCTTAATTTCTATTGTGTAATGGAATGAGAAAAAAAGGGCTACTGAAAATACATTATGCTCTGGTTCCCAATAACTCCACAATGTTTCTTTTAAAAGCTATTATGACTATTTCCTAGTATAGGTTCTACGATTAGTACTGGGAACACTTTTCATGTTGCAATTAGATTAGTTTTAATGAGTATATGCTAACATTTAAAAAAGCATATTTTTAAGAAGCAAGTTTTTTTGATCATTAAGTCAATTGTAACAGCTAAGCTTAAGATATTTCATTCTCTTAGAGGTACTTCGATTAATTTGATGAAGGGTGAGTATATCCATTTTATTTTATTTTATTTGAGGTTCTACTGTGACATCTGAAGTCTGAGAACTTGATTTTTGCCACTCTGTAGGATAATGGAGTGGTACTACCGATAATAACAGACAACTGGATATGACCAAAAGTTTTGGGTTTGAGAGTTATATAGCTACAGTCACTATGCTGCTAAAGCACAAGTTTCTAGAATGTTTTTTCTTTGCTGATTAATGCTCAGAATAATTTTAGAATGTCTTTGGGCACACTCACCCTCTCAATAATTGCATTGCAAATGTGGATGTGTAGACTCTATGCCTTGCTACCAGAAGAAGCTATCCATTTCTGAAAACACCTTTCCCGTTTTCCACTTCATGTAAAAGAACATGTAGGGGGGGATGCTCCCTAGGGAGGAGAAGATAGAAATTTTACAGAGGTTCAAGAAGGGGAGGGATTCACTGATAGTTTAAAGAAATTACAAAGTTCCTTCTCTTTGAAAGCCTGAGCCTCAGTCATGGCCACAATGCATTGGAGAATTGGAGAGATGTTTGTTTTACTAATATTGTCCATTCAGACTTGGGGAGCAAACAGAGTAATGCAACATGGCTAATTTCACAAAACTCTCCTGAAAGGGCAAAACTGAAAACCATTCTAGTCTTTAAGACCAAACCACTAAAGAAATCAGACTTAACAGCATTAGAACCAACTACTCTTGCATTACTATGTTTTGGAGAGCATCCTTAGAAACAGAGCTCAGAATTGCATTAACTTCTGCACTCTGAGTAAAGATAGATATGCTGCCTTGGGGTGCATATCCCATCAATAAAGCAGGTCAAATCCACCTCTGAGAGAAATGTATCTGCTGAGCCCAGACTGCATGAGCCATAAATGTGTGGAAGCAATTCTACCCAGGATGTGAATTTTCATCTGTAGCACTAAGAGGGATCCAAATCTTTAGTAAAAAAAAGTGTGCAGAGGATTTGAATGGTCTGGGAGAAATGTTCTGATTTTGTTTGAGATAACATTAAAATATCTACACTTTAATATTTTCTGTAATGAACAATTCTGTGGGAAAGCACACAATATCGTTACCAAATAGCTGGGGACATCAATGCACTTGATTACATTTACAATCCAATTTCAAGCTATTCAGGATTAAATTGCCTCATACTGTATAGCGACATGTTTTCTATTTCTCTGTCATCCATTAGTCTCGTAATACACAGAAATTATGGCTGTGGCACCATTTATAAGCAGCTACATTTCCCACAGAGTCTTCATTGTTTCCATTGCTACTGAGGTTTAGCCTTATCAAACTGTACCATGCAGAAATTTCCATACATAAATTACTTCAAAAGCAGATTTTGCTCTGAGATGTACAGTTCATTAGCTCAACTTCTTTCTATGACAGGAGCTTGAGATTTAACTCCCTGGCCCATATTTATATGAGTGTAAATTTTAGAAATGTGATTCCTATTGTTCCCTGGCTGGCATCTTGGCTTATCAGCTCTTATGAAAAAGAGGATGCTTATTCTACATCTACATATCGATTCTAGGATTACACTATTTTCAAAGTTTTGGACTTAAAATTTATAGTTATAGCTTTTTGGGGAAAAAAAGTAATAAAAAAATTGGGTTTCCACCTATAGTGCTCTCGGAATTACCATATCTATATATCAATAACCTATGAAGCTATACCTGAATAATTTACACTGCACTGTAATATCATGGATTAATTGCCCTCATGGCAAACATTCATAATGAGAAATAAAAAACCAAACATAAGCAAATTCCAAGCTGTTGTCTTCTATGTTACCCTCAAAGACAGAACAATAATGCTGAACATTTTTTTTTAAGTATCCATATGCTGGTTCATTTTCAGCAGATGGCCCCTAATGGATTGTTGTACCGTTGGTATGGTTACCCAAATAAAATTTTTGATCCTGACATGTCTCCTTTTCAGACTTATGATCTCTCATATGTACCTAGTCAACTACACAGCTATCCTAGGTGAAATACAGCATATATTTTTTTGCTATATACACAAAAAGCTCTAGCTAGATTGAAAATAAAGAAAAAATAATAAAAAAATCTTTTTACTTTCAGGCTGAAAACTGACCTGGAAAAATATTTTTAATCATCTGCTATAGAAAGAAATGATTAGGTAATATGATCTACATTTATGGTAATACAGAAAGAACTTCATCTACAAAGGCATTTAAGCAAGTAAGATGAGGTCTGTGAGGTCCTGACCTATATCTTCTGTCAATAGCATCTGAAATCTTTGCTTTGTCCATCTTTAAAAGTTTAAGATAATATTTTAAAAATCCTTTTTAAGACTTTTGTGAGATTACAGATTGTAATGAATTCTAAATTGTATGGGTGACTTGAAAAACCTTCAAAACAAAATCTTATGCCTAGAAACTACACTCACCCTGTAAAATTTCTCACAGTGGTTTACAAATGAGGGACGGGGATAGCAATAAACACAGACAAGAGATGCGGAGGAGGCAGCAGCACACAAGCTTCTAAGCATGAGGCCTCCAGCTGCTTTTTTCTCTCTTTTTCTTTTCCCCAAGGACACTGTGATTGCAGCTTTCCTGCAGCCGGTACCACAGCAGAAACACACACTCAGGCTGTGTGTTCTACCATACTCAGCTTTCTTGGCCACTTCTTACAGCCATCCCTGGACCATTCAACACTTTGACAGCTCTCAATCTTATTTCAACTCTCTGGGAATTCTTATATAAAATTAGTCTCCCTCCTTAATTCCTCTCCCAGTCTATAAACCCAAGTTTTTCCCTATTTTTTTTTATCCTGAGTGCCTCCTGTTCTCTCTGAAGTCTTCAGCAGCTAACCTGATTACTCATTCTTATCATCTTCCCTCCTCCTACCTCTTGGCCCCATGGTTCTCTTGCAGTGCCAGCATCCCTTCCCCATACTAGTCCAAAGCCATCTGGCTTTGTAATGCATTAAGTCCACAGCTCTCTCCAGAAATCTTTAAAGGACTTAGCTCAATGTAAGAAAAGGAGTTTGCCAGACTGCACCCTGACAGGCATAGCTAAGGCAAGTAGGGCTAGTAAGGCATTTGACTCTGTTGTGGTTGGTTGCTTTAACCCTGGGATAACACCAGTATCTTTTATTAATACTTGGTTAGCTCTTTGAGCCTTCTTATGGGAAGAACTCTACAGTCACACAGTAAATTTAAGAAGAGAGAAAAGCTTATGAAGTATTACCAGTATGTAAAACAACGTTGGCAAAATGATAGCAACAGAAGTCTTAAGAAAAGTTGCTGTTATACACCTTTTGCAATTATATTCTGTATTTACCTTGTGCAATAGCACTGTCAATGTAAAGACATGCTACTAGAAATCTACAGTGATAGTAATAACTGAATACATTGACAATATTTTCAGTGAAAATTAAACATAAACCATCCTCCACCAATGGCACTGTTAAAGGATTAAGTAGGAATAGACAGAGCTAGATTGCATTATGTTACAGGTAAGACAAGGCCATCACAGCAACCTCAACCAGGAATTATTCTACTTTTAAATATAAACTGCAAAAAGTAACGTTGTGATTCAGATCATCCTGCTTTATTATATTCATTTAAAAATGGTCACATAAGTGTCTTTGTAGGAGCAGAATATATAAAGTTTATGGAGGCTTTAAAAGCCACTGCTTTGAATTTGTTACTATTCTGGTATTTGTCAAAAGTGAGTGGTCTTTATTTGGCATACTGGAGTTGTCAGGCATAGTCATTATGCAGGACTGCTCTAATGTCCCCTAAAAACTAACACAATTCTGGTCCCATGAAAAAAAGACAGCTTTACAACCTTCCAAATTTTACCACAAGGGCTGGTCTTCAAGCAGTTCAGCTCACTAAAGCTTCCCCATGACACCACATCCTCTCCTGACACTTACATTCTCCTCTCTCATCTTATCCACTGCCTGTCTTCTTCTGCTAGTGAGGGAAACAAAAAAGCAGTCCCCATCTCTTACTAAGCAGAAGATATTTTGCTGCCCAAATCAACAGAAAGGAGATGTATCATAACCAGAATTGTACCTCAATTATATGTGCTACAGTTATTTTTAATACTAATTCTCTTCTACTTTCCATTATCTCTAAGCTCTTTAAAACTAAAACTCAGTTTATTTACCCCTACTGATTTTGTAATTTCCATTTGACAAAAATAGATTTTCTTGCACCCCTTTATTTCAGATCCAGCTAAAATAAATGCATTTTTAATTTGTTTCTTTTGAGCCCTAGCAAAATCAAAGATAGTAACAGAGCTCTGGGAATTGTGCAAAATTTGTCAGCCTGGTAGCAGAAGGAGTGCATTCTGAATTTTACTGTTGGTTTTTTTTTTTCCAGTAAAAAAGAACTAGATGCATAAATGGGTGAAACCGGTAGAAGTGAGCAGCTTTATAAACAGAAGTTAACAAAAATCTTTGCCTAATTCAAGGAATTAAACATAATTTAGTTCCACTCTCCACTGCACCAAAGTGGAGTTATGGTGTATTATTAGCTAAAATTCAATACATTTTCTCACAATTCTATACATTTTCTCCTCTCTCCACAAAGCCATGGGGTTCAGTAAAAGTCTGGAAGCAAATTTCCCCTACCTAATGAAGACCTGAAGATCTGAGTCACTCATTATATTCTTCTCTCTCTTACTTAATATCCACTTCTATTAAATGAACAAACCAATCTTTTCCACTGCTTGGAAAATTTTCCTGAGGAAAATACCCAGGAAAACAGGCAATTTGACCTAAATGTCAAATTTTACTGTCATGTGCAGGAGGAAAGTGAAGCGACCGAAGATGAGTAGGATCCACAAAACTTTTGGAATTTTTCAACTTCATATTGAATCACCAGTCTGCTCTGTCACGGCACAGCTAACTCAAAAACCATTAATGTGTTTTTTCATGCAGCACCACCTTTGTTTATCTGTCAGTTCAGATATTGTCTGTGAAAATTTCCATTGTTTATGCTTCCACAGATACAAAATGCTTTGTCTGTAAACTACAGCTACTGAAATTGGAAATGTCCTTCTTGTAAGACATAAGTAAAGAGTGCAATGTTTTTCAATGAGCTCTTAAAAACAGTTTTGTCTATCCTAGCAAATCAAAGAGAGAAAATGTATGACTAGTAAACATTTATCATGGGTAGCTTATTTGTTTTGCATTACGAAAGCTGTTGTCTTTTATGATTCATGCTTGTGTTCTGGAATGAGATACCCAAATAAAGCAAACCAAGATCATTCTGTGGAAAAGACATTCTTTAAAGTTTACATAACAAGATGCACCATTTACTTAATTCCAGAATATTGAATAAGGTGCCCTAATTGCCTTGATGTTTACAGCATCACTCAGAGTTAAGCATCTCATTGGTCAGCATCCAGACGTCCCCAGGTTTATCTCCCTTATATTGGTCAGTGTCTTTTTAACTGATCTTCAGCCACTTTATCATTCAGCTGTGAATAACAATTGCAATTTGCAGCTGTTGTTGGGCCTGTCGAAGAATATGCACTATATAGAATTTGAAGAATATGTTTAGTTAACTGGAAATTAAATTTAATATTGAATATTAAGCTCTAAGACTGGAAGCTCTAAGACTTTTTTTCTAAAAATAATAAAGCAAATTCTTAGTGACAGTCCACTGTTCATTCATATTTGGAATAGTATGTATTGTAGAAATGATAAAATTCTCAGCATAACAAAGGTTATTAGGTAAATGCTTTTATGTGTTACACTGGCATTCTTTTGTAACTTCATTAATTTACAAAAAATTGTATCAATATAGCTGAAAACATTGTTGCAATTTAAAAATCTCATTTTTCAAGAACGTTAAATATTGGCTCAGCTTTGTGTGAAAAGAATTTAATACAGGAAGATCCTTGAAAAATATATACTGGACCCTGGTAGCATAAAGTGGACTCTTTGCACAGGTGCAGCAAGGGTGATCCCCACTTCCCTCTGTCCAGAATATTCCATTTTGGTACAGAAATTTATAATAATTTTACCTGATTTTAAGATAACTATAATTTAATCTTCATCATTTTTTTTCAGATTTAATGAATTTGGGATTTAATTCATAAATACTTAAGCAATCCTGAAATGACCAAATAGGAGAGGGCAGGTCTGGGTGGCTGTGACTTGAAGGTGACAGTGTACTGGTCCCAGTTCCTAGGACATAAATCCTCTCAGAAACTGAGTTAATTCTCTCTCTCTCTCTATCTGAAGCCCAAACTTCTTTAGGAAGAGGTGTGTCTCATGGTGACAGCAACTTCCCACATGTTGCAACTGTAGAGTCAACAACATAATTATAACAAAAAAATTTTAAAAAATACATCTCTTCCATGAACACTCACAGAGGGAAAGAGAGGAATCTGATGAGGTTTTGAAATATTGTTCTACTTATTTTGTGTGTAAATAACTCTTCACTACTTATTGGAATAAACCTATTCAGCTGCATACAGGAAATGCATTTAGCACTACTTCTCACCTTATAATATTATATTTTCTCCCTTTCATGCACATTTCTTTCATTTTTTTCCATCAAAATAAATTCAGTTTTACCATTTTTAAATACAAACATCTGATTAAAAGCACTTCATGTGTGAAAACTATTTCCACAGGAAAAATATGAAATAAACATTACAAACATGAACCATTGTAGTCCCAAGCTGAGCTCAATTGTTTACAAAAAATGTTCCGTACCAAAAATTCCAGAGATGACCAATGCGATTCAGTTTTGATCACTCCTAGGCTAAGTTTATCCAATTTCCACCAAAATTAGAACTAGAAAGCTGTATAAGCAGGACTCTCTCTTGCCTCTTCCCATCAATGCATCAGAAACTTGTGTAATGCCTGCATCCCAAACAGTCGGATCCAAAGAATATTTCATAACAACTGTGAATCAACCAGAAGACTTCTGGATGCTGAGACAAGATACTAGATAATAATGAGGAGTTGAATTAACTTTAAAAGTTTACAGCCACCTCCACTGTTTCATTAAAAATACTAAAGGTCTGCTGCTCAACTCCAGCTCTTAGGGAATAAAAATGAGACCAGGAAAGCCCCAATATAAAATCATTAAGGATTTTGAGCACAAACAGAATCAGCTCTAGTATGGTTATCTAGGAAAGGTGGCCAAACAGGTTGACAATTAACAGAGCAACAAGAAAAGAGTTTACTGTTTCTCACCTTCTTCTTCATTTTCACATTTTTGAAAATTGCATGAACTCTCCACGTTTTTGCAAACATTGCTCCAAATGCAGTTGTGTATCCCACTGTAAGAATCCATGTTCGCACCTAAAAAATTATATATATATAGAAAAGAAAAAGACATTTAATTTTCAGTAGACAATGTGGATATCAATTTCAGCCAACTTTTTTCTCAAGACCTTGAGAAAAAAATACTCAAAGAACTTCACAAAAATTTCAGACCTGTCTCATTCATTGCTTTCTTGCATTTTTCTGCTCCCTCCAGTCCCTCTCCAATTATAAAAAATCTGGATGCTGAAATAACAATCTCCTGCATACATAAACCTACGACTGTTATCCTGCATTTTTTTCATTTTTATTCTGTTCTGTTCAGACAGAGGAAGGAACTAGTGGGGAAAAACAAGGGACTGAGACTATAAAAACTACCCATGGATCTATTATAAACAGTGAAATTTGGGACAGAAATTAACAGAGAAGTAGAGATATTATTCACACTACATCAGAGGAAATTGTACTATGTGAGGTATACATCACTTAATGAGCATTCTGGAAAGATAAGAACAAATGACAATAAAATTACATAAGAAATACAGGGCAAGACAGGAACACAGCCTTGGTAGGCAGAGGCTAAGAGCTAAATCAAAGTTTATACTTGCAATATGGGTCTAAAAGAAAGGAGATGGTGAGCGAACACACAATAATGAAAACATGTGACCCTGAGCTGGCCACAGCTTTGACATGGACCTATCTAGACCTCTTCCTTACAGTAAGCTTCCTCAAAAAAAACCCAGAAGATTTTTAAACTAAAAACCACATGAAGTCTTTAGAGAAAAAACTAGAATAACTTACTTTGTAATAGAAAGAACTCAATTTGACCAAGCAGGACAGAAAAGAAGTTATTAAAGCTATTTTTGTGCAACTCCTGACCTGCCCATAGCACCTTTGTAGGTAGGTTCTCACTTTCAGACTTGATTTCAGCTAAGCCTGTGACTTTCTAAGTTGCAGCAAACTCCGCACAGCCCCTTCTAATTCCTTGGGAATTTTCCTTTTCATTGCTTTTGAGGTCTGGCTGTTTGAAAGTTTTTCTGCTCTGAGCAGACTATTCTCTTCCCCAAAGAGGGATTGGAGTCTACACAGCATAGCAGGTAGAAGACCATACAAGAGGCACTGCAGGGAGCTGGAAGCCCTGCAGATGAACCTGAGAGCCTGAGAAATCACAAGGAGGAGGAACAAACTCTTCCTCCCTCTGGGGACTCCTCCACCTGAGCTGCCTGTCAAAAAGGGAGACTGCACAAAAACAAACAGAGTAGTGAAAATAAAATGGACTGTGCATTACAGATGGAAAAACTGGGGAGGAGATAATGGCTAAGGCAAGAAAGGCAAAAAAAGAGGAAAACAAGCCTTCCTTTGACTGTGTGGACCATGCATCCTTGGCCAGTAGAGCTGTTTTTTGATATAAACACAATATGATTTACGGAAACCAGGACATCCGAAAAAAGCATTTTGGAAAAAAAAAGGTTTAGATGACCTAAAGAGAACTTTTTGCACTGGAAGCCAGCATCTAACTTCTACAGAGTTTGGGATTTTCAGGATATACATATTGATGACAAACTAAGTTCTGTAGTAAGACACAAAACTTGGAATCTAGGTACGTTAGGCACAATCTAAATGTTCCACTTCAAAATACATGTTATCTACTTTTCTTCTTTCCAAACATTTTCAGAATTTTGATTTTTGTATTCAAAGCATGATTTTTTGTCCCAAAACTTTCTAATAGAAATTCTTATTTTTAGTAATTAGTGACTGAGTATTAAGGCAGAAAAGAAAGAAAAAAAAGATTAATTACTCAAAAAATCGTCAATAAAGCAAGTAGAAACTTATAATGACAATAGTCCCATAAGACAAATAAACATGTAAAATGTGTATGGCAAATAATGGTGAATTAATGAGAGAAAAGAATATACAGAACAAGCACCTTGGGTTTTAGCAAAGAAGGGGGTGTGCACATGGACACCCAAAGCAGCCTGAGAGGGCACATGCCCCAAATTGATAACACTGCACATCATGGGACAGAAACCCAAGTGTTCAAATGTAAACCCAGAGGATGCTTCCTCACTGGCGTGGGCAGTGCCAGGTTGCAGAGACACACACAGAAGCAGAGCCCACAGCTGGTACAGGGTGGGTGTCTATTGGGGAACCTGTACCCCAGAAAAAAGGATGTGCCTGTAACCTCTGTGTCCTGTGAGCAGCTGGTGTCTGGTCTGACCCAGTGTGTGTGTATTAGAAAACATTGCCATTAGGTATGAAAGACTCTTTAGATACATACATTGATATGAATATATTAACATTTTACTAGCAGCAAAAATACTTTATCTACTGTGCTGCTGATATTGACCCTAAATGTACGGACTACTGGTAAGCCTTGCTGTTAACAAAATCAGCGAGCTGACTGAGATTAGACTCAAGCCAAATAAGTTATGCCATTTTGTGATTTTCTTGAATGAAATATTGAAAAAGAAATTCATAACTGAAAGAAACTGGAACAGATATTTAGGGCAGCAAAGTAACATTTTTAACTTTAAATTTTTTCCAAGTCTTTGCTCATTACTTACTATCATACGTTATGCTAATAACGTGAGTAAAACTACATTTAGATCAACACTGAGTGATTTCAATACTGTTTCGTATCAACATGGTCATATCAACCAGTTACATCTTTTTTTTAACTTCACATCAACTGAGCTGTGATAACCATTCTTAGCATTCAGTCTTTTTGATGCTATTAATAAGGATTCAGCTCTTTTGTGTACAGTTCAGTGATATATTTGGCAAACAGATATATGGTATTTTCATGTCTCTAATAAGACTGTTTTGTTCTCACTGAAACAGTAATTGCCTCTTGGGAACTGTAATAAATTCAATTATGCTCACAATATGTTTCAAATTCAATATTCAGAAAAATATTATTTCTAGCATGTTTGGTTCAAAAAGTTTTATGTACTCCTGATCTGGATTATGCAAATTAGAATCATAAAACTGTTGGCTATACTGGAAACATTCTAGCTTAAATGTATCAGGACATTCTGTCAAAATGAGATCATTAGTAGGATGGTAAGTTTCAGATGAAAAAAAAATAATAATTTTGAAGAAAATTACCTTGAATTTTACTGCTATAATTCATTCATGCAGCCAGCAAAGTGACAAATTCAGAAAACAGCAAAAGCCTCTGAAATTCATCTATCTGCCCATTTATCTTCTTGATTGTCTAATACCTCCAAATCTCCGTCATTTTAAAGAACATTATAAAAAATAACACCAATAATTGGGGAGCATGACCATGCTGATATACAATCAATTAGGAATTCTCTCATGCTGAAAGTTTATAACGATGGATTTTGACAGAAGAGGCAGAGGAAGATCAGCCTGCCACCGGGACCCACCTAACAAGAGGAAGTGCAGCTCTGTAGGAGATGGGAAACTTGCTCCTATAGAAGGATCATTTGTAAAATAGTTACTGGTTATCTTTTTCTTAAAAGGTTAAGTCATTACAAATTCTTCATGCCTTCCCTAGGTTTTAGGACATACCTTCAATTTTCTGCTTATGTCTTGATGATTTTTTTTTTTTTAAATAAAATGTTTTGACTAATTTAATTCCCTCCTACATTTGTTTGTTTGTTTTCTATCACTGAGAGGCAACTTGCATGCGTCAAAGGAGATAATATTGTATGGTATCAATAATCAAGTATGTCTACGCAGATGCTAAAATGCAGTTTCCAAGTTCTCTTATCTTTATACTTCCTAGACCATTTTGGTTTAGAGTCTATTTTTGAAAACACTACGTATGCACTCATGACAGGAATTTGTACTTTTTATAGGTTTTCCAGTCACATAAGAAGCACTGATAGCTTAACAGCATTATATAAAGTTACTTCCATTTTAATATTTCCTCTCAACCTTGAACTTTTGCTGGCTAGCCTACATCTTAAATGCTGGTATTTGATATCTGCACCTTTCCCATAATCTTGTTATGTGAACAGTGATTACAGTTAATTTATCTGTGTAACAGACCTATAAAATTATTTGATGTTAGAACTTGTTATCAATAAAAGAAGACATCTAACTGTGAGCAATGAATTAGCAATGGGAAATTAGCAGAGTGGTGAAAGCATCAGAAGCATCCTGAATAAAGAAGTAAAAGTTTCTCCCTGTTTAAGGATGAAGCTTACAAACATGAGCACTATTTTAGGTACTCTTAACTTTCAGATAAACCAAAATATTATTTTAACATATTAAAAATAATTTAATTTATACATTTCCATGTAAAATTATAAAATAAGATTATTTGGAAAATAGACTGAATTGATGAAAGTAAAAATTTTCCCTTTTCCATTATTTTTCCGTATTTCTGCATATTTGGCCACCACTGCATATGCAGTCAGATTACCACACAGTCAAGAACCAACAAGTAATTCCTGGGAAAGTATTGATCTCAGAAACAAACATTTCAAATGCAGTTGATCAACAACGTGATGTGCTTTACTCCTCTCTTAAGCTGAAAGAAGAAAAACAACCTCCTACATATTGCACAACTACATTGTCTTTTTTTTTTGTGCTGCAGTTTAAACTTTACTATACTAATCCAGTTTGCCAGTATCAAGCAAACAAGATTGGATTAAAGACTCAGAATGAAGAATAAAGCAAAATAAATATCAGCACAAAGAATTTTCAAGTGGTGCATGAAAAACTACAAACATAGCACTTTGCTTTTGTTTTAATAACAATTATTTGAATGGACTAGTGAACCAGTTTGGTTTTTTAACAATTTCTTCTTCAGCTAGCTAAACAATATGTTCCAGCAGAGGAATCACTCAGATTTAAGATTCTTGAAAGCACTATTTTTATCATGTCAAGACCTTAAATTTAATGGTTTATTTTAAATAAAAACTTTTAAAACTTTCATAGAACTTGACATTCCAGACACTCCAGCTTAGTCTGAGACCCAGACTGATTAGTTATGGGAATATACATAATTAGTCAGCTTTTCATATGCACCTGTTGGAAGCTGCAGTGCCCACAGGGTTAGGCTGCAGCTGAACATCAGTACTGAGCAGCTCGGTGGCATTTTAATATTAGGCTTAGGCACATAAAAGTGACAAACATGGGAATAAAGCATGCTGTGGATTTAGACCTGGAGAGAACAATTATCTTTAAGTAGACAATTTTATTGATTTCTGTGGCCTACTCATGAGCTGAAAATCAAGCGCTTCTATTTTTCTTGGCAAAGTGGGGACATAAAGGATAATTATGATGAACAAAATGTGTGTCATCTCAACAACTTTTCACTGGAGCTTGATCCTGCTTCTATTAATCATGGCAAAATCCCCAGCGTGAACACAGGCAGGCCCCCAAGAATGAGTTCATCCATTTGAATTATACTTTTCTCATTTATATCAAACAATTTCTGACACATTGTGCTGGTTTGGGCCAGAACAGAGTTAATTGTCTTCACAGTAGCTGGTATGGGGCTATGCTTTGGATCTGTGCTGAAAACAGTGTTGGTAACAGAGGGATGTTGTAGCTGTTGCTGAGCAGCACTTACACAGCACACAGGGTGCTTACACCCCCACCAGCGAGATAGCTGGGGGTGCACAAGAAGTTGGTAGGGGACACAGGTGGGACAGCTGACCCCAAGGGACCAAAGGGATATCCCAGCCCATATGACACCATACTCAGCTAAAGGGAAGGAGGAGGGACATTATGAGTGATGATGATGCTCATCTTCTCAAGTAACTCTTAACACCTGATGGAGTCCAGGGGTGGCTGAACACCTGCCTGCCCATAGGAAGCAGTGAATGAATTCCTGGGTTTGCTTTGTTTACGTGCACAGCTTTTGCTTTACCTGTTACTCTGTCTTTATCTCAGACCACGACTTTTCTTTTACATTCCAATTCTCTACCCCCTACCACCAGGGGGGAGTGACTGAGTGGCTACATGGGGCTTAGCTGCTGGCTGGATATAAACCACGACACGTTTTTATGACTTTTAACTCACTCTTTAGAGCTTGTGTGGCACCAGCACAGTTTTTGTAAAATGTAAGTGGCAAAAACATTACAGAATTGAATCCTGTTGTTTTCACATAAATTAAGTACAGTGGTTCTTCACATGCTGTGAGATCTCCTGCAGTGATTTCTCAATATATTTCAGATCATTTCTCAGAACTAATCCATGGGTAGTGTAAAAGATATTACAATTGCTCCTGATTCTACAAGGGGGCTTTAAAATCTGGTTGCTGTCCTAGAGAAGGAGAGGCAAGATGTTCTAAAAATATTACCTCAATAAATCTCTGGCAAGGTTGTGCAGTATTTGCTTCAGCATACAAAGTAATTGTGTATCAAGGATCTATTCAGCCTTATAACTTTTGTCTCTACTTTTGTGAGGGTTTTTTTGTTGGTTTGTTTGTTTGTTGTTTTTTTTTCCCAAGAAAATGTCATTTGCTAAAATAGAAGCTGATCAGGCTCATGTTAAACTCAGTAAGTGAATTGCCTTTGAATTAAATAGGAGTGAGATCAGTCTCAGACTGAACGACAGTGAGGACAATTATGGAAGTGATTATGCAGAAAAAGGAGATTAAAATTAACAGCTAAACAATTAAGTAGGAAATAGACTAAAGAATACAAGCAAAATTAAAAAGGCCAGACTAAAAATACAAACTAAGGCTGTGACTTCCAGAGACAAAGAAATGGATTAGAGGTCCAAATCCTTTTGCAGTTCAGTATGAGTTGAGTGTCTGCCCATTGCTTTTTAATTCCTGGTCAAAATAAAACTATTTGAGGAAAAGAATTAGGCAAATTCCAGAGGAGGGTTGGGGACACACATGTGGACACACGCACACCTTAAACTTGTGGCAATGCTTGAAGAGTGTAAAGGGTATGAATAAGATGCCCATCATCAACTACTAATCAAATATCAAGGCTAGATGCTCTTTAGTAGCACAGTAGTCCAAATGGCTCTTGCCCATAGTAAACCAAGAAAACCACAGCTTTGAGATGGCTCTGTCTGGACATTTTCCTATTCATCGTTCTTTCAAAATCAGTTAAACAGAGAAAACTCAAAGTGACAAGGGAAGACAGAGCTGATTTGAACAAATGGAAGGTTCATGCATCCCGTCCCTGCTTTACTGTAAAAGGCAAGTCCCTGCTTCCATATGTCCTCTCAGCCAGCTCCACAACTTTCAATTTTTACCAAATTGGCCAGCAACCCTCTCATATTGCAGTCTGTCCCCATTCCTAGGAATACACCCATAACGTCTCACACCAGGCTTTTCCTCTCTGCCCCTCATTGCAGTTTCTCTGGTTGATGTAGTTTTCAGGATTTCTCTACACTCTTATGCCACCCTGCAATTCTTCTCCTGACAGTCTTAGGGGTTATCAAGAAAAGCTGAAATGTGTACCATGGAGTTCTACCTTGCCTAGCTGTTCTCTCAGTGGGGCATACATGGGACTATGAAAAACTAGTAAAATAAGAACAAAACCTTTCAAAATTGCTACAAGACAGATTGAAAGTTTTCATCACCATAATTGATAATACTAGCCAAAAATCTCTGAGGGCTTCTGAAGATCTCGATACATTTAAAAGTGAATAGCTACATTTTAAAGAACACCTTTGAGAAGATAAGGTCTATAACATCTACTGTTGGCATAAATGTGCATGTTCTCAGGATGCCTGAGACAAACACCAACACCGGACAGTCACACACACTGCAGTAGGTAGTTGGACTTTATCAATGATATCTCTACTCTTCTGTCTCTCACTTTCTCTCCTTCCACCCCATGCCACTGTTTGGTTCCTTCTTTGTGTAAAAAGTCTGTTTCCAAATGCCTGCATCATGCTGAGAGCAACTGACGAAAATCAGAAAGCCTGAGCAAAACCTTCAATGGATGAGGGCACTGCTGTGCAAAAATCTTCATGGACTCTTTATTTAAGGAAAAACATTGATGGGAGTCAGTAAGATCACCACGAATCATAGAGTATCTCCCTGGCGCTGGCAAAAAAATATGACCTACACTAGTTAATAAGATAAACAAGATAAAGCATGCTTAATTTTAGTGACTGCAAATCACAAGACTTAGGTCCTCTTATCTTTGATATACCACCTTTGCAGAGCTCCAGAGTGTAAAGGAGACTGAGACACAATTGGTATCTCCAGAACAGAACTCTCCTATAGCAGATTGAATCCTGTATTGAACTATTCCAAACAGATCATTTGCCCTTTTCCTATTACTCCATCACCCAGTGCAATGCACACTGCAGGCGAAAATGCTACTACACACCAGGACTACCTGGACTGAGGAGAGGCAGAGCTGTTCAGTCTGCTGCTACTTAGTACAACAAACCTTGTGGGTGGAGACTACAGGAATTTTACTGCAACCTGGAGTACTTAAACCAATCTTTTCACAGAATCACAGAATATCTTTGGTTGGAAGAGACCATCAAGATAACCCAGTCCAACCTTTGACCAACACTTCTCAGCTCAAATCTAATCAGTTATATCCAGAGAACATGAACAGTGTTTTATTTACCTACTGGAGGGAGATTCATAACAGAAAAGAGACAGTGCTCCTCCTTCAGGCCCTAAGTAGCCTTTCATTCCATAGTTCTATCTTGTAAAGACATTACTCGTCTTAATTCTAATGTATGAAAATCTCAGTAGAACATATTACAGAAGTCTAAACGTTATGATCATATCTAATGATCTAGTCTATTTTAAGGATCTCTATTTCGTATGTCAGCTAAAACTCTATTCATAGGATATGTCACTGGCACTGCTAATTTCGAGTCTCTCTTTTCCATATAATGAATGCTTTCAATTATTTTTCCACTTGCTTGCATTTTTCCAGTTGGCATCACATCATGTTTCACACCCTTACTTCTAACTTCTCTTTTTTCTACGATACCATGGCAATTCTGAGATTAAAAACAAAGATAGATCACTATCCCCCTCAGATCTGAAGTACTTCCTACTTCAGCATACAGATCCATTTAATGAAATGTTAACATAGCTTTTCCTTTTTCTGTACAGGCAATGAAGTTGCTATTAGACATTAGACATAATCTAACAGTTCTAAAATACACTGACCACTTTCCCAGAATTCACTGTTCTGGATAGGTTTGATTCCATGTAGCTAGAATTTTACAGTATGATACCTAATCTCTAATTCTGACAAATTACTTATTACTCAATAGCACTACAATTGGTATTATAAATTCTTACTGTAAGAACACTGTTTTGCATCTAAATATACTTGATTACTTTTCCATTAAAAAATAGGCATATCAAGACAAAAATGAAATAGTTTGGGAACCAGTTACTCACTCTATCATACAGTCAACACTATATAATTGTAAAGACTTATATAATCCCCCTATTAAGGAAATTATTTGACCATATGTTTGAAGTGCGTTGCTGACTCAAAATGTACCTAATGCTTGGTTCTGTGTTTCAGCATATTGGCTTATATATCATAGAATCACAGAATCATCTGGGCTGGAAAGGACCTCTGAGATCATCAAATCCAACCCTTAATCCACTGCCACTGTGGTTACCAGACCATGGCACTGAGTGCCACATCAGACTCTTCTTAAAAACCTCCAGGGATGGAGAATCCACCACCTCCCTGGGCAGCCCATTCCAATGCCTGATCACCCTCCCTGTAAAGAATTTTTTCCTAATATCCAACCTAAATCTCCCCTGGCACAACTTGAGACCATGCCCTCTTGTCTCACTAATGGCTGCTTGGGAGAAGAGACCAACCCCCCCCTGGCTACACCCTCCTTTCAGGGAGTTGTAGAGAGTGATGAGGTCTCCCCTGAGCCTCCTCTTCTTCAGGCTGAACAGCCCCAGCTCCCTCAGCCTCACCTCATAGGGTCTGTGCTCGAGTCCCTTCACCAGCCTCTATATATAACCATATATATATAAAATCCACCAACCTATATATAACCCCATATATACCACATCCTCCTACAGCCAGTGCCTTGCAGTGGAAAGGAACTGTACAACTTATCAAACAAATCCTCTGAAATGCTCAGGTGTTACTGGTGTAGTTTTGTATCATGTTGTGGTGTCCTTGGAAAGCAAAACACATGCCATGTGTGTATATAGGTTGTAGAAGTTCGGAAGACCAGAGATTACAAAGCACTTAAGCCTCTGAAAAGTGCTATAAGCTACAGAGGAAGCAGACACAGTCAGTTTGGAAGGCAATACCTACAATTTGGAAACAGCTTTTCCTGGATTTTGTGGGTAGATTCAGGAGCATTTAAGGACTTTCTAGAGGCATTGCCAAAATTTTCAGAAAATTAAACTGTGACCATATATAACGTATGTAATTAAATAAACTTGCTATTGTGTTTATACTGTTACTCTGGTGAGATCTAAATGCTTTTGAAATATGGACACAAAGAGAGTGATTACTTGGCTTAGAGATGGGATTACAATAATGCCAGCTTTATACTTTTGCATATGCTTATAAAAGATCAATTAAAAATTTTACTTCCCTACTAAAAATGTCTCTCCCTTTACTGACATGGCTCATCTGTGTGCCTGAGATGTGGTTGTTATAGTTGTAGCCACATGTTTTTGGCTCAGTGGCTTTTTATGATTGCTGTCCATTATAGCTGGTTATTTGAAAAAACTAAGTTACAATCTTACACAAAATGGGAATTTTAAAGTAATCTCTAATCTGGCTAGAACGGGTAATCAAAATTATGCATTTCCAGGGAAACAGAAGACCAAGAGAGATTTGTACTGGCCTGATCCTGTAAAAAACAGTATATATAAGTAGTCCTTATGAAACCACTAAGCATATTGCCCATAGGGTGAGAAAGGAGGAGAATCAGAAGAGTTATTGAACAGAAAAGTGGGTTTGTGTCCCATATTTATGAATTCTCCAGCATTAATTCAGTCTTCTCTAGAAAACAGGAAAGTGAGTTCCCACAGTCAATGGTAGCCATATAAAAATTATTTTTAAGAGAATCACAGATTTGTATCATATAATCATAGAATGGTTTGGGTTGGAAATTTCCTTAAAGATCATCAAGATCCAACCCCCCCTAGATGGGCAGGGACACCTCGCACTAAACCAGGTTGCACAAGGCTTCATCTAACCTGGCTTTAAACACGTAAGATATTAAATTAAAAAAAAAAAAAAAAAAAGAAAGATTAAGGAAGAAATTTTATAAGAAATGTTTCAACAAGCAGAGGCTTAGAAAAAATTTTCCTGGTGGATTTTTTCTGAAGAGTTTCTTGCATCTAGGAGTGTAATACTAGTCACTGACATAGCTGGGATTCATGAGATAAATCGATAGCCATGTACAAGAAAGCACAATTAGAAATGCTTCTGTACTGGACTGAAAACCTGGAAAGCCAAGACTAGGGAGAATTTTTACAGACACTGCTCTGTTAATATAAAATTTAATGATGTTTGTCCTTGCTTGAGAGAACCAGGGTAAAAAATCCCTATAGTTTGTGGATGTGGCAGGACTGTGGGAACAGCTGTGCCTGTGGGGAGGAGAGGAAGGAGCAGTCACGGTGCTCTTGGCCATGGTGCTCAGTATAAAGCAGCTTCTCAGAGATCCCTCTGCTGGCTTCTCAGAGAAGCCTCTGCTGGCTTCTCTGTCTGCGTGAGGTCTTTGTCTATGATCCCTTTGTTGGTGCTCCTACATCCTGTTATTTGTTATTTTTGCCAGAGGAGAACACTGCTCACTGAGACGGTTCACCTTCTCCTGCCTCCCCAAGTAGGACCAGTTTGGCTGCTTCCACAGCTGCTGCAGACTGGGACCGGGACCCTGGGCTCAGGCACCCCCATTTGCTGTTGAGTTCATCTTGGGACTTTTCAGCTCAGGAAATATTTACCAGCTGGGGAGTGTTGGTTCCATATTTACACATTTTTGTAATTTACCATCACCATTATTATTACTACTTCATTAAACTTATCCTAGTTTTCTCCCAGCCTTTAAATCTCTCTCCTTTATTCCCCCTTTCTATCTTCCCATGGGAAGGTAGCTGGGGAATAACAGAGGGCATCCGTCACCCAGTTATTGGATAAAACAGTGACAAACTTTGCGAAAGGATTGTGGCAATACTTCTTAATCAAAGTTTGTCTTTAAGTGCACACTATTCTCCCCGATTCCTTTCTTACACTGATCAGTTAAGTAAAGCAGTTATTTTACTCAAGTGCCTATCCAAATCTTACCTACTATGGCAGACGGACAAAGAGACCTAACGTAATGTGGCAGATACAAATTGGAAAAAAGAGATGAGATAGGTAAGGTAGGGCAGAACAAAGCAGCTCTCGTCTAAATTTTATTACATTTATAATCCAAGAGTTGTGGTTACATTTTGAGAAGCAAATTAGAGAAAAACAGCTGAAATGTTCTATCTGAGAGGCACAAGATTTGGGATGTTTGTTCATTTTTCACAGTTAAGACTGAGCTGTGCCACATTTAAAGGAGGACTTAAATTTAGCTTTATACAGCTAAGTCTGGATGGAAACTTGTTCCCTAGAGCAGCTCGATGGTTATAAGTACCTCTGGTTCCCACTTTCTCCTCTGCTGTTCAGCAATGCTTGGCTGCTTCAAGAAGGAGGGTTGTAGCCCAGCCATACAATGACATGCAGCCTGGCAGTGAAGTCAGGCACTCAGAATACAAGCCCCTCAAGGCTGAACAAACATCAGGATGTCAAATTTATACCTCCCACCACTAGATTCTTCTGCAACAGAGGGTGAGATAAGAATGGGTTTTGAAATCAACAGCTGTTCTCCTGATTACACTTCTGCTCCATTAGAAGCTGGTGCGCAAAAAAAGGACATAATTTCTGGATACCAAATGGATCCTGGCTTTTCCCACTTCCTATTTTCATAGGAATAGAATCATAGAATAATTTGGGATGCAAGGTACACCTAAAGATCATCTAGTCCAACCCCCTGCAGTAAGCAGGGACACCCTCAAATAGATCAGGTTGCTCAGAGCCTCATCAAGTCTCACTTTGAATATCTCTAGGGATGAGATTTGAGTATTGACTCAAAGTATTTGAGTCTTTGCTCCTCACATTTTAAAGCCTTCCAATTTGTTGTCAAAACACTATTTCTCTGAGATAATTCATGACAAGCAATATTCAAAATTTTGCATGGAAGCCCAGCTACCATATAATGATCTAGGTATTAGATGCACAAATTCTTCTGACACTGGAGCTGAGAATGTACCATAGTCAGAAGTGGTGCCTAGTTGCAGCGTGCAGTCAGCTTCCAACACTGGCAAGAAATTAACTGACACCAAACCCCCTGCCAGTTCATGCAGGAAATCCAAATCACAGAAACATCCTTATTATAGTGAGCAACTAAGAGATTACAAGCTTCTAGGAGAAGATATTTAATTTGGTTTCAGAATTGCTTGTTTCGATTCTACATGGATCCAGGCTTGTGCGGGTTTATAGCCTGGAAGTAGTAGTGAAAGTCTTTGGAAATTCAGCCAAAAAGACTGAGTAAATAGACCTGGACAAGCAGTAATTATGCAGTATAAAATAATAAGGAACCTATAAAGAAAATAAAGCAGCTTCACAGATATTACTAGCTGTCATGCCACAAACACAGCATTTAATAAATAATCTTTAGAGAAGCAGTTTCAAAATGAAAAAGTAAGTCTCCTCTTCTAGTCTGAGGCCAAATCCCAATGTACCTGAAGCTTTCATTAATAATAAAGTAGCTTTGCATATGTTACAGAATTTGGTCCCAGAAAATATCCCAAGAAAGAACTAGCAGAATCAGTGATTAAATGGAATGAGACATCCAACTACTGAACTTTTCTGTTTGCATTTCTCACAGAGCTTCCTGCAAGACTATTTTCAAGTAGAATATATGAAATTACTTACTGTGCAGAGTGTCTCAAATGTCTTTTCAGAGACAAAGGATCCATCAAGACCAAAAAGAAAAATAGATGCGTAAGAAAGCATCCCTCCAAGGATAATAAGGTTGTTCATGTAGGGACTGGACATCTTTATTAGTCTATGGACAAAATGGCAATAGTGCATTAGATTACTACTAGGTTATTAGAGCAATAAAGAAGAGCTTTTTGTAACCCAGCAAACAGATAACAATTCTTACAGAGTTCTGTGAAACTGTATGCACAGTACTTGCTGTTTTGTTTTTTTATAAAGTCTGGCATTGTTTCTAATTTTTGAATCTTTAGTAAAAAGATTTTACCAATGGATTAATTAGCTAGGGCTAATGTTAAGAGCAGGCAGTCAAACATAAATTAAAACAAAACAAACAAAAAAACCAACCCAAAAACCAAACCACCCCACCACTTTCCAGACAGTATAAAATTACTTGTTTTATAAGACAGACAATCTGTTTCAGTACATCATGATTTGAATTAAAGAGTTCTAAAATACTTTTCCACAGTTTTAACATTGTCCACACTTGTAGACATATAGATGACAGACTCTACAAACATGGCATTTAAATATGAAACAAATAGTGCTAGAAATAGCATAAATGCCTTACTTTTGATTTCTGTTTTTTATGTTAAAGAATAGGAAAGCGCTGGCCATTATCATTCCTAGGATGGTGAGGGCTGAAAGAATGCTGTAGAGAGGCAGGGAGATCTTGCGTAGCTCCTCTTGTATAATTGTTTTGTCCTTCGGAGGCTCAAGTCCTAGAATAATAAGAAAAGAAAGGCTAAAGCTCAGCCAGATGTTGAGTTTTTGTAAGAAAATATGGAACTTTCCTCATCACTATACCTGGATTTAATAGGTTGAGCAAATTAGTTTGACCAGTAGCTGATAAAATAATTGAATTTTATGAACATATGTTAATGACACTGATTGATAAGGAGATTTATATTTCTGGAGCACGTAAACATAATCTTTGGAAGAAAAAACACAACAAAACCCTACTGCTGAACCCCATAAAATGTATGCTAAAGATCCTCATTTTAAAGGGTAAATAAACAGTAAAATACATACTGTGACTATGAACTTTACCAGGAGGTTATGCTTTTTTTAAAAATCGACAGAGCAATGAATAGAAAAGAGAAGGCATGGTTTCTCAGGAGACTGTCATTACCACCCAGGCAGATTCAAATGGCCTGTGAAGGTACCTTACCAAAGCCGTGGTGTGGCATCGTTTGGGCAAGGACTGGTGGCCCAAGAAGGCTGCTTCGGGGCCCTGGGCTGTGGGCAGGGTAGGGGAAGCCCCTGGGAGGAGTGGTGGGTGTGCAAGTTTATTAGTGCTACCATAGGAATCCACAGAATGGAACAATATGGAAAAATGGATGGCAAAGGTTTTACAGGGACAGACCCACTTTGCAAATCCCTGCAGATGTGGACTTGAATGTGTGCACTTTGAAATTATGTTTACAGCTATGTGTGTGATCAACAGTCAGCTTCCACTAATTAAAGATTTCTTGGTTTAATGAGCAGAATTTCTTTCCAACAACTGCAGTTAATGTCTGCATTCCCTACTTCCCACACTCCCTTTTGCCTGCTTGCTACATTTTTCCCTCTTGCAGGGATTGGGAAAAGGCCTTTTCATCACTATCTTCTTTCAGAAAGGGATTTGTCTGCTCTACATTGCCTCAGCCTGTCCTTTCACATATGCTCTCCATGGGGCTGTGAGAAGAACTGCATGGGGCCGAGAAGCTTCATTTCCCAAAATGACTGCACAAGCAGAGCTTATGGACCCAGGGATCACAGAGCTGTGACTGACTAGGAGCTGCCATAGCTAAATTTCATGTCCACTCTTCTGCTTCTGCAGCTAGAAGTCAAGGCTTTACACAATAAAATAGTTTTATCCTTACCGGTTAATCTGAAATAATTCGGACAATGGAAACTTGATATTTTTTGGTCTTTATGCTCAACATTTACGCAAAAAAATTTCCGTTCAGGTGATCACAACAAAGCACCAGTCAAGGGATCTGATGATTTCATACTGGAGAAAAATACCTGAGTGTAGTGAAATGAGGCAACCAGGTGCCACTAATTGCCAGGGAGTGAGCATGAGCTTGTGTCAAGCCCACCTGTGCCTGATTAGGGTGGGCCCCCACTGCGCATGAGCAGGATCAGGGGGCCAACCCTAATCAGGCACAGGTGGGCTTGACACAAGCTCATGCCCACTCCCTGGCAATTCGTGGCACCTGGTTGCCTCATTTCACTACACCTGAGTTTTTCCTCAGAGCATGTGTTTACTGTGCTCTACACTTAAAAAAATTAGGCAATGGACAAGTCAAAAACAAAACAAAGCACATGCCTGCTTATATGGACAAATATTAAAGAAAAAACTCATCATGCTGTATCTCAAAGAGACAGAGTATACTGATTAATTGTATTCACTAATATGAACAACAGTGATTTTATAAAATGTATTTTCTTATATTTGCAACAGCCATCCAATTCTCTTGCTTCTAATAAAATGAATTATTTTTCTCTTGATTGCAATTTTACACAATGGTTTTAAAAGGGCTATATTTACTACTCTTCCTTTCAAATACTTGAAGCTACTAGGATTTTTTTCTATGCTGCCTGGAAGATGAACAAAGCAATGTCCTCCACACCAAATGCATAAGTGCATCAATGCATCAATGAAAATTTAAGGTGTGTAAATGGAGAATTTTCCCTGTGAGTCACGTAATACATCCTAAGACAAACATAAGACAGGCTATGGGTGGAAAAAACACCAGGAACAGGGAGAACAAGAACTTGGAATCTGATCCTGAAAAACACCTTAACAGACAATTTTTCTCATCATCTACTGTTCGTACTGGAGAGACAAAATCTGTTTCCTGTTATTTCATTCATCCTGAATATGTTTTCTGGAAATTAATGGTATTTAAATCAGAACTCAAATACACCATCAGTTCCTCCTTGTAGCAAAAATAATCTGCTGGGTACCAGTTATAGGCAACTGGAACAGATTCTATAGTCCTTATTTCCAAAGCCTCTTTCTCTGGACAGATAAAAGAAGTGAATGGTAGCTGTGCTCTTTTAAGTCCATCAAAGGATACCAAAAGGAAAGGTGGAAAGCTCCATCAGATGGACAAGCATTCAAGGATTACATGAATCTCCAGTCATGCTCAAGAAACCTTCGGTACTGGGACACTGGAGGCAGGTGTAACAGACCATGGGATATAGCATCTTGATACTCATCCACCACTCTCAGGTAAAATGACACAGATCTCAAGAAACTGACTTTAGCTTCCATTACTGAATTGCACTGTATCAGAGCTCATGAGTAAATCTTAATTATTAGCTTTAAAAAGAATGAATATGTCTATATTCAACAGGAGAGTCCCTTAAAATTCATTTCAGCTGACACCTAAGTACCATGAGGATATATTTAGAAAGCCCTGGGGATGCCCACACTCCAACTGCTTCCTAGGTAAAGGAAGTTCTAATGTTAACTTTCAGCATGGGATAAAAAATGGTGAGAAGATACACCAGCACAAGCCTGCTGTGGCCCTTTGGAGTACTGCTGGGCTGAACACCCTCTCTAGTTCTGTTTCATATGGGACATTTTAAATCTACCCTTGGTATAATGAAAAAATATTTTCTAATTGCCAAACAGACATGCCCAAAAGGAAATTAACCTCTCTTGTTTGTGTTTCCTTCAGGTGAGATGAACTGGAAGAATGGGAAATGGGGATGAATCTAGGACATTATTGGTTGGTTGAGGTGAAACAGAAGTCATATCTGCACCTTGTTGAAATATCAAAGAATATTTGCGTACATATGTAAATCTGAATTTGTCCTATTCATTGGAACAACAACACTATCATCAAAAAGTAGTATCAAAACATGGCAGGGTTTAGTTTTGTTTTGTTTCAGGTTTTTTTAGAATTTTCCTTCTACCTTTTTTTAAGCACAGCTTGGATCCTCATCTCTTTATACTGTCATAGCATCCTGATATTAAAAATCCTAAAACAGTTGCTCAACTATATGCAGTCTTGCAAACTACATACATCTCTCTGTGTAATTCCTGTATTCCTTTCCAGTATTCTGTCCTACCTTGGAACCTGATGTGGTCGTTGAATATATCCAGCGTGTCAGCCACAGCGTTGTACTCTCCCACTTTGACTTCCTTTCTTTCTGTAGAGAAAGAAACAAGAGCGATTGTTTATGGCAGTTCACATGTTCTCAATTATTTATCTGTTTTTTGCCTTCTTTTTTGACAGTATGTCAAAAGGAGAAGAAATATTCCTGAAGTGCATGAATTATTAAAGCAGAATGCCAGACAGCTAGCATCATTAAAAGAAATATTTCTGATTCTTTAAAGGAACAGAAGGTATTTTTCAGAACTCATTTGCACAACCAGGGAACTGTCATTGTGCATAGACACAATATTGAAGAGCACACACTTAAGGGCCCACACTGTGTAAAACATTTTGCTGGGAGAACAGAAACAGCTAAATCACACTTTTCACTCCCATTGAACAAGTAGGACATCTTAGTTTGTGAAGTATTTCCCAGGGGAGTCATAGTGGCAGGCTCCAGCCAGTATGGAGTAGACTGGCTAGTTAATAGATACACTGGGAATCTAACCTCATATTCTGACTGGGAATTAGCAACTCATTAGTACCCTGACTGCAAAACATACTATGTTAATGTAATTAAAACCAATATGCACTGGAGCTAAAATTTTACTGTTACACTCATCTGCTATTTTGGAACTATCATGGCATATATGGCCTTCATGTACCTAACAGAGCAGAATAATGCAAATATATAGGAGCCTAATTTGCTTGGCTGCTGCCTTGGCACTGTAGCTGGAACTCTGGCACACATTTGTCCCACTCTTCTGATGACATCTGGCATCAATTAATTTCTGCTATTGGAGGTTTGGTATTGCTTAGCAGTCTAGAAACTTGGAAAATTATCAGTTACACTGATTGATAAGAGCCTTATAAGCCACAGACACAGTGGCTAAAGTTTTCTTTGACGAGCTAGCTCAGCAGAGCCAGAAATTTCCTTTCAGGCCTCTATGTCTGGGCATGAACAAACTCAATTTACATTTAAATTCTGAGCCCATGACCTTATTTGTGACACTGATTTGGGGTGACGATGATCTTGAACGAGATGGCAAATTTGAGAAGATTGTATTTCACCCAACAGCTTCACATTAACCTTTCCTCCTTTCTCACTCAAAGTCATTGTGCCTGTTCAGCTCTGCTGAACGGGGCAGGCAGCTCATTTTAGCAAAATCTGCAGGCTGATTAATACTAATCTGAGAGCTCAGAGGATGCAAAAGTTTTCCTTATATAAACCACACTTCTTATTGTTAAAATTGTTTACACAAAATTGTAGACTGGGCTGCAAACCTGGCAGGGATACCAAAGCGTTTCCTATTCCCCATTGAAAAGCTGGAGTTTGCAGTTCTGAAAACAGATTTGCCTTTCACATGAGCATGAGCCACTTGTGGGGCCCTAAGATTAGTTTTGAATAAAATCCCCTGGCGTTCAGCAGCAGTTTCACAAAGCACATCCACACAGCATTACATAATCTTAAAAGTAAGTATAAGTTTATACTTTCTGTTGCTGTCTGAAAATTCTGTGAAATGAACCTATGCATAAACACTAAGCAGCCTTAAACAATAAAATCTTCCCTGTAGTCATCTAAAAGCTGAAATGGTAACTGCTAAAACCTGAACTGATTCATTCCCACCTGGATTTTAACATAACAGCTATCACCTGTAGATCTATAACATAAAAACACAATCTAGAGAGAAAAAAGGCAAACACCGACATCCACTTTGCACGTTTGATTCCAGCATCTATGTACACCAAATTGAGAGGACACAGACCTTAGTGTTGGCCTAGACACAATTTACAGCAAGAGGCTACACCTGATAATTGTGATGAGCAGCAATGAGAAAAGAGTTAATGCTTCATAAGCATTTCTGTGTGGAGAGCTCACCAGGACTAGATTACACATAAGAAGAATATAATAGGTGGGGAAGCATACACAAAAGAGAACAAGTCTATGGCCTAACTAAGGTACTGCAACTGAGAAACTTTTCCTGTGATTGCTTCATGGGACATACAATACCATTCCTTTTTGACATTTGAAAATTCTTACATGGCTTCCTTTGCAGATAAAGTAAATGTGCCCATGATGGTAAATGCCAGTCCAACATAGATGGGGTAACCTACAACTAGCTAGCCTGAGTACCAGGAGCTAACCCTTGTAGCAATGGAGCTGGGCCCATGGCAGGCTGTGGTAACAGTGAAATTTTTTTGGACATAGAAACCCAGGAGTGTGGGAAAAAACAGTGTTTTTATACCTAGGAACCACATTATCAATGCCTTATCCCTTGCAAATGGCAAAGGACAGTTCCTAGAGCACATGCCAAGGTCTACTGAAGTCAAGAAAAGCCATAAAGATACCAAATATCTTAGTTAAACTGTAGAAAGGAATCTATGAGGGAAATAAACTTTTTTTTTTGAGATTAAGGGTATTCTATCTATATTCTGGTATGGTTACAGGGGGGCAGAGACATAAAGTCTTTGGGCTCTTTTGTACTCTCAGCAAGGAGTATAACTACAGCTGTTGGGTTTTCATTTCCTGAAGCACAAGTGATGATTAGTGACCAAGTGATCTCCAAATATTAATTAAAGGAAACAAGGAGGCAGCAGTATGACTCTCTGTTCTTGCACAGGCCAGCATAGTTAAGCATGCTACTCCAGGTTCTGCTTTTTACATATCATTTTATACATCATTTATATATCATTCATTTGAACTCCCCTTGGAAATTCTGAATTATTCACATCAGTATACTGTTTGTATAACATAGCTCATATCTGTCAAAATCTCTGTGTGTTCAACAGCAAAAGGACAGGAGGAAGTGTAACTCCCTCAAATAAATACACCAACAAAGTGCTTTAAACAATATTTGGAATAAAACATTCTTCTTTCTGTGGAGCTATCATTATTTTTAACTTGATCTTTCCATAACCATTAAGGAGAGAGTGTATTGAACCCCCTCCTGCTCAGGTTTAAATGGGGAAGAAAAGTATAAGGGGAAAAATACTTGTTTTTTGAGGTGTTTTTCCACACCATGATAGGAAAGGTGTGCTTTTAGGACTTGAATTCACAGGTGTTCTTTCACATAGGAACAGAAAAGTATGAAAACTAACCAACCTAAAGGAAATTGGCCCAGAAATATGGCACTGAAAATTATGCCTATTTAAAATCACTATAAACAATAGTAATCCTTGTCATTAATTAATTGTCACAGAAGAGATTACTGATATGGCCAAGATAAAAGCCTTCTGCCAACGAAGAACTGAACTATTCCTGAAGGTGAATTAAAATATTTTCTTCTACATGCTTTATTACAGAATTTTACAGCCCACTTTAAGCAACTCCAGACAATCTGACACCCTACCATTTAAATAATTGGATCGTATTTCACAAAGCTAATAAAATGAAATCTTAATTGCATATCAGGCAGTCACATGTTCCTATTGAATAAGAGCAAAAATAATCCTACAACTTACATCCACTAACTAAAAAAAAAACCAACAAAAAAACCCACTAACCAAAATGGAAAGCAGTGTTATGACTGCCAGTATGACTGCTAACCACTTACATTTACATTGAGAATTTTCAAATGAGACTATGCATACTTTCAGTTCCTTTCACTAAATGTCAGTTTCCATCTCTACTACATTCTTATAAGTATACTTGTTCATGCCTCATGAAGGTATTTTCTAATAGGAGATGTTAAAGGATGAGAGAAAGCACATGAGGGATGTGACAGGGATTTCCTTGTTCTCCTTTATGCACCCTGCAGTTAAGCCAACATAAACACATATAACCCAGTATAATTATCAGTACAATTTATGCCTGTGTTAGTAACAGCACCCTGAAATAATACATTCTACAATAATAATCCTGAAATTACGTATCCTGCAAAGTTATAAAAAAATTAAAATATATTGATACGTGAATGCATTCATTAACTCCCATACCTCTAGTGATTATACCAATGTAAAACAGTATGTCTAGCCCACCCAATTTGTCTAAAGACAAATGAGCAGGTGTGCCTAACATCACTCTTGTGCCTAAAGTGCATGGCTCAAAATGAAAAATGATGTTCTCAAAGCTTTAAACATCTTACTGTAGCTTGACACTACTAATACTTTGTCACATCTGCAGCTCTTCATAAAGTTAGAACTACAAACATGTTCAAGCAATGATTATTCACTTTGCAACCAATATAAAGTAAATTTTAAAGTAAATTTAATGAACTTATTACTATGGACTATTCTCCAGATAAGCCTCACTGAGGCTTCTCATCTAAAGGAAACTTATGACATTTTCAATTTTGAAGCAGCAGACAAAATTACATCACCTATAATTGAAAGTATATATACTATCTAGTTCTTAGTTTGTCCTGAAAAAAAATCCATGCATACAGTGCTGCCTCTGTGTTTCATTGTCCTTGAAAATTTTCAAGAAAAAATTTAAAAACATTTACAGAGCTCTTCCTGCTCCTCCAGTCAGGAAATTACCACTATATTCCCTGAAATCCTTCCTCTGACATTAATTTAACCATCCCTTCTCCCACTCTGTGTCAGCTGCCCCTCTTGCTTAACCACCACGATTCAGTGGGAGTGATTAGATGCTAAGCACATCTTGCTGCATATTCAGCACTTAGCAGCCAGAACCCAATATTGTGAAACCTTGTGGTACAACAGATTAATTTTGCTCTTGCACGTTGTTCCTCATCCATTCTACACAGTCCAGCAGGACTGCTGGCAGCTATGGGAAATATTTACTCATCAGATCTCAAGAATTCTGAAAAATGCCCAAGTGGCCACCAACAGGTGAACCTAATTATGGACAATACCTACCTGAAGTCACAGAATCATGGAATGCTAGGGCTTGGAAGGAACAAAGCAGGATCACCTAGGGCAGGTTTTGAAAGCCTCCAGAGAAGGAGACTCCACAACCTTTCTGGGCAGCCTGTTCCAGTGCTCTGTCACCCTCACAGTAAATACATTTTTCGCATGTTACGGTGGGACTTCCTATGCTCTAGCATAGGAAGCATTGTTCCTTGTCCTACCACTGGGCACCACCAAAAAGAGACTGACCCCCTATTCCCAACACCCACTCCTCCGATTTTAATAGACATTAGTAAGATCCCCTCTCAGCCTTTTTTCCTCAAGGCTAAACAGCTCCAGTTCTCTCAGTCTTTCTTCACAGGGAGATGTTCAAGTCCCCTAATCATCCTCATAGCTCTCCATTGGACAACCTTCAGTGGATGCTTAAAGCTCCCTAGCAATAGAATGACACATTTAGAAATATTTTCATTTCAAATTAATCTTTATGAATTGAAAACCATGCCACTGCACAAGTACTCACACTTCAAAAAAAAACCAACATCTAACCAACATGAAAATTCACCATTCAGAAACAACAGGCAACTCATTGAGAGGTTCTGGCCAGAGACAAGGCAAAGGGTGGACAGACACATTACATTACGGTTTCCTGAGTCTGGCTTCTTTTCCACTTTGGCTTCTGGTCACATTCTCTTTCAAAGTGTGAATGTTTTTCTTTAGCACTTTAAGAGAACAAGTCCCAAGAAAGAAGATGGGCTGAACACAAGGAGTAAAAAACATAAGCTGGAGACTGCAAACTGATGGTAAATCTAAGAACAGTGCCCATCTTTCAGTGACTCCTGTGCAAACTGCCTGAAAAGTATCTTCTAACCTGTCTTGCCTTTGTGTCACTCAGTTTGAAAACCATTACAAAAAATAAAAAACTATCCCATAAGCTGGAAATGCTGTTTTAAATGCCTTTACAATACGGAATTAAACCAAGTGTCATGAAAGCTAATTTCCTTCAGAATAAATACAGCAACATTTCACATTGTGGATCCTGTAGAAACCTTTAGCAAATTAATGCAATCCTGACTTTTGTAATATATCATTGTCAAACAGGAACGGGAAGCTTTTCCGTTTTCTTTATCTCATATCACCGAGAACCAATAAACATTGAGCGTTTCCAATTTATTAAAAAAATCATAGGAGAAGCTTATACATAATGAATGAGCAAAGCCTTTTTCATGAATTATATTCAGTTGTAGGCAACAGTTCTTTGTTTAAAGACAGAAATGCTGAGATTAAGAATCACTGTTCAAATATGGAAGAAAATACCACATCAGATAGAAAATTATTCATCGACAGAATAAAGGAAGGATAAAAAAAGAAAAATGTTACCTCTGCAATGATTTGAATTACCACAGTTTTTATCCTTTTACTTGTAGTTAAAAATCTATTTTGCCCTAAGAAATGTTACCTTGATCTTTTAACCCCTGCATAACAATTTCCTTCATTTTAAGATCTTGTCTGGTGTTATATTTCTGACATTCCTGGATTACAGTGCACACAACACACAGGAAATCCTGAGTTATGAAAGTAGTATATATAGCTAAGAAGTCTTTACCCTGGGCTTAATTCAATACATTAGTGATGGTATTTAGCCAGCAGGACACAGCAAGCAAGTATGCAAGCAGCACATAAAATGTCATTTAGTATCCTGAACTCATAAAAATCTATCAGTTTTATAGCTCGTGAAGTTTTTTATCATAGAATCATTGAATGGTTAGGGTTGGAAATGATCTTAAAGATAATCACGATCCAACCGCCCTGCTTGGGCAGGGACACTTCCCACTAGACCAAGTGGCTCAAGGCCCCATCCATCCTGGCTTTAAACACTTCTAGGGAAGGGGTATCAACAGCTTTCCTAGGCAACCTATTCCAGTGTCTTACTACCCTCACGGTGAAGAATTTTTTCCTAATATCTAACCTAAACCTAAGCTCTCTCCATTTAAAACCATTACCCCTTATCCTATCACTACATTCTCTGGTGAAAAGCCCCACCCCATCTTTCCTGCAGGTCCCCTCAGGTACTGGGTGGATGCTATAGGGTCTCCCCCCAAGCCTCCTCCAGGCTGAGTGACCCCAAGTCTCTCAGCCTGTCTTTGTAGCAGAAGTGCTCTGATCATCTTTGTGGCCCTTCTGTGGACCCTCTCCAACAGGTATATATCTTTCCTGTGCTGGGGACTCCAAAGCTGTACACAGTATTCCAGGTGTGGTCTTACAAAAGTAGAGTAGAGGGGTGGAATCACCTCCCTCACCCTTCTGGCCATACATCTTTTGTGGTTGGCCTACACTTTCCATAAAATGCTCAAGCACCTGCATTTTTAAAGCTGATAAAAATTATTTTTACTGGTTATTTTCATAATTTGTTTTTACCTTCCTGATTATACATCTGCTATTTTGTTTGTTATACTGACTTCTAGCTCTGCATGGAAATTTAGTAATATATTTACTGTGGATTTAATACCTGAGTATCTTAGGTATATATATTATGTATCAAAGAGCTATATAATGAAATAAAAAATAATTACTTTGAGTTTAAAACAATCCCTTCTTAAAACCTGAATTGATAACACCACCATTATTTACTCACTGGTACATTATTTACACCACTGGTCATTTACTTAAGGAGTGATGGAGGAGGAAGACTGTAGTCCTGGCACCCACAAAAAAGGATATTGGTATCCAAGCATATTGGTATCACAGTCTGTGAGGAATGCCACAGCCTTTCACTGGCAACAGGGAGAAATGCCATCTCTGGTTGATGACCTGCTCCAAGGTGGCACAGCTCCAAGGTGAAGTGATGGAGCTCAGGGGTGAAGTGAATAGGTAGAGTGAGAGAATAGGGAGTGTGAGAGGGAAACTGACCACTACCACAAACAGATCACAACAGAAATGGAAAGGGAGGTAACTCTTAGTGGAACAGAAGATTCCATATCCTCTCATCAGCGAGCTCCCCAGACTTCTTGTTGTAACCCACACGAGCAAAGTCAACAGGAACAGGTCTCTTCCTGACAAAAGAAATTAAATAAATGGAGTAAGGATGTTCCTTTAAGAAGCACACCACCTATAGTCCCATTGCAGAACAGCTACGAGACTCTATGCAAGGAGCTGTGAGCAAGGATGAGGACTGACAAAGGCCAGAAGTGTCACCAGGGCAGGCTCACCTCAAGCCAGCCATCAAAACAGACCCTGAAGAGAAAAATTGAAGGGTCATTGTTGTGGGTGACTCCCTTCTGAAGGGAACAGAAGGCCCCATATGCAGGCTGAACCTACTCATGTCTCCCTGGTGCCTAGCTAAAGGACATCAGAGGTAAACTTCCCAATCTGGTGAGTCCTTCTGATTACTACCTGCTTCTGGTCTTTCAGGTGGGTAGTGATGATGTTACAATGAGAGGATCACAATCAATTCGAAGAAATTTCAGGGTCTTGGGGCATCTGGTTAAGGGATGAGCAGCTCAAGTTGTGTTATCCTCCATCCCTTTAATTCAGTGATAGATGAGTGAATACATAGGAAGAGCAAACAAGTCTATTCAGGGCTTCAGGACTGGTGTCATCGACAAGGCTTTGAATTTTACGACCCCAGAGCAGTTCACAAGGCACCAGAGCTGTGAGCAGCTAATGGGATCCACTTGTCCCAAAGGGGGAAAAGGATTCCAGGGCAGGATTTGGCAAGGCTCACTCATAGGGCTTTAAACTAGGTTTGATGGGGGAAGGGGTTAATAATCCCATGTTTGCCTGTGACAAACAGTGGGGCAGCACACAAAGGGCAGAGGGAAGGAGTGCTAGCAGGGACTCTCTGCCCAGGGACTTGCTGCCCAGAGAGAAGCTAGGGAAGATGCCACAATGGGAATCAAGGGGGATTTGCACAAGAGGGTGACATGGCCAGCCCAGCTGAAGTGCCTCTATGTGAACGCATGGAGCTTGGGCAATTAACAGGATTATTTAAGGGCCACGGTGCTGCTGGACAGCTATGACATAGTGGCTATTACTGAAACTTGGTGGGATCATTCCCATGATTGGAATGTAGGGATTGATGGATACAAGCTCTTTAGGAAGGACAAGTAGGGTAGGAGGGGAGGAGGTGTTACCCGCTGCATCAGTGACTTGCTAGAATCGATGGAGCTCCACCTGGGGAATGACAATGAGATCCTTGAGAGCATATGGGTTAAGATTAAAGGGATGGTAGGGGAAGGTGATGTTATGGCAGGAGTCTGCTACAGACTGTCTGACCAGCAGAACCAAGCAGATGAGGCTTGTGGCAGATAGAAGTGGTTTTGCAGTCACAGGCTCTGACCCTCATGGGCGATTTCAACCATTCTGGCATCTGCTGGAGGGACAATATAGCAAGGCACCAGCAATCCAGGATGTTTCTGGAATGCATAGATAACAAATTCCTCCTCCAAATGGTAGAAGAACCAACAAGAAAAGGCGCCATGCTGTTGATGATCTTGTTCTCACCAATGGGGAGGGGCTGGTGAGCAACATGAGGCCCAGGGATAACCTTGGATGCAGTGACCATGAAGTGCTAGAATTTAAGATCCTCAGGGCAACTAGGAGGATGTATTCCAGGCTTATGGCCCTGGACTTCAGGCATGCAGACTTTGATCACTTCAAGGATTTGCTGGCCAAAGTACCATGGGATGAAGCCCTGGAGGGAAAGGGGCCCAGGACAGCTGGTCAATATTCAAGGATTACCTTCTCCGTGTCCAGGGGCAAAGCATACCAACAAAGAGGAAGGAAGGAAGGAAGGAAGGAAGGAAAGAATGCTAGAACTGCTGGAATGAGCAGGGAGCTCCTGGATACACTAGCCCACAAAAATAAACTTTACAAGGAGTGGAAGAGAGGACAGAGAATGGGGGACATATAAGAAAGCTGCCTGAGCAGCAGGAGACCTGGTAAGAAAAGCCAAAACTAAAATTAAATCAAGACAGAGAGATCAAGGGGAATAATGTAAAAACCTATAGGTATATTAGTGGTAGAAAAGAAGATTAGGGAAGGTGTGGGCCCCCTCAGAAAAGAAAGAGGAGAACTGGTGACAAGTGATATGAAGAAGGCAGAGGTTCCCAGCAACTTCTTTATCTCTTTATTGCATGTATAGAAACTACTAGAAGGAATTTTCTCAATCATTAAATAATGACAGACCTTTATTAATCTTGTGTGCCTTTAAGTACCTTTGCTCTGCTACACTAGTCCATTTTCTACATTGGGAATTCAAATTGTGCAGACCAACAGGCTTGGGCTGACTTCCCTGAAGACCTCCCAGGTCCAAGGCTGCTTTCTCTCTGCTCAGCAAGGCCTGCCTGCCTTCTGGTTAACTCACACAGAAGAAGAGACAAAAAAAGGGCTCAGATATGGCACACTTGGATGCATACCTATGATGACACGATCAGGGCCTTCCCTGTCCATCTGTCAGGGCTGTGTTTCCCCTCCTCTGGGAGGAGAGGGCTCAACATATGCTGAGCAGCCTCGCAGCAGGCAGTGCCTGTTCTGCTCCAGCTGAGAGGTCAGAAAACAAGATGTTCTGGCTTCTTCCTTACACACCCCATCCTTAAACTTTTTCAGAGTGCATTATTCAGAGGTTCAAGTTTCACCATTATCACTCCTGAGATGGGAGGAGAGCAGCAACAGCAGCAGTGTGTATTGTGAGGGTTGAAACTGAACTACTATGTCCTTGAATATCCACTCTTACCATTACACCAGTTGGCCCGCAAAAACACTGCAGCACATAGAGGGCTTTGAAAATCCTCCTCATGATTCAGGGTCAACCCCAAGTTGGGAATGCAGAATTCCCAACTGTCCTCATTCTGAGATACAAAATAAGGTAGCTGAGGCAGCATTGTACACATTTACACAAAGCTGCAAATGCTCTTCTCTGTCTTGCAATTTGTATGGTAGCTGTCAGGGTTTTTTATTGTACAAGACAGCCAGTTTTGACTCATGCAGACTGGTTTATTCCAGGTACATTTTGCAGTAAGAGTAGGGGAAGAATTCCAGAAACAGTACAAATAATTAAAAAAAAATATATATAGAACAAAGAGCCCACTTATGTAATAACCTGCATGTGCAAGTGACTCCCTGTGGAGACACAGGGAAGACTACAAAGGACCACAAGGGGTGATGCTCCCCTAGATCGCTCCTCCAGCTTCCCATGCAGAGATGAACCTGACAGTCAGCACTGAAAAACACACCAGAAGCCAGACACAGTAAGCCTCTAAAGCTCTATCCCTCCCCTGATGATCAGCTCCCCATGAGGAAGCTTGGCTTCAGAGCCACATGGGACCACAGATTGTATTTCCTTGTCCTCAGGGAGCTGTGCTCCCCACTGGGGACCGGCTTGTCACTGATACTTTTAGGGACGGCACACTAGGGAGTGAGAAAACAGGAAACAATACACAAGCCCAGGACGCCCAGAAAAACCAAGAATTTCATGATTCGTAAGGTGAGAAAAAGCAGTTTGGGAGTGTTGTTTTGAGTGGTTTTGTAAGCAAAAGTGGCTACTGGGAAATTCCTTTTTGAAGCCTTCATTTCTTACCTATCTTTCTGACCCCCAAGAGGCCTCCTGAGAAGTCTGGAAAGTTTGGGGTGCCCACTGGGAGGAGTACCATAAGCATATCTGTAAGGAACTTAAAACCTGGGTAACCGGCTGAGGGGTACAAGCGGTGAAGCTGTGAAGCCCCATGCTCTAGGCACTGGAAGAGCTGAAATCTCTGTATGAAATATTGTCAACTAGAAAAAAATGACCATGCCATTCTTAGTTTTCACAGGCTCCAAGAGTCAGATACAGGAGATGGATTATTTGATGGGACACTGGTGATCTACAAAAGAAGTGCTGAGTTTTGATAAACCAGCATTTGAAATGTTCTGTACCCACTCAGCCCAGTATGCCCTTACAAAGATACTCCTCATTTTATCAATTTCCATTTGACATTCTTTTTGGGGGGAGATTTAAGTGTATATGAATTGAATATCAGGATGAGGCCTGAAGACTTTTGAGAAGTAATATGATAGTATACAGATATAACAGCCAAATTGGAATATAACTCACCCTAGTACATATTTTTTCATGTTGGTAATGCTATTTGGCTTCCTCTAGTTACTACCAGTACATTTGAGTAGGATGCATTCTACTTTTAAACTAGTATACCTGCTACTGGTGATAAAACCTGCAGGAAAAAAACCACAATAGTATTTTCAGAAGAAATCTCATTCAGGAAAATATTTTGGTTTGGTAAGATATTCTATTAACCTATAAGCTGATTTTGTAATCAAGAGGAACAAACCACAGTCCATCTGGAACTTATTAAAAGTCAGAGTTACAGAAAAATAACTCAGTTTTGCATCTACTTTAGTAAAACTCCGATTGCTTTAACCTGTTTTAATAATCTCTTTGTATTACTAATCCACTGGGGGAAAAAACCCAACAACAAACCAAAAACAAAAACCAACCAACCAAAAAAACACACACCAGAAAAAAAAAGGAGGAAAAAGAGCCAACAGTAATCTCCTTTTAGTACTAATTTGGAACAAGGCATATTTTACTAAGAGCAAAGTAGTTTAGAAAACTGATTAAGTTACAAAGAGGAGTTTTGAGTGATTGTCCCTGATTTTATCTTTAATGATTGCATCAAAACTTTCCTAAAATACATTATGCTTTATTGTGCTGCTTAATTTTAAGTTCTGATTAATTGTTCCTTTTACTTCTTCATCTGGAGTTTGAATAGATGTAGAAAACAGGCCTGCATTAAGAGAAAAAAACTCTCATGAAAAGCTACAGTCATTAAATTATAATTACTCTAAATAATAAAGGATTTAATAATTCATATAGAGCAGTTACATAATACACCTGACGGACAGCAGAGCACAACCAGATCACACAAGCTTAGCTTTGTTTTTTTGCATAACATTAAACATATTCATCTAAGAGTTTCCAGAATCAAAACTGATATTTTAAGTACAGAGAGAAAACAGTCTGATGAAACACTAAGATTCTGAGAGAATCTATCTTGCCCAGAAAATTCATAGCACAAAGCTATGATGATTTTAGCTTGAACATTACACTTGTTACTAGAGGACAGGATTTATGCCCATAAGAATGAAATATAACATAAGGCAAAATTCTAGAAAAGCTGATTAAAGCCAGAGAGCAGAAGTCTGCATTTTTTTCTTGTGTATCACTGTATTACAGTACGGCAGTGAAGAGACACTACAGTTGGCTGGACACAAAAGACTAGATAAAAGAATCCTGTAGATGAAAAAACCTCTAGAAAAACTGAACAATAAAAAAAATACTGTCAGTTTTTAACTACTTGAATCAAAACCTGAAAAATTCTACTGTTTCAAATGTGAGGGATATTTGTTCCATTATTTTGCTGTTTGTCTGAGATAATCATAGAATCATAGAATCATAGAATCCTAGGGGTTAGAAGGGACCTCGAAAGATCATCTAGTCCAACCCCCCCTGCCAGAGCAGGGCCACCTAGAGTACATCGTGCAGGAACGTGTCCAAGCGGGTTTTGAATGTCTCCAGTGAAGGAGACTCCACGACCCCCCTGGGCAGCCTGTTCCAGGGCTCTGTCACCCTTACAGTAAAAAAATTTTTCTGGATATTCAACTTGAACCTCCTGTGCTCCAATTTACACCCATTACCCCTTGTCCTATCACTGGTCACCACTGAGAAGAGCCTAACTCCATCTCCTTGACACTCACCCCTTACATATTTGAAAACATTGATGAGGTCACCCCTCAGTCTCCTTTTCTCCAAACTAAAGAGACCCAGCTCCCTCAGCCTTTCCTCATAAGGGAGATGTTCCACTCCCTTAATCATCTTAGTAGCTCTGCGCTGGACTCTTTCAAGCACTTCCCTGTCCTTCTTGAACTGAGGGGCCCAGAACTGGACACAATACTCCAGGTGCGGCCTCACCAATGCAGAATAGAGGGGGAGGAGAACATCTCTTGACCTACTAACCACACCCTTTCTAATGCACCCCAGGATGCCATTGGCCTTCTTGGCCACAAGAGCACATTGCTGGCTCATGGTCATCCTCTTGTCTACCAGGACCCCCAGGTCTCTTTCACCTACACTGCTCTCCAGCAGGTCAGCCCCCAACCTATACTGGTACATTGTGTTGTTCTTCCCCAAATGCAAAACTCTACACTTCCCCTTGTTGAATTTCATCATGTTTCTCTCTGCCCAACTCTCCAGCCTGTCTAAGTCTCTCTGAATGGCAGCACAGCCTTCTGGTGTGTCAGCCACTCCTCCCAGCTTAGTGTCATCAGCAAACTTGCTGAGAGTACATTCTATACCCTCATCCAAGTCGTTGATGAAGATATTGAACAACACCGGTCCCAGTACCGACCCCTGAGGGACTCCACTAGTCACACACCTCCAACCAGATTCAGCCCCATTGACTACAACTCTCTGACTCCTTCCTTTCAACCAGCTCCTGATCCACCTCACTACCTGATCACCAAACCCATACTTGATCAACTTATCTACAAGGATGCTGTGAGAGACGGTGTCAAATGCTTTACTGAAATCAAGATAAACCTCATCTACCGCTCTACCATCATCTATCCACCTAGTAATTTCCTCATAGAAGGCTATGAGGTTAGTCAAACATGATTTACCCTTGATAAAACCATGCTGACTGCTCTTGATGACCCCCATGTCCTTGATATGCCTGGAGATAGTGACAAGAACAAGTTGTTCCATCACCTTTCCAGGGATGGAGGTGAGGCTGACCGGTCTATAGTTACCCGTGTCCTCCTTCTTGCCCTTCTTGTGGACTGGGGTGACATTTGCTATTCTCCAGTCCTCAGGCACCTCTCCTGTTACCCATGACTTACTGAAGATGATGGAGAGTGGCCTAGCAATGACCTCCGCCAGCTCCCTCAGCACCCTTGGATGCATTCCATCTGGACCCATCGACTTATGGATGTCCAGATTACTCAGCTGATCCCTAACCCAATCCTCATCTACTACGTCAAATTCCTTATCTATCTTGACTACTTCTGGGGCTAAATGAATCTGGGGCTCATGTAGAAACCCTGCAGGAGTAAAGACAGAGGCAAAGAAGGCGTTCAGCACCTCTGCCTTCTTTATATCCTCTGTCACCAGGGCTCCCATCTCATCCCTTAGTGGGCCAATATTGCCTCTAGCGTTAGTTTTACTAGCTATGTATTTGAAAAAGCCCTTTCTATTATCCTTAACCTGACTTGCAAGGTTAAGTTCCAAGGAGGCCTTAGCTTTCCTAATTGCCTCCCTACATCCTCTGACGACAGTCCTGTATTCCTCCCAAGTGACCAGCCCCCCCTTCCATGATCTGTAGATTTTCCTTTTCCACTTAAGTTTTCCCAGCAGTTCCTTTTTTAACCATGCTGGTCTCCTAGCTCCCTTACTAGATTTCCTAACCATAGGGATGCTCTGATCCTGTGCTTGCAAATAGTGGTCCTTGAATATTGACCAGCTATCTTGAGCCCCTTTATCTTCTAACACCCTGTCCCATGGGATTTCTCTTAACAGTTGATTGAGGAGGCCAAAGTTTGCCCTGTGGAAGTCCAGGGTTTTGGTCCTACTGGGTATTCTGTTCCTTCCACACAGGATCCTGAACTCTACCATCTCATGATCACTGCAGCCAAGGCTGCCATTGACCACCACTTCTTCGACAAGGCCCTCCTTGTTGGTTAGTATAAGATCCAGCAGCGCTCCTCTTCTAGTCGGCTTGTCCACCGTCTGCATTAAGAAGTTATCATCAATGCACTGGAGGAACCTCCTAGACTGTGAAAGGCTGGCTGTGTGAGTCAACCAGCAGATATCAGGGTAGTTAAAATCCCCCATGAGGACTAGGGACTGAAGTTGTGAGGCTGCTTTCAGCTGCCTGTAGAAGGCCTCATCAACCTCTTCGCCTTGATCAGGAGGTCTGTAGTAGACCCCCACAACTGTGTCACCCACACCAGCCTGCCCCTTAATTCTTACCCACAGACTTTCAACTTGCCCCTCATCAGCCCCTGCACAAAACTCAACACATTCTAGTTGCTCTCTCACATAAAGAGCAACTCCACCACCTCGCTTCCCCGCCCTATCTTTCCGAAAAAGTACATAACCATCCATGGCCACATTCCAGTCATGTGACCTATCCCACCATATCTCTGTTATCGCTACCAGATCATAACCCTTAGCCCGTACACTGACCTCTAACTCTTCTTGCTTATTCCTCATGCTGCGTGCATTAGCATACAGACATTTCAGGAAACAAACAGAGCACACTGGTGGGACTAAATCCTTCCTAGACCAACTGCCTTTGGGCCCTGGTTTGTTCTTCTTGTGTTTGTGCCTAACAGACCCAGTTTTCTCCCCTTCCCCCTTCACATCTAGTTTAAAGCTCTCTCAATGAGCCCTGCTAAGTCCTGCCCCAAAAGCCTCTTCCCCCTCTGGGACAGGTGCATCCCACCTGTCACCACCAGGCCAGGTGTCTCATATAGCATCCCATGATCAAAAAAACCAAAACCCTGTCTTTGGCACCAGTCTCTTAGCCACTCATTGACCTGTAGACTCTTCCTATATACCTCCCCACCCATTCTTACAGGAGGGATGGAGGCAAACACTACTTGTGCTCCAGACCCCCTAACTAGCCGTCCCAGGGCCCTGAAGTCACTCTTCATTGCCCTTACATTTCTTGTGATAATTTCATCACTGCCAATCTGAAAAATCAGCAGTGGATAGTAATCAGAGGGACCCACAAGATTAGGGAGTTTCCTTTTAACATCTCTAATCCGAGCCCCAGGGAGGCAGCAGACCTCCCTGTGGGATGGGTCCGGTCGACAGATGGGCCCTTCTGTCCCCCTCAGAAGGGAGTCACCCACCACAACTACTCTCCTTTCCTTCTTGATTGAAGAAGTCCTAAGGACACGGGGTGACTGACGAGTCCTAGGTGGTTCACTAGGTGAGTCTACCTCTGTAACTACATTTTCTTGTCCCTGAATTTCCAAGGCCTCATACCTATTCTTCAAGGGCAATTGGGAGGGAGGAGGGGGTCGGGAGGATTTTTTCTTGCCCTTCCGAGGCCGGACCTTCTTCCATTCATTCATGTCTCTTAAGGCCTCTCCTTCTGTCTGGTGGCAGGAGGGGTGGGGATCCATCATCTCCTCAACCTCTCCCGTCTGCCCCTGCCTCAGGGTATGATTCCACCAATCTATTTCCCTCTCACATTCTCTAATGGATCTCAGTCTCTCAACCTCTTCTGTCAGTTTAACCACCTGCCTGAGGAGATCATTTACTTGCTCACAACGCACACATTCGGTGTCACCGGTTCCATTTGATACCAGTGCCAGGCACAGGCATTCACTGCAGCTAGAGACTTGCACTGCTGCATGCCTGCTTGGGAGCTCTGTCTGAGTCCCCACATTCTTTTTCACTGTGGTTTTTGTCCGCGTTGTGACCATGATGTATCTATCTACTAGTTGCTCCCTGTCTAGCCACGTGCCTGCCCTCTGGAAACTAGCTGCCGCTCTCTGCTCCGCGCTGCCACGTGCTTACTCCTGCTTTCTTTGCCTGCGCGAACTGCCTCGCAAACTGCCGCGTCCCTTCCTGTTTGCCTGCTCCTGTTCGCCGCGCTCCGGGTCGCTGGCACTCCCGGAAACCTCTTAAATACCTCTTAAATACCTTCTCTCCGGTGTGTTGGCCGCGCCCTTCACAGCCCTTAACAGCTGATTGGCCTCACCAAAGACCCTCCAGCTGAAAGTTGGGCAGCAGCAGCAGCAGGCTCCCAATTAACAGCCACAAGCCTGATAATGTTAAAATTGTAGATGCATATCAGTAAAGAAAGCTGAGGTTGGTTTAGATGAGGAGGACATCAAGAATTCTGGAAGAAGTAAATTCCAAAAACAGTTTAAAGAAAAAAATGTTTCAAAAGGTCTTCCCCTGAAACTGGAAGTAATACTGTAGGCTATCTACAAAAGTCAGTTGTCCCACAAACTGTAACACTGACAACCTTGGAAATCAAAACCACAGCCATTAAACTGAGCAGGGGAATTAAACCTTATTTGAAGTAAGCGAGTATGTATCTAAGTGCACATGTATCTAAGATATTGCTGCCAATTCCTCACTTGTTACAGTATTCAATGATAACTTAAATCACAGAAAGGAAAAACAAATGTCGAAGGATCATAATCTATGACACATTTCATATAGTGAGCAGACCTGAGAAAAGCAAGTACTTCTCCTATTTGCTGACCAGTCTATCTCCTCAAATTTTAAAAATATCAGTACAAAACTCTATTAGAAAAAGGCTACTTAAATAGAATTTTTGTCTCTTTGCCTTGTTGTATACAACTGTTTCTTATTCTATGGCCTTTAGAGATTGCTGGGAACTGGGAATGCAAGTCAAAGGCTCTCATGAACTGATTTTTTACATATAAGATGTAAAAAGGTTGTAATGGTTTTCCATTTAAGGTAGGTCTAGATAAAACTAGCACAAATCACTTGTTTCAAGATTCAAGCAAGGTTGATTTAAACAAAACCAACTGTCTGTAAGACAAAAATGTCAAAATTTATGACCATGCTTCACCCAGAAACTTACGAAATGCATCTGACAGAAGCAATCACATTTCTTGCGTGACACCAGTGCCTGTGCCCCCATTTTCATGTTTGAAAACCTGGAGCCCTCAAATTCCATATACAATACTTTCCTTATTCCTGACATCCTCCTCACCTCAGTGGTGTTACCCTCTTAGCAGGGATGTCCTGGTAGCATCAGGACCAGGAAAGAGAAGGGACAACAAAGGGGCCAGGTTTTGTAGTATCTGTTGCATGCCACAACACGTGCTAAGACAAGGATTGACAGGAAGCTGAACATGAGCCAGCAGTGTGCCCAGGTGGCCAAGAAGGCCAATGGCATCCTGGGCTGTGTCAGGAACAGCGTGGCCAGCAGGTCCAGGGAAGGGATTCTGCCCCTGTACTCAGCCCTGGTGAGGCCACACCTCAAGTACTGTGTCCAGTTCTGGACCCCTCAGTTCAGGAAGGATATTGAGGTGCTGGAGCAGGTCCAAAGGAGGGCAACCAGGCTGGTGAAGGGATCCAGCACAAGTCCTGTGAGGTGAGGCTGAGGGAGCTGGGGGTGTTCAGCCTGGAGAAGAGGAGGCTCAGGGGAGACCTCATCACTCTCTACAACTCCCTGAAAGGAGGGTGTAGCCAGGTGGGGGTTGGTCTCTTCTCCCAGGCAGCCACCAGTGAGACAAGAGGGCATGGTCTCAAGTTGTGCCAGGGGAGATTTAGGTTGGATATTAGGAAAAAATTCTTTAAAGGGAGGGTAATCAAGCATTGGAATGGGCTCCCCCGGGAAGTAGTGGATTCTCCGTCCCTGGAGATATTTCAAAAGAGACTGGATGTGGCACTCAGTGCCATGGTCTGGTAACTGCAGCGGTAGTGGATCAAGGGTTGGACTTGATGATCTCTGAGGTCCCTTCCAACCCAGACAATTCTATGATTCTAAGGCTTGCCTGTGCCAAAAGCACCCTGCTTAGATCACTTTCTCAGTCAACAAGCCCACAGTACTACTCACTGCATCAGTAGCATGTGTAAACATGAGGGACAACACAGCTGCTGAACAGAACAGTGCTCCTGTGGCATCCTCCTATGCTCTGGCCTTGCTGCAGGAGGAGTTGCTGGCTGCCTCTCAGTTGTGCCATTGAGAGCAGAGCACTGCTCCTTGGCAGCTCCCCAGCCTAACAGCACCAACACTCAACTCCAGCTCGCTTTGCCTCGCTCTGCTGAGTACAATCTGGCATGCATCAGCAGGTATGTTCCTAGAAATGGAAGCTTCTTACTAAAATGGAAAATAATCTGTAATTTCCATAGCCTAATCCAGGAGAGAGAATGTATCTGCAGATGCTGTTCATACCTGAGCAGTAGATGATACCTGTGCTGCAATTCCTGCAACCAGGGTGAAAGTGATTCTCACTTCTGCAATTGCTATTAAGATAGTGTCAACCCACTGAATCCCTTTTTCTTGTGTGGCCTGCTCCTGCTATTTTATTCAGATAGCATGTGATTGCTTTTCTGGTGTTTCCTGCATCAGTGAAGCTACCACAAGAATTTTATGCACTCTTCTGGACTAGCCATTAACATCACAATCTTTTCCAGTTCATGCATCTACCTTCAAAATACTGAATCCCTTCATGGCTTTGACACCACTCCCCCAGAGAAAACAAAAAATATTACATTTATATGGCAATATACCTAAACCATCCCTTATAAAGCCAGCAAAAAGCAACCTGTGCCAAAATTTCATGGTTTTTTGTTGTTTTCAAACTTCATCAGTACTATAGGGCAGAAAAATATTTTGCAAGACGAGGAGGACTGAAAGAGAGACCAGAGAGAGAGCAGAGGGCAGGATAACACATGTAAAGGTGCAAGAGACAGCTCAGCAGTCAGGCAGGGTGACTGCACCGAGTTCAATAACCAAAGGCACAAATAGTGGGAAGTGCAGAGAGCTCGTGGGAAGACACGGAGATGGCCTCACCATGCTGCATTTCCAAAATTTATAGCAGCTAACCATGGAGAGACCAGAGCCCTGGGAAACAAGGAAACGTGTGCACCCTCAATGACCACTGAAAATATTATTTACAGGTCTCTTTACCTGTCAGTAAGTGCTTAATCTTTTCATATCTAGAGGGTCTAAGTGGCTTGAAACTGACCGACTGCTTCATGTGTCTAGCTACCATTTTCAAGCATTTCAGGAAAGGCCCAAAGAGTTAGAGGTGTCTGTCATTCAATAAAATCCAGTTGAAAAGCAGCAATTCACCAACCAGAACAGTTTAGGTGTTTTTTCTTTATTAATCTGTGCTATTGAGTTTCCCCATTTTGCCCATAAAAATTAAGTAACGACCAGACTGGAAAAACTAAATCCATCTTATGGTATAGCTCACATATTGTTCATTACCTTCAATAGTTAAACAGTAGTTCTGTGAGCACCTGCCCACTGATTTCAGCAAGAGGAACTAAGTCTGTTTCAAAGTGGTTCAATTTCCTGGTACTATTTTCTTAATAAAAGCCACAATCTTTCCACCCCATCCAAACCTTTCATTGAGTTTAAACACAGAACAACCTGCTATCTGAAACCCGGTACAATTCCTCTTAATTATCTAATTTCCATTGACTTAGACAAAATTGTAATAATCTATTCTATACCTTGACCTAGCACAGAGTGTAATTTACTAATCAAGAGAGCACTATACATATAATTTGGTGAAAAATGCATTTGAGGAATCTTGAATTTCTCTGCTTTTGCATGAGGTATTTTCTTACAGTAATGTGGGCATGACTAACTCAGTTCTATATCAGAAAGACAACAAGCCCCTTGAAGCTCAAGCTGCTTGGAATTAGCACAACTGATTTTTGCTAAGACCAAGCCAGCTCAGGTAATGTTCTTCTGCAATAATATTACTACAGCTTTGATAGCAACCACACGTAAAAGAAAGAGTTTTAAATCTAGTTTTAAAAGGACTATCTCCAAATCCAGATACAGTTTTTATCAATATTTCATTAACATTCTCATTTCTGTATGATATCTTTTTCTTTTCACACTAAAAATAAAATTATGAGCAACTTTTTTTGATTGACAAGCAAAATAAAAAATTGTAAAATATAACTTTTTTACTATCACTCTAAGATCACTTTTCCAGGTATTAAACAGGGTTACCATATTCTGCAAAATTTAATAAATTTTAACAAATATTAAAAATTAAAACTAATTTTGCAGAGGGGAAAGATATACATATTTTTAGTCAGAGACAGTGTAATTTCTTTTTTGGCTATGATTGTAAAGATATTCTGTTTTAATAACAAATTTGCTAAGAGAGAGTCACAAGGGCTAGCTCTGTCTGCCTTCAGGCCACGATGCTGCTGATACCAAAGTCTTTGGCACTGCATGAACACAGAGTCAACCACAACTGTCCAGCAAGTCTAAGACAATGAACAAGCAATCAGAGATGTGCTTCAGGGAGCCCACAAAGTCTTCAGTGCCCAGATATGTCACTAACAATTCCTCTGCTATCAAAGTTCATTCTGGCCCTAAAGATCCTGAGATGATACATCCCACAAGCTGAAGACACTTAAGCTACCGCACACAAGGGAGTCACATCTTTTCACAGGCTCTGGAGTCCCTAACCCAACTACACTGTTCAGGAACAACTGAGTTTTTGCATCATAAAAATAATTTCTCACATCATTACCTATTACAAAATTAGTAAGCTCATTTTTTGGAAATAAATCAACCACATGTAAAGTCAGCCTAAATGCTGAAGTATGACTTCAACAGAATTCCTTTCCACTTGCCGATGGATCTTCCCACTCAGAGCTCATTCATTGGAAGAGTAAGGAGTGCAACAGAACCTGGCATTAGTGATCTTCCTGAACGCTCCATGGTTTTTGGATGGTGTAACTGGCTGGAGGTAACTATGATTTGTATTTACAAGAAAACTTTATGCACCTAAGCAGTATAAGTTAGGAAATTAAAGTTGCCTTTTTTTCTCTCATCAGCGTAGAATAAGTCAATCAGGATGATATCTTTACCATTCCTGTTCTGAGGAACTAGTCTTCAGATTTGCTTAATTCTCCAAATTACTGAGCTGAGGGGAGAATCTAACATGAATTTAACCTTAATTTAATTGTATTTGACATTACTAAAAGAATAGTTTGGGCTTTCTCAGCAAGGATGCTGAGTTCTCAAAATTACAGATTTAATTTTTTTTGATTTACTTTTCAGCAGCACCAAAGTTTTTCAGTGAGATCTAAAATAAGTAAATAATAAGTGTCTGAAAATTATTATTTAAACTTTATTATAGCAGACGTGACTGCAGATTTCAAACCTACAGAACAGGCTTTGATTTAGCACATTATTATTACTGTAGTTAATTCCTCCCTTTCATAGCCACTATACTGTTAATTAGTTAGAAGATGCAGTGGGATTAATCTGTTCAAACTTTGATTAGTATAGTGTAGACTTCTATATCTCTACTAACTTGTCCAGGCTCCTTGTCAAGATGTTTGGGAAAACAGTCACTTCTTATAGAGCTTGATTTGCTTGATCTGCTGGAGATGCACAGCTCAAGATAAGATTGACATTTATACTAGAATTGCCTGTATCTTTATTTATGATGGACTAAGACAACTTTCCCAGGTGCAAATATCTTGGTAAGTTATTTGAATTTTCACTGATATCAGAGATATGACAGATTTAATCTTCTGAGATGACCATGTTACCAAAGAAAGATCTAATAAATTATTCTCTTCATACACTCATATTTATTATATGTAGTAGCATAGATTTGAAAAGAGTTAAAGGAGAAATGATAGGAAGAAATGTTCATAAAAAGGCCACTGAAGAAAACAATACCTGCTCACAAAAAAATTAAAAATCCAATTTTCAGTAAAGCCTAAATAAATAGAGCTGAGCACACAGACAACATCTGAGTCAAACAACAGAATCTGAGTTCAGCCAAAGATGACTGCTGTTCCACTACGTTTGAATTTATGCTATTTCTTGAGCTTTCCAACCATTTTAACAAATTTAAGATATTTGTTTAGCTTTTTCTGGTAAAGAAGCACTTCAAAGGTCTATGACTGCTGAAATACAAGCTAAGAAATTTCTGCTTCTCTTTCCAGTTGTGTTGGCCAGGAGATTGAATGATGGGGATTATAAAAAATCCTAGGAAACGAGATAAAACATAATCATGGGCATAATATATAGTGCAAATATATCCTGGAATTGACCCAACACTTTCTTGTGACAAGAAAGAGAAATTCCTGTTGACCCCACTTCGCTCCCTATATCAGTCACAGGAACATCCCTTTGAGATACAGTAAATAAAAGTATAAAGTCCTTCTCTGAATAATGTGGATGAGGGATCTAAACACAGCTCCCCCTCACTCCAGATGAATCCCTTAGATGCTGGAATGTCATTCTGTGCTTTCTTTATGGTAAACTAATATTTACTTACTTTTACAAAGCAAAAAAGATCCAGCATGAAAGACACAGAGGTTCACCTCAGATACATCTCAGTTGCAGTTCATTAACTTCAGAATGAAGAGAAGTTTTGAAGCAAATCCCTGCTCCACATCAAGCAGAGGATGGAAATATCTCTGAATTATGCACCCATCCTGGGTGGTCTGTCTGCTAGGCACCGGGATGTGTTGTTCAAAGCTGCATCTAACAGAATGCTCTTTTGGAACTGTAAACCACCCAGGAATGTAAGAAAACACCTAGTATGCCCTGAGGTGCTAGGTCGTAGATGTATCATATTTTAGCATGAGGCAGGAGCAGGCAAACGCCGGTGTTAACATGGGCATGCAGGGCGTTAAGATTGGGCAAACATCTGAAGAACAGCTCTGGAGATCTACATTCTTAATCCTACATAGCAGGGTACAAGAATTAAAAACTCTTTCAATGGACTCCAATATTCAGTTACTGAATAAAACAAATTTATCATCCAAACTTGGAAGATTATTTTCAACTGGCAAGCACAGTTATTCTGTGCACATGTCAAAAATAACACCGAACCAAACAAAAAAAAACATTGGAAAAAACATGTGAGGAACTGTATAGGCACTTTGCAAACAACACTGACTTCTATGCACGTTTTTGTGTTTATGCTCATGTGAAAAGGCATTGTGCCAAACTTTCACATACCTGGTATATCCCTGCATTTCACAAAGAACATAAGGATTTGTATTTCATATGCCTCAAGGATGTATTTTCTATAATTAGGTACTTATCATTAACACTGGTTCAGGTTCTTTATTACATACAATGAGATCAAAGTAGGCCGTGGAACAATAACTTAAAATTTAAAACCAGCTACAGGCCCAGAGGAATACTTAAGCCATGGTCAAAATGAGGTCTTTTGCACTGTCTGTCAGATTATAGGTTTGATTGCAGAGAATGGAAGTCCTGAATGCCTACTTAATTTAACATTTCAAGATCTACTCAGAACTTTGCTGGATGAGGTTCAGAGTTTACAGCACTACTACTATACCATCTTCATAAAGCACTGCCTAAATGAAGTATTTATATACACAGCAACGATTCATTGTACCATAAGCTATTGCTGATTAAAACCAGTAAGCTGCATTTAAAACCTTCTGCACTTATAATCAACAGAAGGGAAGGATTCCTAAAGGCTTGACCCACTTCCAATGCAATTTGACCCAATTCAGAGTAGTGATGTTCCATTTATATTTTATCTGTTGACAGGGATTAATCCACCTAACAGATCAGCTATCGATTTCTACAGAACAGCACAATTTATAGAATCATGCCAGATGAAAAGGAGAAAAATCTATTGTTCAGCTTTGTTTCTCCTTTGCCTTCCCAAGAGGATTAATTATACAACATAATTTTTAGTAGCAAAAAGGCTAGCTTTCATCCTGAAAAATGAAATGTGGATGGCATAACCTTCCTGGTAGTGAGCCCTACTGACCCACTGTTACTTAGACCTACCCAATGATTTTGCTGACCTTTAATCTAAGTATTCCCCTACATTCTCTATCTAGTCTCATAAGTACGGACTAGAAGCGAAAATCCTATCCCTCAGAATGGCAGCTAAATTGTACGAAAAGAAAACTACCATCTGTACAAGTCAGGGAGCTTTGCTCCTGTTTCAGAACTGTATGGGGCACCCATATCTTTTTGTTTAGGTAACCAGTGGCAATTTCTACAACAGAAGTTCACATATCTCAGGGGAGATCAATTCCTAGCAAACTCGTATCATCTGAGAAAAGGGAAGATACAGGGGAATATTCTAATCAAATCACAAAGGATTTTACCATTTTTTCAGAGATTGATTGCTACTGGACCTCTAAAAAGACTGGAAAATAGAGATGGTGACAGAGGGGGCATACTCTGTCTGAGTGTACTCTGATGCTGTTTATTCTGGGTGTGAGAGAACAGTGTATGTACAATGCTACTTTCTGTATAAAATTTAATTTCTCTAAGTGCCCAGTATTTTTACCAAAGAAGGAATTTAATCTGGTTTTCAAGGTCTGGTTTACTAGCAGTCTCTGCTTTGCAAAGATACCAACAAAGATGAATATTAAAGGATTGACATGGGGGAAATTCATAGAACCCTATAGTTTTTGTTTCCTTCCTGCCCATCTTGTGCAGCTTTCCTGCTTCAATATTATTCAAGAAACTTCTTGTAAATGCTAAGTGGCAAACCATTTGACAAAATTAGAATAACATTATGAAACATTTCAACTCTGTTTTCATCTTCATCCTGAGCAATGTAAAACAGGGACACAATTTCACTCTTAATGCAAACTGACTAAAAGCCACTCTGTGACCTAATCTTTTACCTAGTTAAAAAACTGGGTCTGTCCGCACAGAGTATTCCAGTCTCTTTATCTGGACCTTGAATGAGCTTACCTCAGCTGCCTGGAACTTCTAAAGAACTAGAAATTTTCAGCATTAGTCTATTTATACTTTAGAATAGAAGGAGAAAATATTTGTGAGCTTTTTACCTTTGATCCTGTAATTGCTGACTTTTGAGTGCTTGGTTTATGCCATGCAAATGTCACATTTCACTCTCTTACTCCCACCTTCCTTTTTTGTTTGGCTTGTTTTTAATAATAGTTTCAAAGCCAAGAAGATGATAGGAAAGCAAGCAAATGGAATATACCTAGTCTTAAGAAAAGCATTTCATAATATTTCACTCTAAATTTATCCAAAATGATGAGAATATGAATGCCATCTGAAATGAATACTGATTGAATGAGTGTAAATTACAGTCATTAAATCAATTATATTGTAAAGAAGGATACTGCCAAGCCACTTTTACACCTGTTCTTTTAGTCTACATATCCGTGAGCTGATGAAAGCATAAAGCAACAGATACTGCTAGAGCCCAGAAATCATCTCTTTTCTCACCACCCTGTGCATCCGCAGCTTGTACTTATCCGGAGTTCAGGAAAAACACTGCAAATCCTGGAACTCAAACAAGCATAATTTTAGTGCATGTCAGGAATTCATAGCTGGCAGCAGCCCTTGGGCTAAGGACACCTTCCCCTTGCTGCCCAGGCCTGTTTCAGGGGAGGAGGCTGCACAGAATTCCTCAAATCTGTGGTGGATGCGGTCGTGCGCGTTTCTGCTGGAAGCTGCTGCCCAGCAGGAGGAGGCACGTATGCAGGTTCCAAAAGCTCAAGTTATTCTTCCAGTGCATCTGCCAATGGTCCTATGGGATACGAAGTTCTGCCAGGGATGCTAGCTGGATTGCTTTGTATGGGTGCATCTGTGGGCAGCAGAAAGAGCTTTTTCTTCCATCGTCTCTGCCTATGGAAAAGCAGCCAAGGTTTTGCTAAATGGGAAAGCCTCAGGCCAACTGCCACAAATAAATTGAGCCTGACGGATCATTTAAGATAAACTTTTCTTCATTTTAGGATGTCATGCTAAAAAAGTCTCAACACAAAATTGCACAAGGCAGAGCTGAGGAACTTTGCAATGTTACTACCTAGGCCATTCTTTTTTAATGCAGTAAAAGACCAAGAAAACATTACAGTTATTCTGGTGAGATCTCTTCTGCCAATCACAACAAATGTCCAAGGGGAGAAAAGCTTGAAGAACTGCTTAGATGCTCAAGCCTCAAATTACAAAGTCAAGGGACGTGTATTTCTTTGACTGCTTCATCTTACAAAACAATTTTGTAAGATTTCAGATTTGCTCCATTTGGGGAGAATCCATTTTGGGTAGCATTTTCAAAATGCCTAAGGTCTTTTCAGAATGCCTATAAGTCTTACAACTCTGTTTTCTCCACCCTTAGCATTTTATGTTTTTTATTCTTTGTATTTAGTCAGTTTCTTCCATGAGTGTAGATAGGTTATAAGAAGGCTAAAAAAAATATTATTGAACTTTGGTGGAAAAAAAAATTAATGAAATATGAATCCATAAAGGAAAAAGAAGTGTAAGTTACTCTTCTGCCCTGCTCTTCAAGCTCAGAGCAGGGATGAAATGTTCTATTTATCTGCTGGTCCATGGAATCAGGAGGCAGGGATTCAGCAGAGCATTCTCTTTCCATAGAGCACATGCTTATGAATTTATGACTCTCGAGCCCAGAGTCCTTCCCAGACAACATGCTGCTGTAAACCCCAATGGTTCCAGAGCCAGCCCACACTGTGAGTTGCATGCACCAGTGATTTTAGCCATCACGACACATCATCAGCTGGCCTAGAATTGTCTAAGACTTGGAAGGATTTCAGTGATTAAAATAGGCCTACAGTGCTGAAAAATGAGCCTGTAACACACAGGCAATAATCTAGCATTTGGCTGCAGGTTATCATTTAGATTGTCATCTGAATTTATCAAACCTGGATATGAGCAGCTAAAAAGCTTTCGATGATCGATGGCTTCCATATGCAGCTGCAAACTTAAATCCAACTTAACATTTCCAGGGTGTGAAAATCCATTAATGACTTTTCAAAAATTTTGCTACCCTTTCCGAATTCAACAAGCCCTTCATCTATTTACTGACCTTTGAGATTCACACTTCAGGGGCTTTTTATAGTCTTTCCCTTTCAAGGGGAAAAGCACAGACTAAGTATGTGAATAACTTCCTCCTTTTTATCAGGCCCTCTCTCATTTACCAACACAACACAACATTCGCCCGCTGTAACATCACACTGCCTCAGCCATGCTCCAAATGTCACATTAGCAAAGCCAGGGTAAAATCACTTTCTGTTACAACACTTTCTGCACTGACCTTTGGAGGGGCTAGAATGAGAGGAAGCTTTAGTTCCCCCTGCTCTGAGCAGGGAGCCTCTCCTTATTTTGCCTTCTAAATGCAATAACATGATTCGTATTCAAGAGCCCGTTGGAGTTGCCAACATTTTATGAATGTGCAACATCCCTGCACATTCTCTGTGGCTCATCCTGTAACTTATGTGGTCCAAGAAGTCTTATAAGAGTAAAACTGATTGCTAAAGGATCGGGGTCTCTCTACATAAAAACCACCTTGTTCTTTCCAACCTGCAGGATAAAGAGCACAGGAATCTTCTGGTGGCATACTCAGCTTTCCATTTTAATGCTCTTCAGGGATGATTGTGGAGTTCTTTGCCCCACTGGGCTTATAAATAACCTGGCCTTTTAAAATGGCAGAGAGTCTGCCATTATTACAGAGAGTACAGAGAGTCTGTACTATTAATTTGAGACCTATAGCATACTTTTAATTGAGACAAAGATACACCATGGCTTTATAATGGATGGGAACATATGTTTTCCAGAGAGAAGCCATCCAGTCTGCTCAGTGCAAAAGCCACTGCACAGGAGAACTTCAGAGCATACCCTTTCAGTGAGGGATTGCTCTTTTCGTCCTTCAAACCAGCCCTTATCAGTAGCCCCAAGAAGGTTTGCAGTGGCCCAGCCACTGATAGGGAACTTGTGCCAGTACTCCAGTGTTTTGCATGTCAAGCAGGGCTTCTGAGCCCACCTAATGAGACCAGTCAAGTCCCAAATCTGGTAAAATGAAAATTATTATTGTATATCCTATGAAAAAACCATATAATATGTTTTTGTATAAAGATATGTAATTTATATCTCCTGCATAAAGGATTAATGAGCAAAGATTGTACACAGTCTGTCAAGGTCAAGCATGGCCTGGATAGTTCTGAATTATATAGGCATGAAGGTTAAAAAAGGGGAGGATGAATATAATGAGAACACAGTGAAGTATCAAACAGATACTAGGGACTAGGGATCATATAAAATAAAACTTAGTTTTTTGCACAAATGGCAGTTCCATATTCCTCTGCCTGACCCTCTTTCTTACATGTACACCATTAATTCAATGCATTTTTCATTTTGGCAGTAGTTTCAACTAAATCACTGCTAAATCAGCTGTGGTGAAATCACTTCTTTGCAGGTAGATGCACTAGATCTATCTACTGAAATAATTTATTTATGAAGAATTCATATCTTCCCATCCATAATCATTAAAGGAAAAAACTATACATGTCCTCCACTTTGTCCTCCACAAATACCAAGATGGATGGAATAACAGGAAGACATTTTTCTCAATAGTCCATAGTCATGTCCTGCCTTTGGATTCAATTTTTGAACCAGTTATTCTAGAGTAGGAAAAGTATGACCCAGTCTTTTGTTTCAGTGTCAAGGGGACATTAGAGTCCATAGTAAGCTTTATAAAGATTTTTTTGCCTAAGTCCTAAATATCTGGGGTGGTTTTTTGCCTCCCAGGGTCTGCAAGAAAGAACTCCAGAAAATGAGCTTGCTTCCAGTCATCTTGTATGACTACAAAGGGTCTATACTGCCACAGGAAACAAAAATATGAAAAGCTACTGTTTTCCTGAACTGGCATCCCTACTTTGTTTCTTTTGACAGTGAGGTTGATAAATTCCTGTTCAAGCAATTCAGCAAGATTTACTGAAAATAAACAGAAGCTTAACTAATTTAATGTAGTTATTTTAATTACCATGATTCAAGCCAGAAAATAAATAACACCTGTACTCTTGCAGAGTATTACTTAAGGTCAGACATCCAGAAAAAAAACTCCTCAAAATAAGTTTTTCTCCTCCTAAAATCTATTAATCGTATCTGCTCTTTTTCTACTACCTTGTTTGTGGCATCAGAATTCTTTAATCTCTGAACCAGATTGCAGCAATGATGTACTGAAACAGATTGTTTTTACAGAAACTAAAATGTCAGCTTAGAGAACAAGGTGCCAATACAATGACTGTATGATCAGCTACAACTTCGAATTACATTAGCACTTGTAATGACAGAACAAAATCAAATTCTGGTTAGGATACAGAAAGAGAGACTAGTAAATTTGAAAAGCAATTTAGTCATTTTGTGCCCTTAACAAGGAGCTAATATCTAGATTCATACTGTTCCTGTCCTCTCAAAGGTTTAATACCAAGGTCTGTGTGAATTCTGCAGCACAGGGTTCAATTTTTGGATTCACAGGATACACAACTGCCTTTGATCTACTACATAGTAAACAAACCTGTCTCCACTCTTTTTTAAAAAGTGTCCTTGTTCACCTCCCTTGTCTGTGACAGCTGTCTGTCATCTCTGTTTTCTCATAACATTGTGATAATATTGCTTACCATACCAGAAGTAGTTACCTGAAAGAAGTTTTTGTCAAATAAACTTCGCTATAAAATTTCATTGATTTAAAGATTTGTCAGGTGTTATAATCATCTCTCAGTTTCTCTAGCCTACAGCTACAGAAACCTTTACATGTTGGTATAGTAGACTACTAAACAATATTCCATTTTTGTCTGTTTGAATGTTCTAATACCAAGTAAGAAATCTGTGTCCTTTTAGTGACCTAAATACACTTCATGTTCTTCACTTCCACTCATTAAGAATTAAAGGTGTCCTATTTCACAGGTTTTTATCTCTTGTAGAAGTATTTGAACTACAGGTCAGGCATGAGATTGCAATAGACCACATTCTCTACTAAATAACAAAATACTTTCCCGTAATGTATGTATCAGAATCTGGTGCATTTCTTGTAAGTGTTCTAGCTCTTTATTCCCCTGTGGAAAATGTACTACAGCTCCTTGAAGAAAAAAAGCATCTCTCCAAAATGCTGAGGGGAAAGCCTTGCCAGCTCACAGTTTTGCAGAGAGCAGCAGGTCAGGCCAACACCACATCCTTGGGAGAGACTCTGCCTCACTTCACAAGACAAAGAGAACTGGGTGCTGAAAAGGTGGGACAGCTTTGTACATGATCTGAAATGCAACATCCAAATGAGTTAATTCAAGTAGAGGTAGGATTCTGAATATAGATTGCAAAATAAAAAAAAATATTTTTTGAGTTGTAGTAAAAGTCAGAGGGCTCTGGAAAAGATAGGTGATAATTCTTTCAGATCTTTCTCAGACAGCATTGATTCTGGAGCTGGGTACTTCAAACTTTTGGAGAGATAAATTACTGGATAATTATCTTCTATTGCTTTCAACTTTATTTTTTTCTTTTGCTGTTACTATTGAAACTTAGTCCATTTTCTTGGTATTTAGGCCCTAAGACACTTTTGTGCAATATAGTAAAAGAGACCTATCAGTTCCTATGAAACACTTTGCACCTCGAGGCAGGCAGGATGACCTGGAGTAACATCTTATAAAAATACAGCTATTCCTATATTGTGTGTGCTTGCCCCAGTAATAATTATTCACACAGTGCAAACCACCTCTCAAGGGATCAAGTGCTCTACAAAGCACAGGCACAGACATAAAGCGATAAGTAGGTCTCCTGTGCTCCTGGCAGGTGCCTGCCTCTCAAGCCTGGGGGAAAAAAATGAATCCATCTCTTCATGCCTCTCTCTTGCTTATTGCAGCTTTGGGTGGCACAGGAAGACCCAGCTAGACTTAAACTAGCTGGCGAGGATGCTGAGAGCTGCAAAGCTGTTGTCTCCTATAGCTGGGCTCCCAAAGGAAAGGTTACCCACCAAAATGCTCACTCTGCTCCTTGGCAGATTCCCAGTTTCCCCATCTGCTCCGTGTTACTGTTGCTACACTGCCAGCAGCACCCCAGTTCAGCACTTTAAAGCTGGAGCAGGTAAAACAATAAAAGCTGCCATGACAACCAAGCCTTGTGGCTTGTAGCCACAATATACTGCTTGTTCCAAATGTACAGGTGACTCCAGAAACTCCACACGCTTAAACCCTTTAGTTTCTCTTTATAAGTAATGCCCTAAGGCACCCCCAAATTTCTCTAGCTTTTACTCGTCCTTTCTCCAGTTGGAAAGTGCACCTGTACAACTTAGGTACCTGAATCTCAGTACAATATTCCACGTTGATTTATAAAAACAAAACAAGAAACAAAAATCGCAATGATTATTAAGTAATACCAATACATCAGAACACAAAAGGAATAACTCAGGGAAAAACATCACTGCTAGTAGGTATGGGTGAAAAAATTAAAAAAAAAATATATATTGAACAGGAAATGTGTTCAAAATAATTTGACAATAAAAGGAGAAAACAGATAGGAACAGACACAAAAATACAGTTTCCTTTATGTTTTTATCTGACAGAGGGACTGGTATGAAGGAGTCTGAGACAATAATAAAATGACAGGTGATAGTGCTAGTAAGGTACAGAGTAGCATAAGAGAAAAACAGTATCAGGTATGCAGAGTGATTGGTACTAATTAAATAAAAGCATCCAAAGTGAGACCTTAGACTTCCTCTGGCAAGTTCTTCAAAAATATTAGTGATGTGCTCACTGGTGAGAGGATAAGAGGCCTAAATGTAGTAGAACAGAATACTGGGAATGCAGTTAAAATAACATGGAGATGTCATTCAGTGGTGTGATGTATGGAGGTGGATGTTTCAGTGCTACACATGGCTCTCAGAATCTTGCAAAACAGGGAATAAGAGTATCAGAAGAGGTAGTGGATTAGAAATATAGAACAGCTTTTAGATGAAAAAACTAAATGGACAACAAGGACTTGAATTTCTAAGAGTCATTGAGAGGAGAGATCTGTAAAACAGGAATGAGACAAAGAAAGTAAGAATTATTTACTGCTTCTCACACTACAAGAAGCAGGATATGCCAAATTAAATTGAGAGATAGCTGGTTTTGATAATAAAAGCAAACAGATGGAAGGGCTTAAGTCATTATATGTATAATTATTTTTTTTCAACTCTGTCACTGAATGTATTGAAGGCCAAACGTTTAAATGTATCCATGAAAGATATAATAAATTGCTAAAGACTAAATCCACATACAATTGTTAAACCAAGTACAACCTCCACCCTCCAGGTCTAAAAGTAATGAAAATGCTTGCTTTTGAGCACTGAGATTCTATAATAGAGAAAAAAACAGTTCCATACATGCACAGTCCAATACACATACCAGTAAGTGACATATGCTCAGTACCCATTATCAGGCTGATGCTGAGCTGGGCAATTTATCACCTGACCCAATACTTCAATTCTTCCTGCACAAGACATACAACTAATTATGGTCAGATCCAAACAGAATCAGGTGTTGCAGCATTAGGCACCGAAACACCAACATCTCAGCTACCAAAACTTCTGCACTCCAAATCCCACTGCTTGATATACAAACAAGGGAAAAGTTTCCAAGTTCCAAAATCAAGAAATCTTGATAGATTTCTTAATTAGCAGTGTGGGTTTTTTAATATACATGTGTGTTGCGGGAGGAAAAATCACCTCTTTCTATCAAGAACTGATGGGGAGTTTCTACTTTAAAGCACATAATCAGTAGGGGAGGTAGTAGCTATTTAGATATAAATTATTAGTGGAGTTATCATATACTTTGGGAATCCCAGGTTTAATTCACTTTCTGCCTGAGGAGAACTGTAATTTTAACCTCATTCTATTTATAACCATGATATACATATCTCTGGATAATGACTTTCACTATTTGTCCTCCTAAAAATCTTGTACAACATAGGAAAAAAATCAAGACTGACAGACCAGCAGACAGAGGGTCTGAGGGTCTGACACAGTAACTCATTAGTAGTTATGATCCTTACACAGATGAGGAATCCAGGACCCCAAAATTACTTCAATTAACACATTGAATTTAAAGGAAAAAAACAACCAAACCCACAAAACTGGTGTTAGAAGAGGAACTAAATCTATAACTACTCCTCCAAATGACCTCACTATCACTCTAAGTTTTCATGCTTAAGTCTCTTACTAGAAACAATTCAAAGAAATATAACAAGTGGCATTAGTAGCATACAGTGGACAGATTCTTGTAAGTAGTGTCAGAATCACATAACCTACAATACAGAGGGCAATAGTTCATCACTGGATACAGCTGACCTAGCAGGGACCTCAAGATGTAATAAAAGTCTCATGTTTTTTTCAGGGAAAAGACACAGTAAATACACCACTCCAGAGGGCTGTTTAACTTCAAAACTTTCAGAGGTTTTATGCACCTTTCAGAGTTTAAATATAATTTTCATTAGAGAGGGTTTCCTAATTTTGGTCTTAAATCTGCACTGTTACTTTTTAAAGCCTTTACTTCATCTAGCCAATGAGAGCAGGACAAGCAAGTATTTTAGTGGCAATCATCATGTATTTCATCTTCTCTAATGGATTTCATCTTCTCCTTTCTGAATGTCTTCCTTCTCCTAATGAGGTCCATTTTCAGCCCTTTGTCATCTTTACACACTTTCTTCAAATAAGCACTAGACACAGTAGTTAGCTGTAGCATTTTGGCAGTGGATAGATTAAAAGAATACTATTATTTATTCATGCCAGCAGAGAATTTTGGGGTTTTTACCTTTTCATGGTTTTTTGCTTGTTTATGTTCAGCCTGGGACCCACTGTAACCCTAGCCATGTGTAACTATGGCCTAATGACTTGTTCCCCATTTTCTATCTGTGTAGCACTTTATTCCCAAAGTAGCACTAGGCATTTGACCTAAATAAACTGCATTCTTGTTTTTCCTGATTACTTCTCCAGTTTTTAATATCTTTCTCAATCTTTGTCTATTCCCCTTGAGCTTGCTGGCTCCCTCAGAGACCATTGTTACATTTGATAATTACCCATTCTACTACATCTTTTTAATCAGCAATGACAATATTCAGTGACTCCACATTCAGGGCACACCCTTTCAGAACTCTACTTGGTGGATTTCTCTGTATGAAGAAATCATTCTTTTCACTGAAATGGAACTCGAAATCAATTTTCTGAACACCCTGTAATTTCATACAGATGCTGCCATCAAACTGTTAAAACATCACTGCCAACAAGAGAGGGAAGTGGCACTAGTGGCTATTCAAGGTACTCCTCAAACTCTAAAAAAGCATGGTATTTTGAAGGAGATTTTATTCTCACTTTGTAAATATGCTGTAGAAGCAGAGAAATCAGAATACACTGGCTCTGGATATTTAACAACACATTCCAGATATATGATATTTAAAAATTGAATTTTCAGAGATGTCACTAAATATTTCCTGGATTATATTACTCCAGCATTATCACAGAAAGAAAATCCATGAACTGGTTCTCTGGGATATATACTGGATGGATGCTAAATAAAAAATAAAATAAAATTCAAAGGCAGTTAGCCACATTGTTTATATGAACTCCAAGGGAAGTAGAATCAAAAGTAAAGAGTCTGCTGGACTGTATTTAGAATAATAGAAAAAAAAATTTCCAGGGTTGGACTTATGCCCCTAGAGAACAAGACACAGGTGATTCTGAAGAATTGCTCCTTCATTGAAGCAGCTGATGACAGCAAACAAGTCAGAACTAAGTGGATGAACTGAGACACCAGAAAAACAACCCTGGATTATTGTTTACCTTGCTCTTGACTGTAGAGTAGGCATGTGTTTGTCTGTTTCCATCGATAAAAAATAAGAGAGGAGTATCTGGGGCTTCTGCTGCAGAAATTCAATAAGGCATTTGTAAGAAGACCAACAGTGTTACACTTGAAAAGCCATGTTCTCCCTCTTGCTTGTTGAAGACCAGCCTTCAATGCTAATAAATGCTGCATCATGTTACTTGACTAAAGTAGCTGAAACTCTTAAATTCCCCCCAGAATGACACAGCAGGGGACCATCCATTTTCTTCATGTTTTCTCTATATACAGTACCACAGACTTTTGCTCCTATCTACAAGGAGCATGACTTATGTCAATGGTATTTGTTTACAATTCAGCTTTAATTTTCCTTTTGAATCTATTCCACTGCGGAAGTCCCTTAGGTTTTCTCTAATGCCTGACAGAAATAGGAATATGACTGAAAGCAAGGTGCCTTTTAGACTCCAGACAGATAAATCAGAAAAGATCTGCCAAAGTGAAACGCTTTGAAGGACAGGTAGCTATTTGTTTCTGCAGCCTCCTGTAACACAGCAATCTACAATCTCAGTTTTGTTGCTACCCTCCCTTTGCCTTGATGTGCACACAAGAGTTGCCAGGAACCTCTTTCAGCTCTCAGGAGCCAAAAGATTTTGGCCATCGACCTCAACTACGTGTCTGAAAATGAGAACAGTCCTCTAATTGCACCCATGGAAAAACTGGCAGTCATTTGGAAGGATGCCAGCTTCAAACATCACTTGGATTTTTGAGCTAGACTGACAGACTGCTCTTTATTTGCCAGTAAGGTAGGGCAAGAAAATGCTGTTACATGTGCTTTGTGTCCTCTGCTGCATACTAAATCATTCCTGGCTGGTATTCATGATCTATAAAGCAGTAAATAGTTCGGTCACAGCTATCTCTGGCACCATCTGTTTGACCACTTGCAAAACTAACGGGCTGCACAGAAGCTGAAAAAGAGACATGACCAGCATGAGCTTGGGAAAAACTGTATCTAGATGCAGTATTAAACCAGCCATTCAAAATTTCATCACAGCGTGTCAGGCATACTCTAGTTTCCCTCTCAACCCTCACAGGCTTGTTTTCCTTTGACTCTGGCAGACATGGCTGTTTGCTTTTACCATAGCCAAAACGTTTGCATGTAGTCTCATTAGCACCAAAGTTTCCAGCAAGGAACAGAAAATGAAGCTCCTGAGCCTACCCAGCTGATTTCCTACCCTACCAAATGAGGAACAGAGCTTTTGGCCAAGAAATCATACTTCTGATATATGATTACCTATTCACCTGGTTCTTTTTCCATCACTGAACTATTTGCAATAACTGTGCATTTTGATTCAAATTATTAACAAAACTATAAACCTGTGTAAATGAAGAAATGGCTCTTCAGGTAGAAAACACTAAAGCTTATGATCCCCAATTATTATGTTCAGATCACAGCCTACTAATACATTTAATATATGCTATGCTGATAATTACAATATCAGCATAATTATAACCAGCATGTTATAATTACAATGCTTTTTTTCTAGGAATAATTGATTTGTACTATATTCTAAAAAAAAATCCCAACCCAAACCAAAACACTTGTGTTGCATATCTGTCTTGGGCTTGATAGCACCTAACAGCAATAACTACAAGGAGAAAGCCCATTTACCATTTTAATTACTGGATTTAATTAACTTCTTTCCATTATTAGGAACTTCCCCAATCGCCCAAGATTTATTAAAAGTTAATGTGAATGTTTCAGAAAGCTTCCTGACCAATGTAGAATTCTTTTAAACAAATTAATAATTTCTACATTTATACCGCAATATTGAATATAAAAACCTTTTATAATAACAATACCAATGAAAGAATAACAGAAAAAAATTGTTAATGCTTAGAATATCATTTATAGTTAAAAAAGATAGACTACTTTAAGTAGAATGACTTTCATCTCTGTTATATTGTACTGCTCCTTATTTGAATTTTTCATCTATTTTTTCGCCAATTTTTAAATTTCCAAAATTAGGAAGACACAAAACAAAAGATCAGGCTTCAAATGTGCTGACAGACTACTGCTTGTATGAGAATTAATACAGATCCTCTCCTCCACAGGATTTTTTTCTCCACAGGTATTTTTTCCTGTAGGCAAACTGGAAACCTTTGGTTGGTGATCAAAATTCGGAGTATGTGCCTGAATTGGTTCTGAAATTCAATTCTCTAATTGCAAGTAATTATAAAATGTTCTCATTGACCAAGCAGTACTTCAACTGATGATAAGACCATAGGTATTAAATAGCATCTGATGTGAAACTGAAGCATTATAAAGAAACTCAATTTCAATGGTTGGAAATAAAAATAGATATAAAATCAGCTATTCTGGACTTGTATCCCTCCTCCAAATTAGTTCAGAAGATACTTGTTGCACCTCCCCATGATCCCAAATCACATCCTTAATGCTCAGAGGGAATGTGCCAAATTTCCTCCTCTCTCAGATGTTCTAGAAGGGTACACACAGCTGCCTTAGGTGTGACACATAAGAGCTCCTTCAGAATTCCGAGGAATAAATACCTCTTGTAAAATCCCTTTTATAGTGTTTTCTCATTATTCTTTCATGTGACTGTAAACAATGCTACTATGAAACAAGGGAGGGGGGGGGAAGTATGTGAAGGAGAATGAACAGCAGCATAAACAATAAGCAATCAATATTTATCACTAGTGTTGAGGGAGAATTTCTAAATCCTATTCTCATGACATGACATCTGCAAAGTTTTAGTGGACTCTTCAGAGAATACGAGTTAATAGCATCAGTTATACTTATGAAGGCAAGAGCAAGACCAAAGATCGCTTCAGTAAATTAGGATGGGTAACAGATCCCCACCACAGCATTGCTGTTCATTAATAATAATGCCCATAGAGCAGGCAATTTCTTTTTAAGAGAGAAGCCTCTGTAGCTTGGTCAGCAGGACTATGTTTAAACTGAACCCCTGCAGCCAAAGGGAGTGCAGCCTTCTTTCTCATGCTCTCTCACTAACAGTTTGCCAGCTTTCTCACTACTAATCTCACAAGACCATCCAAATGGTATCAGGCCTGTATCAGGAACAGCATCGCCAGCAGGTCCAGGGAAGTGATTCTGCCCCTGTACTCAGCCCTGGTGAGGCCACACGTCGAGTCCTGTGTCCAGTTCTGGGCCCCTCAGTTTAGGAAGGAGATTGAGGTGCTGGAGCAGGTCCAAAGGAGGGCAACCAGGCTGGTGAAGGGACTCGAGCACAGACCCCATGAGGAGAGGCTGAGGGAGCTGGGGCTGTTCAGCCTAAAGAAGAGAAGGCTCAGGGGAGACCTCATTGCTCTCTACAACTCCCTGAAAGGAGGGTGTAGCCAGGGGGGGGTTGGTCTCTTTTGCCAGACGACTTTCAACAAAACAAGAGGGCAGGGTCTTAAGTTGTGCCAGGGGAGGTTTAGGTTGGATATTAGAAAGAATTTCTTTATGGAGAGGGTGATCAGGCATTGGAATGGGCTGCCCAGGGAAGTAGTGGATTCTCCATCCCTGGAGATATTTAAAAAGAGACTGGATGTGGCACTCAGTGCCATGGTCTGGGAACTGCAGCAGTAGTGGATCAAGGGTTGGACTTGATGATCTCTGAGGTCCCTTCCAACCCAGTCAATTCTATGATTCTATGAAATGCAAGCATGTCCAGTTTTATCTCAGCCTAGGAACAAAAACATGAATCGCATTCTACAAACTGTCGAAAAAAATCTCCAACACGTCTCTTAGGAATCACCACTTCTGCGGAAAACTCTCCCAATCCAGTGCCTCGTCCCAGCTGCAAATGACCCCTCAGAAATCCTCACCCTGACCATTCTCAGAGCATTCCCTGCAGGAGCAGCCCAGGCTGAGAGGATGCAGCAGGCTTGGCAAGTCTCATTGTGGAATGTGTTGTCTCCAGCGTTTGGGGTCAGTGGTTTTCATCCTCTCCACACCGAGGGACTGACTCCTGAAGTGATTTTTGCCAAGCAGTTGCACAGTGTCAGAAATTATTCTTCAGGGAGCACAAACAATGACTTGAAGGAACTTAACAGCAAAAAATCATGTCTAAATTCCTCTTTTAATAAAGTTTTCAGAAACAATTGTACTAAAAAGTGGATGCTTAGCTGACCAGTAGAGTTTTCCAACAGCTGTTGGTTTTTATAAATCAGTAGTTTCCACAAATATGTGGATTTTATTCTAGAAAAATTCTTGGAAATACCTGGGAATACCTCAGATCACTCAGGGTTCAAACCACAGTGTATTAAGCAGGTTGCAAAACTTACTAAGCACCTTCCTGCATCTTTCAAGAAGTATCTTTTCAAAATAAATGTACATGTTCAAAATGTGCTAAAAGCAATGCAAGTGGTACACAAGTTTGAAATGGCATAAATAATTAAAGAAAATTAAATAGTTTGCAACCTACCTTGGAACTGTGTAAATTTGATGGTTCCCATCCTCTCTCCATTTCTGAAGACAACTTGACCCTAAATAAAAACAAATAAATATCTCAGAAGTTTTGTAAATCTCTCCCAATGTAGTTTCATTAGCACAGCAATCATTTTCCATTCACCATTAAAATTACCCAAGCAAGGTATAAACTTTGAAGGTAGCAGATTCAACCAATGCTAAAACAGCTCAGTAACACCCCCTCAAAGCTCTCTTCCACAGATTTCAAATTGTCTTAGAATGCTCACCAGTGTTACTGCCCACTTTTCAGGGATGGAAATTGAGGTACAACGAAGCTGGTAAATTACTGAATCTCAGATGATAGATATGCAAACAATTTATTTTCACTGTGTCTCTGTTTTTATTAAGGATATGTAATAGCTGCCAAAGACCACACAAGAAAACCCTTCTCCATTTCATCTACTGTATACTTTCCAAATGGCCCTATTGTCTACTTATATCAATGATTATGGATATGTGTAGCTATTGTATCTTGGGTTTATACTACATCAACCTATTATTCTTTTTAAATGTAATGCCTTTAAGTCAGTATTACTCTTTTTTGGTGCTACTCATTGCCATTCTTCAAAATAATGTTCATGTACTGATGAAAACATCTCACATTACTCTGGCAAATTACTCCCACCTTTCATCCCATCTTTCTGATTTAAATTAGGAAAAGTTCTTTTTAAATTTCTTGCTTACTGGAGCTATATTTCATTATTAAGTACGAAAAAGGGGTTTTCATTCATTTATGCTAAGTATTTTTAATGTTTTGAACCCACAATGGAGTGCTGAGTGCTGCCAATTCAGATTGCTGTTTTACTGCCTCCTCTGGTTTATTATGATAGCCATTAATCTTTACTTTCACAGACATCAGGAAAAGAGAAATCAAATTACAAGCATGTAAGGCTACAATAAATAACCCCTTCTGGTCACTAAGGGAGTGATCTCAAGGCATCAGGAGCTCCTCAGGTTTGGAGAAGTAATATTTAATATCTCTTCATTTGCTGGAAATACATCAAAATCCATTTGGCTTCTTGTTTTAAGTTAACTGGCTCCTTGTTTTAAGTAAAATATAATAGAAAGTATTAAGGACTTGTAGAGAGGTTGTGCAAGTGTCACTTCTTGCAGATAAATAAGACTGGTCAATCCAGTCTTAAACTTGCTAAATTCTTGGTTCTGTGACCTGTGTCAGAGATTCCTATAGTTACTTTTTTCCCTGTGTGGAAAAATTACTTTTTTCATTTGACTTTAAATTTACAGCCTTTTACTTTAATTTCTTATTGTCTTATTCTTTTATTACAAGATAATAGGATTGTAAATTGTAGTCTACTAAAGTGCTACTTACAGATAAGCATACAGTAAGAATCACTGCTATCATCTATGAAGACAGTCATCTAAGATTGTCATCTATTATTGATAGTATAATATACCAGCTCATGAAATTTTCTATTCCAAGAGCAACTGGCTTGCAATATTATCATTGCTTCTTATAAAATCATCCACATTTTCATCATTCAGTAGGACAAAAGTACACCATAAGCATTTCTCGACTAAAGATAAATACATACATTTTCATTGACATGTTCTGACACTATCTAAAAAACATAAATCAGATCTGAATCTTCTTAATAAATGTAAAAAAAATTGATTTAAACAATACAAATAGAGTTACAGTTTTGGAAGTATTTGTTTTTATCAACTTCCCGCTGCTAAGATTATGTGGATTATACTGATCTAAGCACTAGACAAATAAAGGTATGGATAATGCTTATAAAAGTTATGGATCAATGTCCTTCTTATCTGCAAAATTACTCAATCACAGTGGTTTATTTTCATTAAAGCTGACTGGCAAAATGCTGAAAAGTAAAATGTGCTATTAAAAAGAGTAACAATTTCTAGACACTATTTAATGAGTTCTGCCATTGCCTCAGGTATTGTTTGCAAATTATGAAGTTTGTATGTTACACATACAGATATTAAGAGGAAAAAAAATGCAATTTGGAGAAATTATAATTGGCTCCTTATCCCATGGGTATCCCAGCAAAAGAATCTGTTTTCAAAAGTAAAATCAACAAAACCCATGTCAACAAGAAGCTTCAAAGCAGGACTCTCCAGTGCAATCCATGACAGTGAGAGTACGCAGTTAATACTCAGGCATCAAAACTTCAATCAGATCTGCACTTACTTTGCCTACACAGTCAAAGCAGATCCAAAAGTAACTGTATTTAAAAACAAAAAACCAAAAACCAACCAAACAAAAAACCAAAAAGGCTATCTCAGTCAATTTTGGGGTTCTTGAACTATATATTTACTATAAAGTAAACCATATAAATAAATGCACGCAGAAATACCTGAAAAGCAGTGGGATAACTAAGGTGACTGAAGTTATAATTTTAATTTAAACCAGCTCATTTTTGCCAAAGAAGAATTAAAACTTTCCCTTTAAGTTCCACGATGTGCTGAAATTAAGGTGTATTTGTGATTCTGTATTGTCCCTATCAGACTAAGTCAAATAAAACTAAGAGTCAAGGAGGGTGAAGCACCACAGGGCAGGAAACATAAGAGCTTGCTAACACCCAAGGGGCAGGTATTTCCCTCCCATGTTGCTCCTACATCTGTCCTACACCTACCTGCTGCTAGCTCAGCACTCATTAGGTCTCTATGTGAGCTTTCATTGCCTATTAAATCAGCAAAATATATTCAGTGGTTTTGTTTCATTTTGTAATATTTTGGCAAGTCCGGGAAATGCTGTTTCTGAAGTGTTTTCCGGTGCCAGCCTCAGAGCCAACACAAAGGAGCCCTGGAAAGATGCAAGTGCTATCAGAAAGAGCTGCATGGGAGGGGGTGAGACACCCTAAATCAGTCCTATCTCCTTTCAGAAGCCTTTCTGTGTTACCAGGCAGTCCCCACAGCTTGCTACTCACATGTTACATGTGCTCAATTTACTCATACAAGACTCCTTAGTCACAGCCATGCCTTTCCTGACAAGAACATAACAGCAAGCTGGCATTCTGTGGGTCATGGCTCCACAACTTCTAAGCAGTAAAAAGCTACAAGCTGCAATTCATAACCTGTTAGCTCCTGCCAAACATCATGTCTGTGACAGCAGTGCTTTTAGATAAAGGGAATTTGGTGTAGTCTATCAAATCCCAGAGCTGAGAGCAACCCAGCAAGCTCTGCAAGTCTAAACTCACTTGTGAAACAAAAGAGCAAGCTTCCAGCTGGGGTTTGATGGTGGGGACAACTCTTCTGGTTTCAGCCCAGTGGCACCACTCTAGATGGAGATGAGGAGCTGAGCACAAGAGATGTAAGCATGGTGCAAGAGAGGATGCTAGGGAGACAGCAAGAAAGCTGTCATCCTCACTGCTGGATAAAGAAGTAGTTGTCACCTTTGGAACAGTGAAAGGAGAGCAGAAGGAAGAGGGTGACAAAAAATAAAATGCTCCATGAAATCAACAAAGCTCCATTTTAGGAAGAATTTCTTTACCAAGAGGGTGACCAAGTATTGGAATGGGCTGCCCAGGGAAGTAGTGGATTCTCCGTCCCTGGAGATATTTAAAAAGAGACTGGATGTGGCACTCAGTGCCATGGTCTGGTAACCACAGCGGTAGTGGATGAAGGGTTGGACTTGATGATCTCAGAGGTCCTTTCCAACCCAGATGATTCTTTGATTCTATAAACCTGTGATCTTATATCCGCTGTGGATAAAATGTTTCTAGAACATTTTTTCAAATCAGAATCAGCGACTGCTGCATTTCAAGCCTTGAGACTATTTTGAGAAAAGGTGTTTCTGTCAAGATTTTCAAGATTGAAGATTTAAATTTGAAATATTTATGATCCAAGGGGATTTTTTTCCATGACTGTTTTCTCTCATGACATTTTCTAAAAGATTTGGGTTACTGAACATTGGTGTCTGGAGAGCAGCAGCAGAGTAGCTCAAAGAGCAGGTGTGAAGCACAGCTGAAAAATCTGGTCTCTGCTAACATTTTCTTAATGAAGCAATACCATCATTCTCATCTAAACAAATGCTTGTGTTCTAGCTATGACAGAGCAGACGAAAAACAGCAGGAAAAAAGGAATAGGAAAGGAGGAGGAAAAATGCTTGCTTCTAAGCTATCTGTCTGCACCAGAGGAATAATACTTGAAAAACATACTCTCAAAGAAATAAGTTTCCCAGGCACAAAAACATGGATTTTGGAGAAAGACAGTGGAGATGAAGGAAGATAAATTGATGGAACAGAAGTACCCAGAAGAAAATCATGACAGTGATGGAAAAGAAGAATGAAACATGGAATCCAGGTCCTTTTCCTCTGGGCAGCTTTCCAGCCACTCTTCCCCAAGCCCGCAGAGGTTGCCTGGGGTTGTTGTGACCCAAGTACAGGACCCAGCACTTGACCTTGTTGAACCTCAAACAACTGGCCTCAGTCCATCAATCCAGCCTGTCCAGGTCCCTCTGCAGAGCCTTCCTCCACTCAAGCAGTTCAAAACTCCTAATGCAGATGGTGTCATCTGCAAACTTACTAAAAGAGCACTTGATCCCCTAATCCAGATAACTGATAACTATATTAAACATAACTAGACCCAACACTGAGCTCTGGGGAACACCACTTGTGACTGCTCACCAACTGGACTGAACTCCACCACAACTCTTTGGTCCTTACCAGCCAGCCAGTTTTTTTACCCAGCAAAGAGTACACCCATCCAAGCCATGAGCAGCCAGTTGCTTGAGGAGAACGCTGTGGGAAACAGTGTCAAAGGCTTTACTTTAGTAAACCTACCTAGTTGTCTAGGTAGACAACATCCCCAGATTTTTCCTCACCCACTAAGTGGAGCACTTTGTCACAAAGAAGGAGATGAGATTCATCCAGCAGGACCTGCCTTTCATAAACCTAAGCTGACTCAGCCTGATCACTTTGCTGTCCTGCATGTTCTGCATAATGGCACTCAGGACAATCTGCTCCATAACCTTCCCTAGCACCAAGGTCAGACTGACATCCCAAAGTTCTCCAGATCCTCCTTCCAGTTCTTCTTGTAGATGATTCCACTTAATTCCCTTGTAAATACAGAGTTCCAGTCAAATCAGTCTCTTCTTTATAGGAGAAGGTATTCTTTTTTTTGCCCATCTGCACTCTATAAACCACTTTTTCAGCTTTATTATGGAAGGCTATCTGTAACTGAAACACAGATGCCCTGGCTTTGTAGAAGGGTGCCTCTATTTCTAACTAATTGGTTGCTATATGAACTTGACCATATTGTGGGCAGAATTTCATCACTTTTTTTCAGGGAAGTGGAAGAATGAGATAGGGAACATACAGAATTTCTTAGGATGAAATTTCTTCCCTACATCTCAGCAGTGTTCTCTGTCATCTCTTGTCTTTCCAAAAAAAAAAGAAAAGTGTGCTTTTGCCAGCACAATGACATGAGATAAGCCCTGACTATGCTGTTCCATTGGATTAGCATTTAGATGCACACAATTTTCCAAAGCTATGCTCAAATGAGACAGCACAATTACAGCATTTGTTTTGGCACAGGAAGCAAAAGTATGATTAGTGAACATCTGAGCACTCTGTTTTACACACAAAAGCACGTCTGAGGGAATAATGTTCCTGACAAGGTACCAGCACTTTATAAGCAGGTGAAGGTGAGAAAAAAAAAGGTTCCTAGCCAGAAAATCATGCATCAAACCGTATTGCTTTTGCTGGTCACTGCATGTGAAGAAAGAAGAAAACTGTATGCTTTGTCAGTCATTAACATGCTTTTACACATTCAGCTAGGCTTCTGATTAGTACAAGGCAGAGCAGATAGATGCTCTTTTTTTGTCATCCTTTCTTGCCATATCATTTGTAACCAATAATAGAACTCTTCTGTTAGGTAAGCCATTTCTTCCTGTGCCCATGTAAACTCTGTTGGCAGCCTAAAACATGGTCATCAGTAGCAGTCTTAGGTTTAAAAGCCTGTCAAGAAAGAAATTAAAACGAAACATATACTTTCGAAAAAACTTTTTTGGAAGCTGTTCTGAATACTTCGGAAATTAAAATGACTGGAACTGGTTGCAAGAAACACTTTCAAGTCTGGTGATACATGTAACTGATTGCTGACTACTACTATTTAGCCAGTTTCCTGATCTATTCCTGGCCTCTGAAGAACGAGCAAAATAATCCCTTTACTCTTAACTGAATCTCTGTCAGGTATGTGTAAAAACATTGATGTAAACAACCTGTCTTTCAGGGTGGCAAAAGTAGAAAAAATAGTCTGAAGCACCGGGACTAGAAACTCAAGCCCTTTTCAGTGTGTATTAAAAAGTAAATATGAATTGCTGAGATGATGTGGAGAATTGTTCTTTTGAAGTTGAGTCCCTGATGATTTCAGTTTCTATCTCTGTGTATCTGTAGAAACAGCATATTATATTTCACCACCATGTTTTTTTCCTTCCCCCCCCCCCCTTTTTTTTTTTTTTTTGGTTTGGGGTTTTTTTTTGGTTTTTGGAAGAATGAATCAGAAGAGATGGCATAAAGCCTTTGAAGGACATTGTATTAAGCAGCCTTGCTATCTCTTCAACAGTCCCATTTCAGATGCCGGTGTAAAGTAATTCCTTCCTTAACTACATTAATCCCAGCAGAGAGCATAACTGCACAGGCTGTATTTCATTTGTTCTGATGATGACCCAAAAGACTGAAAGTGCCACTACCTACTCTCTGAGAACTCCTCACTGCCCAGGCTCTGTCACCTCCACTGGACCCAGGAGATCACTTTGTTTACTATTTTCTATCTAAGGAGCAGGCAGCATATGCTATTAGCAAGGTCTTTGTCTCCAAAGTAGAGCACACTGACCTTATTTACATGCAATAGCTGAAATCATTAATTTTTTTCAGACTTATCTAAGTAAATAACTTTAATTCAAGACTGCCTTAATGAGAAAGCAGAAAAAAAAAAAAAAAAGGCACAAAGAGCAGACAGCTTTACAAATCCTATTTGAAGTATAAATACCTGTCAGTTTTGGGTGATGCTTGCTACTGGCTAGAGAAAAGGCTATGATAGGAGACTCATTCCCAGTGTTAAAGGGCCATTCTATCTCTGAAAATGCCCCTACAGGCAGAAATGTGAGCTGATGCCAATCAGGAAAGATTATTTGGAATCAGCTAAACAGCCATCCATGCCTAGAATACAGACACACTGATTTTCCTTCTTGACTCAGTATGAGCTCTTACACAAGAGCATATTCATGAAATGTCTCATTTAAAATCTTAGAGGATTTTAAACCTTTCTGTTTTATATCACTGAAGACAGCTCAAGGTACAAAGAAATTGTCCAGGACATTGACTTTCTAATACATACTTCTTGCTGACAGTCACTGAAATCAGCCAGTTTTCCATTTCCATAATCTTTTTCATCTAAATATGCAGCGAGCTTCTAATGGCCTTTTATTTTAGTCCACTTGTAGTTTTGCCTTTTCTTGACAAGTGCCAGAATTACTATTTCTTTGAGGCTAAAAACCTAGGCTAAACTATTTCTAATCCTAGGACTCTTACAATTGCTTTCATTTAAAATTTCAGAAATTGCCTATATTGCTTTCCATATCAGAAAGCACTCTTGAGGACAGTTGTGCTTGATGATAATGAAGAAGATGTTTCATCCTCTTCTACTTCTTTAGCCTTGCGTCCCTCCAGGTGATGCTTTCATCATCGTGAAATTCAGACCAAAAGCTACAAAGAAGAGTGTAAGTGTTGCTGGGCATGGAGATTTGAACAAGCTTGGAAGAGGCAGAAAGGAAGTCTAACAAATGTGTTCTTCATAAACTCAAATTCAGCCCTTTTCATTGTCCATTTTAATCTTGCTGGCTGTTCCAGCCTGCAGAGAATCAATGAGAGATAATTTGCACCGTCTTGAAACTTCAAAGTTGCTCTATTTATATTATGGAGCAGTTTTACTGAAGAAAGACAGTGGTATCCGTGGTCTTCAGAAAACAGATCCGAAGATGTTGGAAGAGGTTCAGTTCATTTTCTGAGTTGTGAGTGATCAGCATCATGTACCACTAGACCCTACATGGCATAACATCTTCCCAGATGGCAGGCAGCAGAGCTCTCAAAAGCATAGCTCTCTTCAGACTCCATAAAGCAATGCTGAGCATAATGGTGTTACTTAGGGATCACTTCTCCTACCTTTTCAGAACACTAAAGTTAAGGCTTACTGACACTTAATTATCTTCCCACTCTAATGGATACTCTGAAAAACATTTGTGAAATACTTTGCTGTTTCAAATGCACACTGTGCCTAAAATTAATTTAAAATCAATGTCAGACTAAAAATTTGAGACAGATCTAGAATGCAAACACTCTTAACAAAGAAACAGTGTACATCTTCTCCTTCTTTTCCCGCAGCATTCCCATACCTAACATGGTAGCTACACCATGTTGTGCAGACTAGTTCAGATGCACCCAAGCTAGCAAAACTGCTAAATCTGCATAGGAAAAGCATGATCATTTTGACTCTGGAAGGACAATCAAATTCCCAGGCTGCCAAGCTTTCTATAGTCCATTCTTTTTTTCAGCTCAGACACAATTAAACTGTTTCTGGACCTAAAAAGAACCTAAAAACATTTCCATTAACTTTTAGGACACTGCTCTCAGGTTTAGCTTCAAGGGGCATGCAGGCAGAATCAATCAGTACATTTAGAACTGGAAGGAAATAACTATCCATCAATGTATTTGCAAGGACCTGGGTTCATATCTAAGTCCTTTTCCTTAGAATTATAAAACTCAGCATGGGAAGTTTTTCATTCCTGTTGTTCCCATCAGAAGTCTCCTTCTGAACCTGAATCTTCTGGTCATCATAAGTTTTCCTCTAGCTTTGAGGTCCCTCTTATTCTTGGCCATTTACTTACTTTTAGGCTCATGATATAATTTGAACCAAACAGCTTTTCCTTCCTGTCTTTTTTTGAGTGATATTTATGTACAGAAATAATAGTTCTCCTCTTAGCATACTCGGTATTGTGTGAGCCACCAGAGAAAGAGGAAAGAACACCTGAGTAACCTTCCCACCACAAAAACTGATATTTTATAGGAGGTGGGCTTCCACCTACCCAGTCTGAAATGCCTCTCTCCTGCACAAAGTGTGCAGGCAACTTCATGCTCCATGATGGAGCCAGGGGCTGAATATCCTGAGAGTGAGACAGGGGAGGAATCATTCTTGGTCACTGGGGTCTGACCCTGAGACACCTACTTTGTCTTTAAATGCAATTGGTATGGCTAAAGCATTGTCTCAGTGCATACTTTTGCAGTTTTTACTTTTATTTCCTTCAGTGTCTCTTACTGAGATGCTCAAGATCCTTCACTACTTCCTATTTGATATTTTAATTGTCTTCTATCTTAAAAGTGCCTCTCATATAGGTGTCATCAACTAGTTGCATCAATAACACTCATGCTTTTAGTGCGAGGCATAAAGTAAAATATTCAATAATATAAATTCAAGAGTGGATATTGTCATCCATTATCCCATCCCTATCAGTCTGGCCTGGGGTCACCTACTCTGCCTTTTTCACTCATTTCTCTCACGACCCTAAGTCAAAGGACTGTGTGAAAACCAGACAGACATCTTCTGCTACATTTCTCATGCTCTCAAAAAGGCTTGCCCAGGAGGTAGATCTACCTCTGCATTGGGCATAGCCCAAAGAACAGGCATCCTGAACTTCTACGCTTAGATTTAATGCGTTTTACTAACACATAGTTTAAATAATGTCTACATGTGGGCATCACTAATTAAAGTGTGCAGTGAAAGTTTGTATCTTGTCACCTACTCATTGAGTGACTAAGGCTGTCCTATGATACTTTGGCAGAATAACACACTTCACTGATTTAATAATAAAGAAACTTTGAAATTTGTGTAGCTTTTAATTAGTTGCATTAAAAGAAAAATAATACCTGTTTTTAAAACTATACAGAAATTTCTCCCATGCAAAAAAGGACTCAAAAGTAATTTTTGAATTTTAGCATTTTATTTGAAAAGAAAATTTTATTTTTTTTCTTTTCAAAATGCAAAAACAGTTTTCTGTATTTTTTAAATACTGAAAATATTCAGATACTTGAATTTTGAAAAACAATATTTGTGTGTGCCTCAGACAGCTGACAGTGCCAAATTATCCCTTAAAGGAGCAGATAGTTTTTGACTGAATCATAATTGCACTCTTTTGAGAATATAATAGACAAATATAGCCTGATTTCCCTAACTTCTATTCAAGAAGGGCTGCAGTCAGTTGAATACAAGGTGAGGTTTCCTTTCCCCCTAATTAATGTTTCAACAGCAGTAGCCCAGCCCCAGCCCCACACTCCTGAATGGTGCTGAGCTGGGCTTGGTTGCTGTTAGAGCTCAGCACCTCTGGAAACTGAGAAAGCCAATGCCAGTGCAAATCTGCTGGGAATGCTGCTGGCAGCTCATGCTGGAGTCGGTCCTGCAGCACAGTTCTGGGGAGTCACCTGCTGAACTGCTTTTAGGGTAAGATGGCAGGTCCAGTGGCCCAGCCCTTGCTTTGCCCACTTTTCTGTTCTCAGGGAAAGCGAAGCTTTTGTCATGCTCAAAAGTCTCCTGGGTTGATGGTGGTATATAAACTGTTACCAGCTTGGCTGCTTTCTTCATCTGTGTTTGAGAGATTAGACCTTCAGTGTCTAGAGAGCATTATACTTGAAGGAGAACTAACTGGAAAACAAAGACACCTTCGTTTAAAACTGCAGCATTCCTCATTTTCCTAGAAAAGGTTCATCAGTACAAGTTCTAAATAAGCAGAATTTTTTGAAGCTCATGCTGACACTTCCATAATTAAAGCCTTTCAGCATCAGGCGCTTGGCTTCTTAGAGAGGAGTACATGGAGAAAGGCAGCAATAATATCTAAACAGCCTGAAGGAAGACAAACGACAGATTCCATTATTTTCCCTGGCTATCTCCAGTATCGTAACCTTTTCCTTATCTCAGCCACCACACTCACAGTGAATTGAATGGGACTAAATTTCATTTATTAATACTCAGACAAGCCACACTGCTCTGTACAATAGTGACAAACCTTGTATTCACAGCTGCCCTTAAAAATCAGCTACTTCTATTTTTTTAAGGCTTGTCATCAATCATAAATGCTAATTGGCCAAGTGCGTGGCATTCCTATAGTGTTTTAAATGCCCAAAAATAACTAAGGAGAAGCCTTTTATTTCATCTATTGCAAATGACGATGGTATTAGAATAAGAAAGTATTCCCTTCTCTGCCACTGGCATTCAATGAATATTTATGATGTTTTTCACTATATTGCAGTGATCTGACAACGTTGAATGCCAGCTAGAATGAGGATACAGCACTTAAAAGGAGATTCTATTCTCTTTCTATCACTCATAAAAGGAATTAATAGTTGCAAAACAGCTAACAAAAACAATTCCTGCTCCAATTAGATCATATTGCATCTTCATATACTAAGCTGGAAAAGGAATCTTAATTTGTAGCTGCAGCTATCTTTAAAAATACTAATAACACAAACCCATTTATTAAATATTTGTAAAGCTATTTTATAGATAGTCCTAACGCTGACTGATCAAAGTGTACGTAGTTAATGGACAAGAAAGAAATCCTTGCAATAATGGAAGTCTTATTAGCATATAAATTATCTTGTTCTCAATAGATTTTAATAGTCAAATAAGGAAGATACATCTTATATTAGGATGGTTTTCTGAAGCCATTAAACCAAACCAACTTCCCTGGAAGGTCCATATTGCTATTTCTCTGGGTAGTAGAAATAAAAATTATTCTCTGGGCAGGAACTTGTAGGAAATTACTATAAAGTTTCAGTGCAGCTCTGGGTACCAGGTGGTACTGTTGGGCTGTGTTACTGTCCAAGATAGGTAGAGGAATTTATGCAGCACTTTTTCAAACCTATTTCTCCTCTTCTATTACTAGCCATCAGATAATTTGCATTGGCAGCCCATGGAGAAAAAGAGGGCTTTATCTATGTTTTATGCTTGTTTTTTGTTTTGGTTTGTTCTCATCAGAAGCCTTCCTTCTGCATTGTGGCTGGGTGACTTCATAGGAATCGGAGAGGTCAGACATTTGCTGATGAGGATGTGACTTTTTTTCACTCAATGTATTCAGGAGAAGGAATTTTACTTACTCAACCCTGACAATAATTTCTGTGGCTTGAAGCCAGGAACAATTCCAGTGCTCTCTGATTTATGTCCCAGAGAGAATACAGTCTGTCCTACAAAGACACAATGTTCACACTCTTGCCAGGGTATGCTCAAACCCTTGAAGAGAGACAAAATGTTCAAACTCTTACATTTTGAAGGTCTAACTTTTTTTACCCCTTTACAGCGGTGTGCATGTAGGGAATAGCACATCCAGTGACAAAGGTGCTCCTAATTAAAAACTTTCTTATACCCAAACCCCAAAAGACTATTGATATCCTATTTAAAGCTGATTTCTGATGAGAAAATTCATGTTTCCAGTCATTCTAATCTGTATTTGATCCACAGTATCACAGAAATATATCTGAAGGCTTCTACTGACACCAATGAAGTCTAATTAAATACAAATTTCTGCCTCAGATGGCATGTCTTTTCTTTGTTGTCAAAATGTATTGAAATGATGACTATTGTTACCCAGAACATGCACCACTTATTAAAAGAGACTGTAATTTGGAGGTTTTCTGAGCCTCTGAACATCTTTAGGATTCATTCCTAGAAGTCAAGACACTACTTGGCTAAATATTCTTCATCACATCTAAACAAGAGAAACTCTTAACTGCTCTGAGTGAGAAGGATGAGACTTTTGATTTTGTATATGGACTGCCAGAGGTCATTGCAATGTCTTTGCCCAAACAAAATGCATTTTACATGGGTCTGCATATTCCCACTCAAGTTATAGCAGAAGCCAGCTGCTGTCTTTATTCACCAGTGCTTAATTTATACAGTTTACAGATGAAGTAGAGCACTATAATTCTTTATTTCCTTCCGAGATAAAATGATTTTCAAGTGGATATAAAATATTCCCATTTTTCAAAATGTGTAAGTTAAAACATCTGTAAAAATCAGAATGTCACACATCACAAATATACAGAATATTACTAATAAGGTAAGAGTAGGGAAATGACAAAGTATTCTCCATTTTGATTGCTTCTATTTAATGAAATAATTGTAAATATCTTACCATATTCTAGTGGTCCAGCACATAAAAATTATCTAAAACTATTAAGCAATTTTGGCATTAAAGAGTTTTTCTCTAAAATTTACTTTTTAACAGACACAGTTTCCTAGAAGAATGCCTCCAATTATAGCTTGAGATGAACCGTTTTCAGTTCCAAATATATCTAAGGCATCCATGGTTGGAAGAGCAAGTAAGCTTCAAATGCACAACCTTCCATTGGAGTTTTATCTTAAAGAATTCTGTACATCAAATGCTAGAGAACTCCTGTTTTTTTTTTTTTTTTCCCCAATATTTATTAGTTGTAATAACATTGTACTTTTTTTTCTGTGTGTTTTAAATTAAAGCAAGATTTCTGAATGTATGCAGCCAATCAAATTTAGTTTATCTCAGAATGATGCTGATTGGGGACACATTATTGTTCCAGAACTTTAGCCCACCCTGTAATGAACTAAAGGTGCTGTCATAGTAAGCTCCTCATGATTCTTTAGTCACATTTCCTCTTTCCTATTATTTATCTCTTCTAAACAATGGCCTAAACAGAAAGTAAATGAAAAAAAGTACTGTAGCTCAGTGTTTAAAAAAAACAGCATATTTCCTGAAAATAAGGTACATTCAACAGAACTGAAGTCTTGGCTTGGTTGTCCTTTTCCCATTTCAACCTCAACCACTGCAGAACTTCAACAAGCATCAGATCCAGCAAAAACTTTCAAGTTCTGTCAAATATGGCTCCTCATTTTGATGTGCAATAAATGCATGAAAAGTTTTTCATGAAGACATACTCCATGAAGTACCATGCATTAGGAAGATCACACAGACACTTCTTATAGGAATATGCATTCACCTTTCTGCTGGCTACTGGCTACACTTCTAACAGATTTCACAACACCTTGAGGTGATTCTTGCATCTGACCTTCAAAAGCAAGGCATCTAACCATACAACAAGTAAATAATCAGAGCCTATCGTGGAATATCTCTTCAGAAAAAGTTGGAAATCATAGAATCATAGAATTGGCTGGGTTGGAAGGGACCTCAGAGATCATCAAGTCCAACCCTTGATCCACTACTGCTGCAGTTACCAGACCATGGCACTGAGTGCCACATCCAGTCTCTTTTTAAATATCTCCAGGGACAGAGAATCCACTACTTCCCTGGGCAGCCCATTCCAATGTCTGATCACCCTCTCCATAAAGAAATTCTTTCTAATATCTAACCTAAACTTCCCCTGGCACAACTTAAGACCATGCTCTCTTGTCTTGTTGAAAGTCGTCTGGCAAAAGAGCCCAACCCCCCCCTGGCTACACCCTCCTTTCAGGGAGTTGTAGAGAGTGATGAGGTTTCCCCTGAGCCTCCTCTTTTCCAGGCTGAACAGCCCCAGCTCCCTCAGCCTCTCCTCATAGGGTCTGTGCTCGAGTCCCTTCACCAGCCTGGTTGCCCTCCTTTGGACCTGCTCCAGCACCTCAATATCCTTCTGATAATGATAATTTGTAATTCAGATGTTAGCCCAAAACTACTGCTGCTGGGTGGCACTACTTCTACACTAAGAAATAACCTTTTGAGTGGCAAGGAAGCAGTAAATCTAAACCCTCACTTCCCACCAGTGCTCCTCTCTCTGTCCAGCATGGTGGCTTTGCTGATTTCATAAAAATGAAAAGGGAACAGTAAGACAAAATGAGGGGAGAACTGAACAGCAGACTTGAAACAAGAACATGAGACACTTCTAAGATGAATCATCTTTTCTAGTTTCATATCCTGGATGGCTAATCTGAAGAGAATTATGACCCCTTCTGCTGAAGAAAACAGTACCATCTGGTGTCTAAGCAGGGTTTTCTTTTGTTGTGTTTTTTGGTTTTGCTTTTTTTTTTATCTCCTTATTTTCACCCTTTTTAGCAGTATGGGGACATATGGCCTTTGAAAAACTGATGGTCTGCAAGTTATATCACCTTTAGACTTGTACTTAATCTTTGCCGTTTAGTGAAATCAGATCAGGTAAGGCTTTGCTTTTCAAATAGACTGTAAAACCAATATTTGCCAACAACTTCCTGCACTACTAGTACAGCTTTTCTACATAATTAGTAGGAACAAGCTTCCATGTTTTAACTATTATTTTGGGATAACTATTGATAACCTTTTTGGGGTTTTGGAGGGTTTCTTAAAGCGGTTTTCACTTTGCCCAGAATGACACAAGGAGGACATTAAAATGTCAACAAGAGCACTGTCAGTAGTTTTGGGACAATTTTGACTCATCCAAGTTTTAAAGAAATATTTAGCATTTTTAATGTTAATTTTCTGCAATCAGTGAGTACAAATGCATGCTAATTACTGTGCATTTTAGAAGTACTGTATAGGAATTAGAATCACTTAATCAGAATCACTTAAAGGTCTTGCCTTGCCAGATAAAAGTAGTGAGACAAACTGGAGATTCTGTGTCAGTAAAGGCATCTTCCCTACCCTCTCTGCAAAGAGGCTGCACAGAGGAAGGCCAGACAGGATGCTGGCTTTCCCCATCTATATCAGTACTGACCTTTTACAGTTAATTATAAAATTATAATGACAACACATCCAGGCCTCCTGTACAGAGAAGTAGACAGGGTTTACAAAAAGGTAAGGTAGACCTAAACAAACGTACAGTCTGAAGGCAGTGAGGAAAAATGGTGAGGAGGAGAAGTGAAAATGGCAGGGCCTGCCTAGAGTAAGCTTTGCAAGAATTTACATTGAGAAAAGTCCTATTACAAACACTGCCACTTTAGAAAGATATGAGTTAGTGAAGAGAAATACAGAAAGCCACAACACAAAAGCAGCTTTCGCAACATCATGCATGTCAAGTACTATTTCCTCTCTCAGATCACGGGATTTGAATCAATGGCCTGCTCATTGCCATATCACTTTTTAATGTATGCATCGGCAGAGGAATTTAAATCAAATTAAGTACATAGGGATTAATTTCCTGAGGAGGATTAAGACCTTTCCATCTATACCAAATGGTTGAATAAGAAGCAAAAAGAGATTTTTCCACGAATATTTGAAGGGGTAATCAGCAAAGAAAAAATCTTTTTCATTTAGGCACAGCAAAGGTAATTTTAAAATAACTATAGCAGGAGAAGCATAGTCGATCTACAGCACAAAGAAAGCTAAGAGAGAGAAATTTGTCTTTAATATAGACATCAAGTTTTCGTCATGACTAGTAGGATTCTGTTGCAAGTATTGAAACAAGAGCAAAAGGCAGTGTCATCTTGGAGTAGAAGAGAGAAGGTGATAAAGAACAAACTGCAAGTGCAGAGATGCAAGGCTGGGAACCAAGCGTTTGCATTGTCACTCTGTGAATAAATCCATGTGCATTTGATTAGCTACAATCAGGGTTTAAGTCAAACAGATAGTGTAGTATGAATTATTAATGTAAAATGTGCCTTATTTTGCCTGCCAGTTAAAAAAAGTTAAAGAGACATGGACTTAAAGTTGCCTTTACCTAAAAGGTTATGGCTATTACACATAGCTTTTCTCGTTGTTATAACTGAAAGAAAATTGAAATAACAGAACCTGAATGTAACAATGCTTAATATTTTGCCATGATGAGTTAATTCTTTTTATAAAACTGAGAAAAATCATTTTACTTTGGCAGAGAAAGATTGTTGTCCCTTTTTTCCCTTCTTAAAATCTCATTAAAGCATGAGGGAATTGCTGTTTCAGAAATTTTTACTTATTCCCCTTCCCTTCAGATACATTGCTGAAGGAAATTATTCTGGTGACTCATGAGGAGTTTTGAACAGGTTCCTCCTGGCTACTGTCTCCAAATACTGCCTGGAGTTATGGAGCACTGTGGAAAACAGTCTGAGACACGGCTGGTATGAAAGACATAAGAGAAAATAAGGTTGTTGTGTTGTTCTGGGATTGCATCACACAGTGCTGTGTTTTGTTACTGACTGAGAGGAGTCCTTGATTTATGAATTTTAAAAAGCGTTTGCAGATGTCAAAGAATAAAACCAGCCCAACAGTGAATTTATTATTGTAATTTTATTATCTCCGTTTGATATTCGAATTTATAAGTGCAGATCACAAAACGCATGCAGTCTGCAAAAGCCTGAACATGGTAAAGCTCTGCTGACAGTGCCGTTTGGGTTGTAGCACAGCCTCTCATGTCACTCAGAGAAGTGAAAAGCATGTCACAAACTAGATTTTCAGCTCTGACAAAGCCCCAGGCTGCGGCATGAATTTATTGAAAAACCTAAGTCTGGCATGCCTTTAATCTCACTGAGATGCACGTTAAAAATTGTATAATATTCACATTTTGTATAATGTATCTATTCTCCCTTCCTGCTAATATTTGTGACATTGAAAACAGTTGCACCAAGAGAGGTTACTCGATGTTAACTCTATATGGGAAATGTTTGGGGTTTGTTTTAGTGTGCTTTGGGTTTTTTCAACTTCAACACAACCGAGCTTGCAAAACAAAGAATTTACTGAAGACTTGATTCAACACAGCCCTTTAGCAGCCCATTTGGAATACACATGCTTAATATTCAGTGTGCTCTTAAGCACTTCACTTAATCAGAACCCAAGAGAAAGACCAGTATAAACAGTTTGAAAGCCTCAGGGAAAATATTTTTCAGAAATAAAATATGAAATTCCAATATTCTGCCACTGATATTTTAAGTATCTGTATTAAGAAGTAGAGAAAGAATATGCTAAAGTTTTAAACCACTGATTTACACATTACATGTTCCCTCGATTTATAGTGGAGAAATAGTGCAGTTTGACATTTGTAAACATGCAACTGTTGGGATCTTCCATCTGTATTTCTTATTTGTCATGTAACTCTTTCTCACATCACTCTTTTTCAGCACTCATCATTGAGTGAGCCTTTGATTTACCAGTTCATCAAAATGTTTATCTAAAATACCCTGAATGTACAATGCAGATAATGATTATCAGGATATACATAAAGTACATTATCCAGTATCCTGTAGAAATATCTACAGGTATATTTCAATCAGAAATACAATGCACAAGCAAAAAAATATTCTAGGTGCTTAGCTCCATCTTAACTTGCCTCAACATTTTTAACAGCTGACATTTGCTCACTGATGCACCATACAAATATAGAAATCTAAAATGCCCAGATCTTAAAAAACAGATATGAAAAGAAATAATTGGCAAGGTAGTTACAACGCTTTCCTTCCTTTCTTCCTTCCACGTATGTGCTATTTGCTGTAACAGCTCCAGTAATTTATGAGCCCAATGACTCAGAAGCCACTACTTAGGTTTTAAGGGAAAGTATGCTTAATATCCATGACCCATAACCTTTACTTATCCAAATGTTTTCTGAACCACATCTACAGAGACTTATGTTCCCTCTTCCACAGCTTTTCCTGCAGCCCAGCAGCAGCTGCCATGTGTGCTACAAGTGCTCTGGACCAGGTGCCCTCCCCACCTTCACTGCTTAGGGGTTTCCTCGAAGTGTGGAGGGGACCTTTGCTGTGTTCCTTGGAACTTAACAACCATGCTATAGAAAATAGACCTAAATCAGAGGAAAAGCTTAATTTGGTCCGCTGCACTGTTAGGAAATATCCACTAAGGGATGCCTGCCTTCTCAGAAACTTTCATCTTATGTTCTGCAAGAGGGAAAACTTGACACTAACAGGTCTGAAACATGAAGCTGCAAACTGAATGCCGAATCCTTCTCGGAATACTAACTGTGGTCCTTTGACCTCTGCAAAACAACCTGGGTCTTCAACATGGAAAATAACAGAAAACACCATCTAGAAACAGAGAGATTTGAATTTCCACAGCATCGCAGCCTTTGCCTTCAAAGAACAGGCAATGAGTAGCTTTAAAATCACACAAAAATTTAAAAAGCAGTGAACAACTTCAGAGTTTCAATTTACAATTGAAAGTTCCTTACAATGGATTTGTGGGGCAGCTGAGGTCTACACACAACACATAACCATCAGAGTGTGACTCCATTTAATGCTGTGCTGGTCTGCTTTGCAGACATCCAAAGGGACCAAAAAACAATTAATCCTCAGCTGCATGTGTAGCTTGTCTGATTTACTCTTAGATACAATCTAACTCATCTCTATATCCTTTAAGCTACCTGAGTAAGTTTATATTTTTAATCCCCTATCAAACTGTGAGATGCCATAATTGTTTTTTTTAATTTTTTTTTTTTTTGCTTTGCTTCTCAATCAATGAAACTGTCACAATGGAGAGGAAACTGCAGCAAGACACCAGGAAAAGGTTTTTATTTGGAGAAAAAAAAAGGGGGGTGAGGGGGAAAGAAATTAACTGACAAGAAGAGTTCATTCCTACCAAAAGCACAGATAACAAAATTTCTGAAATGTGACTGTGATCTTAGAAAAATCAATGTTAAGAAAGACTAAATTTTTCCAATTAGAAAATATGACAGCAGCTTCTTTTGGAGATGCTCACATGCTTCTCTGGTACAGAGAAAACATGTGAGTTCAGCAGAACAAGAGCCTCTGGGCTGAGAAGTTTACCTCTGTCTCACACAATTCACATTCAGCTGAGATATGCACCTCTGATCACTGTCACTTCTCCCCTTTGTAGCCCCTGAAGAACATTAGAAAGGAAGTATCTCAAGATGAACATGCTGAGGCTGTAGCCCCATGGTCAGCAGGCAGAGGCAGCACCATCACCACATTGCAAGTAGCAAGCAGGACTAGAAAGCCATGTGAGGCAAGGCATTAAGTTCTGAGAGTCCACAAATGATGCAACAAGCTGTGTCCTTCCAGAGGCACAGCGTGGAGCTGGGACCCTCTCCTCAAGGAGCACGAGCAAAGTGCCAGGCTCTCTGCTGCTGTCTCTCCCTGTGAGATAATATTCTTTGGTAATATATTCTTTACATTCTTTAGCTGTGGATTTTAGCTCTGTGTATCTTGCAGTGCTGATAATGGTGACTGCTTCTGTGCAACATCATTCTGATTACACGATCAAACACAACGGAACCCCTGTCTGATTCAGCAGATGGAATGAATGAGGCAGAATTGAAATGGAAATTGCCCAGGCAGAATAATTTCAACAGAAGTTTTTGGCACTCAATTCACAAACCATAAAAGGGACAGAATTTACAAATTTTAAAGTATTCCATAACTGTGTTTTTCAAAGCTCACCAATTAAAGGATTGGCCCCTAGGAAGGTCATTCTGCTTACTCATATTAGATTTGGCAATAAAAACCAAAAAAATATGTAAATCCATCGTAGATGGAACACCACTATAGTTTTTGCTGATTTTGAAATACAGTCTATGACCAATTCTTTTTTCTAATCATACTCTGCAGTCTCTTGATTTCTGTTCATTTACTCTAGAACATTTTTCAGTTTGTCAGTATTACAGTTACACTCAGACTTTAAAATTTCACCATGCACCATGTAGACTTTTCTATGGTAAGTGATGAGGAAATGCCAGCCCTAGACAGCTTTATTAACACAACCTGTGATAGTGTTTAATCATAAAATCACTCTTTGGATTTAAGTTATGGGTGTTTTAGGTTAGAGTTGGGTTGTTTTCTTTTAAATTACTTGTTATTACACCCACTGATACCAAGAGTGGCATGACAGTGAACGTAGGGAGGTTGTGTTCAGAGTAAAGGGTCACTCAAACAAAAAGACTTGGTCACTCATAAAGGAGAGAGTTGAGCAGACCTTTACTAATCTAATATGCAACATTAAAAACAGTCCACCAAGTTCTAGGATGAGAGGAAGAAAGACTTTTTAGGAGAGGTGTGACACTCAGGTGTCAAGAGCTTTGGCTAGAAGAATAGAAATAGAACTACAGATATTCTTTAAAGTATCAATGACATAGAGATGCATTAACTTCTCATTAGATCAAGAATAATCTGATTCCTGGCAATGGTTATCAGGCACAGTTATAATTTGGATGCATTTGAGGTCACTAACTGGGAAAATCATTGTCACAGAGAAAGACCAAGTGAAATATGATGGGTCTTGTATTCAACTGAAACAGTATATAAAAAATGACAGAGCAGCTTGGTACCATCCAGTGTTTGAGTTCATAAGCTGACAACATCAGCTGTCATTATGGACCAGGTAGGAAGGGGGTGATAACGCAAAAGGCAGAATCCTGAAATTATTTTGCTAAAACTTAAAGAACAGAGATGCTCAGAAAGTATTCAAATGAAAATAAGAGGGTCAGGGGAAAAAGATAAGAAGATAAAAGGTAGCCACTGGCTTCAGTTTGCAAAGCGCTGCCTTTGGATGTTGACTATTTCATCATGTGAGGTGTGAAGTTGTGACTCAGCACAAGCAGAGCATCCTGTCCTAAACTGAAAGGGCTCCAAGAGAGCACCTGCTGTACTTTCTGCCTCCTGGCCTTCCACAAGTTTCTTTGTGAAGGACTCCAAGGAGAAAGCCCTACCATACCATTCACCCTTCTGAAGCACAATATCTTTGATGCATTACGAAAACTTACAGATGAACAGGATCTTATATTTTGTCTAGGACAGGCACAAAACACCAAAAAACATCCTCATCACTAGCAACTGATGGGGCACCAACCTGGTATGAGCAGAAAGTAATAAATACATAAGTTCTAAAAGCCAATCCAAAAAATACTGGAAAATTCTTTAAAATGTACTGTGCATTTGTCTACAATAAATGTCACTATAACAGTTTAATTTTCCTGTGTCTCACTAAAATCCTTGCAGGCTCCAAGAATCCTATTTGCAACTGGAGCACCTCTCCAAGGAAGAGAACTAGTTCATCACAGAAATCATGACTGCCAGAAAAGAGGAGCAGTGATGTATGAAAATATAATCTATTGAACATCAGACCTGACAACCTCAGAGCATCTCAGGATACATCAGCTAATAAGGCCATTTTTAACACTACAGGTGGATTCACACTCAGCAAAATGCTATATTCAAGTTAAGAAATATTTTTCCCTTGAGCTGCCATAAGAAATTACAACAGAAAAGGGTATGTTAATGGGCAAAGCCAAAATCTCTGAAGTACCACAGTATGGACAGAGAATTAAAATATATTTTTAAATGTTTAATTTTTTTTTTCATCTGGCCAGAAAGTAAAAATGTCACACTGCAAAATATTTCTCAAGGGAAAATTTTTCTCTTGGGTGCAAAAAAAATATTCTCATCAGGCTAAATTCTAATTCTCATAACATCAATGTGGGTCACTTTCACTGAAGGCAAAAAAGACTCCTTTTAAAAAGTTTTTAAAATTGAATGCTAATGGTGTAACCTAGATGAAAACAGAACATAAAGTTTGACATGCAACTACTCAGCAAGGGACTAAAGCAGTCCAACCAATGTAAATCAACAGATCTTTGTAAATGTAACACAAAAATTAACATAAAAAAGCAATTTTTAATTTCCAAATTATCCAAATTAGTGATGTAAAGGATTAAAATAAGCAGTTTTGAACTAATTTTATACTATATAATTTATTTCCTGAATGAACCTGCTTTAAAATTTTGGCATATTTAGGAAAAATATTTATCATTTATGTGCTTTAAACATTCTGTAAACTCTCCACACTTAATAAAAAGCAAGAAGATACTAAGAAAATTTTAAAGAAGTATGATAATAGCCCTTCAAAGAACAGCAATAAATATTTCTTAAGATTTTCCCATACTGGTTTATGGATTATCTTCCTATTGCTTCAGCCTTCATATTATCCCTGAGATTTCTCCTTTATCTGTTTTTCTGTATTACTATTTCATATTCCCAAACATATGATAGGCAGTTAAGAACTACACAGTTGAGTCAAAGCATATATAGATCATTATAACAATCTCTAAAATATTCAGCGTTTCTTTGTTTTACATGGTCTGCATTAGAAGTTGCAGCCTTTTATGGGCATCACTAGATGTTGCTTTTTAAATTGCTATATTCCACCACATTATTTCAGTCACTCACAGCTTTTGACATCTGAGTTAATTTCACATAGTATGCTATCTAGATGCATTCTCCAAATGTGCTTGAACGAGCTCTTGTGTCTAATCATTCATCACTAACTTGCATCATCACTAACTTACAGCACTACAACTGATTAGCACTCTTAAAATATATTCATTAATTCTAGAAGGCATTTCAGAAGATTTTTTTTCTAAATTTTCTGTGGGCAAAAAGGGTTTTAAAGTAACATTTTGAGTTATATTCACAAATTATTTATTAAAGTAGTTTGTTAGGTAAGTACCTCCCCTACTCACAATGATGTTAGAAGAGATTTTCTTCTGACTGACACAGGAACAGGATCAAACCAGTAAAATCTTACTATACTTTGCCTTTTAGCAAAGAAGAAAAAAAAAAAATGCCATGTCTAATAAGACAGAATAACAATACTAACATTTTGCATCTTTATGTCATTTATTGTCCCAGAAGAGTCCCCATATAAAGCTCATAAACAGTAAGTTCCTTATCTATTTGAAACCTCAGTGTGAGTTTTAGGTACACAGAGTGGTATTACCAGAGCTGGAATGATCCCAAGGCAGCAGGGCTAACATCTGTTCCCATGGAAAATAACACAAAAGCTATAATACCCCTCAGCACCCAGGCATTACATTTTATACCATTTCTAAAGCATCACTTCTCTAAAAACATAGTTGTTTTTAACTCTAGACTCATGATAGAAAGACATTCATATTTCAAACTTTCAGCTAACTCAGGTACTTCTGAAGTGCTCTCATCAGAAGAGGGAAGGGAGATAAATCAGAGGTAGGTCTGAGGAAACAGTTTGCAGGCTGAGGCTAATGCAGGATAACTAATCTGATCACTGTGCATACTGAAATAATATGCCAGAAGCAAAGGCTGTACTGTGTTTTATCCCCAAGCCATTGGGCAGCTCAGGACTTGGAAGTAGGCATGGAAGATGTCTTTGCTTGTCTTTTCAAGTGGAGACACAGCAGACAGAAGCAGTACCACCCCTAAATTTGTCATCTGTATTTTTTGCCTTTGCCAGTGACACTAAAGGCATCAATAAACATACTGAAGAATTCCATCACTCTGGAAGGTTCACAATTCCTGTATTTTTGCCCATATGTCATTGTATCATCTGCAAAAACTCACTTAGAAGCACAGTTCAGCCCTGTCTGTGCAAGCACATTCACACACCATCTCCCAGGTAGCCATAAACAGGGCCTAGCTGACTCTTCAGGACCATCAGGCTCCATCTAGTAAAACACTTACATGGCATGTCTAGTAAACATGTGGCCCATCCATACATGTCTATATCTGGACATATTTCTGTGGAATTAATATAATCTGCTAGATATCTGTTCTTCAAGAAGGACAGTAAAATCTGTTTCAAGGAAAAGATGGTCAGGTGAGAAGTTCATAAAACTCTACGTGCTATTAAGCAAATCAGAACAAGAGGCACTGGAGACTGGAAACTCAAAGCTGCTCAGTGGTGCAGATTATATGAAAACCTTCCAGGAAATCATTTCCATTCCCATTATATTCTCCTAAAAGCACCCTTTCCTGCAGTCCTCCTTTCCAGACTTTGTTAAAATCAGGGTGGAGGGTAGGGACAGAGCAATAGGGTTAATTCCTCTCCCAGAGCCTCCCCATTCAGATTTGCAGACCCCTCAGCTCTCAAGACATTTCTCTTTTGGGGAAGAAGCCATCTTCCTTTACAGGCAATAATACTTTAAAGGGACTTGATATAATTTTAAGCTGCACTATGTAATCACAGCACTCAAGATGGAACTTTGTTAGGCTGCTGTACTAATTGACACATTATGTGCCACCACAGCTACCAAGAACTGCATCAGGTCCCAGAGCAATTAAAGCATCTGAGACTCACCCTTCTCCATCATGCTTAACTTTCCTGAACCTCCCCTAACAGCAATGTTCTAGTCCTTCCTTGGGAGCTACAGCTGCAGTTTCAGTGAGAGCAACAGTTACATTTGAGAAACAGAAAATTATAAGTTTGACTGCACACCTTGTTCCACTTTTTCCATGTTGGATTATAATTGCAGGAGAGATTCTGTCAAACCAGTTATTATAGCAGATATTGTAAATTCTTAACTCTTCCACAGGCTTATACATGGAAAACAGAGACACATTGTGCATATTTTCTTGGTGATATGGGATCATCACTAGAGATCCTCATCCGTGATGCCTCATTTGCCTTTGATTATAAATACTGGGGTGGTTTGAAGCCATATGTATAGGTAGGTGCAGCTACCCCAGGTTTTCTAATAGCTTCCAGAAATGATAGCTCATTGATACACTTAATGAAAGACAGTTGACTTCTCTGTAAGACTGTTATCCTATCACCATTTTAAATAAGCGTGTGAACAACTACTCTTATCTCTTGTCAAAAGCAAGATTTGGACAGACAAGAGAGCTGGGCCAGAAAGAACTGAATGAGATTCAACAAGAACAAGTGCAGAGTCCAGAACCTGGGAAGGAATAACAGAATGCATCAGTACAGCTTAGAAGGCAGCCTGCTAGAGAGCAGCCCCATGGAGTAGGACCTTGGAGTCCTGGTGGACAAGTTATCCATGGGACAGCAATGTGCCCTTGTGTCCTAAAAGGCCAATGGTATCCTGGGATGCCTTAAGAAGAGTGTCCAGCAGATCAAGGGAGGTTCTCCTTCCCCTCTACTCTGTCATAACGAGACCTCTCCTAGAGTATTTCATCCAGTTCTGGTCTTCCCTGTTCAAGAGGGACAAGGATTTACTTAAGAGTGTATAACAGAGGGCTATGGGGACAGTTAAGGGACTGAACACCTGCCTTGTGAAGAAAGGTTGAGAGCTGGGGTTTTCTAGTCTGCAGATAAAACAACTGAGAGGGGACCTAATGAATGTGTATAAATATAGAAGGGCTGGGCATCAAGAAGGCAAGGACAACCTCTTCTCACTTGTGCTCTGTGATAAGACAAGGAGTAATGGATTCAAGATAGAGCATAGGAAGTTCCACCTCAACATAAGGAAGAATTTCTTTACTGTAAGGGTTACAGAGCCCTGGAACAGGCTCCCCAGAGAGGTTGTGGAGTCTCCTTCTCTGGAGACTTTCAAGACCCATCTGGATGCATTGCTAAGTGACCTGCCCTAGTTTTGGTATGCTCTGGCAGTGCAATTTGACTTCAGATGTCCCTTCCAACCCCTGACATTCTGTGATTCTGATTTTGGGAAAAAAGAACTTGGAGAGGTGAGGCACAGGACTTCACTGCAATGAAAGAAGGTACATAATATTTTTCCTTCTTCTACTACATGCTGAAGAGGTGGTAAATAAACATCTTACTTGCCTGATATTTCCATCCAAATAGAACACAAAAGGCCATCTAACCTCCAGAAAAAAACCATCTACTTATGCAACAGATACCAAAACTCAGTTCCTACATTGGTTGTCCAGCATGCACAGGTTTCCTCTATCTCAGTATGTTGTGGGGGGTTTTTGTTTTACTGGGCTTGGGGTTTTTTTAGCAAGTGGCCCTCTAAAACAACCTCAGATAAAACTAACTGGCAGAGGAAGAAACTGTTTGGAAAGCTTTTCAAAACCACTGACACCCTCTCCCATCTTAACTGCTGACTTAGACAAGGACAGAGCTTCCAAATTTAGTATACAAAAAAGAAAAAGAAGAGGAGATAAAACCAAAAAAAGATTAAACAAAAGTGGGTTGGAAGCAGACAGCTACAAAACAAAGCATACTTCAAAAAATCAAAACCCCAGAAGGGTGGAACTCCTGCAATGTGTTTCTTTTTCTTCAGAAGCTTGAAGGAGAAATAATGTCAAGCAGAAACCTGCACCACCACTTAACCGATGCAATCACCATCACTACAGCTTTGTTTCTCTATTTCTACGGCCTTCCACTCTTTGTATCCAAAATAGCAACAATATAGCTTCTAGAACATATGTATTATGTTAGACACTTTCTAGATACAGACAAAATTAAATGTAGAGAAGAAGAACCTAAGAGATACTAGCCCTAGCTTGTCTGTAACTATATGTTGTTCCTTTATATTCATCAAATACCCACCTATTAGAATGACAGATGTAGTAATAAGTGTTCTACAACTTCAGACTACAGCCTTTTTTATTTCGACCTACTATATCTATTAAATCATCAGTTGCTGCTTAGCTTGAGGGCTAATCTTGAAATGTCACAGTTAATCTCAGTTCTCACTTTAAAAGTTTCCCTCTGTATGCAGTTTTACATTGTTGGCAGATGAAAACATTTGCACTGAATTACCCTAATGAGCAAACATTATTTATGACCCTATGCAAACTTGCTGATGGCTCGATTTAGCATCTCTCTGTTTTGAGGAGACTCCTAAATGAATTTGCCACATAGAGAACAATTTATTTAGCTAACCCACTGTATCACTCTCAATTGCTCATCTGTGCTGGATAATGCTCTGCAAGTCAGGAGGGAGGCAAGGAACTCAGAGATTCACCATGTTTATCTCCTCTGGGAAAAGCTCCGATTCAATGCTCAAGAATAAAACAGAGATGTAAGAGGTCTTGCACCCAGCCAGACCTGAGGTAGTTCTCTGTTTTGTGCAACATAGGAAACCCTATAATGGGCAGCAAGTTCTGAAAAATCAAACATAAACAACGAGGTATTGAGTCCAGAGTTGTTCTCATTTATAAGTGACAGGGTCAGGTGTGCCAAAAACTGAGAACTGACAACACTCAGGTGGACTTGTGAGCACATTCATGTTTATGCATATATATATACATATAAATATTTTCCTGAGTATGCATTTTGACATCTTATTGAACTCCCTCAAGTCACCCATTGATGGATAATGACCTAATGCAAATTTTCAAATGTTAAATATTAAGTCTAAGTCAATTTCAATGGAATAGTCAAGAGCATTTCTCAGGAACAGGTATCTTAATAGTGTTAGACATTCCATTGCACACTAAATCTTCCCCTCCCCTCCCTTTAGAAACATAAACATCCTTTTAAAGCACTATTCTAAATTAACAAGTAGATAATTAAATAAAATTGCACCTCTCCTCTCAATACTTCAGTATCTGCCCTACCTCAGCTATGCCAACAAGGAACATTTGACTTCAGGTATAAAAAGCTCTTGAGGCTTAAATCAGAACTGTTCACGCAAAATTAACCACTCTGACCAGTTCCACTAGAGAAATGTTTGCTAAACCCCTATATTAAGCATAAATTGACTCAGCGGAAGTCCACAGTAGTTCCATCTAATTCTCTGCCAAAGATAGATGTATTCCTTAATTTAGCAGCCTTAGGGTATGTTATTTTGTCCAGAATGACATGAAATAAATACTTTCACCCTGTTCTTATTCTAATGCTAACACCTCCCATGTTTCTGAGACTCCTGTACAGCACAATGGCTACTGAAGCCTGGGAAGGGGAGGCAAGCTCCTGAAATCAGTCTTCAGAAATAATAAGCATCAAAATACAACCTGAACTTCACATCAATAAACATTTTTCTAGTTATGAAACATGACCGGATCCAGTCGAACAGAGGATGCCACGGATAGACTGAAAGTTGTTTCATGGCTCTGGTTTCAATTGTGCAGCAGCTGCACTGATGGAATTTTATCCTACTGTGCTAGAGTCTCTGGCTGACATAAAAGTAAAAGCAACACTCTATTTAATTTTCTCACTCCTCCACTGTAATTCTTTTTCCATTGCACACAAATAACAGAAGGGTACAATGATGAGAAATAAATAAATAATTCTGAAGCCTGGTTTATAATCACAGATAACAGCAATAAACTAAAGCAGCAGAAAACCCTACTGCAACAGCTATAGGACTTTAGGCATCAACCAGACAGAATGGTCACAGTCATGACATCACATCTGTGACAAGGTGAAATAATTAGAAAATTAGAGGCTCCAGAGACTGGCTACTCAGAGCTGCAGCATTTTAAGAATAATGTCATGTTCTGGAAAAAACAAGAACATCTTCAAATACCCTGTATTTCTCCCACCACCTGGCTCCTCCATGGAACCAATATAAACTTTTACTATACTGAGAACAAATGTGAAATTCAATATCTTTTCCAAGTATAACCAACTTTTTTTTTTTTCTTAACAAATATAAACATTTATGTAGTGGTAGGGTACTACCTGCACCTTCATACCTTTTAAAAGAAAAAAAAAAATTACTTCAGTGTTGAAGGCCAGATTGGATGGGATTTTGAGTAACCTTGTCCAGTGGGAGGTGCCCCAGCCCACGCCAGCGGGGATTTAAACTCGATGACCTTTATGGTCCCTTCCAACCCAAACTCTTCTATGGTTCTGTGACTAGAAAAAACCCTACCACTTTCTAGATAGATTTTTTATTCAGTATGCATTAAATATAACTCACTATTCTGAGAAGCCCTCTTGAAAGACAGCACTAATTTTTAACTAATTTTCAAGCTTCCAAGTCACACAAGGGCAGTATTCCACAAAATATGGTTCAACTTTCTCTTTTTTTTCCTTCAGGAAAAAAAGTTTTGCTTTAGGAAAAATCATCATTGGCTTCCAACATGCATGATGGATATGTTATAAGTAGCATGCTATAAACTGCTGTATAATTGAAATGCAGGTATATAAATATCCCAGATTTATATTTTTTCCAACCAATTTATCATTCTGTACTGATTCAAAGTAGTAATACTTGAACAGAGACCTCAGTAGATTCTCCAACACTGAATTACCTCCAGTGGCTCTACCAACTACATAAAGGTATGTGAAGTTTTGCTGGTGTCTCTGAAACTACTACAAAAGAGCCTTCCTCATCTTGGGGGGTTTGTTTGGGGGGAGGAATTCATGAAAGGCCATTAAGTAGTGCTAATAAAATACATCAATTTTACAATAATTGGCTGTTAAGACTTCACAGCAGGCAAAAAGGCCAAGACAAGAAAGAAAAAAATAAAAAAAAAGGGGAGGGGGGCTGCACAGCCATGTAATTTCATCCACATTGAGAGATACTTTGCTTAGAATAGCTCAGGACAGAGATATCTGAGTGTTTGCAGAGTCTGGTTTATAGCTACTACTGACTGAAAGCTCTATCAAAGATCCAGTCCTGCTATGGACGCAATGGTATACTGCACAATTATTTTATTGAAACCCTCGGTCAAATCCACTGTGAAAAGAAAGAAAACTTAATTTTGTACAGGCAGCTAGATTCTAGTACTGTCTTGTCATATGATTGCTTTTTAATTGCAAGTTTTAAATTAGTTGCAATTGTACTTTGCTACAAAACACAGGCTTCTTCAGCAGTTGATGTCTATATGTAGGCATTTCCTCCTCAAACCTATTTGTCACTCAGATGCCAACTTCAGTTCCCCCAATTCAACATGTTTTTGAGGTTAACTGATATCCAAGACAATGTAAATTAACTTGTGGACACACTGACAAGCCACCGTACAGCAGCAGCAATGTTGCCAACCTTCTTCACGCTCTTGCTGCAAGGAGGTGCCTGGAAGCACTCCCTCTGTGCACAGCTAAAATACACATTTCTTTGAAACTCTGATTTCCTTACCCAACCATCTTGCAGCCCAACTACACTCATCAATGAAGCATGTTCCAGTAACCTCCTTGTTTTCTACTACTGGAAACTGTGAAGAGCATTCTCCCTGAAGTGGAGTCTGCTCATTTGTCTTGGTGAAAAAGTATGGCTCTGCACACTGTTGAACACACGTGCAGTATTAACTTGTAACTCACATTGCTTCAAAGACAGTTAAGTCATTAATAAATTTTAGGTTCACACTCCTACTGCCTATTTTTCTCTTGTAAAAGCTTAAAAAAATAAATCTATTATGAATTTGCAGTTTTCAATTGAAAACAGAATGAGGTGATTACTTCATGTGACCAGTTCTTAAGACATAGTCAACATGCTTTGTATTTCACTGTGGAAAATATACAAATTATAAATAAATGACAACTGAAGCATGTTACAAAAAGAGCTATGATTCAAAGCACTGGAGCTGGAGACACTGTTGTATTACAACCTATGATCAAAAATAAATTATAGAGGGAAATAGGCGGCATTTTCAGATCAAATTCAAGATACTCCTAAATGGCCAAAACTGTCACTTAAAAAGTTATTGCAGATTGCAACATTTGTGGTTCCCTTGAGACCACTCTGAGTTGTTAATTCAGATGGCACTCATGCTTAAAAATTTGATAACTGAGGCACTGTACACTGTTATCACTTGGCATCAGAAGACAGGTGATAAGCTAGAGTCTCAAGGAAACAATATTAATTTTTAAAATAAAGTGGAACTGTGGAAGCTCTGAAGATACAAGAAAAACACAACTGCATTTCTTTTTCAAGAGTTTTGAAAATGTAATCCTTGCTTCAGTTACTGACTTAACATCACAATCCTCCTCCACCCCACAAGTATCCATTTAGCACTTACTGTTACTCCAAGGAAGTTGGTTTCATTCATAGCATCCAGAAAAATTTTGCCAAGTTTGTGATTTGTATAGTTAAAATCTTCAATTTTTTGGTGCTTGTTGGTGGCATTCAGATACTTCATTGCCTGCTGCAGGGTCTTGGCAATCACCCATATTCCGTCATACGCATAACCATGAAATTTGCTGGATTGTCCATCACCACGCTTAGCATTGTATTCCGTTTCATACTGCTGTGGAGTCTGCAGAGGATAAAAGATTCAGTTTTATTTCCATGCTTAACATTTGACAGATTTGCATCCAAACCCACATCTGAAGTTGCACCCTTCAATTTAGAGACATGAATGACTAATACAGAAAGGTCGCCAAAATACAAATAAAGAAAGAAACTAAAATTTAAAAAAAATGTGCTGCCTGACTTACAAAATTGATGGTGAGACTGGAATGGAGATTTAGGAGAGTTTTAGGAGTTGTTTTTCCTCTCTGTCTGAAGAACAACTAACTTTATTTTGTTTTGTACAAAAGGCTTCAGTCAACCAAAGCTACCAGCATACTGGTGAGCCATAACACTACAACAGTGATCAAATCTGTTTTCCTGCAAATTAGTGGTTCAATTACACTTTACAGGATAATACAAATCAAATAACCTTTATTGATCAACTATTGGCTTAATATGAAGTTATCTAAGCTGCAATTTTTCTGTGTGTTACAAGTTCACTGTGCTCTTTATGGGGTGCCATCTTATGATGAGTGGCCTTTTTGCAAATTTGCCTTCCATGCTCACTCAGCAAGGCATGAAAGACAAAAAAAGATGAAAAGCAGCAAACTCAGGCATTTTTATTCATTGGCCATAGTTTGTATGAAATTGTCTTCTGATAAAATGGGCCCATGCCATCCTCATTAGGTTCAATAAGGCCAAGTGCAAGGTCCTGCACTTGGGGCTGGGGCAATCCCAAGCATAAATACAGGTTGGGTGGAGAATGGATTGAGATCAGCCCTGAGGAAAAGGACCTGGGGGTGTTGATTGATGAGAAGTTTGATGTGAGCTGGCAATATGCACTTGCAGCTCAGAAAGCCAACCATGTCTTGGGCTACATCCAAAGAAGTTCACCCCCTGGAGTACTGTGTCCAGTTCTGGGGCCTCTGACACAGGAAGGACATGGACCTGTTGGAGCAAGTCCAGAGGACTCTCCAGATCCTCAGATCTCTCCTATGAAGAGACGCTACAGAGAGTTGGTGGTGTTCAGCCTGAAGAAGAGTAGGTTCCAGGGAGACCCTATAGCATCCTTCCAGTACCTGAAAAGGGCCTACAAAAACACTGGGGAGGGACTTTTTACGAGGGCATAGTGTGATAAGACAAAGGGCAATGATTTTAAACTAGAAGAGGGTAGATTTAGGTTAGACATGACAAAGAAACTCTTTAATGTGAGGGCAGTGAGACACTGGAACATGTTGTGGATTCCTCATCCCTGGAAGTGTTCCAGGCCAGGCTGAATGGGGCTTTGAGCAATCTGATCTAGTGGGAGGTTTCCCTGCCCATGGCAGGGAGACAGATGAACTCAGTGATCTTTAAGGTCCCTTCCAACCCAACCCAAATAATTTTAAAATGTTAAGTATTTTATGGAAATACCACATATTTGCATATTCAAAAGACACATCCGGATTCCCCTAGTTTTGAGAGGCACAAATCACCAATGATCACCAAAAATCAGTTATTTGGAGGATTAGGTTTAAACATAAAAGTATTCTGATTCATGGCTGAACTATTTAACTTGACATGCTGCTGCATATGATATTGCATAATATAATTCAAGATTTACTGTACTTTTAACTGTAATGTTCTTAAAGGAGGAACAGCAAAGATTTGTGGCAAGGGACTTCATTGCTTCCTTACCCTGTAGGGAACTGGAATTGATTTATAAATATTTAAAGATGGCAAAACATTGGAAACATGAGACCAATCATGAGTTACCACCCCTAGAGGTATTTAAAAGATGTGTAGGTGTGGTGCTCAGGGACATGATTTAGGGATGGACCTGGTGATCTTAAAGGTCTTTCCCAAACAGAATGATTCTGTGATCTACAATGACTGTCAGCAATCTTTTTAGAAGAATCCACCTCTGTCCTGAGTGTGTCAATACTCTGGTGATACAAGTGATGGTATAATAAAATAGTAGGAGGAAAAAAATACAAACCCTTCCTGATATGGTCTTGTTCGGTTTTGAACTGAGAGGCTCAAAATCCACTCCAATATAACCTTCCATGGCTGCAAGAAGATTTTTGCTAAGACATTGTGAGGAATTAATCCAGGATTCCCACCAAAGGTTTTCATACCACCCTGGAATAATCCACTGATATTTGCTGCCATACATTTCTTCCTCATAAGCCTACAAAGAAAGAAAAGTAGAAAAGATAATAGACATTGTCATAGACTTACAGAACATAAAAATAATTATTTTCTGTTAATTTTTTTCTATTATTAATGAAATTATGGCATTATTGATGGATACATGAGCATTCTGAACAATTTAGAATAATGAATTACTAATAATGAAAACATTTTGCTTTTAATAACCCATTTATTAAAAACAGAAAAATAAAACACTGGACTGCAAAACCAGCAAAGATGAAGAGGAGCACAAATAGAATTTTGTTATTTACATATAAAAGTCTCCATAACATGACTATTAAAATAGTGGTGGGACCAGCATGCTACCACTTTTAAACAGTTATTATCACCCTAATATAATCCAAGAGACCACATAAACCAGGACAAAGTTAAACAAGAAAATTTAGATACTAGACAGCATCAAAATACAATGTTGCAAACACAAATGATGTGCCCGTGCTAAAACAGGGATGTGAAGCATTTTCTTTTGAGTAGCATGAATCAAGAGTAAATTGATAAAGCAAGCAAACTCAGTGACTTCTTTTTTCCAGTAAGAAATTTCTTAAGGTGAAATTCTATAATGTTTGAGTACTGCATACAACCCACTCTACTCCAAGATACTGAGATGATGTTTATCTCATTTCAATAGATATCAGATACATATAACAGGAAATGGGAATACTTAGTTAGTCAGGCACCTATGTTCTTGTGCCTAAAAGCTGCTCTATTCAAAATGGATATTCTATTCAATTGTGAAGAGTCTTCTAGGATAAAATTAGCAAATTTTATCTCGGATGTCTCTCTCACTATCTTGTAATTAGATATCTTTATATATATATATATTTCAGACTCTATTTCTAAGCAGCAAGTTTCATGCTTTTGGGGTCCCCATATAAGCAATACTGGAGATATAAGACATACTTGTAAGATAAAAATATCAGTTTTTAGAAATACATAGTGCAACTTTAACTGAAAAACTGCTACATCTTGACAGAAAATGATTTAAAAAGGAGGAAATTATGAGAATGCAAACAAGACACATTAGTCACTCAGAACATAACCATTTTGAAAAGCATCCCAAAGATCATACAAAAAGATACAAAAACTGAACAGCAAAACATGGAATTGGACAGCCTCCTAAATATGTTAATACCCAAATTCAAATTGGGCTTTAAATCTGTGAAGGCTATTGTAATGGTGTTAGCCCAGTTCATAAATGTATTGTGCCCAAAGCAGAGTTGTTTTGCCCCTGATTACAGAAGCTTTTGTTCAGCCAGAATCATATTTCATGCATTTGTATACAATGCTGCTTGAAAGGGCTCCTGTCTGAAACACAGTGTCTTGTACCTTATATATTAGTTATTCCACAATTCACATAAATTATTTGTCTTTCTCTTGCTGATTAATCCTACCCTTCCAGGAACACATCTGCTTTTGCCTTTCTGCCCATCTTCATTCCTGCTATAGCTAATGCAACACCACTTTCACCTGTGAGGAAAACAGCAGTCTCATCCTGCAATATTTTCTGATGTCTAAAAGGGTTTCCATTACATGATTAGGCCATTCAATACCTTTCACTTATATAGTGAATATTTTTTGACAGTTTTCAAATCTCCAAGGACACAAATTGACATAGAATATTGTTTTTTAGAGAAGGACATTCTTGTGTAGCTTCCCCTGCTCTATACTGTTTAAATTATCAATTTGTGTTGCAATAAAGTATTGGCTGTGAATTATTTTGAAATTTGGGCTGTTGGAAATATTCTGTTTGCATAAGCACTTGAGCCTGTTCCCTACATAATCTCTAAATGTTCTGCCATACAGGCTGAAAATTGAAAGTTTAAAAATAGCCAGAAATTCCATTCTGGAAACAAGGGATCATTCCCAACAAGGCTGCATCGAAACTTTCACAATCCTCCAAGAATTCTGTTTTTTTTAAAAACCAACAACAAACACTTTAAGAGCTGTCACCCCTTCATTTCAGTTCTAGTGGAATGGTGGGGCTTGAAGGGTAGCCTGGGGAAGGCAAAAGAAGGAAGAAAAATCAACTCTGCCAAAGCTGAGCACCATGATCATTCACTCATTTTTCTCGTGACAGCCCAGTTATCAGTGTTCAGGCATTTCCGTGTTTTGAGTTCCAGAAGACCTATTTAAAAATTATGTTTTGTGCCACCATTTCATTGCTGCTAAATGATTCTGCTAAATGGAGATGACTTTGATGCTTAAATGACACGGTTCCTTGAAATATGCCAACTGTTCTTGAGCTGTCTGAATGCACACAGATGACTTCTTATAATTTTTACTTTCAAAGGGAAAGATTTGTTGGCGCATGAGAGCATGGCAAAGAAGGTTTACAAGGGATTTGTACCACCAGAACATCATAAAGTACTCATATGTGTTTCCTAAACTTTCTTGCATGCTCTGTATAAGCTGCAAAACCCAGAGTTGCTGTCAAGCAGCCAAGAAAATATAATGTACATTTTCTGTCTTTTTGAGACTAATTTTTAAAAAGCTTGACATTTTTGTTTGAATCCATGGAGATGCTCGTTTGCAACAAAGAAATGTTTCTGAGAGATCTTTCTCTAAGTAGTAAATAATTACTTGTAGTTTGTATAAATGGGCCTGCAGAACCTTACCACTACTGAATTTCCATCAATATTCCATCATGTCAGCATGGACACACCCAAAATCTGACCCCTCAAAAACATTTGTAGACTTCTGAATTGTGATGATCCTCCATCTGTTTCTTATATAAGATCAACAGTATCTTTAATTCTCAGAGACTTTGCAGTAAAACTCTCTCAGCTCGAGGAGAACAGAGTCCAGTCCTTTTGTATCAACAATGCTGATTAGGTCTGACTTTAGTTATTGCTGAATGTTTACTAAAATAGCCACTTAAAGCTTATGCAGTGACCTATGCATAATAGTCATCTTCTTTAATTGTCTTCAGACAGCTAATTGGATCAGCTAGGCATCAGTCTTGGTCTGTGCATGGCTATACAGCATTATCTCTATGGCTTAAAGATAATATGTTGGAAAAATTCCCACAATAATCTTTTAAGAATAAAAATTTTCAGTAAGTTTTAACTGGGGAGATGCAATTTCATGTTAATCCAATTTGAAATAAAAAAAAAAAAAGTTTGACTATCTAGCACAGCTATTTTGATTGTTGAAGTTTTAAGTTTTGAGCAAAATATACTGATTTCTATTCCATGAAAAATACCACACTCATCTCACTGAGGTGAAAACAACATTAAAAAGCTGACTTCCCACAGAATTAAAATTGCTAACTGCTTTTGACATTAGTGTTAAATGAATAGCTAAGCTTATTTAAATCATCCCAGGAAACACCTGCTAACATTCACTTTGGTTTGAATTAGTCCTGGCATATTTTTGAAGTTTGCCACTGAATTTTATCTTTATGTGCTCTGCATCCTTTGTGTGCATGTGTGTGTGTGTGTTTGGGGATGGAAGGAGGAAATAGCCAGGCAAAATGAAAATATAAACTCCAACAAATGTCCTGAGGAAACCTCACAGCACATGATTGTTAAATGCAGACAGAAAACTGTAGCAGACTTTAAAGATTTTCCCACTTACATCAATCATTAGCAAGTAATGTTCAAGTTACAACCACAATCAGTAAGAAAAACCAAACATCTCATGCTAGTACAATAGAACCTTCCTTTAACAAACCCCAAAGCCTTTCTCTGGCTGGTCTCAGCTACTGCAAAATTTAACAGGGAATCACAAATGAAACCTGTCTGAAGATACATCTGGGAAAGGGGGTTAAAAAAATTGACATACATAAATTATTGTGCTGTTAGATATGCAACTGTAGGAGTGCATGAGTCAACAATATATTTTATGACTAATAACAAGATTACTGACATATTGTAGAGCATTAATATACAAATGACCTACTTTGAACTGCCCCCTCCTGCGTTCAGTCTCCTGCTGAAACTGTCATATAAATACATTTATATGAACCTACATACATGACCTCTCAGATTTCTTCAGGCTCCAGAAAAATCCACCTTATTATTTTTTTACACTAATGTATTTTACAATGAGCCATCACCCTTTAAATTGCTCTGAATTATGCACAATCCCCATGTTCATACCAAAAAAAGTGTTACTGCAGAAAGCTGCGAGGAGGGGTTCCTGTGAAAGGGACATCCCCCAGCTGACATCCTGCAGACACCCTGCTCCTCTGAGGATTTCTCAGATTTCTCCAGTGGCCTCACATGCACACAGACTTGGGAAAGGATTGTAGAGGAAGGCAACTAGGAACCAAGGGCAGTGGCACAAGTCTGTGTCTAACATCAGGTTGGAAGACAGCTCTGACCAGGATCCCTCTGGGAAAAGGCAGCTCAGCCTCAAGAGAGAATGAGCTGGGCTGCAGGAGGACCATTCCTTCTTTCAGGAATGGAAAAATGGGAAATTATCACCAGCTACCCGATTTAAATGCTGGAAATAGAAAGGTCTGTGTACAAAGACTGATCAAAGATGAGAAGAATGAAAAAAAAAATCTAATGCTTTCCATCTTTCCATTTCCTTATGCATGCAAAAAGATTTTGTTCCTTCTAAATATAATCTAAAATCTACTTTCCAAATGTTGCCAGCAACTGGGACAGCTGCTTGAGTATGAGTCAATATGTGCCTGAAGCACATGCAGTGCTCATTTTGAACTTCTGCCTATCCTTTCTTTGCTTGGATAGGTAACTTGGATAGGTCTCTCTAAGTGAGCACTAAAAAACATCCTTTAAAATTTAGATGCCATCATTATTGTTTTTCTATATTTATTGTGTTCTTGGCTCATGGAGGGTGAATCTTGTTATTTAGGCTAAGAATTCAATGCCAATAAAAAATTTAGGTCACTAAAAACTGACCTTTTTTTTTTTTTTTGAGCAGGTACAAATAAAAAGGCACATTTTAATCCTGCTACTTTCAACAGTAATCACATTGTATAACACAAACAGTGAAGACAGGGAATGCTGGTCTTACCCCATTTATTTTAATTTTTGAAACTTTATTTTTTATAAACTAATACTTGTTTTCATGTAAAATGTATAGCAGTCAGAATGAATGGCAGTTGTACAATTTAGCAACATTTCGAGTTGCAGACATCTTAGGGTTGCCTAGTTAGCATGGATAGGAACTGCTTGAAATTACTTCAAAGCAAAAGATGCAAAACCACATACAAGCAAGACATTACCATCAGAACACAACTTTTGGACAAGATTCAAACACTGCAGTTCCCTGTGTCTGCTGCTACATATCCAAGTGTAAGTTAATCTGACATGAAGATAAATGCTCAAGCTTGATTTGGCATTTAATTTCACTACAGGAAAGCAGTAAGAAGCAGCTAACTATGCAGTCCACACCTAGTAAAGTCAAGTACAACATAATTTATTCAAAAAGAATTGGAGCTAACCATGTGTAACCTCTTTTTAGGATATAAAACTTGACAGAGCTGAACCCCATGAGGAAATATTTATGCTCAAATATTTTGCTCAAATATTTTTTTATTCAAACGTAATGCATTCGTTATTCTGATATGCAATTAAATATTTTTACTTACACAGCAGAAAACTTTCACAGCCATTTCCTCATCAAACTGGCCAAGGATTATCCGAACATCATTACCCTGCAGATTAAACAAGATACGTGGCAGTTAAATACAGTCACAGCCTTTCCAGAAACCACTTCAGCTGGTCATTCAAATTGTGAAGAGAGTTAGCACAGATTACAGCTGCAGACAGCAAAATTATTTCAGAACTGTTCCATTTCCTATAAATTCAAGAACTTGAAATACTGCAAGAGACAGCAGCTGAGGTGTTTAAGCAATAGCACTAACAAGAATAAAACTGTAATGTTTATCTTGTCAAATATTACTATTCAGTAACACTAAACTATCAAATATTCTTTTGATCCTTTGCAAGATTTCTTCTTTTAAAATTTTGTATAATAAAAGAGGTATAAAGAAATACTTTTCACTGCTTACATGAACTAATGTTGTAAAGTTGAGAGACTGAAGATCAGCAAGATAAAACATCTTGATATTATGCCTGCTTTAGTAATATTTAAAGATTTTAGTCATACAGCATTTTCTCTACAGCCACTATAACACATTGTCAATTCCTCCTCTCCTCCTCCTTCTCACCTCAACGTATTAAAAAAAAATCACCATACTTTAAGAATCCATAACTCAAGTCAAAAGAGATAATTTTATTTTCATACTTAGAAATATTCCTAAATTCAGGAGCATGTGTATGAACATTTTTCTTCAGAACCTGAACTAGCTCCTTCTCATGTGAAAAATTGCTGCTAACCTCTACTAAACACAGAACATATAGCTTTTTATAACTGAATATTAACTTTTATTTGACACTAAAGTTGGGTTCTCAGGGAAAGCAAATTCATTTTTTTTTCTTTTATAAAATGGTTGATTAGAATTATCAATATCTCTTTCACTCTCCGTGGGAAAAAAACCCACATTATTTGGTTTGATTTTCTGTGGTGAAAAACATTTCAGTTTTAATTAAATCAAGTTATCAAAGATTTTCAATGCAGATAACTTCAATGGTTATTTACTTCTGTTCAGGAGAAAATATAATGATGGGCAGTGTAGAAAGATACTAGAATGCTTCTGAGGTTAAGTGGATGAAATCAGTATCACTCTTAGCATGGTTAAAATTGGAAAACTCATAATACACTTTCCTTATTCTAAATCTGAGCATTTTTAGTAAGCCTGCTTTTCTTCCTTTTTACTCAGTCACAGTTTGGTAAAGTAATGGAAATCTTTTGAAGCAGATTAGATTATTTTAAAATAAATCTAATGTTACATGAAAATAAGCAAACATATTAAACAAATGGCAAGAGTAGTATTAGTTTTTTCCAAGGATGATAAACAGATATAAGAATTATGTAGCAAAATAAACCCTCATCTGTTATCCCTAATTTTCACATTTTAAAAATATTTCTGGTCACTCTTGAAACTCTGAGTCTTAATTGCTTGACCTCACTGAACATAAAGAGGCAGATTTAAAATTTGGAAATTAAAAAAAAGAGTAGAGAAGTTTTGTATAAAAAATTACACAGCACTTACTTAGTAACTTAAAACTGAATAAATTATTTTTCATTTTAAAACATTATGAGGACCAATTGAAAAAACTAAAACAAAACATGTGCTGCCTCATGGTTTCAGAGCACCAGAGACTGTAGGCTGGGTGTAGGGAGAAACTCCAGTGCATGCCAAGCAATGCTGCCCATGGGCTGTGCCATGACCTTCAAACTGAAGGCACAGTGCCTCTGGGATTTGGTACCGTGCCTTGAGACCTTACTTCCATCTCATTATCACACAAACCCAAATAAATTTCCCACAGTTTTTACTACAAAGCACTACAAGAACTGTATAGTTCATCCTGTTGGGTTTTCTCTCCCCAGAAATATATATTTTTTACACCAAAAATCACTGGGCAATTACTTTGGCAAAAACAAAGCATTCAAGAAACTGGTCTTGAAATTACATTCTACAGAAGGCATAGCAGAGCCCTATTTTAATTTTGGCAGCCAATCCTGTTTTCAAACATACTTTTCACTTGTTCAGGCACCTAAGTAAATGGGTGTATTTGCTGATTTGTCCAGCTGTCAGCAGATCCCAGCTCTGAATATCTGACTGTCACAATATCTGAGTAAGCACCTCAGGGAAGTTGAGGTTTCTGTCAGGCAGGAATCTCCATTTTCAGTAGGTGAACAGATAATTTATTGTTTTTAAAGCACCCAGTACAGTAAGGACATTAACAAGCCTGTGTTCTCTAAAAGATTTGGATGGTATCCCACCACAAAGTGACTGAAAAATACCAAAATAAATGTTCTATTGCCACCTATTAAAGAAAAAGTCATGAGACCTCCACTTAAAGTATTATGGCATTGAAGATTAAAGCAAAAGCAAGTTGATTCCCTTTTTATTCCTAAGACTTAAAAGTTTTAACTTCAAAAATGTTTTTTTCCATGTCTTTTTGTGTGCAATATACTAAGCAAAGGAAAGTTTCTCTGGATATGTATCCTCAGTTGTCCCCCACATTTATCCAGGTGTCTATACTTTGAGGGGTGGGGAAAATCAAAATCCATATATGCTCAGTACTGGCCAGAGATGGATCCAAGAACATAATGCTGAAAGCAAATAAAGTGACTGGAAGTAGGATCCAGGGTGTTAAGTAGAGAGTATGGGATCTCAGGGTTTAGCTGAAAGTGAACATGCATCTGAATATATTTTTCTTTGTCCAGATTCATAAAATTACATCATGAAGATATAATATATAGTTCTCATTGGTGAACCACATATGGGAAATCGTAAAAGATTCTTCCTGCTTATAGCCATGCAGGTATTGTTTCAATGCTGTGAGATGCAGTGTTTGGAGGTTTAAGGCTTGCAGTTAAAAAAGTGGAAAGTTTAGTATTCAGTCATGTAACAAAAAAATTGCATGTCAAAACATATGTAGAAGGAAGTAATTTAGAAATGTCTGTACAATAGCTTTTTCCCTTCAACACATAACATTTTTTCCCTGTGCAATGACACGATCCTCAGTAAGCCTCTTTCCATCTCTGCTTTTTGCATCCCCTTCCACATTTTTCCCAAATTTATTTCTAAAGAACTGCATTCAACATATTAATTAAGCCTAGATTCATTGGATGCCAGGCTTGGGTTTGTTAATTCTGTCCTGCTTCAGAGACACTGAAGGTTCAAATTAATGCAACTGGACATAGCTCAAATCCATTGCTGAGATTTTATCTGGATGGACATTGAAATCCACCCTGAAGTGTTTAAGAGCTGTGGTAATTTCAGAGCTTGCAGGTCCAGATATATGTCCACATTAGAGTCCTATGCAAAGAGAGACATCAGGCACTTGATGAGGCATACATTTTTCCCCTTCAGTTACACTATTAACTGAATATCAACTAGTATGATTTCCTGGCATGGATATACTGTTCATTTACATGAACTCTTTTGGGACTGATGAAAGTTAGCACAGTATGTCTCTCTTTTAGGGATCAACGAAGTCACTTACTGTATTGCAGCAAGTGTCAAGTACTCTTTCCTTCTCATATAGCTGTAAATTGTTCAAGTAGAGCTAAAGTGTATTTGATAGAAGAGTTTTTAATTCATGAAACTAGGCAGGTGATCTGTGAGATGATTAAAAACATCCCAGAGGGAAGGCAACTCCCCAAATTGCACTTAGATAAAAAGAGCAATGTTTAGACCATTTGCCAGATGGTGAGCTGTCGTATTTACTCTTCTCAGAGATTACAGTAGCAATGTCAGCATTTAAGCTTTGCCCCCAGTAAGTAATACATATGTTCCCATATGGACTGAAGTCCAAACAGGAAAATAAAGAACAGTTACATTTCATTTACCCACAGTTGTGGTGGACTCTCCATAAAAACATGTTTTATAAATGAAGACTGCAGTACAGCTTCAAAAATTAACTTTTTCCTCTCTTCTTTCTTTCTTTCTTATAGGTAAGGATATTATCCTTCCACTAAACATAAAATGTCTTTGGTACTACTGACAACAGTATAAAACCTGAAGACAATGAGGATTGAGACATCCCAGATGCTCCACTGAGGAACAAAGCAAAACTTGTCTTCTCCACTACCATTTCTAACAGCGTCAGATATGAGGCACTCTTCAGCCTCTTTGGAGTTCCTGTACTGAAATAGGCAGCTATTTTTTTTATTTTTTTTTTGGCCAGCAGAGCTTCCCTTCTGTGATCAGATTTTAATCTGTCTTATTTCTAATGAATAACACCGGAATGTTGTATTACACAGCTTTCCAGAGAAAGATTGCTACAATATCTCATCTGCCAAGAAAAGTCAATGTCTTGGCAGATTCTTTATGAAATATCTAAATTGAACAGCTCAGATACTCCATCATATTCTCTACCATGTATCTGACTGTTAAGATGTTACCAATAAATCTACTCAAAGCTGGATAACTTTGTCATTAGAGGCATCCACATATTCTACCTTCTAAGTGCCTGGATGTCTACTTGAAGAACTTGAAGAGGAAGCCCTAACCTTAGCTACAGAATAACTGGTGGTGAAGGCAAACAAGAGGATGCCAGCTCCCACCAACATAGCACCCTGGCAAAACTTGGTGGTGCCTGCATCAGTGTTGCATGTTACTCACTGTGACTGAGGATGCATCCAAGCCTGTACCTGGCACAAAATTTAAAAATTTAAATAACTTGACTATTAGAGATTGTGTTGGGTCAGTATCCAGCCCAACACCTATACAAATGTATGGACATTCAGTGATGTAAGCAAGATTATATCCCAAAAATACCATTTGTTAACATTAATATACAACTGACTGTAGTAGTATATCATTCTTATGCAATTTTTGTTTTATTAGTCTACTTCATAGGAAAAAAAGATAAACACCATGACATAATAATGAATAATAATAATAATTTTCTCCTTATTCTCCAAACAGCAGCACATACCTTAAGCTTCTTTACACCTGTGCAAGGATCATTGGAGAAACTCTCAGTATCTGAAATCTCAATGTCTTCACCATACAGGACGCCAGTCAGATCATTCCTCACCTGTCAGAAGTCAAGAAAAAGTCAAACTCGTGAACTGAGGCTCAGTGAGGAGGAAGCAGACAGACTCTATTCATCATTGTAATGACAAGCAATGGCCTCAGCAATGATATATGCATCCATGTTTTTTTTTTCCATTTTACCCAAACTCTGGCCAAGACACTATTCTTTACCAGCATCATTTATAATCAATAGGTGTACTAGAGAAAGAACTTTACTGTGTGTGACTAAAAGGTCACAATGGGCTCCCATTTCAGCTCATGGGGATGGGCAAGTTTTATGTATTTCCAGTGTTGGGACCAAAAGCTTTCTGCTAGCCAAAGTGATGTTTTAGATTATATGAAGGGAAAAGGCTCATCAAGGCAACTCTTTATTATCTCTTTATTTAACTTTTTTATTATCTCTATTATTATATTTTATTATTAACTCTTTATTATCTATTTATTGCTCAGGGCTGATTTGAAACCACTGTCAGCTGGTCCTAGCATGAGTCAGCAGAGCTTATTTTACACCAGTTAGCAACTGATAAAGTTAATGAACTTCTCTGTGAGCTCCTCCTTTCCTAGAGTTTTCATCTCACTGTATGGGGCCACAGGTGATATGAATTGTTTAAAGGTAACACAAGCACCCACCTATCAAAAGATTTTCTCACCTGTTTTGTATGGTGGCAAGACTCTGTCCTCTTTGAGCTGCCTCATAGCACAAAGAACCCAGACAGCAAAGCAATCTGGTTTACAGATTATGGTTTTTTTTCATATGCCTACTTATAGTTTTTAGCTCTTAATCATGGCTGGTTTTCCTCTAGCCATGTGACAGTAAAACAGAATGTCACATTAATATTTCTAATAGATGAGCAAATATAATTTTAGCTGTAGATAATGTGGTTACAAACTGAAATGAAGGGAGCGGCACTCAAATTTTAATTTAATAAAGTTACCATCACATTCATTGCATTGATTGTCTTTTTAATTTGTTATATCAGAAATAAGAAAGAAGAATGTAAAACAGGGGTTTCAAATGCAGAGATAGCACAATATATGGAATAAAAATAGATGTGATATTAAATGGGAATATTTAAGCTCATAAATCATATGCAGATGTTTTTCAATTACTCTATGGGTGATAGGAATAAGGTATTATTACAATATCCTCTTACAAGAAAGACATGGACATGCTGGAGTGTGTCCAGAGAAGAGCCAGTAGGATGATCAGAGGGCTGGAGCACCTCTCCTAAGAGGACAAACTGAGAGAGTTGGGGTTATTCCATCTGGAAAGGAGAAGACTCTGAAGAGACCTTATTGCAGCCTTCCAGTATCTGAAGGGGGGATACAAGAAAGCTGGTGAAGGACTTTTTAGGATGTCAGGTAGTGGTAGGACTAGGGGAAATGGATTCAAACTAGAGGAGGGGAGATTGAGATCGGAAGTTAGGAAGAAGTTCTTCACCGTGAGGGTGGTGAGGCACTGGAACAGGTTGCCCAGAGAGGTGGTGGAACCTCCACCCCTGAAAGTTTTTAAGGCCAGGCTGGATTCTTTCCCTTCAGAACTTGTTCATGGACTTTTCAATTGAGGTATTCATCTGTATATTAATTCTTTTTTCTGAGCAACCCTTATTTTAATTCAGCCGAGGAGAGATATGACAGCCCCTGCCCAATCTGCTAGCACTTCACTACTCTGCAGCTTTCAGAGTTCTTGGGCTTTTCATTGAACTACTCATTGAAGTCCCCAAAGACACACCACATTAGATTTGGTGCCAGAAAAGCTGGAAACCTTTCCTCTTTACTGCCATAATCAGATATTGGATGTTTTTCAGATGCATCTGCTGTGGAGATTTAGCCAAAAGAAAAACGTTTCTTTCCTATTATCCCAAGATATTAGGAGCTTTATAAGAGTTTACAAGGTTTACAGTTTTTCTAGAAGATTTAAGGGATTTTTTTTTCCCCCTTCAAAGCTATGACCACTAATCTGAAAAATCTCATCTTGTGCCTGGTGTGGGGGTATTTCCATTATTTTTCATCTTTGTTTCGTATTTCCATACTTTTGTCACCATGCCCAGCTTCTTTTCTTTCTTTCTAAATATCTCACCAAATTGAAATTTGTGGTTTTCTTCCTACAGAAGTTCTTCACTTCTTTCAAACAAATTTAGCTCCAGAATCTTCTGATTTTGATTAGGGACCAGTGTCAGAATACACAAAGCCTCACCTCCATTCCTAGTCCTTCCAATTCCTTTAGCAAATGTTGCAATTTTGGATTAAATTTGTGGAACTCAGAATATAAAATGCTGAATGTTTTGTTTTGGCGGATGCTTGCAGTCTTGGAAAGTACATCACCAGAAATGGAAGCTGTTTTAGAGCTAAGGAGCAATTGTTTCATTACAGCAAGTCTGGGTAAAGAAAATTGTAAAATACCATACTTCTGCTTCTTTATTTTGTAGACTAGGGAGGAAACTGCTGAGAAAGCTGTAACAAAATTCTATTAAGCTCTGTTGTGAGTCTGAAGTACCTAAGTAAATCTTGTACCAATTTAAAATACTGGAGTACTATAATTCCATGCGGGTTTAGTCCCTCATTAGCACTTTAATGAAGGTTGTAGCTCTATATCTGTTTGTATAAATTTTATGCAATTCTAATACACTAACATTTCATCTTCCCAAAATAGGAATTACAAGACCTGACTATCAATATCTATAAAACTGTAAAGTTTGGAAAGTTTTAGTTCACGGACTGTGTGGCTGTATGAAATAGAACGTGTTTAATAGACATGTGTGGTCACCTTCAAAAATTACTGGCCTGCAAAAAAATGTTTCCCCAGCAGCAAACTGCAATGGACAGGATGGAAGAGAACTGCCTTTTATCTCTCATTCTGCCAGAACTCCTTTATGATACAGCTCATATAAGCTAAAAAAGATTTTAAAGTTTGCTATCAAAGTCTAGCTGTATCTTTTTTCTGTGAAGTGGATGGTAGCAATACTTGCCTACCCTTATAGCTGTTGTATCAAGCTCAACAATACTTGAGACACAAACAAAGTCCCTGACCCTGTGAAGGAAGACATACAGGGGTTTTGAGGAGCCAACAACTTGCACTGCCAAGGAACAAATTAATTTCTTTAATCTTCGATAAATTGAGAGTAGACAGAATGACTAAAAGGGCTGTAAAAAAGAGACCAAATTAGTCTAGACAGGACCAAATTACAACACTCATGTTCATCTGTATCAAGAAGGATGGATTTAGGTATAAAGAAAGTAAATGTCAGGGAGCAGCACTGGCCAGCTGCTCCCTAAGGAAGGGGAAAGTGAATGCAATAACAGCCCTGGACCAAGGACCTCAGCAGCCAGCAATGCAGTGAGTGGGGCTGGACAAGCTCAGGAAAAGCAGCCAATTCAAGACAAGTTCACAGAGATAAGGCTGATCAAGGCTAAAGCTGGGAAGTTCATCCCTGAGTCTGGGACAGGTTCAAGTCTGGTGAGAATAAGCAGGGTCAGACACTTATCTGTGATTTCTTAGCAGGCCTGTACCAAGCAGACAGGTCTGAGGGCAAGTCAGGAAATGGGCCCAAACCAACACATTCCATGCCAGGCATGGCTGTGATGGGCGGAGAGAGCACCAGTCACAGAACAACCTGGGGCAGTGTCTCATGGCACTGAGCTGGGCTGAAACAGGGTCCTCAGGGAGGGGAGCACTTGGGGCTGATCAGGGGCAGAAAGAGCTTTTAGTGCTTGCAGGGACCTGAGACTGATTTTAATTTTTTTTAGCATGTTTTTTGCTTCCTATATGAGCTCCACATGATGATTCTCTGCCTACAGCCTCACAAGGATAAAAAATTGTGTTAATTTTATTGTGGGGAGCAGATACTGCTCGTTTCAATTGGATTGTAAGTGACAGTACCTACTCATCAGTAGAAAATAGCTAGCATCCATTTGACCACAATATTTTACTTTTATCAAGATATTTTTTTCCCTTTTTCCCAGGAAACTAGTAAAGGAAGGCAATATTCCTGATGAATTGTTAGTCTAATGATGATCATCTGTATACAGGGGGTTACACCAACTGATGGGTTCAACTAGATTTCAGATTATTCATCTGAAGGCATGGTTTGCTGCTTTAATTCTTGCTCTGCCAGTTAGAAATAAATGTAATAATTTTTAGATTGATCATACTAATTTTCCTTTAGGAGGTATTTTTTATGACCCTTTAGTTCACTAATACTTCATGTAAGTACTGCAAGCTAAATCCTTGTTGTTCAAGGCAGTCTAAGCCTACCAGATGCTGATCATAAGATCCTTCTAATGAAGAAATACTGGTCAGACCAGATGGATTTTATAGTCACATATTTTGCTAAGATTTCCTGCTGCTGAGATTTATCCTGCGTATTTTAAAATGTTGTACTGTAGGAGATTCAGGACTGACATACAGAAGTGTACAAAACAAATGCATGAATTATAAGAAAAAATATTTTCTGATTACATGAAGAAAACATAAATCATGAGTAATTGCAAAGGACATTAAAATTTCTGGGATTAGGAAAAAATCGATCTCATCACATATGTTGCATTACAAACAAAAATAATTATTCCTATTTTCATTCTGATGAACTAAACATATTGCATTTAGAAGCTTAAGCAGTGAACAAAACTTACTTTTAAGAAATACTGTATATAGAGAAGAGAAACTGTGCAGTACTAAACAATGAGGTATGCTTTCATTGATAGATATGTCAATCAGGGTTACAAAATTAAAAGATAAAAGAGGAACTAGAACCTTATATTAGCAGAGACAACACAAAAGAAAAAGCACAGATAAACCCAAAGGAAATGGCAAGATATTTATGTATTAGTAAAGAGTCCCACTTACAGGAAAATTAAGAAGTGAAACATTTTATTGCATGAATCAGAGGTGTGTTGGATTTCCTCTTTTGTTCAACAGAAATCGGATACTTTTTTTTTTTAATCACACACTGTATGTGCTTTTCAGAGTGAGAGGAAGAGAAGGCAGGACCCTGGACTTTTACTTGGGAAAACTGTCAGTACAGGCTTTCAAGACAAATATGAAGTAGGGCTCTAGCATGTGGATGTTACCTGGAAACAAGTGCAATCATTATAAGCTTTCCAGAAGTGTCAGTGTTTTGGACTGGACTAATAGTAGTAGTAGTAACAACAACAAAAAAACCCAACAACAATAATAACAACAACACAATAAATAAAAACTGGATCTTCTGTGTGTGTGTAAATATATATTTTCCTCATTTCTGCTTGGAATGCTAAGCTGGTAGTCTATTTATGCATGACTACCACACAGATCACAACTACGTAAACACAAACCTTTATAAAGTTACATGTAAAATATACTCAAATTCTCTAAATTAGCAAAAATTCCTTTTCATGTTTTTTGTTGTTGTTTTGTTGAAGTTCATGTAATCATGCATTCTGATGTTAAACCTAATAATTGTGAGTAAAAAGGTTTAATTGGAATTTAGTGCTCTTGTGGTGAGGGGACATTAATTAGAGGTTTTTAGGTCAATGTAAAACCAGCTCAAGTGATTTGTCTGCAAAAAAAAAGATAAAATCAATCCATCTTATCAAGAGGTGGATGACTTGCTATCAGGTATTTGAAGATGCCAGCATATTACAGTGAAATAAAAATTTAGCTAGGAAAAAGAAACAGAGATCTGCACTATGATGAGGTATGGACAGGTTAAGTTCCACTTTATCTAGAAGCACAATAAAGGCCTGCACAGTAGGTTCAGCATGATTTTAAGCAGTCTGAAGAAACAAATTTCCTTCAATAAGATTGGATGCTAAGGCAAGTCAGCACACAATTCAATAGCTCAGCAGGGAGAGAAAAGTCATGGTACATTCTTTATAGGAAAAATGTATAACCTACTGCAAAGCCAGAAAGGATCCCAAAGTAGGCAAGGACTTGCAAGATAATGAAATGTGCTGTAAGAAATAACAGCAGTCCACACGAAGATTTCAGGGGCACTGATGAACAAAACTGAAGAAAATACATACAGAATATACTTCTCGTTCCTTCAATATAAAATACTCTCTGCAAAATGAAGAAAATGTGGCTCCAGTGGCTTTCAGATAAATAGGGCAACCACTCCTCTAAAAGTTTATCAGACATGACTCAAAGATAGCAGAACAAAAAGAGTCTGGAAGTTGTAAAATCATACAATAATTTATTGTATATATGCAATATTCTGAAATTCATATTGATAATAGATTAATTAATAATTTTTAAACCAATGCAAAAAGCACAAGAAATTAAGCAAGAATTTGGAAATACTTTTTTAATTAGAGCAAGTGAATGCAATAGGACTACTGAAAGTTGGTGCAAGAATTCAAGTAATTAAGATTGCTGAAATACGGAACACTTTCTCTTAGAGGGAATGTAGAGGCAGATAAATAAAGGCACTCCATAAAACATGAATTCTTGTAATCAGAACAAAGAATGCAAAATATAGAATAGATATAGTAACCTTCTTCTGACAAATTTTCATAAGGTTTTGACCATATGTTTAGACAAAAAAGAATACATAGTAAATGGAATAGAATAAATAGTAAACAGGCTTTATATTGGTGAAGTTGGTCTAGATTAGGAAATGAGAACAGAACATGGAAACTCCCATGCTACCACAGAAAAAGAATAAATCACAGCTTAGAAAACTATCATTATTTTCTTTTGAAGTACACACTATTACACCATCCTCAAAAACTCTTCTGTAGTAGTTTTCCTGTAGCAAATAGACCGAATACTGAAATAAAAATTAGGTACTCAATAACTAATTACAGTAGTACAGGTGGACAATATATAGTGCTTATTAGTAATTCTGACATATACATATATTTCAAACATTTTTTTTATTACTCAGAGCCCATTTACTAAAATAATTCTGAGCAGAATTCATTGAGAGGGATAATTGAAATAAAGCAAGTTGAATGATAATTAAAGTGTTGAAGAAAACATTACCAGTGTCAAAAGAGCTACAATTTATCATTACTATAGGAAGAGTCTTTATGCCAAATCCTCCTCGCTTACACAGAATGAAAGGAGCAGTAACATTTACATATTTAAAATCTCTCCATCCATGATGGATGAAATATTTTTTATTTCAGCATTGACTAGGAAAGGTGTTACACAGATGTTGTCCTAGTTAAGATAAATGGGCATTTCTCAGGAATGAGTAATGTCATCTATAAACAGATGTCTAAAACTGGTGAGATGAATGGCATCCTGGAAGTGCCTGTCTTTCCTTCATTAAGTATAAAAAGAGATTGGATGACTTTCAGATACAGTCACAGACAGCTGAACTGTAGCTGAATCACAGGTCTCAAAATCTAGCCCAGTCTCAAAATGAGGTTCAAGTACAGTAAACACTGAAACTTAGAAACTTCAAAGATCTTTATAAAAAATGTTCTCAGGACAACATCAGAGGACTGGGCTACTTCCCTGAATCCCTTTTCAATCTGACCATGCAACTGCTGAAAAAGAACACATGGGTTCTTCTACTTATTGGCTGGTAAAGGACACCCAGACATACAATTTCAACAACTTAAATGTCTTTTGAAAAAAGTTTTACCAACTCTATCTCTCACTCCTTTAAGCAACCTTGAACTCTGGCATAAGATGAGCTACAATGGTTGCTGTCACCTGGGGAGAGTTACAGGGTAAACTATTATTTTTGCTTCTAATCTTTCTCCCTCTCCTCCCCCCTTAGGAACTGATAATGGCACTGTCATATTTTATATTTCTGATTCTCCCAAATTCATCATGAGAGACATGACTGTCCTCTGCTGAAGACTTTAGAGCATAACCACTTTTGTGAAAAAATCCAAACAAGTTAAAAATGTGCAGAAGCCATAATTGCATTCTGTTTGGAAAGAAGGAGTTTAGAGAAGTAAGCTAGTTGACCCGTGGTAGTTAAATTAATCCTGTTAAAATATGCTATACTAACTTCAAATTACATTAACTTTAAAATCGTAAATAGAGTAAGGTAAAGCAAGATAAAGTAACAGCTCTATTAGAGGATTTCAGTCCTGTTTTCTAGGACTACTAGATTATTAGACATTATTTCAGAGTTTGGGGATTATTCCTCGGTCCTCCAAGTTTAAGGAAAATACAGAAACCATATTAACCAGTTTTTTAATATTGAAAAAACCTTGCAGCAACATTTCCCACAATGGTGTATGACTGTTATTTCACACTTTATTTACTTCAGAATCCTCAGAAGGATGCCATATGGTGGTGATAATTTACTGTACTTTAGCGTCTCAGTTTGATTCACATATTTCCTCCACTGAGATTTCAATTGTCAGCTGAAGCTGTACTCAGTTACCTGTGGAAAGTCCTTCTAGAAAAGAAATTTTCCCCTGGCTCTTGTACACATCTTTTTGAACCCTTTAATGCCTTGCTTAATTGCTCTTGCACTTTCTCTTCTCCTTTGGCAGATTTCTGAATTTTTTTCCTTCTAATATCTTTTCCTAAAGCCTTTCAAATCAAAGTAATTCTTGGTACATTTTATATGAAGTCCCTTATAAATAAATTCTGCCCATTATTTTACATTGTTCTGAATGAGATTCTGAATAGAAACTGTGCTGCCTCTTGCCATATTGTCTTAAGAAGCCTTAGTATGGTTGCACTCATTCTTACAGCAATGAAGTTATAAATACCATGGTGGCATTTTTTCATTCAATTTGCTTTGCATTTTCTTTTCTTACAGAGGAATCCTCTGGGGCCACATTAACACAATTTATTTGATTTAAGAAATTAAAGCCATTATTACGCATGACTGGAAAATGATACAAAAATAAAAGCAGTTTATCAGTACTGTCTGAAATGTCCTACGTTCAGTATGGAAACCAGAAGACAAAATTTTTTAGGTTACCTGAGAATTATTTGAAGTGTTTTATCTTAAAATTAAGCAAGAAGTTTTGTTTTGTTTCTTGGGGCAACTTGTCGGCAATTTCAAGTGGTGAAAATTATGTTTATTTATGACTGGTGATCATGTCCTTGACCATGTGTGCTAATACGTCCACTGTTGCGGCCCTATTCATTTTAACATTGTGCCTGGAATCCACAGAACACCTGGAATCAGACTTTACCCTTCTGTATCCCCACATGTACTAAAAACAAGCTGGCATGAAAAAATGTTCTGTACCTTCATAAGCATATGTACTGCTTTATTTTAGCTCTCCCACAGAGCAGAGAACACACATGGAGGAATTAAGGGTTACGCATTTGACTTCATCAGAACTGAAAAATTTCCTTAAAAATGTATTCTATCTATTTCTGAGTTTTAAAAACATCCCATGCCATTTGTTACATGTTTTAATTGCTTGGAAAGATTATACCTTTTAACATTTTTTTAAGAAAAATGTAACACAGTACCCTCTGTCATTAATCTCCCTGCTCTAAACAAGGGACAAGCCCATGGAATAATCACAACTGCCCATAGCAAGCTCTGTTCTGGCAATTAGAAATCATACTGGACTGGCTCTCAGGAGGAAGGCATGCATTTTGTTTAGATGAAGTTCTCTTTCATAGAACATTTCTTTTAAATATGTGCAAGCATGTTTAAGTTTAGAATTGTCCACCCTGCTAATCTGAATAATTCTCTAAGGTTTCATCTATTTAATAATTTTTAGTCCTCAGAGACTTTGGTAGATAATATATGGAAAAAGGTCATTTCTGTAAAACTAGAGGTACTCTAAAACACTGAAGTGTATGTGGAATGAGAGCTCTTAATAAACCACTGCAATACCTCCACAGGAAACATTTAATCATTTCTACTGAACATTCATCACTAGTTCACGTGAATAAATACTTTAAATACAATCCACTGACATCAAACCTGATTCTCCTCCACATTATATGAACACATCAAATTAAGGGGAACACAAAATTTACTACTGATACTTGGGCCTAGGTAAAACAAAGGAAGGAGGAGAATCCTCCCTCTTTCTGTCCCATTCCAGCTCCCTAGATGAGCAGATGATGTGATCCCTCTTAGTATGGTCCCAAAGGAGAAGAGAAATTAAAAAAGCAATAATATCTTCGTGCATCTCTTAGTTTCCTAACCTTCCTCCAAGCTGCTACTGATTTAATAGATTAATTTTCATCTTTAAACAGGAAGTGACATGCAAGTGCCTTCATACAGTGTCACGATTTAAAAAAGAACCTACTGGAATTCAATGGGACACTTCACTAGGGCTGCTTATCCTAGTGAAAACAGTGATATGCAGGAGCAGTGCAACTACCCCCATAGAAGCTATGCTGGATTCAAGGGGTACATGGATCAGATAAAGGGTGGAGCCCTTACTATTTATATCTGTGAATTTCATGATGCATAAGCATAGTTTCTCATGTCAGGGCTCTCACAAAAACGATTAGTGGATTTTCTTGGGTCTATTAATAGAAAAAAGGGGTGACAAGAACCTCATTATATAAGACAGACAAAAAGCCTTGTGCTGAAGTTTATGGTCTATTGTGGGCATTTCCAAGGTATTTTTCAGAGAGGCATAAATATGCTCTGCTCAATTTTTTAAGCAACCATCAGGAACTTCAACCTGTATATAACCACACTGACATGCAGCAGAGAACTAACCCTAACATGCTCTGTCTCCACAGCAGTGTTCTCTAAATTTTTTTGATCATGCAATCCTATTAGTAAAAATTTCTAAGCATGTATCTTCCATGCATGCATATGTATTTTTTAATAAATTATACACCTGTTCTTACTACTATATTAATATGTTATCTTCATTATAAAACATTTACAAAAATAGAAATGTAAAAGAATTAGAGTGGTTTAATATCCCTCTTTATTTTTTTAAATTTTGGTTTAACACTTAGTGATACAGCAATTTTAAAATCTGGTTCTTAGTTTATTTAGATACTTGGTTTTAATAGCTGCTTGCCACAAATAGTACTCCACAAAGATATGTAGATCCAAATGGATCTACATTGCTGGCAACGGTAACTAAATCATGATACTAATTCTTAAGTCCCATCCATTAATTACACAAAGGATTTTGTTGAATTTTGGCAATTGGTTCTTCAGAAGATCCTGCAGTTTTATATATTTAACACATAGGTTTAAAACCCACTGAAACTTTTGGGAAGATTTTTACCATGCCAGAAAGTTCAGTTTCCATGGTTTTTATCTGTACAGATATGAGAGTATTTATTAGGTAACTGTGTTGCATCTTCTTTTGCAAGGAAGCCACAGAACAATCAAAACATTTCTAAACATCTGTTTCCAAGCAGCTCTCTCTATAGCACAAGTTTCTTCTGAAAAGAAGTGACTTTTAGACTTGTTAAAGCATCACATACAGATTGAAAAGACACATGTTCATTTTCTTGAAAATATCTACTGTGAACCGCTTCTTGTTCTCACGGACAATGTCAGCAAGCTCAGAACACTTGAGTTTTGGTCAAAGAAAAAGATGTAACTTCTTTGACAATTCTTTTAAGCACCCCACCATAATAAAACCAGTGAACTTCTGGGCTACAAAAGATTTTTACGGTCTCCTGATGTCATTACAGAGTATTGTAAATATTCTACTATTTGAAGGCCTTGTTTTTACAAAAGTAACCACCTTGATAACACCTTGCAGCAAGTCAGGCACTTTCAGCTCCAACTTCTTTGCCACAAGAGCCTGACAACGCCTGACACAGCGAAGGAAGTTCAGATGTGAAGGCAGCTCTGTAACCTTACCCTGGAATACATTTTTTATTCCAGTCAATGTAGCTACTTGATTAGTGGTTATGCTTACACAGTTTTTCCATTAATACTGCTCTTACTAAAGAAGTTAATCACTGTTGAGAATGTATCTTCTCCAGTGCACCTTTCATTAAGTGGCTCACAAGAAAAGCTCTTCTTTGTCTATTTCATTATTGAAACAGAATCCAGGAACCAGCATAAGCTGAAACATGCCAGAAATATCTATACTTTCACCCAGCTGCATAGCAAATCTCCCAAGCTGTGTGAATTGTTCTACTATTTCTTTTATCAACTGTTTAGTAACCTTTCAACATTTCTGCACATCTTCCAACAACATTTTGTTGACAACAGAATGGATTTCAGGTTGGCATCATATTGTTTTATATCCCTTGTTTCAGCCACAGCTGGAAGAACAGTTGTTTCTGCAAATTTGGCTTTTGGTTTTAAGTTAAAAATCTCAGAAGATGGTCTCAAACATTTATCATTATGTTTGCTTACATCCGGTATTAGACATAATCATATTTAAACATCACTGAAAAAATTGTACAGGTTTCTCTTCATATTCTGGGTACTTAATTTACAATGTCTTTCTAATCACAATGGCTTCATACACTACCAATAGCTAATGCCACAAGGCACAGTATACCTTTAGGGAGAAGTTATATATCTATAAATCCATATTTCAAATGGTTTTCATGATAATTTTATCTTTTTATTTTTTCACTGTCCTGTCAGTTCTGGTTAGCCTGTCATTGTTTTTACCCATCACATGGCAGTAGGAAATGTGTCAGCTCTGCCATTTTCTTATTGTATGTTCCTGCTGGCATTTATCAGTATAATCTTCAATCCACAGTTTCTTTCTTGCAGGAATCTTTTTAAGCCACTCGTCCATTTTGTAGTTTTGTAAAAAACTCGATAAAATAATCCATAAATCAACTTAACTGTACTCCTGTAAACTGTAATACATCATAATATTCTAAAAGTGAACAAATGAGTGAGGATGCTGCTGTCAACCCCTCCACATTGTGGAATATCTCCTCTTTCCTCAGGGCACCTCAGGAACCCTACATGACTATTGATGTATGGACTGACTAAATGCATAGAATCTGAATATTAAATACTAGTAAAAATTCATTTCTTCCTTATTTTTTTAAGATAAAATTAAATATAATTAGAAGTTCAAATATTTTCTTCCTTTGTCATGCACACATCCCAGGGCATTGATCCCCTCATTTGGAGACCACTACTCTATTGGGTCCAAAGCCTCATCACAGATAGCTTGGCACAGTTCAGAGTTTGCCAGAATCCATCTGGCTTGCAGCATGAATTGAAGGCAATCTGTGCCCACCTGCAAAAAGACATACACATATGCTTAAAGTACGTGGAGTCCTTACACACTCCTCTCCCAAGATTAGAGATAGCAAATTCTATCTAGTTTTTCCACTTAAAGCAATGTGAAGAAAAACATCAAAACTTAGAGGAAAACCATAAGATTGATTTGCAATTTGGAAACTAACTGTACAGTAAGAGTTCTAAAATGGATTAAGACAGAACTGAATCATGATGATACAATCCGTACATGATAAATAACCTACTTAAGGAGATTTTCTAAACTCCAATCTCTTTAATCTAGTAGACAAAAGTACACAAGATATAGTGACTGGAAGTTAAAGATTAAAGAAGACATGATTTTTAATGTATCAGGCTAGCCATCAGGACAGCAACAAAGCATATGGAAAATTTCCCAGCCTTCTGAAATTCATTGAGCAGGGAGCTTATGAAAAGCTTAGTGGAAGAAGGAAGTTTATAGAACATGGAAGAAAGAATTGACAACTTGGGAAAATTACAAGAATGTTGCAAAAGGATGAGGGAATGAAACAAGAAAAGCCAAGGCCTCTTTGGAATTAAACCTGGTAAGGGATGTCAAGGTCAGTAGGAAGGGTTTCTTCAAGTGTACTGGAGGCAAAAAGAAAACTAGAGAAAATGTAGGCCTACTGCTGAGGCAGGTGACAGAGGATGCAGAGAAGGTGGGGTTACTGAATGCCACCTTTGGTTCAGTCTTTATTGCTCAGGCCAGCCTTCAGGAGTCCAAGGCTTTGGAAGTAGAAGAGACAGTCTCGACAAAGGAAGACATTCCTTTAGTTGAGGAGGATGAAGTTAGAGATCAATGAAGTAAACTGGATACCCACAAGTCTATGGGTCCTGATGGGATACACCTGTAATGCTGAGGGAGCTGGCAGGAGTCACTGCTGGGCCACTCTTCATCATCTTTGACAACAAGAGAGGTGCCTGAGGACTGAACACAAGTCAGTGCCCTTGTGGCCAAGAAGGCAAATGGCTTCCTGGGGTGCACCAACAAGAGTGTGGCAAGCATCTTGAGGAAGGTTATCTTCTTCTCTACTCCTCCTTAAAAACATTTAATTGTGTTTAACCCTGTTGTTCTTAAGCAAATACATCAAGCAAGTATTAAAATCCCATTATGTTCCATACTTCAGTCAGAACTACCTGGTTTGTTGGTTTTATTTCCACTAGACTGCAATCAATGAGAATACCTGCCACAACACAGAAATACTCTATTGTGATTTTCGGTAAGGGACTAGAGGCAAGAGAGGCCAGAGGAAGTGCTGAGAGGCTAGCATCTGGAAAAGACAGATTAAATGTTGATACCTGTGTCCTGCTGTGCTCAGAATTATGGAACTGGTAAATTATGTGCCCATTCCTGAAGCTGAATGGGGTATTTAATTTTCCAAACTACTTCTAAGCATCTTATAGCACAGATTCTACAGGTTCTGAGCACTTGGAGCCAGACCACTTCACCATCAGCTTTATGGCAGTTTCTGTCTGGATTGCCCCTAAAATCAGAAGAATTGTTCCTTGCAAGAAAAGCAATATTTAACAATGTATTTGTGGAAAGCACTCCTCAAGCTGCTTAGGGCCCTCTTCATCTAATCCTTATCCTGACTGAGTGGTAACAAGCTCAGACAGTATCACCCCTACTCACTTCTCTGACCGCCAGAATCTCATCCAGACTTTCACCCCTCCAGTAGAAGAGATCTGCATGTCCAAGCTGCTCCTTCACAACAGAGAATGGTCCAATCCTCCTCACTCTTTGCCTACCTGATCATAGTCTCCCTCCACTAGTTTGAGTTAGCCAGTGGAAAGCAGTAGAAATCTGGAGAGTATCAATTTTTTTCACTATTGAGACACCTTGACTTTGGGTGAGAGTGGCCCACAGGCTACAGAGGAAACTTAGATTCTTAGCTTAGGCTAGACACCACTGCTTAGGTGGCTAATATAACATAAATTGACTCCCAAACCCACAGCAACTCCTGTGAGCAAAGGGTGCACTCTACCATGAGGAGTCAATTATGTTGGGATGCTCTCAGCTCTTCATTACAGCTGAAGCTTTACACAAGTGGTACGCCTTCAGTACAGTGAATATTTAAGAGGAACAAGACTGAATCTAGTTTTCTGTACACCTTTATATGAAAGATGGAAAAAGGTCTGGTTTACCCAGCCTATGTAGAATCAATCTTTATCTATTAAAAAAAAATTTCCTAAGGGTATTCATAAACAATATACAGGAATCCTGTCAGAGAAAGGCTCACTCAGAGGTAAAATTAAGAAGGTAATGGCACGTATTTTATTTGGAAAAAAAAAAAAAAACAAGTTATGAAAAGCATTTTAAGGAATCAAAATTTAAGCGTAGCAAGGTGGTCAGGGTGCAGGCATTTCTTTAATTTTGTATTTGTAGAGCTGCACAAAGAAAAAGGCATTCCAAGAGAAGAGAAAAGCTGGAAACAACCAGTTTCCAAATGAAAGGGTGTTGACAAGTTCTTGGTTTTTGTCTTTGACAAGCATTTTCCTGAGGTGTCTAATATTCAAATAAACAAAATTATCCATAAAACCATGGGTGATGGAATCCATCACAGAAACCTTCACAGCAGATATAATGTTTTTTCATCACAGCAAGCTGCAGAAGCAAAGAAAAGCTGGTCTGAGGGCAGACCTCAGGACTGATTGCAGAAGACTGACAAGGGTAAGGCATAACACGACTGTGTTCCACCAGCACAAGAGCTAACACTTTTGAGATCATTAGACCTGACAGAGGCAAAAAATGAGATTTTTACTAGGCTATAGGCAAATTAGTTTTCTAGTACATAAGGACATCGTAGAGGCTGAAATTTAAAAAATAAAGCTAAAGTGAGGAAAATGACTGGAAAGCAAAAGAAGAGCTAAAGGCTACACAAAATACTGCAGCATATCATAATCAAATTTAAATTCATATATTTCCCTCTTCTCCTTCTCCCAGGCATACCATTTCAGTGTGATGCAGACAGCCCTACAATCTCTGGCATTACAAGGAGTATAATTTTTCAGTGTAGTCAAAGAAATATATCAAAGCTGGGAACTTTGCAAGCAACACACTGCATGAGCATAGTAATTTGGATTAGTGGTAGCCTAGGGGGTCTCTGAACTCTTACTAATTCTTACTGTGACTATCAGGACTAGGTACAAAACCCTATAGTAAAAATGCAGATTTATATAATTTGTTCTATGCATTTTCAAATAGAGTTTCCTCCTTTATACCTTCCTACTAGTGACTTTAATGCTGGTATAAATTTCTGTTTTGCAGTCATAGAGAGGGATGTCTGTCAAGGTTCAGTGTTGGGACAGCCAATAAACCAATGTCAGATGCTCTATTAAGCCTTCTCCAGTATGTGAAGAGAAAGACAATAAAGCATAGAGACTTATGGGTTGGAAAGTAAACTGCAATAATAATTATGAAAAGCAAATAATGCAAAATATACATATATATGTACCATATATATGTACACAAGACCAATATTGCACTCCTGCCAATGATGGTCACATCATCATTAAGCCTGTAGGACTGCCCCTGCAGAAAATCCTTGATTGGGCTCCCACACTCAGCAGCACACAGGACCTGGATTCAGGAGCACAGAGTTTGGAATCAAAGGCAGAAGAATGGATGGAGTCCACCCAGACCACAGACAAAGAGAATTTATCCCTCATGATCCCCCAGCTTCATATTGAACTTGATGTGTAGAGGATTGAGTGCATCCTTAGTAAGTTTGGGTCACCTGTCCTTCAGCAAGAACAGTGCTGCAGATTGGACCCAGCTGGAGAAAATTAGGTTTGTTACAGCTGCCTAATCACTTTTATGCTTTCCAGCTGAGCAGGTGGTGCTCCAACCTGGCTCTCCTAAAACTTGTTCTAATTGTTAACTTCAGAAAGTGCAGTCTTAGAAGAGATTTTACTTTTAAGTAAAATCACTAAATAGAAAATTGGTTCTGTTTTAACTGAAACCAGGTCAAAATCTGGAAAAGACACGTGGACATCTTAATGAAGCTGGGTAATGATGAAAAATGGCTCGGAGGAAATGAAAGGATACACTTTCATTGATAAAGGTGCTGCAACTGGGTTCTGCCACCACATGCAGTTTACAATTAATATCTCATACACAGAATCCCTGTAGATAGATGTATATGGTATAACTGGTATGATATGGTATATCTCTACTACATGTGACCTCAACAGACAGCAGGATCACAGAAGGGAAGGCTTCAAGCTGGAGACATGAAAAGATTAACAAGTGTTTAGCATGCAGCAGTTGGGGAGAGTAAATTCTAGGTAAAACATTTCTACTTCATTCCCATGTGACAGCAAACAAGCCTTGCTGTGCCCTGTGCTTAAAGGCAAGAGAAACTGTGGGGCAGTATGGTTCTAAATTGAATAGGAGGTCTGGTTTGGGGCTGGATTCTTGTTTCTGTAGGAAGACACAGTTTCAGTAGTTACCATGCACAGCAGACTGATAACTGCAAACCATAGTTACCTGGCTCCTCTACAAGCACTTGCAGAAATGCTTTTTTAAAAAATGTTCTTTTTAATTTACTTAGGAAAGGTAACTGCATCCTAGGGTATGCAACTAAGATTGCCTAACAGTCCTTGATACCTTTTTGTTTTGTCTTGCAAGTTGCATGTGTTCACAGATTATTACTAAGGGAGCTTTGGCCTGTCCATTAGGAGCTATTAATGCCATATATCATGTGGTCTCTCATGGTGCAGTGTTAGTGTCTCTTAGTAACCCCTGTTTAGACTGGGGATACAAAATATGTCAGAACAAATCTCAACCATGTCTGTATGCTGCAAACAGAAGCACAAAGATGTTCCTGCTCATGTCACATTACTAACTGTGCATATCTAAAGAATGACTACAACAGTCTCTACAGGAGAAAGACCAACATCTGCTCATTTTTCATCACCTATACAGCTGCTCAATGGCCATATACAGGCTGAACCCTAAAAAAGTTTTGTAAGTAAAACCTTCTCTACAACACTACCTTATTCTGTTCTGTAAGCCTCCTCTCTTTAGTACGTGTGTAATTTGCAAAGTGAAGTACAGGGCTTCACCACCCACCTCCCTCCCCCAGAACAGTGCAGAGCAAATATAAGCATTTCTTGTTATGCATCTGTTTAAGAGCATCTGGACACATTCCTTGTTTTCCACCTACACCATACCCTTCTGGAATGGGCTGCATTCCCATTTATTACAGTAGCAAAAGTACTCGTAGTTACTGTCAGAAAAGAATGCAGATATCTGCCACTGTGCTGATCAGGGCTCTGTACTGGCAGTAGGCTGATGGGAGTCTGAATTCCTTTTAGAGGACTCAAGGAAAAGGGAACAGAAATAAGAATTTTTAATTTCTTAGAGTGTTCTAGAAGGAGATGCTTAAGCAAAAATATCATAATTCACACAAGGAGCTTTCTGAGAGAAAGGATTAAATAGCTTCCCTTTAGCTTTTGAAGCATAGAGAGTAGAACCCTGGAGTCCAGAAAATTATTCAGGGATGTGAGTCTTGTACAGAAGTCCATCTCTATAGCTCCAGAGGAAGACTGGAAAATGGCAGGATTTATTCTACATGGAAATCTTAAGGCTGTTGGCTATCTTCGTTAGCTCTTTGGTCTGTGCTTTCACCTCTGAATTTCATTTTGGGAATGCATCCAAAAGTGATTTATACACCACTCCATCAACTGTGTGAGTAGGAAGAACAACTAAACTACACAGTTCTTGGCACTAGGAACAAGAAGCCTGAACACTTTCAGAGACCTTCCTTCATGAGCCTCCTTAAAGCTTCCTCTGGAATCAAAGCAAGTGCAAAGAGCTCAGGAGATGAAGCTGAGACAGCCACTGGAATAACATTTTTAGTAAATTTAACTACTGTTTAACATGCATGTGATTTAGCTTTTGACATTTACAGAAAGGGTTGTCTTAAGTTCTCTTAACTGTCCTCTTTATCACAGGCAAAGTTTAGAAGTGTGTGTGCTGGAAGAACTCATGCATTCATTCAGCCAGGACATACTAATGTAATGTCCAAGCAGCTCATCTGATCTGGACTTAAAAAGAGGCATCTGGCAAAAATTGTTCATAATGAACTTATAACATCTTCATCTGTATCTTCAGTATCATAATATTATGATTTATTACAATTATGAAATTTAAGATTGAGATTGACTAATTCTGTATTTTCTAACAAAAAATCTTTTTATTCAGTAAGTTCTCAACAAAGTAATGGAACACATTAAACAAATTGAAAATCTTAACATGCAGAAGGAACTCACGATTACAATTCTGTTCCATCAAATGTAGGAAAGAACAGGGAAAGGAAATTCATGTTAAGAATGGAGCGTGTCTAAAATCCACAAGAACTCACTACTTAAAGGGATTGCCTGGTATAAGAAAATGCTTGATACACAGATTAAGAAAATCCACACACGGGAAGTCTCTTTCTATGCTGTAGGCTATGAAACATTTCCGAGAATCAAAACTTAAACGTGTAATAAAATATTAAAAGCTATAGCTATAATGTTCCAAAGGGAAAGAGTTTAAATACAATTACAATTAATTACAATTTCCATTGTATTGTGATCATTTTTGCAAAGAATAAAGGAAATTAATAATGAGAACACTCTTTCACAGCACGCAGAAATACCTAGGTCTACTATGTGGCCCACACCACCTTGAAGGTGAACAAACTTCTCAAGAGCAGAAAATGTTTGTTTTTCATGCTCCCACCATACAAAATCTGCTCTTTGAGTGATGTACAAGAAGCCTCCTCGAAAGTGAAGTTCCCACTTTTCCAAAGGACATGAGAACAGGGAAAGTTACAACCACAGAGTCTGAATCTCTGCAATGGAAATGAAGAATGCAAATGGAAGATAAGGTTTGGACAGATGAGCTGATTCACTGCACAGTGGAATGACCACTAAATCAAGTGCAACAGAGTAGGCAGAAACCTGTGGTTGAGCATAGGGGAAGACAGGACTGCCCCTTTCATCAGCAGACTGCAGTTAAACAGGAGTAGCTAAAACATGAGACTGCACTAGATGCCAAAGTATATGCAGATCAATCTGCCTGCTCCAAATTAACAAAGACTGGCCAGATGTTAACAGCTTCATTTTTATTTCTCTGGGAGACAGCCTGCCTCAGCCATATGCTACTGAGTGATCCACATCACCAGACTCACTGGAGATCTCCAGTACAGCACTGTAGTGAAGATAATCAGGGAATGAATGGTACTGCATTAATGACAGGCAGATATATATGTTTGGAGGATGACTGAGGATATGTGGAAAAAAGAAATCTTACAATACCATTAATCCTTACATAGAATACTTTCCTTTTTTTCTGTGGAGTAAAGTAATAAAATTAAAAGAATGCAGAATTGTGACTCTGTGACACTACATATGTTGTCCTATGTTTTGAGATTTGAAGTCTAAGAGGGATGACTCTAATGCCTTTTCCTAAATCCTTTTCTGAGGGAAAACGTATTTCTCATCCTGCAAAGGTTCCAGTCTCCTTACATGCCACAAGAGGTTCTGCAACCTGCTGAAACTCAACCCTCAATCATCATATAACCATCTAAAATCAAGAATGAGTGAAAAAATGGTATAAATTTGGGTTGGATGACACCAGAATAATGCAGACAATCACAGTTCTTAGGAATATCTTAGAGCATTTTAAAAAAGCAAAACAAAACAGTAAAAAAAAACAACAAACAGTAAAGAAATGTATCCATGAACAGACAACACTGAACAAAACACAAGAACAATTAACAATTGTTCACATATCCTGAGCTAATTTTAGCTTTAATCATTTAGAGTGCAAGTGATAGGAGATAGATAAATTATTTAAACTGAAGTCAAGGGAAGGACCCAGTCCTGCAAATGCTAACTTCAAGCAGTTTAACATCTGCTCCAACTTCTTCTCTTTAGCCCTTGTGGATCACCTTTCACAAAGAATGGATTCTGTTCTCTTCTGGGATGGTTCATCATTCCAAAGGACGTTCCATGACTTTTGTCAGATTTAATTTTAAGGTCTTAGCAATCAAGACCCTGAATTTTGATAAATTGTTTTGGAAATGGTTACTTCAGTGAAGTGAGCTTATTCTATTCTGATTTGGATAACATCATATGCTCCTACTACTCATCTACATCAGGTGCATAACTGTGTCCCTCTTAAAATTTGCACTGCACCATCGATTTTAATTTGAAAATATCCTCCAACTGCCTGATGAATGGAAGATAATTAGATACCAAATCAAAACTATGGTGCTTGGGGAATTCTTAGAAGTTAAATCACTGTTTAGAACCACATTTCATCCTTCTATTATCATTTTGTAAAAAAGCAAGCCTCAAAGCATAGCAAAACCCAAAACAGAACTAGGACAATACTGTGGGATAAGCAATAAAACTGCAGTGTGCAACACTAACATCTGTTACAACAAATACTGTCTTGAAATATTTTTTTCAATGTAGTCTAGGTAGGATTTATTTTCTTTGAGTCTGGACAAGTCCTGATTTCATTAAAAGGGATGATTTTTATATCAGATCTATAAGGAAGCTACTTAGTTATACAATTTCTCAGCCACAACATTCGAGAGGTAAAGAAAGATTATTCGATTCCTTTATCTTGTGTTGCAAATATCAACCAACCACACATGCACAGTATAATGTTTAAACATCAGTGAATGGTGAGGAGTACTCCAAAAAGTTACAAAGTTTGATTTGGTTTTGTTCAAGACACCTGAAGTTCAAAAATGAATATACAGGGTGATAGTGAAGTGTTAATGTTCAGTGCAAGGTGAAACAACCATAGAATACCACTGCATAGATCTAATTCTCTGCAAGATGATGTTGTTCTAGCCTCTTTTTGTTCGGTTGGTTTTGAAAGGCTAATTCAAAAACTTATTAGGAAATAGAAGAAAAGGTGAAAAGCATCAGGAAAGTACTGCTGTCATAAGAAAAAAAAATTTTCTAGCACAGATGACATTCACATAAAAGGCCAAAAAGACACTTGCACATGCCTCTCAGAAAATTACATCAAGGGACCACCTATATTTTATATGTGTAAACGCCTTCCTGTCAGATTCTGATATGTCTCACTGAAAGAAACATCTCACACTCTTCTCTTTTGAATTTCTGCAGTGATTCTTCCCCCTTAAACCACTCAAACATTAGCAAAGATAACAGTTTCCCATTTATAGGAAGAGTATCCTGTGGTATTACCAAAAGTCACTTTCACAGACTGCCTTTCTGTGAAGCTCATATTGTATCCACTTGAATTATGGAAAACACAATTATAAGACAGAAGGAGGGAATTCATTCTGCTCTGCAAGCTCAAGAGAATTTGAAGGACGTTGTTCCTAAGATTTTGCTGCAGAATCAGACAAGAACAGGGAATAAGGAAATGTGAAGGAAGATCTCGGGCACGCCTGTGCCTGTAGATCTGCTTTGCAGGACAATTTAGAAACCAGAAAGAGGACTGATTCTCCATATTTCTGTCAACCAAACACCACTGGAATGATCTTTGGGAAAAGAAGATTGAGGCTTCTTAAGATCAGGAACCTGAATTAGGAAAAAAGCCAAGCAAAAATTCTTTTCTTCATAATGTATATAGTTGAATTAAAAATAGGCTATGTCGACAGCATTTTTACATCAGTAATACACAGTTTTCAAGGTATACATTCAAGCTTGGTGGAAATTTGTTTTGTTTTCTTTTCTTTTAAACCCTTGAAAGAAAAATAAAAACACCTCTGTTTGATACAGTATGTATTTCAACAAATGCTTAAATAATATTTAAGGCCATATTGAGGCATCTCAATCATTCTTCAAACACAGGGAAAAAAATAGACTATGTCAGTAACCGTCCAGTAACAATTAAAACATTACTGTTGCCTCAAAACCTTCAAATTAGCATTCAAAAGAAGATCTAGTAACTTGTAGTTTTTTCAGTTGCTTTTTATGTATTATTAAATACTTTTCAGAAGTTATCTACTTATTTTGTCCTGACTTGCCATGGTTTAACACTGAGTGGGCAATTAAACAAATGACAGATGCTCTCTATTAATCCCCCTCTCCTCCCTGATAGAGAAAGGAGACAATAAGGGAGAGAGACTTACAGACTAGAAACTAAACTACACAGCTTTAATGAAACAGTAATGATGAAAGAAGAAAAAATATTAAATATATAAAAATATACATAAAAGTGATATGACATTCCTCCTCTCTTCCCCCCAGTAAGGCTCACATCATCACCGAGGCTGCAGGGCAGGCCTGGAAAAGTCCCAGGATGTACTCCTGGAGTCAGGAACATACAGACTAAGGAGGACAGGGATTGGGACCACAAGCAAAGGAATAGACAGAATCCTCCCAGGATGCCAGACATGGGCAAAAGAAGAAGAGAAGATGAAGGAGCTTGACACTTGTGATCTCTCAAATTTATACTGAATATGATGCTTATGGGATGGAATATTTGGTTTGGTCAACTTTGGTCACCTGTCTGCTCCCATGCCCCCTAAAGGAGGGTGTGACCCCTTTATTCCCTTTCTCTTTCTGAAGCATAAGACATTCCTCAGAACTAAGCAGTGGCCTTGGTTCTGCACACCCTTCTCTAGCTGTAACTATAAACATTGAGAGTTATCAGTCCTAGAAGCAGACACTGAGAAACTTGCTGTTAATTTCTGCAAGTGCAGCTACTTAGAAGAGACTTATCTGGAAGCAAAATAACAAGACAGAAAATCAGTTCTATCCTGGTCCCAATCAGGACATGACTAGAGTAACCAATGTCAGGAGCAGATTGCTCCTTCTCCCAAAGCAGCTGAGAGGATGGAAATGGGAAAAATTAATGGGTGGAAGTAGGATGAGAAAGACATAGCAGAAAGAGATATTTTCATTGTGTTAACAGACAAAAATATTGAACCAGCAAATGGAGAAGGAGGGGGGGAAAGAGATGCTCCAGGTGCTGGAGTAGAGAGTCCCCTGTAGCTCATGGTGAAGACCCTGGTGAGAGAGGCTGTCCCCCTGCAGCCCATGGAGGTCCAGGGTGCAGCAGGGCAGATATCCACCTGCAGTACATGGAGTACCCCATGATGGAGCAGGAGTCCAAGGATGCCCAAAGGAAGCTGTGACCCTGTGGAGAGTCCCTGCTGAAGCAGGCTCCTAGCAGGACCTGTGGTCCCATGTAGAGAGGATCGCATGCTGGAGCAGGTTTGCTGACAAGACTTTTGATCCCATGGGGAAACCATGCTAAAGCAGTCTCTTCCTGAAGGATTGCACCCCATGGAAAGGACCCATGCTGGAACAGTTTGTGAAGAACTGGAGCCTGTAAGAAGGACTCACATTGGAGAAGTTTGTGGAGGATGGTCTCCTGTGGGGGGACATCAGGCTGGAGCCAGGGAAGAGGCTCTTTTCCTCCTTCCCCTGAGGAGGAAGGGGCAGCAGAAAGATGTGATGAGCTGACCACAACTCCCATTCCTTGTCCCTGTGTGCCACTGCAGGGGAGAAGGCACAGAACTCAGAAGGCACAGAACCCAGAAGAAGGGAGAGGTGAAGGGAAGGTACTTTTAGACTTTATTTCTCATTACCCTACTCTGATCTGATTGGTAAGAAATTAATTTTCCCCAAGCTGAGTCAGTTTTGCCTGTGACAGTAACTGCTGAGTTATCTCTCCCTGCCTTTATCTCTACCCACAGGAGTTTTGTTACATTTTTGTCCCCTGTCCAGTTGAGGAGAGGAGTGAGAGCAGCTTGGTGGGCACCTGGTGTCCCTCCAGAATCAAAAAATTTATAAGGTTTCAGTTTTCCTGCTCTCCTTCTTTCCTCTCTGTGTCTTTTCCTGTATATTTCTTTGACTCTGCGTGCCACATCTCTTATCTTCTTTCTGCCTCTCTTTTCTACTTTTCTGTTTTAAAAGCTTAAGGCACAGGACTCCTTATAAAATGAAATCACTGGGTGCTATTCAGAGCTTTCAACTTAAACATTGCTTTTATCTGGTAAATTGGACGCTTCCAAGCTCATTCTTGGAGAAAAAGTAATGCTTTCCTTGCTGCCCTAAAACCTCTTGGCAACTGGGATGGAGAGTGGCAATCTCTGCTCTTCTGTCTGTCCCCAGAAGCCACGCCTGAGAAGCCAAAGACTGTAATCACACCTTGAAGTCTGCACAACATCTATCCACAGCCACCAAAAACTGGCACCTTAAGCTTGTTTTCTGGCTGAAGTTTGAAAGGTCACTAGATACCTTTTCTTTTCCCTGCCTAATCCCTCTCGGCCCCTCAATAACTCTCACTGTATCTCCTTATCAAGTGACTTCTTGTCAGAACTGACCATTAAGTCAGATCCTAGTTGCAGACTTCACAGTGACAGAACAAGGCTACAACAAATAAACTTCTAGAATCCTAAGACTTCTGTCCTGCTTTCTTTGAAGAAACAGACAACTACTTTGAGCTAGAAGGTTTATTTACTAGCTGCTTTTCTTTGAAAATACTTTATCTACTCCAGTATTACATATTCTGGGATGGGAATTGGAATTTACAGATGCTAATTGATTTTGATTTAGGTAAGTGGACCCTGACAGCCTGCTGGGTTTTAAAGGAGATGTTGCTGTACAAAATGCAGCACAACCTTAAAACAAATCCTGAAAGTTCTAATCACATCAGCCCAAAATAGTGATATTTTGTCCATAATTTCGTTTAGGTTTTTGTCACCAAAACTTATTTTTAGCTTATTAAACTCAATTAAGATTGTGCTAGAGCCACAAGAGAAAATGTTTTATCTTTTATTTTTCATACTGTTAAATCCGTTCCATTGGCTTACTGCACACTTCTCCTTTCCTCTGTCTTTTTGAAATGCCACCTACACTGACAAAATTACATTAGGAGTTCTCAATATTTCCAAGAAGAAGCAGAGAAATCATATAAAAAGATGACTGTTAAGAAGTACAGAAAAACAAAGAGTCACTTGAGACGATCACAATTTAACTTGTTTTAAAAACAATCCCAGACGTGGTGCTCACTGGGAAGGAAATACATATTTGTAAAATTCTAGAAATATCATGAGTATGCCACCAAATGTGAAGTCAAAAAGCTGTTTCAGTGAATTTAAACATGACGGGGGAGCAAAAAAGGAACAACTGAGAACAGTCTCGAGGACGTCTTCTATGACAAAACAAGCAAGTCAGAATCCCTCTCAGTGTACCAATGCAACCAGGTGCCCATTTTGGGTGAAAATGGGAGCCATTTGGGAGTTCATTGTAGTGTTGCCCAATCTTCCTCTGGAGGTCTCCCGCCTAGATAATCACTCTTTGTTAATAGTTGATTATTTTACTAGAGCATTTCTTGCTTTTTCACTTACATACTGCTTATATTAATTCCTTTCTCTACTTGCCAAGATTATTTGGAAACCTAATCCTGTCCTCTGCAAAGTGCTTGTAGCTTTTCCCAAGTAGGTATCAGCTTCAGATTTAATAAGCATTTTCTCTAACCCATTATCTAGAGAACACCTTATCTCTTTCTAGAGAAAATCATTTGACAGAATCCCATCCTTCTTATTTGACAGTGAACCACTGATAACTATTCTTAGAAATTACAGTTCCAAGCCAGTGAAGAATAAAGCATATCATAATTTTTGGCTACTTTAGCATTTTCTTTAGCATTAATTTTAAGAACAAGTATTCAAATGATATGACATCAATAAACCTTGGTGGTAGAAATTTTTTAAAGACCACTTTTACATTAACTTCCTCACCATCTAACCATCTAATTTACATTATCATTCCTCACCAAAGTTTCTCTACTTTTCTTTAGGAAAATCTTTAACATTTTTTAGTTCATAAAATATTACACTTATCACCTACCCCACTCTCCTTGAGACCTGTGGTCTTGTCATGGAAGGAAATTAGACTGCTCTACATGATTGATTTTTGATAAATCCACTTTGGCCACTGTTTAGCATCTTTTTATCTTCTGGGTGATTCCAAACAGATTATCTGCTCAAGTGTCTTTCCAGGAATTAAATTTGGGATGACTGTTCTGTAATTCCCTGGGTCTTTATGTGGTTTTTCGGAAAGACACAAAGGTTTCTTCCTTTCCCCAACAATTCACTTATTATCTTTTAATTCTCAAAGCTCAGAAGGGAAGACTCTAAGATTTCTTAAGTACTCCACAGTGAATTAATTGTGCCAGACAATTTGAAAATATCTGGCTCATCTAAGCATACCCCAATCTATTTTAATTATGCTTATCTTTAGAACAGTCAGCCTTTTTTAAATGAATGCTGAGGAAGGGAAAAAATGAAAGAAAACAAAAAACAACCAACCACGAAGCTGGTATGCTCCTACTACTTTTGCCTCTCTGTCAATTAATGGGCCAACTTTTTCTCTTGTCTTGCTCTGATTCATTACTTATAGGATGTTTTCTGTTGTTAAAACCATGCCTAAGGCACTTGGCTCACACTTTGTTTCAGCTTCTGTGACCAAAATGTTGCTCAGGTTGAAACTCAGAAGATTTAGAAGATGCATAGTATGTGATCCTATCAGTTCTGGGGTTTCAGTACTTTCTGTCTCAGTAAGTTCCTTCAATATGCTCTTACAGCTCTAGAGTTAGTAGATTCAGTCTTTCAGTGTTCAGACTGATCAGACCAGTGCTTATAATACATTACAGGAAGACCATGAAATTAGATTTTTTTCTCTATTTTAAGCCAACCAGTGTCAGGGTAAAAACCTTCTTCAAAAATCACACACTTTGGCAAGTTAAAAAGTATAAAGGAAACTCTTGCAAGACAAACCTCTTTTAGGGCACGGCACTCCAAGGTCCAACCAGGTGTTCCAGCAGAAACTCACCAATAGTGCTCTGAGTCTATAGCCCTCAGAGTTGACCAGCGTGGATAGGTTCTGTTGCTCCGAGAGTGACTGACCTCTCTGCTGGCTTGCTCAGGACTGAGCTGAGCCTGTGAGTTTGGGCCTCACCTTTTATTGGCCCCCTGGTCCTGCTCATGCGCAGTTGGGGCCCGCCCTAGTTAGGCACAGGTGGGCTTGACACAAGCTCATGCCCACTGCCTGGCAATTAGTGGCACCTGGTTGCCTCATTTCACTACAGGAAACTGCTAAGAAAAGTGGTTTTTTTGATTTGTTTGTCTCCTCGGGTGTTATGATCTTAGTGCAAGAAAACAGTCAAGGGGAAGCATACATATTTTTTTCTACAAAAAAAAAAATCAAATAAGCCCCAGAAGGGTATTAAGTTTAATCAGTACAGCAAATGTAACCTAGCAAAACAAATTCAAACAAGACCGAAACAGTGGGTCTGGTTTTTTACTTAACTGCTGTCAATGAAGGAACTAGCTTCTTGGAAGCCTGATATTAGTAGCTTTCTCTGTGTACTAGTAATTAAGGAAATCTTACCTCAGAGAATCTTTGTACATCCTGGGTTAAAGTTCCTACTCTCTTCCACTGATAATATTTGAGTAACTTCAAAATTGCCGGATTCACTGCATTATCAGATGGCACTGTCCGGAAGAAATAAGGATATTTTTTCTTATCAGCCAGCTCTGGGGTTGTTGCTGCAAATGAAAGCTGAAAAAAATCAAACAAAAAAAAATGAAAGTCATGATAAGTCACCTAAAAGCCAGAAGAAAAATTTTGCTGTTAGTGCAATAAGCACAATCTCCACGTTGTGGCTGTGTAGAGAATTGTAATCATCATAAAGCTTGGAAGTCCTACCAGCACCCTTTACTTACATTTAAAGTAATTGTTAAAATACCTTCAATTCTATAAACCAGCCCCCACAAAAATAGACCAGGGAATCTTCAAAGTCAGTGGTATGAAATTCTCTGTTTAAGACCATGTATCTTACACATTGCACAGAGCAAGAAGCTTTAACAAAGTAAATTTCTATGATGAATTCCCCACCACCTTCCTTCTATGTTTCCTTTGTAAAAGGTGAGAATTGTTCCAAGGGGAAATTCTCAGTCTCTTATATTTCATCTCTGAATTAGAGTGAACCTCTAGTAGCACCTCTTCTTATCTTATAGTAATAATAACAAAAAAAAAAGGTAACATAAGAGAGAACCATTATGGCAGCCAGGGCTGTAGTTCAGAAGTTTCCCTGGCTACCAGTTTTTCCTGCTGAAGCAGCCTGTGATTTGTACTATCAAAGGGGATTCAGTGGCTAATATCACACATCTTAAAACACCAGAATTTGTGCCTAATTTAAGGATGCTTATAATGGGAGAAAAGAGCAAACACACACCCAAAAAAAAAAAAAAAAGAAAAATCAGAAAACTTCACTGACTTCTTCTGCCCGAGTCAGAGGAAGCATCTTTTGATGTATTCAATTCTATATTTTTGTGAATGGTTTTCAGGGAGTGTTACAAAGGAAATGCCTACATATTCACTTTCTGAAAACACTCCTGCTCCAAAGATACTTGTGGTTACTTCCTCAAGTATTTTTAGGTTGCTAGGAACGTGTTTCTCAAGTTTTATTTCCAGCCTTACATAGATGTTGAGGATATTTTAAAGTACCAATTTAATGCAAATTGCCTTTACAGTTGAAAAAGAATATAATACTGTTTTCTAAGTATTTCAAGCTCAATAAACAGTCAGAAGTTGTAGATTAATTCAGGCCTATAGAAGTACATGCAACCATAGCATTAAGTTTACACTTTCTTAAATCAAGCATTCAGTATATTTAGGCTAGAAACCCTCTTTCAAAATTCAAAACAATTTTCATCTGAAACAATAGTTCAAACTTTTTTGCTGCATTTCTAAAATCTACATTCATAACATATTGAATATTACAAGGTCCTAAGCCTGAATATATTTTGATTTCCTTAAACTACAACTCTTAAACCCAAATGGCTGTGTGTGTAACTTGATAATTTCTACTTCACCATTCAAAAAGAGTTGGTTCTCTCTCTTCATCAGTCCTTGGCTACAGGGGATTTTGCTGACAGTAGTCTAAGATAAAATATTTTTAATATAGCAATTGTTCTTCTATTAGATTTTATTTAAAAAATACAATGCACTGTTATGGGATATTGTGGTCTTGATTTTCCATACAGTATTGTTTGGCTTACTTAGAGCTTCATGACATTGAGAAATCATCAGGGAGTTTTCAAAGAACTGATTTCAAGGGGAAAAAAAATGAAAGTCTGCCAGATAGACCAACTCAGATTTTCTGTCTAGCCTTGTAATGCTGAACATCATTCATCCAATGCACAACGAAAGTGGAAATAAGGACCTCTATCTCTGTCTGAGTAAGAGAAAATTTGAATTTAGAATGCTAGGATGAAGAGGAATGCCTCTCAGCAGCCTGTCTGCTTGCAGCCTGGTGACTGCAAAGGGCTGCTTTTCAAGTTATTATGGGTTTGGATTGAAAGTAATTTGATTGACCAGTAAGCAAAAGAAGCAAAGAGCAATGCTGGAGTAACAGTGGTAAAAAGCAACATCATCAGGAAGGTTCACCTAACTCAGATTCACAGATTGAATGGTAATTTTTTCTTATAAACAGAAAAATCCTTAGTTATGAGCAGATGTGAGCTGGCTTTAGGGTGAAGATCTGAGATATAAGCTTTGGTATTTAATTGACTTACACAAAATATCTAAATTAAGATCCAAATTCCCCTGGGAAACAATGAAGCAAAGCCTTAGCTCTCTCTATTGATTAAATAAAGATGAAGTAGATACATAACTTAGATTTCTCAGCCATGTAAAATGAGACAAATCTAGGTTTTTATGTAATACTAATGACATTTGATTTACGAAAGTACATTCCTCTTAAATTTCTCTTTGAAGAATGGTTTTATTAAAATAAAAATGGGGAAAAATTCAAGCCCTGAGAATTCTTGGAATGCAGGATATGTTCAGAGGCCTTTCTCTCAAGCATCACATGTACCATGGTTGGTCTCATTCTGCATCACTTAGCCATTTTAATAGGACACTCATGAGAGATGGATTAACAACCTGAAAGAGTTATGTCTGTCTGATTTTTTGTGGGTTTTTTTTTTTTCTTCCTTTTCACAAAATTTTCCATATGAGAGCTTAGGGACATGGTATAAACTTAACCCAACAATCACTACATACTCTCATTATTGTGCTTTGAGAGAGATAAGGAAGGAGGAAGAAGAAGAAAAAACACATCAAATTTTAAAAAGTTGTAATGAAAGGTTCATGGTGATAAATAAATTGACATAGTGTAGGCTTACTGGAAAAGTATGTGAAATAGCATGGCTGTATAGAAATATCAGTTAAATATTCATAACAGAAACTTTAATTTATGTGAAAAAAACAAATAAGGTCACAACACAGTCCACTCCCATAAACATTGAGATGATGAAGTCCTTGTTAACGGAAAATAAATCCTCTGTATTTTAGGACTAAATTTGTTATTCATTGCTGATTTGAAACTTGAAATGGCAAACTTTTCAGTTTCTTCACTTCATTCTACAGTACTGAAAGCCACAGAAATCTGATTTTTTTTTTTTTTTTAAGAGGAATTTATTGTTGTAATTTCTATTTATTTAGTCAAAATTCTGGATGAATGGCAGTCCTACTCCTCATATAACTCTTGGCAAATCATAAACATACTATTTTTCACTACTCTGTTTTCAGAATATACATATTCATGTGTTGCTAAAATAAATTGTCTCAGGTGTTACATAGCTGCCTCTTCAGAAAGGAAGAGAGATAAAGTTAGAAGCAGGTTTGTTACTCAGCAATAAATGTCTGTGGGGTGTATGATTCCATTCTCTCACAGAAAAAATATTTTACATAACTGCTAAAGGCGATGACCAAAATACAAACTTTAGGAAAGATGAAAGATGGGAAAATGTTTTTTTTTCAAATTTATGTAAAATGGAATCCACGATGGAAATACAACAGGTGAGAAATGGTAATTGTGTGTGGTGTTTGTGTGCATATGCATATGTAGACCTAGAGAAAAACAAAATAATTCACATATATACTTTATATATCAGGTTGAAAAATGTAATAAAAATGAACCTATTTCTCAGGCCCTCCCTGAGAAATCCTTGTTTAGAATATCTGATTTGATACAATTTGCAAGCAACCATTTCTAAAGTTAGAATGAGTGTATCTGAGGAAAAATACATAACCTATGACTCAGATGAAGATTTCAGAGGTGAAACAGAGTTTAAAACTTTTAAATAGACAATAAAATCACATTTACAATTGAAAAAAGAATATTAACTCTAGTGCAAAATGGGAATCAAATAGACCAAGGTATTGAAAAACAAATGCTTGATTCTTCATAAAAGCCATAAATTAGTAAAAGTACTGCAGCCTTAATATCACAATCAATTCCACTCAAATTCTAAAATGGAAGACTGCTAACAGCTAAAATGCAGTGTTTGACTTTAAATGATTCCTATTGCTTGTGTCATCACTACATAGATGTATTACAGCTTGTAGAGTTTTGTTGGAATGCATTTTGCCTGCATCTGTCAAGGAAAAACAGTTCTAATGCTTGAAAGAACAGTATGAGTCAGGAGTCAGTATGAAAGGAATGGGTCCAAAGGACTCTCAAACACATCACCTGAAGCTGATGTCCTTATATACACTTGGCTTACTGTGGGGCTGTCCCTGTAATCTACCCCACAGAACACAGGGGAGCATGAGCACAGCTTAACCACAAAGGTCTGTACAGGGTACATGCAAACCAATATTTCAGACCAAGTCTCAGCCCCACTGAAGTCAGGGCCAAAACTTCCACCAGCTTCCTCAGAGCCTCCATTGCCTCCATTGCTGTGATGTGAGCACATGGAAAACAGATTTGGTAAGTGAAATTTAACCATACAGGTGTAATTGTAGCTCTGTAGGTCATCCTGACAAGTTGCAGTATGCCTAGGCCCACATCTGTAGTTGTGTAGAGTCTTCTGTTTGGAAGATAAATAGAGAGACAGCTCGAGAGAGAGAGCTGAGCGTTTGTGCTGCATTGCTAGCAATCGAGAGCAGAACAGAAACACAGCTAATAGCTTTGTCTTACCCTGTGAATAGAAGGGAAGCAATGCATCACAGGCTGGAATGGGTCCAAAGCAAAATAATTCAGGAAACAGTGTGAAACTGAAAAAAAATTAAAGATGATGCAGAAAGGGCCTGATAGCACTGTGAAAAAGAATGTCTTCTGGTAAAGAGTTTTGAGGCCATAAAATATACAGTCTTTTAATACTAAAAAAAAAAAAACAAACCCAAACCCAAACAAAAAAACTTGGCCTTGGAAATGATCCAAAATTAAAAAAGTCAGTGACACAAATTTTACTTTCAGATTTAAAAAAAACAAATAACAACCAAACATTATTCCACTGAAGCCAAGGAAATTTCTTTGGCTTTGTACTGAGAGTTAAAGTACAATTTGATAATGGGGAGGAGAGAATGCTCTATAGCTATTATAAAAACTATTTTAGCCTAATATGACAGATGGCCAGGTTAAAGGACTTTAAACTGTTGGTCTTTGCTGGAAAACTGAAAAATATACAGAAGGATTTTATTAAGGAGGTTTTGAGGTTAGTTGTGGTTTGATAAATTAAATTTACTCCAGAAACATTATGCTTTCTGAAACAGGAAAACATTTGGTTGAAAATCCATACAGTTTCATGGAAAGGTTGTGAGAAGCACTAGAGAGTCAAATGAAGTGGTTAAAAAAATTAGTTAAAATGTAGAAGAGAGGAATTTTGCACAAGGGGAATAGAAGCTAGCTCTGCAACCCCATATGAAGCTTAAGTGGGATGTGGTAGATTAAAGGAAGTACATCAGTTTCAAGTGCTTTCAAGTTAAAGCAAGCTTGTTCTCATATTAAGGAGTATCAGTGCACTCCCTTTAAAAATACATGACAGAAGCAGGAATGGCAAAATGATGAGCTCTAGCACTCATTTAAGAAAATGGATGCAACACTAATAAAATCAATGGAAAAAAAAAAGAGCTATATAAGAGAGGATGGATATTAGAGAGCTGGAACAAAATGAGGGAGGGAAACAACACTATATATATAGTGTATATGTTCCATATAGAATTCTCAAAGCTGGAAGGCTGAAGCAACTCTGCAGTCACAAAAACTCCAGAAGGAAGGGAAACAGCCAGAAACGGCAAGAGTTTTTCTAGTGTTTGGTTGTTTTGTTATCTCTAGGAAGCACTGATGTTTAAATCTTGTCATTATAATAATGCACAGAAGCAAACAAAAGTGCAGGAGTATCTCTGGGGTAAGCAGTTACCCTAACCTAAGGCAGGAAGTCTTTTCAAGAGTCACAAGTACTTAAGATGGCTGTATTAGTGGAAGTAAATCAATAAAAGGAACCCTTGGCTAAGTTGTTGTCTGTCCATAAAGCCAGCAGGGCAGGAAACTTCACTCCCCTCATAGAGAAGAGTGGTCCATGGGGTGGAGTGGCTGGAGAATGGAAAGGATCTCCCATCACACATTCCCCAGCAGCTTAAGGCAGGCCTCTGGCAGGAGGTGCAAGAGTATCAGGATTCAACAGTCCCAAATTGAGAATGAGGTGTTATTCTCAGGACTTGCCTCTACAACAGAGAAGGTTGTGAAACTAAACCTATTCGCTGTGTTTGTAAAGTATTACACATTGGTGAGGGGGAAGAAAGGAAAAAAAAAGCTTTAGGAAAGCACACTGAGCATCAGAGAGAGCAACTGAATTTTCCTAGGCTTCTGCACTGTAGCTTGTGCAAGTATTTTATTAATGATCCCTTAAAAAAAAAACCAACTTAAAAATATGTTGCTGCAAAATTTGTCTTGATGGAGACTTACATATTTTGTGTATTTCCCGTATGTTTTCTAGAATGCTAAATTGAACTGATAATCAACATTGCTAAACAGGGCCTGTACTGCTGATGGAATCAATTGGTGTTATAATGTATTATAACTAGAGACTGCAGGATTGGTATGCTATGCAAGGAAGCAATATTTTCTGTGAAAAAGGAAAATGGAAAAAAATTATTTCCAAAAAGAAGGCAGAATCTAAGAAAGCTCCAAAGAAAGTACTCTCACAGTGGTATAGGATTTCACCTATAAAATGCTGTCATAGGAACATAACAAGGACAAAACTCAGGAAGATAATAATTTGTGGCAATGTGTCCTTGTGACACCACCTGCTATCGCTCTCTGTGCTTTGCCAGGAGCTCTAATACTTGGACAAACCTCTGCCAACAGTAATAGCACTTGAGTGTTGGCATGTGATAACTTGATGGTCCCAGGAGCTAGGAGGAGAGGAATGGAAACTAATGAATAATGAAGAGTTAAAAGGGTTGCCTGCTGAAACTCTTGAGATGGCATTAGATGATGTCATGTAACACGTGAAACAATATACTCTTAACCTAGAAGCAGATAAGAGATTGATGCATAACAATTAAATTTCATTTTTAGTTTAATGGTAATTGATTTTCTGTAATGAATATTAAAAGACATGGAATATAAAGATTTAGGTTAAATGTCAATCCACCATTTAAAGATTGCTAGTGACCTTAGTAACCTTACTATACAAGCCACCGTGACCAGATGTGCGGTCAAACTACCACTGAACTTGATCTTACTGCTAGTCAAGTTATGAAGAAATTTAATATAATAAAAATACTTGGAATAAGAGAATAGATATAGGATAACATTAAGAGGAATATTCAAGAGAACCTTCACAAATACATGACAGTGTGTAAAGTTAAAAAAAAAAAAATTGTGTTAGGCTGGCTGCTCCTTCTCATCTCAAGTGTGTAAAATGTATCATCAAATCAACTGGAGTGGATGATTTAGAGAAAAGAAAACATTGCAAAGATGGCTGCAAAACCCCATGTATTTGGAAACTAGTCCAAGATAAGAAGCTAAATGAGTAATTTCATTGACAGAAGCACTTGTGTAGATCTTCAAACCAGGTGAAAGCAACACACAGTAATAAAGATCAAGAAAAAAAGATAGTGTTTCTTGACAATTTGCCTGCACAGCTGCTGGTGAAAAAAAGTGTCTGTATACATGCAGAAAAGAAGATGGTTCTGAACCAGACCTAGGAATCAAAGTGGCAGTCTTCTCTACTAGCTACAGGTGACACATTAATGTGAGATGAAAGAAAAAAGGAGGGGGACCAAAGAAGAGAATATTAACAAGAAATCATGCTTTTCCAGCAGTGATAAATCAGCTACATTTTTACCTGTTCTTAAATATTTTACTTCAATGAAAGCTCTGAAGGCTTCACCGTACTTCATTCATAAGCCTTTATGGGAATGGACAAACTTCAGCACTTAAAAAAATAAAACCGACCATCATTTAAAAACGTTCTGTTACCTCTGTATGGGCTTTCTTGTGACAGTTAAAAGAGCTTAAAGAATGTGTCAGGGAGAATATTTATGACAGCTCACAAGCTGATAAATTGGCAGGATGCCTCATTCAAATAGGAACATAAAAACACACACTGTATTAAACACTCTGGACAAGAATGGATCTCATGGATGAACATCTTTCATCATCCGCAACACATTACCCATCTGATTAGAGCTACTGGTCCTTTTAAAATTAGATGTTTTGCCAACTACTTCTGCCCATCATCATCATCTATCGTTACCTTCATTAATTCTGTGTCTGAAATTGCTTCCACTGGCTGCCTTTTGGCACCTGGGAGTTTCCAGAAAAAGCACTTCCAGCTGGTCTCAAGGTTGGAAGGCACATGCCTTTATGTTGATGGCATTCCAGTGAATTAATCCTATCACAAAAAGATTGATATTCAGCTACATGCAGCTCTGAAGACAGATCAGGAAGCAATTCCGGCTGCTGAATGAATCAGTGTTTTTGAGGATAGAAACTGGTTTAGATAAAATCCACATGAGAAGTACTTCAGCTGAAAGACATGGGTCTATAGGCTAATGGAAAAGAAGCGTTCAGTCCTGTTTGCTTCACACTCAGGTGGCCTGGCCTACTTCCTCCACAGCTCCATATTCAAACATAGATGTTTGAATGCAAGAAGTCAGAGTAGACATTAAAGTTTGGTCTTAAAATTTGCTACACGCACAAAGTCTGTGGGCTATGTTGAAGAGCAGTGATTGAACAGATCCTCAGCTCTTTCGTCTTCAAGTAAGGGAGAGGATAAACACCAGATCCGCTGGAAAAAAATGAAGAAAACAATCTAGACATTAGCATTAATGCTTCATCTCCCTCCCTGGCTGGAAGATTAAAACCGTCACCCAGTTGTTCACACCAGTCAGAGTCCAACATCTAAGAAATTTAGTAAAAAAAAAAAAAAAAAAAGAAATTCCTAGAACAGCATTTCAGGTGAACAGAAAATAGAAGAGTTCTTAGTGTTCAGAGCAAAACGAAGTTACAAATCAAAGCCAAGTCCAAGGAACAGGATACATGGTAAATTTTAATAAATATTGCCTAACAAACCTAATATAATTTGAAAAGATCTATCACAGTCTGAAGCAGGTCTTAAAAAAGAATAAGTGACTAGAAGTAAATCTAGCAACCATGAATTGGTTTTACCACTCTCTAGAAAACATTTTCACATCCATACTAGGCAGAAATCATTTAGAACTAGCACAGATGTTTTTCATAAACTAGAGATTGACCAGAATATTTAAATTAAATGGCATATCTATGCAAGTTGCTACAAAATTTGTTTTCATTTCCCAACAGAATAAAAGACAAATTCTTTTGAGTATTTCATAATTAGAACTGTGTTGTGAGAAAGGATCGTTGTCTGTCACACTCAGTTGCTTAGCATTTGGCTACTGGCCTGGATTATACCAGAATTCAGCTTCAAATCCCTGTTCTGTTTCAGTCACAGCATTATTAGTTATCCCAATTCAAGCAGTCTCCTGCACTCATACTCTCTCTATCCACATTGGTAATCTCTTGTCTGTAACAGATTATACCCAAAATTTAGTGAAAACCAACAACTCTGTAAAATATTTCACATTTAAGATAACAGGATATACTGTCATAGTCTGTTGAAATAATGTATTTATTTTTTCTACACCTATTAACAACAGCATGTTCCTGGCTGCTGCCCAAAACTATTATCATTCTATCTGTATTTGTTTGCCAGACTTCATTCAGCTAACACATGTTAAAACTAAAGCTGTTCTGTCTACATTTGGATTTTAAATAAAATATGTTTTATTATTTCCTCCTCTTTCCCATAATGTAAAGGAGTCCTCATTAAAATGAACCTCTAATTGTGCAGCATGAGGTGTCTTGTTCTTGTAAGAAAAACATCCCTGCACCCTGGTCCAAACAGGGAGAAGGGCCATTGGTGAGATTTAAGAAGAGAATTCCCCAATTCTTGAATGGAATGAACACCCTAGTCTAGTAGTCTCAAATTTGTATTTTCCATATTTTATTTCTTTTGCAGCATTGAAGAAAAAACCCCAGCATGTTAATTCATAATTTACTGAAATCCTTAAAAAAAATGCTTTTGGCACAATTCATTTTTGGAATGAATTTTGTCATTCTCTGGTTTCAAACCTAAGCAATGACTCCCAGATTTTTGAAGGCAAAAAAGATGACATATGCAACAAGTGATACAGAAAGAAGCTGTTTACTCTAGATGGAGCAGCACAGCTCCTGGATGCTTTATCAGGTTCTGGGACCAATACCCCAACACTAATTCTGCACTCTGCTTGGGCTGATTTGCCTTTTCTTTCAGCTCTGTAACTTTTCTGATATCTCAGGGCTGCGTGCACAGTCACACCCTGCCAGAAGTGTTTAGAGAATAGTCTGACATCATTTGCTTGGAACTTCACCTTCACTATTACTGAATAAAAAGGGGTTATGCTAGAGAGATCAAGGGGTTGCTGGAGGGGAGAAGATGGAATAAAAACTGATAAAAAAATTAGGCAACTTTCTTTGCCAACTGACATTACCAGCGAAATAAATACTGCTTGCCCAGCAGCAAGGGCAACTTGAGTTACATTGCCACTGAGAAATTCAGTAGAAATGCCAATCACAATTATGATTAGAATATATCTGACATTTGACATCAGATATGTTGTCAATCATACCCTAAGAAATAACCATGATGAAACATTCTTCATGGTTTTCTTTATCTGCAGGTAATACTGATTTCAACAGGATGCTCTACAGAGAAAGCTACATGTGCAAAACCTTTTAGTAATGTATGCAAATAGGAAATGTTCACACAGATATACTCAGGCAACCTAATTCACAAACCTACTTGTCAGCTTACAGCTGTAATTCAATGGTTCCCAATCTATGAGTGGCTGTAAAAAAAAATCCTAGGAGGCATCCCAATCTATTTTTACAAATAAAAGTGGCAAACAGTCTTGGTGCGAGTACAATTACAAAACAAAAATCCCAGCTCAAATGTCACTGAGGAAGTGGAAGAAAGCACAAGTGTTTCCTTCCAGTGCTGGCACCTCCAGGACATTGGTTAATTGTTGCCTGAGTAACCCTCAATGTGTTTTTCTCAATAACTATGCCTTTCATCAGGTCACTTCAGCAGTTACTATTAATTTCATAAGTGTTCTTTATGTCTCAATTTGATTTCCAGTACAGTACTTGCCCCTGGTCTTAGAATGCATGCTGGGTAAAAAGCATTAACATTATCTACACCATTTAAGATTATGCACACTTCAATTAAATCTCTCAAACATTTTTCCTTAGTTGCTGCCATCATCTTAGTTACTGCAGGCTGAAAGTTAAATGTTTTCTCTAGACCTTATTTTTTTTTGTCACTTACTCCGTAAAACTGTTCAATACAATCCTACTTATTGCTGAAAGTAGTCCTTAGCAACCTGCTCTTTTTTACAATATTTTCCATAATTTACATCCATCCAGTTGATATAAAAAGAAAACTAAATTGCTCCACATCCAAATGTGCCTTGATTTTTCACATGCAAGGAAGATCTTTGTGTTTGATGTTTGTCACAGAGCCAGGAAAGTGCTTAAGAATATAGTTTAATTTTAAATATTTCAAGAGTTATATTGATTTGAGAGAAGGAACTCATATATGATGCTTGCTCAGTACAAGCATTAGAGTTTGGTAGAGCTTATTAGTTTTGGAAAGCTGTTTAAATATCATCTCCCCTAATTCAATCTCATGTGATTCATTATTTATTACTCACTTCTCATGTGCAGTGATTAAGTTGTAATTTTTAAAGCCACTTGCCTCTTCTCAACCCTCTCACTTGTTTCCAGTGTTTTTTGAATTGCCATTTATTTTTATACAACATTTCTAACCAATTTGTTGTCATAATTGTGCTCTTTTCTTAGTGGGTTTTGTTTCTTTTTTTTCATGTTTTTTGGGGGGGTTGGTTGTTTTTTTTTAACCACAGTTTTTGTCTACTTGGACTTAAAGAGTTTACTGACTGTTATCTTGCATACTACTGAGTTTTGTTCTTCTCAAACACTGCTCCTGGACATATTCGTGCAAGTGTGAACACATTGAATATTTTCACTGCCTCTTCATGGGACAAACTCATGATGGGACAAACAGCAGAACCAAAGGAAAGTGTCATTAACAAAGGTGACCAGTTCAACTCCAGGTGAGAAACTATAAACTATTAATATTCAGCCAAAGGTTTCCAAAATTAAATTGGTGACCTGGATGGCTTTTCCTGAGGAATACACTTTACAGCATGCTAATATACATTCACTGTGAATTTTCAAGGACCTCCCATAGTCAGCTTTATCAAGAATACACATCAAGACATGTACTAACAGCCCATATTAAAGTAGTGTGCATCTGGGTGAAAAACAAAATCAGATTATTCACTGCCTTTTTTGCAAGTAGGTTATTAAAAAATTTTTCTTAAGTGAAATGAATAGCAAGTGATTATGCATTTTGATTTGGATTTTTTTTTACCTTTACACCTACCAACTAAGGAAAACTATACCTTTGAGATTTGAGACTCCTGGTATACTTTATCACTTATTCAGTGCCCAAAAGAAAAGATGAGCCCCAAATGACTCTGTGCATTAGCAGAAATTGAAGGTACTTTTCCTAATGTGTGCATGGTATCTTTGCAGTAAATTCACAGAAAGAAGTTAATAAAGGATTTAAAGCGTTGTTTTATCTTTTTTTTAAATTTTATTTTTCTTAATTTGACTAACAGATTATTTCAGTTTACTATACCTGTTATTAGAATCACCAGCTTTCGTTTGTACCATAGTAATAGCTTATTTATTTTCCAGCTTTCTTGACTCCTGATTTTCCCCTTGTAGAGAGATTCAGATTACTCTAAGCAGAAAAGCACCTCCCAGAGTACAGATAAGGAGTAATCAGAAGGCGGACAGCTTGGATACAACCTCTTGACCCACTCCAAAACAAGGCTTTGAAGATAAAAAGCAGGGAGGAAACTCTGGCAGGAAATGAGCAACAATGCAAGAACTGGACAATGAGATAGATGGACACCCACTAAGAAAGAAGAAGTCCTGTTCTAAGTCCAGAAAAAAAAAAACACAACACACTGAAGGAAAAAAGAGGGGGAAAAAAACCCAAAACGTGGACAGATGCAATGGGCAGATGCAGTGAACAGGAGGAATCTTGGCTGTATTTATAATCTGCTGAAAGTCTGGTTTTGTGAGTACTTAGGTTGATATATACAAACACAAGCATCTACCCAGCTGCACGATTTTATGTCCACATGTTCAACCAAGGAACTTCAAAGGTCTACAGCCACTGAAAAACCTGAGTTACTTGGACCTCAGAGAAGAGTAAGACAAGGACAGAATATACATTCTAAGACTTTCCTCAAATCTGGGTGAGGAATTTTATCTCTCAGTATATTTACAGCAGTTTAACACTTCAAGTTTGATGTGATTTATATGGGTACATCATAACTTGTATTGACGTGCCGGGTATAAACCTTAAGGTGAGATGAATCACTCCCTAGAAGCATCTGCTTCTCACTACTGTAGGCACTAATGGGACACTACAGTTCCTCTATCAAATGCAGGCACCTGCACTGCACTTGGTCAAATGACTCCCATACAGATTTTCTGATCTACATAGAAATTTAAGCATGTGAAAATGTAGTGAGGCACCTAAAGGATACTCTGGCCTCTCAAAACCTGAAGATATTTAGGTACTAGATCTCTCTAAAAGTTTAAACTAAATGGCTCACAAAACTATTGGTGCTCTAATTTTAAAAAAATCTTATTAGGAGACAAATACAGATGTCAGTGAGGTACATGAATTTTCACAGTGATTTCAGCCAGTAATAAAAATACATGAAGACTCATGTCAGGTGTCTAAAAACAGTCTTACTGCACCGCTCATCATAGCATAATATTTCTACTTTTACAAAAACAGTCCAAAGCAATTTATGGGCTAATTATTTACACTGACAAATAAGACTTGCCATTTGATCCCATGATTTTTTGTAGTGTCATTGAGCAAGTTATATGTCTTCCCTGCATAAGATCCCTCTATATCCAGCAAGCTCATTTACCTGGAACCCCAAGAAATAGCCAAAGAAAACAATGCCCATAGACTTGCAACTACTTATTTCAAGCTTTTCTACATGCACTCACATGGCTAAGGTTGCAGGCTGGGCTTAGTTATATGTAAACCCAAAGTCAGCTGACAAACTTGTATTGATAACATTTTTTGTTGGAGTAGAGCAGTGCTATATCCTCCCCCTCTACCCCAACCTGTGCTCTCACAAACATCTATGGGGCTAAGCACTCACTCTCTCTTGTCAGTTTTCTGCAGGTTCTGCTTTATCAAAAGACAAGTGCAACACAGCTGGAATATAACAGGAAATGTACTTCACATGACTAAAGGGATAATCACAGGGCAGCAATTTTAACCCACCCCTTTCTACACTAAACTGTATGGGTTTGAAGGAGCAACATGGCAAAACTGAGGGAAAATGGATACTGTACAAATACCACAGTCAAACCCAAGCCATTTTTTATTTGGAGAGTCAAGAACAATTATCCCCCTATGACAGTCAGCTAGAGATGGAAGGAGGCAAATGGGTAAAAGGCTTTCCCACTTATCCTTGTAAAAAATGGTGTGCCATGGATATGAAGTTTCCCTGGAGATAGTAGAAGCCACAACTAAAAAAAGCAAAAGAGTAAAACATCAAAAACATGGAGTATGGAAGTATTTTGAATTAACAGAGCCAGAAAAGAGAAAAATACATGGAAGTAGTATAGTCTCCTTCCTTACATTGGCTAAAAAACACATTGATGGTATCAGGATGTCATTCTAATCATAGTTGTTTCAAGTGCTTTTGTGTTCAAGTGAGGTCTACTTTCAAGTTATTGATCAAATGAAAATGGAATGGCCCCCATTCTGATGGAAAGGACTTTTTCTGTATTCACATAGCCTATGTACTCATTCAGAAATTATGATGCTATTACTTATTGATGTTACTGAGAACTCACAAGCTACACCTAAAGATCAATATACATAATTTTGCTATGTATCTCTCAATGCCAGTAAAACGACACATTTATTCAAGTTCTAAGCTCACAGGACTCAATTCAATGTGGTGGCTGGGAGAATTTTGGCAGGTGGTAAGGGCAGACAATGACTCCAAAAGGAATATTACAGTTTCCAGGTACTTCTGGGTTTCTGGGAACTTCTTTTCAGGAGGTTCAGCACCATTTCATAACAGTTTTCAAAGAATGAGAGCTGACTGAAATTTTCAGGGGAATAAGACTGGGAATAGACACACACCTCCATATGCCTTCCTACCTCTCCCCTTTCTCATTCAGTACAGGATATTTGCCTTTTTTTTAAGACCTGCCATACAAAGGCACAAAACAGACATCCTTCTCCCCAAGACATCCTTCTTCCATCTCTTGGAAGATGCAAGAACTGGGAGCTGTTCCTGGAGGAAGCAGAGAAGAAAGTTGTGGCTAGGACAAGCATCCCAACAACTCACAGGGTTGGAGGAAGTGGTGGCTTCCCCACTGATCTGCTCCTCCCTCCTCTCCCACAGCAATCCCTCTTTTTAGACCCTGTCCCATAGCTACCAAAGACCACTGGGGTCAGGGAAGGAGGAGATACCAGAGGGAAGCCTGCCTCTGTGTCCCTGCAGAGATACAAGATAGGCAGCCCCACAGCACATCTGCCCAGCATGGTGTCCCCAAAAACCTAGCAATAAGAGCCCATACAAGATGCTGCTGGGCAGTGCAACTGAAATTCATAACTACAGTCTCACAGTAGAGTACAAGCTAGGTCTACTTTTGATTCATGGAAGTGAAGTTATTCATAATGCCAATCATTTTCTTTATTATCAAATGGAAGCATTAAAAAAAATCCTAAGGATATTATAAGATATACACATTACTAGATCTCCCCTGAGTCTTCTCCAGGCTAAATGATCCCAACTCCCTCACAGTAGCCCTTTGCTAGACTTGCTCCATTATGTTAACATGGCTCTTGTTATGGGGACTCCAAACCTGAACACACCACTCAAAATGCACTTTGAGCAGAGGAAGGCTTAGCAGAGAAGACTCATCCACCCTCCCCCCCATGACCTAGTGGCAACATTCTTCTTAGTACAGCCTGGGTGCTGCTGGCCACCTGTGCCACAGGAGAGATTTTCTGGCTCGTGTTCTCCTAGGTGTGCACCAGCAGCCTCAAGGCCTTTTATTGCAAAGCTGCTTCCCAGCCAACACCCCCCACCACAACCACCTCAGCCTGCATGTGTAGGGGTGTCTTGGGCTTCCTCCTCCCTAAGGGTAGGATCTGGCATTTCTTTTTTCTCTGCACCAAGAGATTCCTGTTGCCCCAGATCTCCAGCCTGTCAACACGGTACTGAATGGCAGCACAGTCACCTGGTGCATCAATAAATTCTCCTATTTTCATTACACCTGAAAATCTGCTGAGGGTGTGATCTTCCCCCTCATCCAAGTCATTAATGAAGATGTTAAGCATGCTGACCTGCGTATAAATCCCTGCAATCTAAATACTGAATGACATGTATTTACATGACCACATGCACACTTGAATTTAATGCTTGTCATTTGAAAATGTTTTTTAAAAAAATCAAAATAAAACCAGTGAAATCAGTCTTAAAGATTACTTTTAAAAACCAAAAATCACTAAAATGCAGTTTCAAGATATAGCTGTAAAGCAGAATCATATGCATGCTATACCCTTATAATTTCCTCTTTGCCAACTAATTGAGAGTGGAGCAAACATTATTCTGTGCAGATGATGCCCTGTAGTCCTATTATTCATACAGTTATATAGAAGATATCTTCAATAAACCCAAAGATTATGCTCAACCTCAGTCCTTTCTATTGTTTCTATACATACAGTTACTGTGCTGTATTTGAGGTTCAGGCAGACAGAATACTGGCTCATTATTTAGATGGCTGTCATTGAAAACCAGTGTTATTGCAGTCATATAATTCCAAAACATGATTTCACAAAGCCCACAAATCCAGTTATCTCATTGCTTCTGCACTCAGAAACTGCCATCCATCTAAGAACTGCAGATAAGAGAGTAGCTTTAGATTTCACCAAAGATAATTATCCATACATTTGTTATCACTTCACTCCTCTTCATGAAGCCTGAGAGCTGACAGTCTGAGATGATGAATGGGAAAAATCCACACAACATTTAAATTTATTCATTCAAATTTATTCCATCAGGTTTTTCACAAAGGCAGGCAAACACTTATGGTGGGATCTACTGTGCCCAAGCTACATTCTCTTATTCCATAAAGGTTAAGAAGGTATCAGGGGAATGGTCACACCAGGTCAAAGAAAGATTCACCCCGCTATTTCCTTCATCTCTGTTCCTGCTATTTCCTAGACATCTGTTCTCATCCACTGTTAGAGACATTCCCATAGGAAAGCCCCAACCTCCAGAAATTTTTATCTCATGGATTTCTTTGGATCTTACTGATGTCTTTGCATTCAGTAGTCCCCATGCTTTTTTTTTTTTTTTTTTTTTTGCTTTCCATTAATTCATCTAGTTCAGCTACTTTTTGAAGTTGTAATTTTTGGCCTTCATAATAATCCACAGCAAAGAAATCCACAGTTTAACCATACTTTACTTGAGGAACCATCTTTTCTACCCATTTCTTTCACATTTCATTTTAATACTGCATAAAAGCTCTTACTTTTCTAGTTCTAAGTTCTTACTTAGAAAAGAGAGTGAATAAACTACTTGACTGGTAAAAGTTCGCAGGAATTCATAACTAATACAGTTTCAATCATTCAAGCAATAGAGTGTGCTCATTATCATAGTGAACAATACTTGTATTTAATGAGAAAATTGGAATGTAAGGATCTGGGTACAGTTACTTAGTAGTCCAAGGACTAGTAAACACAATTTTGGCAGAGACAGTGGATATACTCCTTCTGCTAACAAAAAAAGTAGATGTTAATTGGTTACAAAGCTAGATTAACCAGTAATTTTTCCTATCCCACTGGTAACATTAGAGATGTTAGTATTGGCAAGTGTTAGAACTCCTATAGAGCAACACATCTTAAATACAGGACAGCTGGCCTAGGCACCGACCTTTTATTTGCACACAGACTGACATTGTTAAAGGTTTATGTTTTGTTACAAAGGCTTCCTATACTCACTGCAGCTCCCCACACAAAAAAAGCAAAGGGTGGAAGCTGCTGGCACATTGCTGCAACTCTGACAGCTCTTAGTTGGAAGCTAAATCTCTAATCTTCAGGCTGCTTTCAATTATATCAAGATAGGAAATAGCATCTAACTGCTCCCAGGATAAGAATTTTATAAGTGGTTCCATAAAAACCTATCCCCACCCCCTGGCAATAAATGTAGAGTACAGCCACTCTGAGAACACAGTCCCCTTCTTTCTTGAAACCACAAGGACAGCTGTAAATTACAAAAACCCCAAAACCCCACCAAATTTAATACTTTTGCATAATGGAGCTTATCAGCTGGTTTACCTGCAAATATGACTACATGGACACTCTGAATTTCCTCAGGTTTTAGCTTGGTAATTAAAAGTCACCCAAGCCACGCAAAAACGGAGGAGAAAGAAGATGCTCTGACTGATGCATCTCAGGGTTTGGGGCTGCTCCTTGCAGAGCTGCAGAGCCAGGGGTGTTTGCAGCCATCAGGAGCCCAGTGGTTCCGAGTCCCTGGGTGTCAGAATCTCTGTCAGACAGCCGGCAATGCTTCAAGCTGACATTAATCACCTGCTTTGGGGTTCACAGCTGTTACAAGCAGTTCCAAGCAACTTGGCGGTGCTGGTAACAATTTATTTCACTTAGCAACAAACGCTGGCATATGGGTGTTGCTTATAATTTCTAAGGAGCTTTTTTTGCCAAGGCCATTAGCTTCCAGAGTCAGCTGGGGCTACAGCAATGCAAGATTTAAGACATTTTAAGAGTATTTTGAACAGTGGTGCCTAACAGCATAGAGTACCTTTGGCTATAGTAACTGCATGCAAACGCTGCCTAATACACTGGCAACTTTCCTAATAATAACCCAGTGCCTGATACTCCCTACAGCCCTGGAAGCATTACTCAGTGCTTCACAATGCTGCTGCTATGTCAACAACATGGCCAGAGTTTTTAACAAGTAATTCTTGCAATATCAGAAGATGCTCTGCCAGAGCTCTGCACCACAGCTAGGTCCCTCGGCAGGGTATATTAGCTCAGGCTCAGCACTGTGCTAATAAAGCCACACAGATTTTCAGCAACGTGAAAATATTGAAAGCTACACCGCTGAGAACACAGGATGCCAAGAACACAGAAAGTGGCTCTGCCTCTGAATACTGAAATCAGTGTTTTAGCACAGAAGAGAGTTGGCGTAGAAAATTTTAATTCAGACATCACTGTCATTATTGTGAAGGTGTCTGTAGATTATTTTTGTTTATCTGAATTAAAAATAAAAGGGAAATTGTGTGATGCCTTATAAACAAGCTATGGATTGGATCCTTCTCTCTCTCTAAACAAAAAAGCAGAAACAAAAAAAAAGACACTCAAGAAAATATTCGAGTGGAATAGCTCTCAAAATCAATAGAATATGAAAGCTATATTCTGATTCAACCCTGAAACCTGCAATATAGAAGCGTATTTCATCATCATTCTACTAAAGAGCCAAATTTTTCATCCACTTCAGGTCTCACTGTATCTGCAAGTTACACAGTAGAGTTTTTGAAATTTTTAAATTATTTTAATGGCATAAGACAAAATTCTCTCAAAGAAATTACGTGAAATTATTCATTCCAACTCCTAATAGAAAAACTGCATTACCTTTCATTTCCTTTTCTTCTACAATAGTTTGGTTCAGGTTAGCTTGCACTGTATACATTTAAATATGCAATATTAATGTTGATGCTTTGGGATACATTAAAGTAAAATGTACAAAAAAAACATATCTAAAGGTAATTTAACTTTGAACACAGGCTGAAGCACACAACAGACTCTGCATAACTGACTCTGTTTTCAAATTTGTTTCTTGTTTACTGCTGACTCCTCCATAAAGATGAAGGGCAAATCAGCTAAACTCATCAGATCACCTTTGATAGAGAACCAAGTTTGTACCTGAAAGTGAAACAAAGGAAGCCAAACACCTTGTTTCTGAGATGGCTTTTGCCACTATCTTATGAGAGTCTCTAAGAAGCCTAACAACTATTCTAAGCAGACTGAACTACTGTTCAGTTGGTATATAACTAACTAGAAAACTACAAAAGAAAATCAGCTACAAAAATTTCATAGGATGTCATAAGGCCTACTCCAGTTTCATCCAGTCTGTTCCAGTTCTGCTATCTTAAAGGACAGAATTATATAATAACATGTTCAGATATTACACTTGCACATAACTTGGAGTAGATCTAAGATACCAAATGTCTCTGTAGCATTCAAAACAGTTGCAAACGAGAGAAACACTATGGGAAAAATACGACTAAAGAAGTGTAATAAATGAAAAATCTTCACACATTTAAGAACAATGAAACCCACCAAATAAAAAACAAAGAAAAGAAAAAAAAGAAAAAAGAAAAAAAAGAAAAAAAAAAAAAAAGAAAAAAGAAAAAAAAAGAAAAAAGAAAAAAAAAGGCTAAAACCCAATTTGTTGCTCATGCACAGGTCAAAAATAATCTGAACATATAATAGCTCACAAGATTGTATGTGAATCAACAGCTGTATTCTGCAGGGAAAAGGGCATGATGTTGTGTAAGAACAGGACTGCTTTCTGTACTCCAGCGGGAGTGGAATTTGTCATCTACTGCAGATATATGTCAATACAGCAGCTGAGTTTAAGAGCATGTTGCTATTATGAGTGGCAAAAGGAGGAGAGGTCAACTATTTATTTTTTTTTTTAGCTTCTTTCCAGAGGTTATGTACAAGCCCAACCCAGATTCTCCAAGAGATACAACTACTGACTTAGAAAGCAACCATTTTCAGTAGGTGGCACGTAGTCATTATAATCTGCCTACTACAATATGAAACTGGACCTTGATTGTTAAATCCCACTGTGGCAATTGCAGGATACCACGTAGTAAAAAGAACCTAGAAAATGTGCTCCAGTAATTCCATCCCAGCAAATATTCCTCACACACTTTATTAAACTGAAGAGTTGTAGTAAACCCCCTGTTGAGACAGCACCGATGTGCCACAGAATGAGAGCATAGAAAGATGACAAACGCTACCAATGTCCTTGGCCCACATAGCAACAGGGAATTTATTCTGTGAAACTCCTAAAGACCTTTGTTAGAGTTGCTGGATCCAGCAGCCCCACAGGCCAGGCTGCCCCCAGGCTGAGCCAGCAGTGGGGCTGAGCAGGGAACACATACATAGGGGCATACACATGCAGAGGCATAAACACATGGCCAGCCACAAATAAACAGGAATAGAAAACACAGAGCTTGCAAAAACCCTGACAGCACCAGTGGCCTCATCCTGTTTCTTTATCTGGCTGATGGGGTTGAAAGTGCTTCAGTGGAAAAAAACCTAAACATATACACAACACCAATTCCCCCCTCCAGTAGTTGAGCTCAGACACTCAGTCTGTCCAGACTTTGACATCCAAGTCTGCTCAGCTGCTGGTACCTAGACATATAGGAGCTCCTGAGACCCACAGCCCCACTCCAGTTGCTGGAGTGCATCTTGTGGGTCTCTGCAGCCACTGGCCTTAAACACTCAGCCTACACAGTAGCTGGTTCTTGGATCCTCTGCTCTCCAGATACTTCAAGCAAAGGTAAATATAAATAAATGCAGATAAATGCCAAGTGGCCTGATCCCCAGGCCACACAGTCTGGTTTTGGCTTCCTGGTCCTCCCAGCAACCAGCTCTCAGAACCTCTGTTTTTTCTACTATCTGTCCCAGACTTTTGCCTGCTGCAGCACCTGCCTGACAGGACTCTTGTCATGTTCACTGATGAGTCTAGCTCGATGTTTGCTTGGGAGCACACACAGCATACACCCCCCAACTTGCTCCTGGTTTTGGCAATGCATACACACGGGCCCTGTGACTCATGGTCTCCTCTCCCATTGCTGGCACTTAGACCCCCTTCTGCACAGGTAAATAGAGAGCTCTCAGACAGAAAATGTTGAGAAATGGAGTTTAATGAGAAGACAGAACTAATGTCGCTGGTTAGGCACAGAGCACGGACAGACAAGTATACTAACCAGCAGCTTACTTACACACTATTGGCCTCTTTTAACCCCTTCCCTCTCTATTTTTGCATGCTTATTCCTAATCAATACACCATGATATTGCTCTCATTTTCCCTGCTTGCAGTTCTTTCTCTAGCATCCCCTAATAAGTCTTGCACAATCCCAAGATACTCTCCACCTGCATCCCATAATGAGTCCCACACTCTATTAGGCAGCAACCTCCCTGTTTTCAAAGGTGGTCCCAAGGCTCTCATTTTGACTGATCCTGATGGATGTCCTACCTGGACAAGGCTCATCATGCCCCTGTGGTGGACCAGCAAGTAATTGGGTCAGGGCACTCTGTCTGATAGGTTCTGGGGTTCCTCCAGATGCCCTTGTCCTCTGCTCCATTGTGGTCCTGGAGATGAGCCTTTTGTCTAACAACCTGAAGATGTGTCACATAGCAAAGAGGAAGGGGAGGGAGACATTGCTGGCTTGTCGTTGCAGACATTTGATTCTGATCCACACTAAGACAATCACCTGCACTCATGAGCAGTGCACACCAAAGGAAAGATCTGCTTACAAAGAGGAATACCAGCATTCCTTGTCCTACCCTCTGCCTTTCTGTACCCAATTTCCAATGCTTATAAGTAAGGCAATAAAAAAACGAACAAGAGGAAAAAAATCAAGTTCTTATCTTAGAGGTTGAAATGCTTCCTGGTCCTTGTGAATGATTAGCAGAAAACATTAGAGGAACATGATTATATTAATAATTGTCCAAATCATGACAACAAGAAGAGCTCGAAAGCTCTTTTAACCCCTTCTGGGTTTACAAACCAGGCAGACATTCAAAGATTCCTCCTAAACCTAACTGTATCACTGCAAACTCTCAACAGTTTTTCTTTCCCTATAGCAACACTGTCTACATGCACACAATAAATATTCCTGATCTCTCTTCTTCCACCACTCCATTTGATGTAGGCTGTCCCACTCTTTGGATGTTTAAAAACTTTTTTCAAAAACTTCTAATCTAAATACTTTATGACCACTGTATACACATTAGCTCTTTAAACAGAAAGAATTATTCTGCTTTGATAAGTAGCCTCAAAGGGAGTCAGAAAATATTAATGTACTCTCTCATCATCCTTTCATGTCATTATAATCACTTTCAATCTCTTCCCCCAAGATATCTTTCATTCTCTTATTCACCTTTTTTCACTTGTTCCCATTTAAATTCTGTGAGAAAGATGGCTAGAAATTTGCAGAGCATTCTAATGATTTAATACAGTATTACCAATGTCTTCTACTGTGGTACTGATTGTTTCCTGTCAAGAACTCCTTGCCATGACAAAACTGATTGGCCTCTTGCATACACTGGTGTGCAACTGTAGTCACAGCTGTCTGAAGAAGAAATTTTTCTTGCTAGTTTTGAAATGCATGATTTTGCACAATCAATCCTTTCTCATAATTTCTACTGCTCCTTTCAAAACCACAAGTTTTCCCTCTGAAATTTAACAGTTTCTCTTCAGCAAGACAAAATGTGACAGCTTTGACAAGAGGATATGTAACTTTCCCCAACTGTTGAGCAGCCAGCACACTGATGGTTTAGGAGGTCGTTGTGAGAAGGTGCTAGATATGGGTCTGAAATTTTTCAGAAGATGCATATAGCATGCTTATGACTCCCTGCAGTTCTTTAAAGGAGACGTGTGGCTGTGCATGAGGAGAGGAGAGGAGGAACAACAAGAAATGTTGAGGTATTTTGGACAAACTTTCTTAGATGCGTTGCTATTGTGGAGGAAGTGTAATATATTCGGATGGCCTAGGTAATGTCCTGTTTTGGGGGTTATTCTGATTTATTAATTTTTCTTTTTTCTACAGGGCATAAAGACAGAAATCGATTGGTGTGCTCTTTCATCTTTTGTAAGGAAAGTTACAGAATACTGAGTTTTCTTAATATGCACTTAATCATCATGCTAGGAAAGACTTGTTGATTTTACCTGATTAAAAAAAATAGGTTTTTTTTCCCCTAATTTACTTGAATCGGTGAGATTTTACAGCATACTGAAAAATTTTACTGCCAGAGGTATTTTGTTTTTAAAAACAAATCTTATCCTTTTTATGTCTTTTTAACTTAAGTGCTAATCATTTCCTTCAGAGTATAATCATGAGCAGTAGGCACCAAAGACAACAGAAGGTACAGAGATAAAGATGAATAATTTTTATACTAATTAATTACAAATGACCAATTACAGAATCCATTAATTTCATTTTGTGGCACCAAATCAAACAGCCCATGTGTAAAATGAGAAGCATGCTTCTTGCATGGGCAGGAAAAGAACCAGGCTATTAGGGTGTAATCTGTCAGCTCTCACACGCACAAGTCCTAGTGAGGATAAAGAGAAATCTGTCTCGCACTCAGTGGCAAGGTCTGGCCCATATTTGCCTAATTGCTCCATAAGTGCTGTTGAGACAGGAAATGTAGCTGCTACTGCAGTTGTAAAATGAAAAGCAGAGAAGAAAGATGGTTATTGAGTCTATTTTTAAGTATGAAACACGCACTGGTGTAGTACAATAATGCAGACATTCAGACGTACCAGGATGGAAATGTGAATAGTGCAGTGAAAGGACTGGCTTGTGGTACATTTCAAGATAATGACAACCAGCCTAGACCTACACATTATAAAAATGCAGTGGCTGACTAGCTTATAAGGTTTAAAGGCTAGGAGAAGAATCCCACAGGTAGTATTTCATGTGCAAAATATGCTTGAGAATTTTATATTATATTAGAGTTTAAGAAGCAGAGCTTTTCTGTCCTGTGAGTTGACACAACTTAGATGCTGTCAGTAGTCTCCTGAGGTCCCTTTAGTGGGAGAAACAACCATCTCTACTGACAGTAGCCCATCTGAAAAAACCCCACCTTCCATCGTGATTTTTAGTTATGCCCCACTATAGTGACATAAATTTTTTAGAAGTATTCCTTAAAGAGCTAGGTAGCCTCAGAAAAGACAGCATTATTTTTTTGCTTTACAACTGAAGAAAAATCACTGTAAGATACACCAGAGGCTGGTATACCAGTTGCATATGGGTAGTCCCAAAATACCAAGCTACAATGACAGCAACAAACTTTATTATCACAGAGCTGATTCCCCTGCAAATTAATGGAGAGGACATGGCACTGATGCAGTGTGATGCCACTGATTGCTTTCTAACTACAATTCATAAGGGCTTTTAGACAAATAGAAACTGTTTAGTGAAGACAGATCACAATCTCCCTGGGGAAGACACATTCTGCTACAGCCAAGTGGTTTACCTGAGATGAATCTCTACTGGCATTGAATAATGGCTATTTATTGTTAACAGAAGTCTTATCTAAAAGAAGCTACTTTAGCAATTAACCTGTTACAGTTTGTCTACAACTGCTCATGCAGATAAGCAGATCAAGAAAATAAATCCTCGATAGTTTTTAAATTAATACCAACATCAGGTATTTAAAAACCCACAAGTTTCCTTGCTCAATTAAAATAAGATTAAAAAAGAAATCAGTGCTATTCTCTTTTTTCCCCTGGTGTTCTGTAAGGGTCATAGTTCAAGACTGACCTATTAATCTAGAGGGGAAAAAAAGAAAAAGATCATTTTTCTGTGTAGTGAGTATGGAGTTCCTTGCATAATGACAGCAATGCAATGACTGAGGTGTTAAGTAAAACACCAAATTTTATAAGTGTTGAAATTTAATTTTTGAGGGCAGATGACTCTGTTTAATCCATGCCTCCAGGGCCAGTGGTAGCTGACAAGCTAGGGCTCAGAATTTGTTATACTCAAAAAAAGTTTGTATACAAATGAGGATCTAATGATATGTACTAGCTTGTGGGTGATGTCTCAACTACGTTGGTTAATCACTTAAAGAACAAGGCCCTAATTAATAACTTAGTGTGAACACGGATTTCTGGCTTTCCAGCAGTCATCAAATAACAAACCTAGTATTTATGTTTAAATAAAAACCTATCTTTAAAAAACCATTTTTTCTTCCTTATCTAAATAATGAAATTCCATTGCCAATTAGCCCTTAACTTCATCCTAAATGTCATTCCTAGATTTCAGAGAGGTATCTTAAAAATAAAAGACAACCTCCCTCCATGCATGGTTATCCTAGTTGTGAGCTCACTGAACCAGCAGGTTGAATTCTGCAGGGTTGGCAGATAAAAGAGCCTGCTTTCTTCCCACCTCCCCCAAATCCTGGACCCATCAGTGATTCTTTGAGATCCAATCTCAAATTATTGTAATTTCGATGTAATTCTAACTATCCTCAAGACTCTCCTGGGGTAACTAGAAATCACAGGATAATGGAAGATCCTCAGTTAGGAACCATTCAGCACTTCTGCTCATTTGGAATGTCCTCAGAAGTATTATGGTGAGGTGGGAGCCAGGTAGGAGATATGCCTGCCTTCAGATGAGCACTTCCTGCTGAGCAGGTGTGTGTCCCAGAGGGAATATTTGACCTTTAACTTTCAGTACGCAGCACAGGAGAAGAGCCAGGAGCCTCAGAGCACTCATCTGTCCACCTGTCAGTAGGGAAAGGGTAAGCAGGAAAGCAGGTATGAAACTATCATTCTGCCAAGAATATATCTATCCTATGTGTAGAAGCCCAGTGATGAGGATTTCCAGGACGTATGCCTCTTTTTACTTCCAGTTGTTCACGTCTTCCTCTCCCACCATCCAGGGTATCACTGTAAACATAAGACCACACCGCAACTATGGCAGGGCACACTACTTGCACCATACACAGAAGTGTCATCACTTTTTGCCACATGAGGCGCTCATACCTCCCTTTCTTGGCTCAATCTCCTCCTTTTGTTACTTCGAAACTTTTGTTACATACGAAATTATGGAAGCCACTGCATTTCACTTTGTCCTAGTTTTAGAAATTTAAAAAAAAAAAAAATCAGAAATTTAAGAATAAAACAAGCACTTAATATAAATATGAATAGAAAGTTGAATAAGAAATAATTTCCACTGGTTCCACTCTACATCTATAATGTCGAAAAAGTACCAAAATAAATACCTTGATTTTCCAATTTTCCACTTTCATATATTGTTTAAGCTACAATTTTTCAATATTTCTTGTTATATAAATTGCATGCAGAAAGTCAGTCAAATACTGTATCTTAAAATTTAAATGACAGCTGTATGAAGATTTATATTTTTATCACTTCTATTTCTAAGCATAGTAATTTTGACAGTATATGAAGCAAGATTTAAAGTCTAGGGAGTTTCTATATTTTACATTCACCAACACTGAAAGCCCACACTGTGTACACAGTTCAAAATCTTTGGGCAGCAGTTTTATTTGCCTACACCTTTCTTCAACTTTTTACACCATTCTACAAAATTTTCTTTTATCTAGGTTTTCTTTCTGTATCACTGGATAAGTCAAAGTATTTCTAAAAGAACTAAATGTTTACCAACACTCAGAAAAAAATACAAAACTGTCATGTTTATGATGAACAACACAAAAATCAGGAATATTGTTTTAATTTAAAAGCCCCCAAGTGGTGGGAATGCCAGTCAACAGTCAGCTGATCATACAGAGTGCACTTCTGCATCTCAGCAAAGTAAAGGCTCATTCTCCTTGGTCGGAAAAGGAGGAGCAGGTTTAGGGTTTTTTTGCTTGTTTTTCTTTTAAGATATTGAAAAGTTCAGTCTATCAGAACTGAAACCTGAGACGAGGGCAATACCAAGAGAAGATGCAAATGCCACAAATTTTTAAGTATCAATGAGCAATAGCTGGTTTCCCTGTAACTGAATATATATAATAAGTTAAAAAAAGAGAAAGATTGTGTCAAGTATTCCCTGCGGATTCCAGTTTTTCACATCTCCATTTCTTTTTAAGCCAGATAATTAATAGATTTCTACCAACACAGTTTTAGCATGATTGGTAGTCATAGCAGTTACAGTCAACAAAATATCCTAATTGCTTCATATTTGTTCAAATACATTACCCAATGTAACTGATCTTCCAGAACGTATTTATCTGAATGTATAAAAAGACAGATTTTCTTTGATATATTTTTATCTGGTGCTGTTAAGAGAAGTTATTTTTTTTAAGTGGTTTGGAATTAACATGCATGTTTTACTTTCCCATCTGCCTGCAGGCGTGAGCTGGCATTTGCTCTACTGCAGTGTCTGTGGCAGCCCAGTGAGCTGCCATCGGGACTGCATAGGATGTTGTGTCACGTCAGGCCAATAGTAAATGCAACCAGATTTTTAATTAAAAATCACAAAAAAACCCAAAGATGATACTCATATAAAAGTGTACAAAGTGTATAAACATGTATGCAAAAGAGAGAACCCACTGAAGTACATTAAGGGTTTCTTTGGTGATTCTGTGGGGGCTGGAGTAGGTCTTTTTATTTTCTCTATCCTCTTTTTTGTTGCTGCTTGTTTTTGAAATGAATCCCACTAAAACCAGTGAACAAATGTAATGTTGTCTGTTCATTAAGGCTGAGAAATTATGCTCTCCAGAAACCCTAGGCTCCATTTTTTGTAGAGGGAATCCTTTTGCAATTCCATTTGCTTAACGACTACAAAATACTTTGAATTTTCAACAAGTATTACTTCACAACATGCCACATTTCCCACGACCTCATATTCTTTGGCACTAAGAAGGATCTATCAGGATCAGTACATTAACTTTCAGGCACCACGTGATTTGGGAGATTTTTCTGCCAAAAACGACTGCCAAAGTCATGCTAAAGCAAACTTTAGCCTGCAAGTTCGATGCATATGGGGCACATATTGCTTTTGATATTTGTCAAAGACAGATCCTTCTGTGTGTTGTCATTAGCTACTGGTGAAGCAAAATAAATGTCTGCAGAAATTATATATAGATATTTACACATAGCACACACAGAGTCCGACACTGCAAACATGGAGCACTGAAAGTCACCATATGCCTGGGTTTTGTGCTACACCATGACTAAACACTCAGTGCACTGATGGAGTCTATCCTGCTTATGACATTTATCCCTGAAAAGACTGCAGAAAAAAAAATAATACTGCAAGTATACTGAGTGTATACTTTTTTCCTGAAAATCTCTATAGTCACGCTGTGCAACCTTTATGATGTAAGGAAGGGCACCCCTGATGACTTAGAGAACAGAGCAGGGAAAAATGTGGTCTTGTAAGCTTGATTTCATGGTAAAATGATGAAACATACAGTTATGTCTACAGTATTGAAGTACTAATGGATTTCTATTGAAATTTCATTTATAAAATATTAATTATGGCAGGCAAACAACTTCACACAAGACTGCAAATTTTAATTATGTAATGTATGGGCTTAGGCAGAGTATTTGTCTCCAGGAGTCTTGCCTTTTCACTGCAATGGATTTCAAGATAATTTTACAAAGTCTGAGACTAAAGATTTGTCTTGACTAAAGATTAATAAATTTCAACTAGCAGAGCAGCTTCTTCTGCTGCCTTCTGCATCTGTGGTGAGAACAAAACAGATTAGAAAACCCTTAGGATGGGATTTCCCTGAGAAATGCAACTGCATACTTGTACACATTGCCATTCTTGATGAAGAAAGAAAAAAATAATTCTTCAAAGCCATCCAGAACTCTCCTTTCTCCTTTCCAGTCAAGCAGGGAGTTGCTGGATGTGGTATCTGGAGATACCACAAGCAGAAGGCAAACCTCCTCTCACAGCTTTAGGAGCATAGAGCATCCACTGCTTCCTCTACTACACTGCTGCACAGATTTGCATCATCTCCTCTTAGAGTAAATGTTTTTAATGAGAACTTAAACAAAGGAGCAACAAAACCCATAGGTCATTTTCCTCAGAGGGTCGCAAGGAGCAGAAAAAAGGTGAGCTGGGGCTGCAATAACTCAGGCCCTCACATAATATTCTGTTCAATGTTTAGCTACTATCCTACTAACTGGTAGCAAAGGAGTAATTTTAGAGGCATCTGAATGTAAAATTAAACTGATATGTTTCAACCAGCAGGAAATCACAAAACCCTTAGTGTGACACTCGTTGTCTTTACGTTTTTACCTTACCAAAACTATGGTTGTGGTTACCCTCTCTCCCACTTGCAGCAAGACTGCGTGCCAGTCAGCCTTTGCAAAACACAATTATTTTATCTACACTTTAGTAGTCAAACCAATTTTCAGTGTTTAATAGAAGTGTTAAGCTAAAAGCTTTTTTTTAAAACCAAATTTCCCACTTCTATCATATCCCTTTGAAGCAGAATTTATATGCTCCTGAAAAGGTTAATGCACAGGGTTGTAATGCATTTTATTAACATTCTGAACCAGCTAGGTTATTGGCACTTCCATGTGTGAAATGATGTGCTAGTGTGGATGCCCTCTGTATTGTTAATGTCTCATAAGGGGAAAATTATAGACCAATAGTTTGCTTATTATGCAGAAGAGAGGAGTTGGCATGGTAAGCAGTTTCAGGTGTCAAGGCTACATGGAAAGTGGAAATTAAGGATCTGCAAGTAATCAGGATCAATAAGTAATTAACAGTTACATTAAGCAGGCTGGTGGTACACACCTTATCCTTTTTAATGGACATTAATGGTACAGCCAGTTGATAGTCACCAAATGCACAGTAAACTAAAACTATACTTTAAAATGTCATTAGAATTTGTGAAATTTGGACCCACCGAGACAAAACAAAGAGAAGCTCAACCTCCCTACACCCCCCAAATGAACAAATAAATAAATAAAAGCTGTTGGAGATTTATTCCTTTTCTGAAGGATATTTTTCCCTAAGATTACGCTGCCTCAATATGTAAATTCTCTTTCCTTAGAATCATTTTGAGTGCTAATTATTGATGTAGCAATTATTTTAACCTTTTTTTAAACATAAACATTATACTTGGCAAAGGATATCTCATTCTTATAGTACAGCTTTAACTCAGAGCCAAGGTTTGTGATTTGCATCACAGAAACGGAGTTTTATACACACACACACACAAAAATTCTTGAATTATCTTTTCTAGGTACAATATTTTAACCACACAGTAAAATTAATTATGCCTTTGAATTTATAATGTTAGCTGATAGGTTGAAAAATGTCTGGAACATAATAAATAGAAGTTGAAAGAGGTGTTTATGCCTGCTATTTAATTAAAACCTTTTTTGTTACTTGTGATGAAGAGCTGGTTTGAAAGAGTTTAGTTTCACCTTTTCCTTCCCCTTCTAAAGCTCTTTCTTTACAATAACTCCTCCTTGTTTCCAAGACCATCCGTCATCAGGTTTTGCTTACTATAACAGATTTTGATATGTCAACAGAAAAATAAGGAGGGCATTGCTCTACACTGATACTATATGTGTTATTTTTTAATTGTCCAAATCCTTCTATCATGATAAGGACATTAAAAATCGCTATTCCTAAGCTCATTTTACTGCTTAATTCAGAATCTTTACTTCAATGTAACCAAGACAGTATAGATAGAAATCAAAATAAAGATTAAAGATATTCACTTATCTGAATCTCCTGCTGTGCAGATGCTATATTTCAGGTCATGTTGTCAAATGGCTACATGCTCAAACAGTATTTTACTACCACGCAATCATAAATATTCCCCACAAACTTAACTACTCATAGTGCAACTTGCAGCCTTTCCATCTTGGTGGCATCTATACTTCAGACTCAGCAGAAAATATGTAGATCTCTAGCAATAAATAACTAAAGATTTCAAACCAACTATGCAGCAGCTCCCCGTTTATTAATTATAAATAGCTAATGAGCCAGCAACATGCTCTTGAGCCAAAGAAGGCTGATGGCATCCTTGGTTGGACGAGAAGTGTTGCCAGCATGTGAAGGGAGGTGTTTCTTCACCCCTTCTCCTCCTTGGTGAGGCCACAGCTGGAATGTTGGGTCAAGTTCCAGGCTCCCCAGTACAAGAGAGACATGGACACATGAGAGTGCCCACCAAAGGGTCACAAAGATGATCAAGGGACTGGAGCATCTCACACATGAGGAAAGGATGAGAAAACTGTGACTCTCTGGCCTGGAGAAGGTGCAGGGAGAATCTCATTGAAGTGTATAATAACCTGAAGGAAAGGGGAAAAGAATGGAGCCAGGCTCTTTCCAGCAGTACCCCTGTTCTGAGCAATGGATTTGGACCAGATGACATCTAGAGGTCCTTTCCAACCTCAACCATTCTGTGACTCTGCTTATATATATTTTCTACCAGGTATGTATTTTAAAAATGTTGAAGTATACAGTCTGATGAGATATATTAAAAAATAAATTGGACTCTCTTTTCAGGCATTTAGGACTCACACACTTTCCTGAAAAACAACAGAACAATATTTTTGTTAATTATCTTAAACTGCCTGTTCACTTTGGGCTCCACTGAGTGAAAATGAAGCATAGTTAATTCATAGTAGCATTTGAACAGTCTCTTACAACTTTACTAAACTGCACAGTTTAATTTTCAGCTTTTTTAACAACTTCTAACTCCTATTGTATTTGTCAATTTTTCACTGTTACCAAACTTTCCAACAAAAACAGGCACTGCAATCAAAGGAAGACCATGAAGAAAACTCTCTTCAGTATTTGCATAATTGTGTGACTACACTTTTTTTTGTAACACAGAATATTGTGCATCCCATTTTCAAACAGCTGGTGGACTATTAGAGTTTTAAACTAAGTGCATAACATGATTTTGTAAGATCATCAGTATAATATCCAATTTTTAATGAAGCTTGAGAAAGTCTGGTTAAATAATGCAAGTGATGCTGTGTTTAAAACTTCACTCTGCTCCAGTGTCTAATTATGGTTTGTTAAGCAGCTGTACCTAATTCTTAATTTGATAATTCTCCTATCTAGACACAGAGTACTTGTGTTTTTCATGACAGTTTAAAGGACCTTATTTATAGTCTTTCTTTGTATGCACTTATAAGGCCATAGATGAGTCATCTCTTAATAGGCATATTGATTAAGCAAATATATGTTTTATATAAGATCACAGGAAAAATTCAGAGAACTTTCAAACTGATTTAGAGAAGGCATGACATTCTTGGTCATAATGACACTGAGTAGAGGACTGGTTGAACTACTCAGCTTATTTTCAGTTTCAGTTGAACTCTTTTCTGAACCAGATTAAAAGAATTTCCATTATTAAAAATATTTCATTCAGCATGAATGAAATTTCTTGCTTGACATTCTCTTTTTTCTGAAGAATCACACATCACTGTAAAGTGTATACTCTCAAGAGTAAAATCAGCTAATATGTTTAGACAAGAATACTTGGAGTAGACACTTAAACAGATATCTGCCATCCTGATTCTGACTAAATTATTTTAGGGTTTTTTTAAGTTAAAAAATACTGTACATGTTCTGCAAAAAGAACAGTTCTGGTGAAAAAACTGGAGATTCTCTAGTACGTGACAAAACTCAGTGTTTTCAAATCACAAGGACTCAGAATATCAGGTTGCTACTGAGGGTACTGTCAAGAGCTTTCTGAAAATCACTCACAAAATTTTCTGAAAACCACCTGAGAAAACTGTGAACTTCAAAGAATGCAATTTCCCTGAAGTACACCTTGTACATTCTTCTAACCAAATGGCTTGCAGTAAAGACCAGTAGAGAGAGACTTTGAGTTCCCAGGCAAGACTATCAGAGACAAAACTGCTACTTGCTTTTCCTTTACTGCAATGAAAACATTATTTAGGAGAAGCAGTTTCTCTGAAAAGCCAGACAAATTCATTACTGGAAGATTCTGGGAGATGTGGTGAGGGAAGGGAACAGTTCTACACTTCTGGCCCATATAGAGACACTTTCTACCAAAATTAAAGGTAATACAATATGTTGCATTGGCTACTTTTATGCCCAGGACTCATCTTTGCCCAGTATTTGTTTTGCAGTTATATATACATACACATAAAACATGGCAGTATTATCATATACTAAGAGACAAATGCTAGTAAATAGCACAGGTGTCTCATTCTGTGTTGTATTACAGATACTCAAAAGTCTCCTAAAACTGATATATTGCAAAGGCTGCCAAACCTATTTTTTGATTAAGCAGACCATTTTTGAGCTTCTATTTAAAATCTACACTTTTCATGAAATTCTTCCCTCACCGTTAATTAAGAGATGCTAGTGCATAGCCTGCAAAAAATCAAAAGCTTTACTATAATTTCTTCACTGCAGTATTGCTTTACTGACACTGGAACACCTGTGTACTTCACTTTTATGGAAGACACCAATATGAAACTACAGTGATGCTAGAAGAAACCTTAACTGTGAAAAGTGACAGTGGAAAATAAGGTGATTGGATTAGAAAAGAAAATAGACAGACAAGGACTAAGATTTATGCTGCATGCCACAAAACTATTGTTAACACAACAGTTAGATTGTGTTAATAGCAAGATTTACATTTGCTTCATGTGTGGAAAATAGCAACTCTTAGATGCAGAGAACCAGGAGATACAACCTAATTGATACTCCTAATTACCCTCAACGTGGGCAACATGCACAAGGGCACAGAACTAAAAACTGTGAGCTCATCTTGACCAGGCAAAGTGCAGTGTCAAGCAACCAGGTCCTCAGCACACTGACACCATTCTGGTGCGACACAGAGCTAATTCAGCCTACTCCTCTACGGGGTGTAATTTGCTCTGCATGTTGATGTTGACAGGCACCAAATAGCTCTGCTATTCCCTGTTCCAGAGTTTGCGTAGATACAGTATTACTAGGACTTTTGGACCTCCAAGGTGATAAGGTCAGAGAGTATTTTTAAAAAAGGTGAAGTAATTAAGCTGCAGAGGGAAGTCATTAAGTCTTGTATCCTCTCCTTGACCTGCACCAAACAGGAGGAACATGACAGTCAAGCTTACAAGACAAAAAACTCTAGAGAGAAAGCCAAGACTGTGGTGCATTGGAATCCGTGACTGGGGAAATCTTGTTGACCAGAAAATTGAGCTGGAATGACACAGCTGGTGTAGAGAAAAAATTTTGGAAGAAAAAGGGGCAGTTCCCTGTGGAAAGTCCACAGGGAACTTTTATGCAACATGGTTACAGTCTTCTAGATGAACTGTCTGTCATATCTCAGGGGACAAAAACAGTTGTCATTAAATATCCCTCAGCTCTTCCGGTAAACTGATTATTATGCCATATTTTATTAATTCATTTCACTCCTGTCTTTAATACTTCACTTAAGTAAATGCAGACAGTTGTTTTCTTTAGCCACCTCTACTTACAGGTGGGTGATGTTGAATGCACTGATCTTTTCTTCTAGTAACATTGCAATTACATATGCCTTTTTTTCCTCCGAGCTAAAGCATTTTTGCAAAATAAAAAAAAACAATCAAAACTGGCTACTGATGTAGAATTAGTCAAGTTAGGGAGACTTTTAAACAGTTCAGCACCTATTATCAGTATTACAAAATTTAATGGACATTGGATCCACAGAGGTTTCATATACAAAACCTCAAATTGTTTAAAATATTCCTACCTGTCACCTATTCCAGACATATCCTGTATGTTAAAGAGATGCTCAGAAATGCTGTATCTACAACAAAATTACCTTCTCACAAAAAAAAATTTCCACTCAGAATTCTGAGTCCACGCTCTCTCCATGGTTTCCATTCTTCTGGAAGGAGCAAATGAAGAGGTTGGGCTCTGCACCTATTTTTCAAGCTAATACAGCATCTGAAACCTGTTCCTATTTTCTACTTTATTATCATGGCTTACAGTATCATCCTATTGACATGTGATGAGAATAAATCACTCTTTAGGATACTGTCACCAAGATTGTAAATATACTAAAAAATACTAGACATGCTAATAAAGTGACAGCCTAACTATTACCTGAAAGAAGGAAATTTCAGAAAGTGACAATAACTAATTAGCGTTTAAGGAGAGCTGCTTTCAAATTTTTCAACACTGATAAGAGGAAATCCACTGTGAATTGTACTTCAGATTCCCATCTGCTACACCTGGAGCATTTCTGTTGTGAAGGTCTAACGTAAGATTTTCTTTGATTTCTAAAGTGAGGATACCGCATGAGATAAATACTGAGGCATGTTAAGGCAGTATCACTACTTGGTGTTTGAAAACTACTCCACAATTAACATCTTTGTATTCAATGTGTTAGATTTTATTCAATAATCCACCTGAGAACAAGACAGAAATTTCCTAAATATGAGTCTCAGCATCCACTTTATGTTCATCAAGTAGAACAGTGTGTAATACAAGCAAATTAAAGTATGCAAAACAGATTTTAAAATCCAATAAAATTTAATCTGCTGCCCTAAAAAGGACAGTATTTGAATACCAAAAGACAATGGAAGAAACTAAAAACTAGGCTATACATTAAGGTTTTGGGTTTTTTTCACCCCAACTAGTAAAATTGTCTGGCCTGAGATGTCAGGGGTTGCATCACTTACCTACTCAGGGTCTACCTGAGTCTGAAGCATGTAAAACTATATTAATGCTTCAAACAAGCAATATTTTAAAAATTAAAATTCTATGCGGTGATTCCTTTTAATGATATTTTGAATCACCAAGTTTTATCACGTGTTAAACGTAAAAGACAATCTTAGAGCTGAAAGAGGTTGTGCATTGGAGCCAGACAGTGATACCTTGCTATGCTACATAGTAAGTAATAACAAACAAAGGGAATCAGAAACCAGTGGGAGGGTGAGGTGTTGTTTCAGGGGTGTGGGGGGGTTCCAGTGATATTTTCTAGATTTAAAAAGTAGGAGGGATTCAGAAAGGAGTTCTTTAGATAAAGCAAGCTGGTATTCTCTGATGAAACAACATTCTGCCACCTAGTCTAGATCATGCTGTTCTCTTTCAGTTTACTTGAGTGGGGTGGAGTTGTCTGATTTCTTTGTTTACAGCAGATAAAAGGCACTTCCAGCCTCAAATGTGAATTGCTGTATCTGTGTTGACATGAAGCCCCACTTTGAAGACCAGCACTTTTCCATTTTACTTGATGTGCATTTGCAGAATTATAGAAAAAAGATTCCAACTTTATGTATCAGTCAGTATCAGAGTAAAACTACTGCTGCTTCTAGATTTGTGTTTGTAATAAGGAACTGGCAATCTGAAAGAGGCCTCATTAGAATATGCTGCTTTAATGACAAATAAAGAGTGAAAATAAGTTAACTTTGGAATAAGTTCAAGAAAGACAATTAGAGGACTGGACTTTCCTATAAGGAAAACTTGAGAGAGATAGGACTGTCCAGGCTGGAAAAGAGCAGGCTTAGAGGGGAATTTATCAATGCATATAAGTATCTGATGGAAAACAAACAGGGTGAGACAGAATGTTCTCAGTGGTGCCCAGAGACAGGACAAGGGGCAATCCACAGAAACTGAACATCAAGAAAAGCTTTTTCCACTACGAGGGTGACTGAGCGCTGGCCCAGGCTATTGGGAGATGATACAGTCTCCCTCATCCTTGGAGATACTGAAAAGTTGTCTGGACATGGTCCTAGGAAACTGGCTTTTGGTGGCCTTGCTTGAGCAGATGGGATGGACTAGACATTCTTCAGATGTGCTTTCTAGTCTCACCAAGTCTATCATTCCCACAAAAGTGACTGGAGTTGTCATATGCTAACCCTACAGCAAGATATCAGACATTTATTGGCTCATGCTGAAGAGAAGGTTAAATGCTTTGTTAAATGGTTTCAATTTATAAACCAATAGTTGGGAAGTATGTACATTCATTAAAATCTATATAGAAGTGTTAGAAGAAATACTGGATTAAACAGTTTGTGTTAGGAGGCAAGTCTGAATTATGATAATAGAAATGCATAAATTTATTTGATGATAAAGACCTTCCAGTAGGAATTTTAAGTTAATTCACTCCAACTGTCTCTTTATCAGAAATCAATTTAGTCCAACATAAGTAATACAGAAAGTATCTGACATGTCGGAGGCCTAAGCAACTTTTACATTACTACTTTTGAGCTTTTAAACCTCATAATTTAGTGACTTCACTGGTTGGTTGCTTGATAAGAGAAACAAAAATCATAGGAGCATTTGTTACCTTTACTCTGTAAAGGTAAAAAAACATTTGTATAAAAATTCTTACTATACACAGACAGATCAGCCATCACTGTAACTGATTCTGAATTTTTTTCTAGAACAGAAGTCAATTGACCATTTAAGTCACCACACTGTGAAAAATTCAAAACCAGAAGGTGCTGCAGCCTCATAAGACCCATTTGCAATCAAAAATGTATCAAACTGAGAAGGTAGATGCATTTTTCCAAGTTGGCTGAAGTATTAGTTAAAGACTGGATAAGAGAATGAAGAGTATGGCAAGCACCAAAGGAAATGTAAAAGCACAGTGTTGGTAACATGATGGGAAGATATTTTACTTATACTTTCCTTGGCAGGACAATACATTTTCTCTTACAACCACTTCTCAAGGAGCATTAAGGAACCATACACATGCCTGACACACCAAACTCTCTATTCAGGTATCATCCAAACTATCAGCTTTGGTGAACTCAGTTCAGAAAAATCAACTTTGCTAGTCTTGAGATGCGTCCTGTTGCCTAGGATGTGGGATAACTTTACAATTGCTACTGCAGTTGCAGTGATTTAAATTCTCATTTTACTCTTTTATCTTCTTCTAATTGAATGTGGCAAAATATCCAGTCCACACCTCACAGCTGATAGTATAATAACATGCAGTAATTACACTTTGCTGTCTCAGTTGTTATTAACACTTGTATTCAAAGTTACATGAAGCTTTCACCTTCAGAAATAAGATCAGAAGTGGTGAGAACATCTGCACTATTCACAACCTTTTAGCTTCAGAGATCTTCTATGTCAGATTTGGGGGAGTTACAAACTTATTTGTTAAAAAATTAAAAATGCATTGCTTCATATAACAACAGAAACCACTATGAAAATGCCTTCATTTTAGTATTCTAAGGTCTCACAAGAATTTGTGAAAATAATATGCCCCTTGTCCCACACTCTTACACTTCCACAGGAAAAAATAAAAATAAAAATCATGTAGTAAACACTTGAAGTAAAATCTTTACAGATGCTGTGGCATCCCACTGCACTTTTTCTTTTCTTGTATATTATATTATTGCAGAAGATAGCATTATAGCTGTAAGACACAGCCCCTCAACACAGAGCAAAGAAAACTGGAGAGAGAGAAGTTTCCAGAAGAAAACTGTACTCTCTCAGCCACATGCTGGTTGTTATCTACATTCACTCCAGAAGCACTCTAAAAACCATGGGCCTACCACTCCCCGTTCCTTTGCAAAGACCTAATCCAAATCTAGGTGGAGTCTTTCCATCGACCAACATACAACCCATCCTTTGCACCCAGAAGTAAGTTACTTTGGTCACTCATTACAGTCATTTCTGTAGGAGATAAGCTGTGCTGTAATGTTTTAAAAAATTTCAAGAGAAGGGCAAGTTCTCATCAAAAAACTGTGAGCAAAATAACCACAGTTCACATAAAAATTTACTTCCTCTGCTGTGAAAGGCACTCTCATACCATTCAAATTAAGGTTTTTCCATTAGATTTTGCTCATCTCTTTCAATTCTATAAAAAGAAAAAATCACTAAGGAGCAGCTGCCTTCAAGAGGAAAAACCTGCAACCTAATCTAAATTCTGTTTTTTCTTACTACATAAGCAATTCTGTTTCTTCACTTGCATTTTAAATTTATTTAGCACTTAACATAGGTTTAACATCAAACACACTCAAATTTCCACACAAACAATCATGGTAAGTGGTTTAACAATGGAAAAAGACAAAATACTTTCAATATCTAAAAGCAAACTGACCTCAAAATTAACATTACAAATTTTCACACTTCGAGGTGACTTTGTAGTCTGTTGCTGTCTTTATCTGTTTATCAAATATCGTTAAGGCACTCCCTCCTGAAACTTCCTAAAGCCAATTTTTAAGATTAGTGCATCTCTTGCACAGATTCAATAGAAAGCCCCAGTGATGTAAAAAACAAAACCAAAACCAAACAAAAATAAACAAGAGCAAAAAAAGAAAGACACAACTTATCATATCTGCCATGGAGCTTTTAATGGTCCAAAAGGCTTTCTTGATTGTCAGACATGTTTGACATTTTTTTTTTTTTTGTTATAACTGATTGGCCTGATTCTGGTTCATTAGGGGAGATCACAGATTCATATTTCCTAATAAAAACTCCTTTCCTTTTAGCCACCATTTCTGATTGTTTTATGTCAAGATGCATGCACTACCATATCCCCTGTGATTTCTTCACTAGTTCTGCAGAAACATTTGTGTGCCACAGCACACACTGCTTCCTTGCAGCCAACACATTTTCCCAACTTTCACCTCAGTAGCTCTTAAACAGCACACATTTGGGAGCATTAAGTTCTTACTTCTTGTTATAAATATCAATTCTTTTTCACTTAATTGAAGGTCATTTAGGGAGCTTGAGGCAGTTCTTGTTTTCCTTAGTTCCCTACAGTGTTTTTCTCTAGGTTGAGTAACTCTAGTCCTTTATATTGCTTATCTTTTTGGTCAGTAATCCTTTTTTTCTTGGAGACTCTCTGAGGTTTAAATACTCCTGTTTTGTAGGTGTGTATCTACTTCTGTAGAAATCTTTATTTATAATATTTATTGAATGGATTAAATACAAAAAAAGTAAAAAGTTATTCTTTAAAAAAGAGTCAACACTAATAAAATGTTAGAAGCCTGAATACTGTAAGATTAAGGTCCATGATTTATGCATTTTAAAAAGCTAATGATCTGCATCAACTACAAATGCATCAAATCAGTGAAATCAAAACGCTCTATTTCTATTTTTACCACAAAATCATTGAAAAAATAAAGAGACTAAAAGTAGTGCAACATTCATGAATGATTTAGTAAGAGGAGAAGATGCCGATTAAATCCAGATTCAGATGTCAGTATCTGTCAGCCAAATGGGACACCAAGCTCCTTATAAATGAACCCTTAAAAACAGCTGAAATAGAAAAGAGCTGTTCACAGTTTCTGTTCATTACCTATAGATAACCTAAAGGTCTGGTACCTTGTAGCTCATATTTTTCTTCCGTTTGCTGTTTCTTATGAAGTAAAAAGATATTTCTAACACAAAAGGAAACATCTGCATCTGACCAAATACACAGTGCACCCATCCTCTACCTCCCCATCCCTATTCACTATCAAATTAAATAATTGAAAAAATAAGCACACCACACATACTAGATTCCTCTCCTCTAGAAGTCTGACCATGTTTCCTCACCACATACTTCAACAGAAGTTCCTGGACCATACAGAACGTTACAATTTAGTAGCACCTTTCATAACTTCATAATTTTAATGGTGAACTTCTAAAACCTGGTTGTAGATACTCTAACTCAATCCTGGTAACCTAAAGTAGTTCTCTTAGGGGGGTGTTGTGAATTATCATCCTGTTTGCATTTAATTTAAAAATGGAAACTATAATGAGACGCTATATTCTAAAAGATATGGTAAAAAATAATTGCAGCTATCAAATATCAAAATGTAACAGCTGATGCAAATAGTACACGAGACAGTATGTACTGACTGAAATGATTCTTATCTCTTGGGGCTCAATTATATTCCACTGAGGTGCACTCTCAAAAAAGGTTGTACTGATCCAGATGTAGCAAAATAACTTGAAACTAAAAATACTCAAAAAACCCAACAAAATCTGCTCCAGAAAGATTTATGAATGGATAAAGGTCAGCATAACCATCCAAGCAAAAGCAGGCCAAAATCTAGTAGCAGTAATGCAAGGATATAGTATGTTCCATGCTGAGAGAAAGGAAAAGGCAGCCATCTGAAAATTATCCAAAGACCAAGAGGAATTTCTACAAATTCCTCAGAAAATAAAGGGGCATGATGTTATATTATGATGTACGATGATTAACTTGAGGAACTGGATCCATTACTTCATGTGAAAATATATCCTAAAAATTTATGATAAAAAACATTAAATCCTGTTTCCTTTTTCTTTAGGAACAAGCTACAAGCAGAGAAAAGGATTCCATTACACCAACACTATGGAATTCAGGAATGGAAGTAGATTTTCCTACCACTATGATCCATGTCAAAACTTTAGAGATTAAAATTGAATGCTTGGAAGAGAGTTTGTGAGGAAATAAGTAGATACTTTAGTAAAGTAACAGTACACTGGAGAAGCATGCAGCCAATTTTGGATACAGCCAAATGAAACATCAAATCTTATCTCGAGTACTGCAATGCAACACGGTGCAATATTCTTCAGATTCAGTGAGTTTTATGAATTACTTGAATCTAACAAGACCTTTGTTCATAAAGTACTTAAGAGGAACAAGTTCCCTCTAATCAGTTCTGAGTTATCACCTAAAACGAAAGAAAACCCCAAAGAGAATGCCTACAACTGAATGTGCTTTATTGAAACAAAAGTTTGAAGATAAAAATATTTCACTTTCCTAAGTTACTGTCTAGTTTATAAAACAGGATTGGTTTTGCTCCCATCAGTCATTAAGGTCAGTGAAAAACTCCTCAGGAAGTGACTGAAGTGATGTTACTTGTCAGCCTGACTACACTGTGATTAGTACACCAAGACACAAAGTCCATTTTTTAAGCATATTATTTTGTGCTGCCTGCTAATTACATGGTGACAGAAATAGAGCACTTGGAAATAAAATACTTTGATTTGCATCTTTCAGCCCAAAAAGCACTCTTTTCCTACCTTCCAATCCTTCTCCAGGATAGCTGAGGTGACATCCTCTTACTACTTTCCCAGGAAACATGACACATCTCCATTTAATGCCACTGGGAACAGGAAATTGACAGAAAACTACATGGAGTGACAGAATTTGGAGCACAAATTATAAAGGATGACCTTTTTCTGGATAACGGCAAAATGGCAAAACTTGTATTTCCCCACAAAGCCTTATTTTGAGCAAGATTAAAAGTCTTACTTTAATTTCCATTTTTATATATTTCATAGCTATAGAACAAAAGAATGAAAAAAATAGTTTCAAAATGACAGTGAACCTGTTTTACTAAAAACAACAAAAAAAGAAAACCACAGAAACACATAACAGAAAAACCTCAAAATGCCTGTAATGTTCTTCCAATTTCATAAACCATTTAATTTCAACTGCTTTATCCAACAACGTAAGTTTCCCTGCTCTGCAAAAACTGATGGCTCGTGTGAAATTTCTGAGTGACTCACTCAATGATATTTGGAAGTTCATAGTCAGTAAAAAACCCACTGTTATTTATGTGAAATCAGCTGCACCATAAGGCCCCTGAGTTATGCTAAGCCACTAAGTAATGCAGCACATCAGAGGGGATTAACTGGAAATTAAATTTATTAGAAAATTGAATGTGAATATACTGAGGTTCTTTTGGAAACGACTTTGTAGGAAAAGCATGAGCTAAAAGCTACAGCGAAACAAAACTGATACAGGTAGAAGAATAAAAATATACATAGGTAAAAGTGCAGCATACCAGAGAATAAAAGAGAGCAATTAAAAGCAAACAAAAACTATCAACTGCAGACAAACAAGATGAATGGCAGGTCTGCAAAAACACTCTTCCACCTGAATTCCCAGTCTTTTTTAACTACAAATGAGAAACAAGTATTAAAGAGTCATCACACATGATAAAAAAGGCTTTGATGCTGAAAGTACAGAGACATATGTTCTAGGGTTCTTCAACCACAAAAAAATTCATACAATTAATATAGACTTTAAGAGCTGGTTTAGATATAGGAAACTAACATAGCATCAATCAAAATACATGATGCAGCATGCTCATTTTGTTAAGGGAAACTTTTAATACCTTTGTGGTGTAAAGAATAAAACTCTGGCTTGTATTTGAAATGATGTATCATGTGATCCAAGAGAACAAAAAAATCCAGGATCAAAGCTAAAACTTGTAAACTACTACACAGATATACAATACTACAGAACAAGTGAAAACAAGTATGTGAAATCTAGTTAGGGGTATTAGGAATAAATTATGCCTAACTTACTGTAGAAAATTCAAGTTTTATGTGCAAGTGATGGCTGACGTTTACCAAATAATACTAAGCATTATTCTTCAAGGTAGGTGTTCTGCATGTACATCAAACAGCTTTCACTTTAAGTGGTCCTTGCAGAGTCTGCTTTAAATTAAATACTATCATCTGGGTGAGCAAGCAAGAAAAAGCACCAAGCTCCTTGCAAATTCCTTTCAAAATGAACAACATGCAGTAAGAGGTTATGTAGTGTTTTACTACTTTTCTCAAAAATAAATTTGGGAACAGTTTTCAGTGATGTTCTTGTAGTAATTGGGGCACTCATGGAGAGAAGATATTTTGACTAGAAACTAAAAAGCTAAAAAATAAGCTAAATAAAAAGGTTGTGCAGGTGGAAGGCGAATTTATATCACAGAAAAATCTCCAACATATTGATATAATTAAGACTTTCTAGTGAGTTAGAAATCCAGGCTAGTCACACAACCTATTTTAGCTTCTCTAGCCTTCTTCTGCAGTTGATGGAGAAAGACTCTTCTTGAAGGCAATGCCTGACTCAGGACTTGCTCTCTACAGGGCTGTCTTTTGCTCTCTCTTCCTGCACTGAGTACAGAAAGAAATTAGGATTAGAAACCAGCACCATCCCTTAGTTAATAACCTCACTCCATGCTAAATTGGTGCATAGAAAGATTGGCACAAGCAAACACATGGAGGAATTATTCCATGGAGGTATTGTTCCAGATAAAAAGCTCTACTGAAATGTTTTAAGAACCCAGGATATCTGCTAATGGAAGACCAACAGCAGGTTGGAAGGCTTCTTTCACAATGATTACCCAGTGACATGTTTTCTTTAATAGGGACTAAAGCAAAGTGAACCTATTTTCTTACTGATAAACTGATACTAGAAATTTGTCTTGATGTGTGACAAATATTTATTATTATAAATTTATTGAAGGCAAACCAAACTAACCATTAAAAATAATTTTATATGATTTGTAGTGCAAAGGTCTCTTAAGGTCTGTTTAGGCTTTATGAAATTATACAAACTTGCAGAAATGGTCCTAAGAGTGAAATATTATGCCAGTATTACTACAGACAAATTTCAGTGGCATCTTTCAAAAAGAAAACTAAGAAAGTGTAAGAATGAAAATCTTAAATTACTTGCACACCATTCTGTCTGTAAGTATATACACATATATAATATATAAAAACTATGAAAAATTCTGACGGCAATGATTTTTTCCAGGATCAATGATTCTGAAATGCATGCAGATTACAGTGAGAGAATAACCTTAATCAAAACATAACTAATAATAACTAATCAAAACATGACTCAAAATCAGGTTTAAACCTAGAGGAGGCTACCTACAAAGTGGCCTGAACAAATGAGAAACAACGTTAGACATTATATTGTGTTTAGCAACCTGAAGAAATAGCAGACTGCACTAAGGTTTTATATCCTCACTCTCCCTGAACTTTTGCCTGGCTACATAGATAAAGGACAATTAAATAAAAACCAAGCAATAAACTGACTATGCAGTTTTGAGAGGCTGTTGTAGGCAGAAATCACTCGTGCCATCTTCTTCGCTGAGGGAGGGACTAAAGGTAGGTGGTGACAGGCAAGAAAAAGAGAGAGAACAGCAAAAAGTCAGACATAAAAATTAATCTCAGAATAGGGCAACTCACCTCTGTTCTGCCAAAGAGAATCAAATCATATTCAGTGCAAAAGTTCTGGAGGACAAGTCTATGCCCATGTCCTGGCTAGCATTGAAAGTTATCATCACTTGGCAGGCAAAAGAGGGGAACTGAAATCAAGTTATCAACACGCCAGCTGGTAAAAATCTATTGGAACTGGCTGAGATGGTGTTAATTTTCTCTACTGCAGCCCTCATAGTGCTGTGCTTTGCATCTATAGCTAGAGAGGTCTTGATAACACAACAGTGTCCTGGGTTCTGCTGAGCATCAGCATAGCACCCAGGCTGTCTCACCAACATATCCCCCTCACCAGTAAACCGAGGGTGGGTAAGATCATGAGAGGGGACACAGCCAGGACAGCCAACCCAAACTGAGTGAAGGGATATTCAATACCATTACATGTCTGCCCAGCAATAAAACCTAAAAGAAAAGAGGAGATTGGGGCAAGGCATTTGTTATTATGTTTGTCTTCTGGAGCAACTAGTAGACATACAGAAGCCCTGTTTCTCTGGAACTGGCTGGACATTGCGTGCTGATAAGAAGCAGAGAATAAATCTTTAAGTTTCCTTTGCTTCCATGTGCAGCCTTTGTTCTTGCTTTATTAAACTGCCTTTATCCTGTCCTGCTGAGGAGGTGAGTGATAGAACAGCTTGGCAGGCATCTGGTGCCCAACCAAGGTCGACCCACCTCAAAAAGTAATGGTGGTGACCTCTGCTCTCTGACAGTGAGATTCAGAAACATACTCTTTTTACATCTTGGTGCTGACAATATTTTTTTTGAGGATAAAAGGTATGCATAAGGTGTATGTTACCAGGACTTCATAAACAACTTTGCCTTAGATCTTTGGAGGGAAAAAAAAAAAAAAAATAAAAAGTACAGCTGCAAAATCTTTCAGAAATACAGGAAGCTTCACCAGGAATGCTAGGGGAAAAAAAAACCAAAACAAAATCCCCCCCACTTTCTGGCTGGAAGTCACCTTCCTTCTGTACCAGCCACATTAGCTAAGTAATAGAAAAATCATTTTAGTGATGTTTTATTATCTTTTGAGACAAAGCACCCTGACTCTGCTCTTTGCAATGACTTGTGTTACTCAGGAGCAAAAAAATGCAGATTTTTTGATTCCTGGGAAGCTAACCATAGCCATGGGTCAGTTAGCAAACATTCACAAAGCAGCAGAGTTGGTTACTGTCTTCTACTCCCAGGAAGATTGAAATAGTTATCTTTTTATTTTCACACTCAAAATCTAAAAGATTAAGGCTGTGACATTCTCTCATTTCTTCTATTTAATTCTACCCCAGCAAACAGCAAATGTTCTTATCCTCTAAAGGCAGAAAACAGCAGCATCATCACCAGCACGGACATTATGGTCCCAATTATCTGTTGTACTGCTATGCCTGGCAGAACTTGGGAGCTGTTTGATGCTCTTTTGTGTTCCTGAGTTGGCAGAGAATAAAAGTCTGAGACATGACTTTCCCTACCCTCGGTTAATCTAATTGGGTTGTTCACTCATTTTAGGTGCCAGCATTAACTGTGCAATGATCCTGGTTTGGAAAGCAGTTGTGAGAGGAAGAGGAACCTAAGCACAAGGGGATCAGCTGGGAGCTCTCCAAAGCAATAAAACACAGAAGGAAAAAGTAAATGAGAAACTGAGGATGAACTGGAAAGAAAATGCTAAGAATGCCAGGGAAAAAAAAAAAGGTAATAAAAAGCAGTTGTAAAATTAGCTTTCCAGCTCTTTCTGACATTCAGAGTCACTGAGACATTTACTTTATGTACCAGCACTGCATTTAGATATTATTTATTTCAACATCTGAAAAACTCTCTCTTCACTTTACTGGGAAATTTGTGGTGGGTAAGGGAAGTGAATGGTTCACAGGCTGCATACAAAGGTAGAACCTGGCCTTCTTATGAGGATGTGTTCCCTCTGACATTCTAATCGTCTCACAGTGCTCTGGGCACCAAGCATTTGTTTCTGCCTTGTCTGGAACCTGCAAGAACAGAGAAGCCATAATATGTACTTAGTTTTTAGGGGCAAGTTGAGATAACTGCTTAAGGACAAATTCCCAGTTACCTGTGGTGAGATGACATGCAGGACAAAGTAGAGGACTTTATTACTTGCATTGAAAAAGAGAAAAAAAAAAAAAGAGAGGGAGGAGATATGGATGGGTTTGCAGCACCTGCACCCTGGGCCATGTGATTGGTACAACAATCAGATACTATTTATTTTGGACACTACTGACTGCACAAGTTGGAGAATAATCAGCACTGCTTAATAACAGACAACTGTTCATCAAGCAATAAGAAATTAAGTATTTAAACATAAATGAGTAGCAGGTATCTTTCAGATTTATGATGTTACTGTGAGGAAAGCTGTGGGATTGCAGGCATGTTTTGATTCTAACAGACTGAGGTACTGAATGATAGACACATAAAAATATATTATTTTTTTATTACTATGAAATTTAAGGCATTCCAGAAAGCAAATCCTAACCAAGAACTGCAGAGAAACAAGGATAAACGTAACAGTCCTCACTTCACATTCTGTTAAAAATATTCTTGGCTTCAAAGTTTTGCTGCTTATTAAAATGAATGGCAGCAAAAGCAGGGCTCATCTTCTTTGTAAAGAGAGAAAGTGTTGATTGTCAAGGGAATATTTTTTGATACCTTTGAAATCAGAAATGGAAACCTTCCACCTCAAGTATTAAGATATGGCACAGAACACAAATAAGGTGTTCAAACCAGAATAAAATAACCTATCACTTTATAACATGGTTGACTAAAAAAGACAAATTTATTTTATCAAGGTAAAAATTTAACTACTGTTAGAAAAGAGAAAAATCATGATCAGTATTAATATTTTCATACATGGAAAATGTCTAAATGAATGCACATCTCAGGCTATAGATTTTGCTTACCTTTAGTAATTTACACAGTCCTTTTCAGAAAGGTATGATTACAATCTGAATTCTTGGATAAAGAATTTAGATAAGTGGCCTTTATCTAATAGATAAATTTAATAATGTTACATTAAGGTTATCAGAATTAGCTGATTATAAAGCATATTATTTATACTGATTAATATCTAATTATTTAAACCCAAATAATTTTATCATTTTAAAAATCAAATATACATTAAACTTTGTGATTATACAGAGATATGCTTTTTCTGAGAACTTTTTAAATAGCCTTACAGTAACAACTGTAGTATGTGCATTGTATTTTTCTTTCTTGAGCCAAAACAGTGGAAACTAAATACTCAAAAGTTCTCAAACAGACAAAGCAATAAAGATTTCCTTCTTCACCATGATCTTACCACAACTTCGCCCTTTAAGTTCGAGTCACCTTGACTAAACCTCCAGTTATAAACATTGTGAATACTTGTCATAAAATAACTGAAATTAAATTAGATTTCCATAAACTAACACTGAGGGCAGGAATAAAAAAAAAACAGCAAGAATTCATATGCAGTCTTGTCAGTCACTTTCTCACAGGAGATTCAAATGTCATAGCAGTAAAAGTGTTTCTTGGGTCAGAACAATGGTCACATATTAATAACCCAAATGCATTCTTTAGCCTGCCCTGCAAAAAAATCAACAAAGGAAAAAATGAAAATATCTTATCTAAACACAAGCTGCCTTGCTCTCAAGAAAAATAAAACACCTAAGCAATCAAAACTACCACAAAAAGCAAAACAGAAGCAAAAAGGATAAAGTCATCTGCTCTAAATAAACAAGCAGATAAAGCTTGTCTATTGGAAATTCATTCTATAAAATAGATCTAATCTAAGGTGCCAAAACAAACTTGGTAATACATGTTGTTAAGCATTAATTTATTATTTATAAGGGGTTTAGATTTTTCACTAGGGAAAACATTTATTTTACCTTCATTTAATTTAGTAAAGATTAGTTAGAAACTTAGTGTATGGAAATTAAACAGCTTTCAGTATGTTTTTGTCAGCCTTGAAATTATTGCTCTGCTTATCCTAAATATACTACCTCTAAAGCAAATCAAAGGTGAAAAAGATCAATATCAATGAAACAGCTTGGGTACTTCAGCAGTCAGAAGGAAGCAAATATTATTTTTCCAACTTGATTTTATTTCAAGTAAAGGTGTACCTCATAAAGCAATTTACTAAAAAGCATTTGAAAGTAACCATTATATTTTCTATGTTTTCCTATCAACCTGGTTTTCCCCTTTTAGTCTTTTTGCTTGCTAGCAAAATCCCTATGTTTTCACTGCAAGAATGGCAGCAATATCTGCTTTACCCTCCCCTACTAGATGCAGCTCTGTTTTTTTACTAGCAGGTGCTGAAAACTGAGAGAGGAAGTGAAAACCTTTTAAATTGTTCCTTTATAGAGTACGTAACTCACTGTGAAGTCCTCATCTATAAGATCATTAAGAGTCTAGACACTTTTCTTCTTCATATACAGCCAAGAGAAAGCAAAACAGGTAACAACCACTATAACTTGGATTTACAAAGCCCCTAGCACTTTCAACAGGGAGCACAAGGAGCAATGCATCTTCTCTGATGCTACTACAGTTGTGAAAGAAAGGCATTGGGAACAGACAAGCAAACAGCAACATTCCTCTTTTATGCCTTTTATCTCTACCCATCAGCAGCAGGGCAGCAAACAGCCCCTACAGCCTTAACACTGAGGACATATGAGGCTTAAAGATTTGATCCCCACACCCAGCTCCTCATGTAAGGTGGGTAAGAGAAGGTCATCCAACACTTCCCACACTTACTCCAACCACCTGTGCTTCACCTGGTGCAGGAGGCTTCCAGAAAACACAAATCTCCCACAACTTTTGGGGACTGCCAAACTCTTGGAAACTGCCAGTCTATAGCAAGGGATCAGGTTATGTGTTACCTGGTGAGCCAGAGAAGGTCAGTAATGTGAAAAATCAACTCCCTGCATACAAATCGAGTTCTTTAAATCCTTATTCAATGTTACAGGAACTAGAGTGAAGGAAGGACATGAAAAAATCTTGCTGAAATGTTCCTAGACAGTTACAGCACCATTTTAATAAATGTAAATTTTAAGGTCTTCTAATATGTGTAATATTTGAGTCCTCAAACTATTTTTTCTACAGTTTCTGCAACATAGGTATAGGTATAACAAATAATCCCGTACTTCTACCTGCGGTGGAGTAGGAAGTAAATCCTTTTTCTTCCATTTTTTTTTTTGCATTGGCTATATCAAAACTATGGAACCATGTGTTAATTCACCTACCAAGACAACTCAAATAACTTCAAATTCACTGATCTTCAGTCTGCACAAGTCTTTACACTTGAAATGCAAAATGCATACAAAGTAAGGATCTATCTAATCTTCCTTCCATTAAGGAAGATTTCAACACCACTTTACTACATGTGAATAAAACTCCTTTTATATTAAAGATATATGCCTCCTAATACATGCCCCCTAATTCTAGACCCTATATATATATATGGGTGAAGTTCAAGACTGGTAATTCCCAATGGAAAAGGCAGTGACACAAAAAGCTCAGGTATGAGTCATATTTATGTTTTTGCAAGGGGCAGAAGTGAGGAAAGGGAAGGGTATTACATAGCAATAAAAGTTAATAGATATTGCCATAGAATTTAGCAGCTGCTAATGTGGAATTTGCTATCAGAGAATTAGATGAAACTGTGCAGCAGAATACAAATAACCCCGGCTACATTTCAAACAATCTGCAGGAAAAACTTCAATTCATAAATCACTTGCAGGACTTTCAAACTATACGTGTGCATTACCATACAGTGACCAGTTTATTTATGAAAAAGTCATCGTCCTCCAAATAAAAATATTTCCTAGTCAAAAAGCTGGAAGGTCATTGAATGAGAAACACAACTAAGCAACACCCACCCCTGCCCGAGAGAGTTGTTTATCACCAGCAAAAGGTCTTCAGCTTCTCTTTTTATGATGCTCAGACCACACACACAGAAAAGAGAACCTCACCCCCTCATCATATAGAAAACAAAATAGAAATCAACAAACACTGATTTTTTAACATCTTTTTCAAAAGGCACTATTGGAAAACAGAAAGATCTCTTTCAGAAAAAAATCACCACTGATTTCTTCCTACTTAAAATAAGCAAGTAAAGTGTATAAGATATTAATAGTGGTAATAATAATGTCAAAAAGGACAAAGATGAGGATTTAGATAAAAGTAATGGCTTAGCTTTAGTCACAGTAATCTTGAACAGATTGTGGGAAAACCAGAGGAAGAGGGAAGTTAAGCATCAACTACCTGAAGCATGATTCATATTTGCACATGGACAGAGAGCACAAAGGAAAGGAAAGAGGTTATGGAATTAAAACAGTTGAATTGCGTTGGGTTTATAGTACCCATATTTGATCAAATGCCTTGACTACAGCTGTTACCTAAGCAGTAGAAAATTTTATTTTAAATTAGCATTGGTACATAATAACAATATTTGACCTTGTTAAAACCAACCAACCAAAACAACCAACCAACCAGTCCACCAGACATGCTGTTAATAATCAGCAGTGCAGAAATGCAGGTATGTGCCGAACAATGACAATAACCTAATAATACTCAATAATTTTTAATTAAAACGTGTTCTTCCTGAATCCTACTGGATTTGCTTATCTGGCTAAAAGTTAAGCATGTAGCTAATTTCTGTGCTGAATCAGAACCTTATGTAACAAATTTATTTTTATCAGATGCATATCAAACAGTATAATGTTAAAGATATTTTTGGATTTGAATGCTGACAGCCTGGCTTCCCTGACTTAAAAATTTCCAGACTTCATGGATTATTTATAGAAAAATTACAAAGACAGGCATTTCCTTTGTTTGATTAAAAGGAATGAATTAAGTAATAGCATAATCCTGGTTTAAAAATTTGTGACACAATATAATGTGCTAGAATGAGAGATGCATTTTTCTTTCAACTATAAAATTTGCATTGCTTGCACAGTGGATTTTCTGATAGAGACAATGCTTTGTAATGGCTAGAGAATGGGGAGACAAACATGAAGTGAAAAAATGCGTTCTGTTTCCTAATTGTTAGTGCCTATCTTTATAATTTTATAATGACACTGCGTTACTTCACAGATTCATAGAATTCTGGATCTGGATTCACAGAATTCTGCGGATCACCTATGTCAACTCCCTGCTTTAATCAGGGTTTTGTAGATGAGGTAGCTCACAGCCATGTAGAGCCAAAATATTAAGCATTGCCATAGGCAAAGATCAAAAAACCTCTCTGGGGACCTGTTAAAAGTCTCTGACCATTCCCACTGTAAAAAGCAAAATAAATTTCTGCATATATCTGTGTTGCAGCTTATGTCCATCACCTTTTCTCCTACCCACTGTATACCTCAGGCTGGAGAACCTTCTCTATACTTCTGATTTTTCTGATTAACCACTAAGGGAAAAAAAAAAAAAGAAAAAGCTTTAGCCAGTGGTAGCTTCAATAAAAACAATTTTCTGAGACATGACTGATTTTTAAAAAATTAAAACCAACCACTTTATACCTCTCTGAAAAATAGAACAACCATGATATATATAAAAAAGAAAGGAATGCTATAATGCTACATTAATTTCAACTCATGAGCACATCTCCATCTCTTGCAAGCTCTATATAACTACACTATATAAAAAGAGCAAAAGGGTACCTTTTGTCATTCCCCTGGAACTGGAAAGACTTGAACACAAAGTGATTTTTTAAATTGTGCTTTCTTTTATTTTAGAAGATTTTTTAAATGCATGTCACCTTTACTAAACTATTTTTCCAAAGACAGCAAAGTCTCAGTTTCTAAGTACCTGTGTATTAAAAGATTTTTCTGTGGAAAGCAGCTCCCTGACAGACAAAGGCACAAAGATTAATGACTGGAGACAGAAGCTAAGCAAAGTCTGACTGGAAATATTGTAAGAGGGAGTGCAATTAATCAATGGAAGACCTCACTTAAGGGTATGCTGGATTCTCTGTAGAACATTTTAAATCAAAAATGGATATATTTTATAAATATGGTCTAGCTCAGCCATAAATTGCTAGACTGCCAAAAGATATACACTGGAGGAAAAATTCTGGCCTGAGTTTTAATTGGGTGTCAAACTAAATGTCATTGTTGCTTCTTACCTGAAGATTTTGGGCCCTGCAAATAAATTATTTTTCAACTTCTACAAAACTACAGTTTCAACAGAAGTTAGAAAGACCCAGAGTAAGAATGTGGAAGGCCTCAGATACAGGATGGGGTAAAGCTCTATGTGTGATAATTTCCTCCTCATGGTCTCCTGTCCCATCTCTGGGAATATTTGGGATTTGGGTTACAAGGTAATTCTTCAGACTTCTGGTGATGTAGAAGCAAAACACAGAGAAGCCCGACACAACAGCTACTCAGGAGCAATATCAACCAAGGCAAAACCAGTGAGACACTGGCACAGGTTGCCCAGGGAAGCTGTAGATGCCTTCTCCCTGGAAGTGTTCCAGGCCAAGTTAGATGGGACTTTCAGCAGCTTGGTCTACTGGAAGGCATCACTGCCCATAGTTGGGACATTGGAACTACATGATCTTTAAGGTCCCTTTCAACCCAAACTATTCTATGGTTCTGTAGCAGAAAGCATCACCCTTTCTGCATTTCCTGACACAGAAAGGGGACAGAAATCTGCTGCATGCCTGCAGCTCTGTCAGGCTGGGTGAACATCAGCAACCAGTGTAAAGAAAGAAGAACTGATCTGCTAGCAAACCAGTTGGTGCTAACAACCCAATGCCCATCACATCATACACATTAGCTCTAAACTGGTCCTGCAGGTGAACAATAATTTTTAGAGGACAAAGAGTTCTTGGTTTTGAGCCACACACAGCCCTTAGTTTTTCCCTGCACAAGGCAGGTCATGCACTTCAGCACCTCCCCTTGATAAGAAACAAACCATGGTAAGTGAGGACAACAGTAGGATTTCTTTCAACATCACATTCCAGATCAGAACTAAAATCCTAATGTAGGTAATTGCCTTAGAGTCCTTGCCAAACAGGCCCCGATGCAGTGGAAAAGCACAAGGACAGTCTTCCCAAGACAGTGTTTGCATATCCTCCGAGCTGAAAAAGAAAATCAGTTACATCTCTGATCTTGTGAAGCATAGCAGAAAACTTGTCTTGACGAGGCAAAGGCTATAAAATTCCAAACAATGCAAATGGAGTCTTCTTTATGTGATTTAAGGAACTGGTCAGTCATTGTACTTGTGTACAATGAACCGTTAACACTCACTACAATTTTGCTTCATGAATGAATCTTCCAGATAAATAATCCTAACAGCTACTCTTAGCACTTTTACCTCACTTTACAACATTAAGTAGCTTCCTCTGTTATCTAAGGAGGATTTTCTGATTATTTTTAAAGGTTATTTTTCATGCTTTCGAACTATAAAAGATAACACCTCAATTTTTCTGTGAAAACATCTTTGTTCAGCTGACTTGCAGATAAGGCTGGACCAAATAATTTTTAGGACCTGGGTTGATCTCATATGAATGACATTCCAAAAGATTACTCCCATTAGCATTTTATTCAACTTACAGCATAGCTTTAGAAAAACATTTTCTCTTGACTTGTTAGTAAGGTAGAATTGAACGTAATCTTCAGTAAATTGTTCTATTAAATAACTATACTGTTAAAAATTTATACCTTATTTTGTCTTATCTTCAACTTTGAATTTTATTTTTTCCATTTTTCTTTGTAGTCTGAAGGGGTTATAAAAAGTTTTTATATAGTTTAGGTGACAAAATTTCACCATCATCTGTCAGAGAGGTCTGAACAGAATTCTTGGAAGCTCTTTTTGTAAGGGGATATTTTTACTGCATTTTAGCTCTTTGTGTAGAAGTTCTCTGAAAACTTTTGAATTCATTCATATTTTCTTGTATGGGCACCAGATATATGGACACAATTTCCTCTAAAAATCCTCTCTTTATCTGTCTATACTTCCAAGAATCCTATTTTCATGAGTGCATCATCACACTGTGATTACTAATTATCTACCAAGATTATAGTACTTTTCAGGAACACTGCTTTCCAAAGAGATGAGATTGATCCAGAGAGTATGAAGTGCATTAAGACATGCTGTTCTCTCACTAATCACAGTCACTCAGTACACTAGTGACTCGTTTTTGTTACTCAGAATTCCTTAACCTTTGCATGGCAAATGCCTTATAAGAGTATACTTCAAAAGCAAATCAATTACTTTTACTTCGTAACAACGATTTTTATTTCAAAGCAAAAGTTGGGAAGGGGTACTCATAAATTGAATACCCCACAAAAATGCCCCAAAATTATGGATTTATAAATCCATACAGCTCATCTTTCTCTTCCTGTTTTCTGCTCATTTTCATTCAAAACCTGTGTCATGCGTTCCATTCTGTAGGACTCATTTCAGCCTGTATCAATTTCAACTATCCTTTATAATCCTTCAACTTGCTAATTCATTTTTTAGCTTCCTCCCAGTTCTTTTGAAAATCTTCAGTGGTCCAAGACATTAAAATTCATTACAGTCACAAGGTTGTTTGAGTAATATGTCAGAAAATTTAACATAAAACTATTTAGAGCCTAGCCATCATCTTCACAGGTTACTGCAGAAAAACTTAGAGAATTTGTTTTGCAATATTCCCCCAAAACAGACATAGAAAGTACAAGAATATTACAAGCATTATAATCAACGCTTCTACTATTTATACATTTTTATACATTGCTACTGACAATACTATCTCCACCTAACAATGAACTAGAATCATTGATAGATTGCCCTTGGTTCTCAATATTCTTAAGCATTTCTTATTGCTATCCTTTCTCTTGTTATCCTAGAACTGCAGAATATTTAGCTAGGGAAGGACCTCCAGAGGTCATGGAGAACAAAGCTCTGCCCAGAGCTGCACTAATCACATCAGATTGCTCAGGACATTCCAAACATCCCTACCTTCTGATTTCCACAAGTTATCACTTTCTCCTTTTTCATTTTGTTTCCATTAAATATCAGACAGTAATCTAGTCAGTTTTTCATTTCTTTGTTTCTTTTATAATCAGGACAGCTGTAGATGTCTGGATATGGAGCAATATTAATAAACAATGCACGGTATTAACCTGTGTGAATTTAAACATTAACTTCAATGTTCAGTAGCCTTTTTTTTTGTCATTATAGAAGTTGATATTTCTAACATATATCATCAAGACTGAAGGACTCTGTCATACATATTTTCCCCTGTGTCTACCATAACTACATCCTGAATGCTTTATCTTGTTTTCTAGTGTGATCTGATGGCCTTCTGAGAACATCAGGGAAGAACTTTATACTGATTACTTGCTTCATATTTCTTTAATCTGACAGTAATCCCTTAAATATTAGTTTTCTTTTTAAGAGGTCACTGACACAACAAGAAATGTAATTTTTGAGTGCACCCTCTTGACTTTTGCCCATTTGGTCTGTCTTAAGAGACTGTATGCTGAGTTTAACACTCTGATCATATCAATATTTCCAGCAGCATTCATTAAGGCATAAGTTTCAATATATGTTTATAGATGAGCAATTACAGTTCTTCTCACTTGAAACTGAAGTACAACTGAGTAATGAATGTCTTGACCATTGATATTTTCCATCAACTGGGCAAAATATCATCATTTTGTATGAAATAGGTAGCCTTCCCCTCATCCTTATATTCTTTTTTACTTTCAATGCAGTGATCTTCTGACCACCTTAGTCAACATATCTCCCCCAGACTTTCCATCTTTGTTTGACTGAAGAGGAAGCCAATTTATTCAGCCTCAGCTCGTGGTAGAAGGCAGCTACTGTTTCATTGCACTATTTCTGTACATTTCTGCACATTGCTGCCTCCTCTCTTCTTTGGCTTTTTTGACAAGATTTATTTGAAAGATCTTTTGGATGTTACTGCCTGTCATATTTTTTGATTGTTAGGGTCGTTTGATAACTAACAAAGAGGCCCAAGAACTTTGCTTCTAGAACAACAGCTTTAACACTTTGGTGACCACCAAACATGGCAAGACATGTTTTAAGACCTTTTTATCTGAACATATATGCTATTACTGCAGTTTTTGGAGAAGTGCTTATTATAAGCTGGGAAGCAGTATGTTTTCAGTACTGCACACAGTTTCTGGAAAGCAATTTTTCCTTGTTTGAGAGTAATTTTAAACCTGCATAAGCCCACATCACATCTGCACAGCTTTTAATATTAATATCTAACTGCCACAGGGATTTTTCTGAAATTCATTCATTTTGACAGCTTCTCATTCCTCTTGTCAGCGCATCCAGCAAGAAGTTATACCCTCCACATACAGCCACAGAAGGCCGTATTTGTATCCAGAAATGATCATATGCAACTGAGGCAAACAAACATTTTCTGTATGCCCAAGAAGTAGATTGTAAAATAAGCACTTCTAAATGACTGTTTTACTTTCACACTTCTTTGTGGTGTAAATTGCATGGCTTGAATACTTGATGAGTTGTACTTAACTCTTGGTAAAGCACTATCATTTCCACAGTTCAAGGAAAGTATTAAAAGTGACTTCACAACAGGTATTTTGCTTTCTTGAAAGGCATTGCTGTTGCCAGAGTTCTTGGCAGGGACTACTTAAGCAATCATCTTCAAAATGGCACTGGTTTAAAGGTTTCATGGATCCTTTCATGGCAGCTCAAAGAAAAAGGGATGTTTGATCTATTACAGAAAATAAAATTAATTACTGGGAAAAGCTCTGTATAAGGACTAATATTATCACTAGTTTGGAAATCATTCCCCTTTCCCCAGTACAATTACTACAAAAATCATCACCCCATCTGTAGATAAAAAGAAACAACACGAATTGTAGCACCGTGATAAAATAAATCAGTTACTGGTACATGAAAAACATGCATACAGATCACCTTGCAAAGACTCTGCTATCATCTAGGAATACATGAACACAGAATTTAAAAATTTGATGCCAATAATGCCAACACTTTCAAAATTCTAATGTGTGAAAGATAAACCATCTTTAGAGTTCTAAACGTGACAGGAAATGCCATGGCTCAGCAATTTCAGAATCACAGGATCACAGCACAGGAAACTCACACGATCAAATAATCTGGCCTCCTGCTCAAAGGAGGGTCAAACCAATTTTATTTGTGTTATTAAGATCTTTGTTTTTCAGAAATACTTACTTGTTCCTGGAGTCATATTCAGTTCAACTTAGAGGTTATAATTCTCTGTTTCATTGTTATTGCTTTTAAAGCCTGAAGGAGGATTTGGGGAAAAACCTCACTAACAAAAAATGCATACTGAATTAAAGAGGATTAAAATAAAATCAGCTCATCATTTTTAGTTGATAAAGGAATCTAGCAATTTCAGCCTATCAGTGTAATGTCACTGCTATTACTTCAATCTTTTTAGGCTACAATAAAAAAAATCATAGAATTGTTGCAAGACGAACCTCTCTTAGGGCACGGCACTCCAAGGTCCAACCAGGTGTTCCAGCAGAAACTCACAAATAGTGCTCTGAGTCTATTGCCATCAGGGTCGACCAGCCTGGACTGGTGCTGTTGCTCCAAGAATCAGCTAACCTCTCTGCTGGCTTGCTCAGGACTGAGCTGAGCCTGTGAGTTTGAGCCTCACCTTTTCTTGGCCCCCTAATCCTGCTCATGCGCAGTTGGGGCCCACCCTAATCAGGTACAGGTGGGCTTGACACAAGCTCATGCCCACTACCTGGTAATTAGTGGCACCTGGTTGCCTCATTTCACTACATAGAATGTCAGGGGTTGGAAGGGACCTCTGAAGATTTTGTGGTCTAATCCCTCTGCTAAAGCAGGTCCACCTTGAGTGGTTGGCACAGGACTACATTTAGGTGGGTTTTGACTATCTCCAGTGAAGGAGACTCCACATCTGCTCCTCTGGGCATCCTGTTCCAGCTCTCTGCCACCCTCAAGTGAAGAAGTTTATCCTCATGTTCAGATGGAACTTCCTTTGTTCCAGTTTGTGCCTGTTGCCCCTCCACCACTGAAAAGACTCTGGACTCTGGACCCATCCTCTTGACACCTGCCCTTTAGATATTTATAAGCATTGATAAGATAACCTGCCAGATTCTTGTTCTCCAGGATAAAAAGGCACAGGTCTCTAAGACTTTCCTCATATAAGAGAATAAAAATGAAGGCCAGGGACTACATCCACAGAATAGTTGAGGTAGGAAGGCACTTTAGTACGTTGTCTCATCCACCCTCCCTGCTCAAAAGAAGGTCTCCTTGGCCTGGATGCTCAGATTCTCTTCACACAAGAGGTGCCCCCATCCATGCATCACCTTTGTGGGCCTCCACTGGGCACCTACCAACATACCCATGGCTCTCTCGTACCACAGAGCCCAGATGTGGACTCAACAACACAACGCCCCAGATGTGCTCTCACCAAAGCTGTACAGGGGGAAGGATCATGTCCCTCAACCTGCTGCTTATGGTCTGTTCATTGTGGTCAGGCCCAGGGCACCAAACACCTTGGACTCTCCACATCAACCCTAGAAAACCTGTTCCAATATTTCACTGCTTTCATTTTTTTCTTTTTTCTTTTTTTTTTTTTTTTTTTTTTTTTCCTACTGAGAGGCTCCTTTGTTTCATGTAAAAGTATCCAGATGAGGAAATATATTTAATACTAAAACCAGTCAATAGATTTAAAATGTGATCTTACTTGTGCATGGCAAATATGGGTTTCATTTTTATAGTTCCAGATATTCCAATTATATTTCTAAGGAGAAATTAAACTTAGGGTCAAACAAAAATAAAACATTGATCTATAATGTTTGTAACCTCCAATCACAACACTAAGGTACTTATCCCTGAAAAGAACAACTTTTAAAAACTTTTTTCTGCAGCAAATTAAAAATTTACATCTACATCCAAAAGAAAGTCTTGTAGACTAATAAAAACACAGAACTGGAAGTATTGCCAAGTACCAGTTTTAAAATTCTCACTTTCATAAAATTCTTTATTCTAATAAAAACTTCAACATTTTTAGCTCTGATCTGCATATCCTATTATAATTTTATAATGCAGAATTTTATACAGTATGATCAAAGAAAAAATAGAAATACTGCCATGAAAATAATTCTAGAGGTTCATAAATATTTATTTATACCTAATTAAATTAGTTCATAGGATCTAGGAATAAGCACACCAAGATAAGAATCTTCAAAATATAGAGATACTTAGTCTGTGAATTATCTTGAAGAAAGCTTAAAAAATATTGAAATCAGATTAAATTTTTCAATGTCTAGGTTTTGGAATATTAAAGCTTATATTTCTAGATTGTGTACAGAACCAAGAGAGCTAGATTATAATTTTTGATATATGCAGAATACTTACACACTGTCATGACTGCCTTAGTCACAACTTTTGGTAAAATAAGGAATGTTGTGATGTACTAATGTATTATTAGATGTATTAAGATGCATTAAGAATGTATTAAGATGATTAAGAACCACTAGACTGATTCTGGAAAACACTTGCTCTGAAGGTCTGAAAACTCCAATATATATATATATATATACACTCCAAAGAACTGAAAATATTGTACATGGACATAAGCTCAGACATGCCAAATGTCACATGCTACATTTAAAAAAAATTAGAGCTGACAAGATTGGTCACATTCTCTTTAATTATATCTTTGGGAGAACAGGAGACAGCTTTTTTCTCTATACATATCTAGAATCTTTGAAAATGAACCCTAAGCTTAATAAACCAGATCTTTTCTGGTTCTATCCTTACCATGTGTCTACCTTTCACAAGATATCTTCACATAGCATAGTGAATACAAACCCAGGGACAGATGAAATGAACTATCCCAGTAGCTACAACTTAAGTTCTGCTGAACTAAATCTCTGGGAGCTGGGTCCCAGAAGTGGACCTTGGACTCTGAGCACATTTAGCCTCCTTGAAACACGAACTGGCAATTATGGTGGTGCAAAAATACAGTGGAAAACAACCCATATAGTAAAAAGGGGATATTTAGCTGATGGGAATGCTGAGGGTAACAGAGAGTGCCAAATGCCTCCCTCTCTGCAAAGACCAGGCACATCAGTGCAGGTAGCAGGTCCTTACATCCATCTGTGCAGATGGCAGGCTGAAGGACAGCACTGAGAGCAGTTCTGCCAAAGCAGCTGGCTGCAGTTCATTATTTGTGTCTAGACACGCCGGCTGCCAGGGGCAGTAAGTCTTGTCCAGAAGAAAGGAAGCGTGGATGGGTGGATGGGTATCACCCTCAGCTGGAGGCACTGGGGCTGCCTTTACCATTCCCCAAAAGCTCAGGGTGCCAACTACTCTGGGTAGGCTTCTACCTCATGTCAGTGGTGCCCTGGTGCACGGCAAAGTATTTAAAAGGTTCACATGACCAGAAAAACAGAGCACACAGGGGACTGAGACTCCATAACCAACAGGTTATGGCATTCAGACGTGAGTTTACTTTCTTAGGGGCGAACTGTAAACATTTACATTTCTGGGCAAATGTTCTGACTGTATTGTTTTAACAGTCATAAGCAACAGCATCTCCTTTACAATCTTATTCACTGGAAACATCCTAAAAGAAAACAGTATCTTATCTTAAAAGAAAAACAGTATGTTTTTCTTAGCAGCTTGTGCTGCTAAGTGACAGTAACCCGCATCAACTAGAGAAGATCTAGGTACAATGCACAAAACCGAATTCATATATATCCAGCACCTGGAGCAATCTGTGACAGGAAGGGAGCTGTCTTGTATATTTCAGCATCCCAAAATATTGGGCAGAAGCTACATGAAGGGGATTTATTTTCCATCAGTGTGTTGGTCTTCAATGGATAATACTGGCTTAAAACCTCAGTAGAAGCATTCAGCCTCCTCCGTACTGTGCCCATAAAGCTGCTATAACAACTTTGAAGAGATTTCTCCAGATGACTATTAGATAGAAGAGCAGGAGAAAGGATTCGGCTAATAAATTTTCATTTTGTTCATTACAGCCACTTCCACAGCAGCCAATGCTGATGTTAAAATTAGAACTGCAATTTTATATATGGTGATTAGATGTAGCAAGCAGTTGCAGCAGGAGGAAAGGCAGACGTGGTTTCAGAAATACCTGGCAAACACACATACCCCGAGAACAATGTTTTTTGTGAGTAACAGAATACAAAGTTAGGTTCTTTTGCTTGCTGCACAGCACACAGGGAGAGCTAAGTGCCTCAGGATGGGACTCAAATGCATCAGGCATGCTGGGCCTGGAGGTGGTTAGAGATGGAGCAATGAGCCATTCAAAGCAGAGTGGTGCATATGAAATCCCACTCTCCATAGGGTATAGGTAGCAGACTTTGTAACTCGGTGCTCTTGGGGGTAAAAGCTTGCTCTGAAAACAGGCAGACATCAGTCTTTTTCACTCTTCTGCTTTCAGCTAAGCTTGAAAGGTGGGGATGCTTATCATTCCATATAAATATAGGCTAGAGCACCCAAAGAGAAGTGGAAACCTATCCCTTCTCTTCAGTGATGCAGTACCCACACAGAGCTCAGTTGTATCAGTATTCAGCAAAAAAGAAGTAGAGACAGTACCACTTCCAGTCTCTAAACATTAATTTCACTTGGGTAAGCACTGAGCTAAGACCATTTGAGACAGTTCACTGCACCTTTGACGTTTTGTGGCAAGACAGAATTGCCTCCCTCAAAGGCCAAAAGCCAAAGAGGTATAAAACCAGAAATCATTACATTGCTCACAATAATCTTGATGACAATTCAGGGAAGTGACATTTGTTTGATTTCCCTTCTTAGTTTTTTCAATGACAGCTGTAGAACTTGCAGTCTAAAATACTAGCAAACACTCACAGGCAGTATCACCTGGGTCTGGTTCCTTCCTGACAGAAGCAAGGAGGGGATGCCAGGGAGGCCTTCGTGGTTGACTACTGAGAAGACACGCAGAGTAAGAGGCAGTGCACTCTGAAGCAGTGCAGGATCAAGTGCAAAGTCTGACAACAAGTTCAGGAGATGAATGGTAGGACTTGGCCTTAAGGTGTCCTCATACAGTGGGCTTACCAAAGCTTGTCACACATGGAATAGTGTGATGGTCTTCAGAACTCATGTGATCAATAGTTCATTGTTCATCTAGGGAGCTGGGGCAATAATGTTAAACTTGAGGGTGAGGTTTGCTTTCTGGGTTCACATATCTTACAAATTCAGCTTCTGGGGAATGCAGTCAGGTAGGATTTACAGAATCACAGAATGGTCAAAGGTTGGAGGGGGCTTCTGAGGATCACGTAGTCAAACCCCCCTGCTACAGCAGGATCCCCTAGAGCTAGTAATAGAATGGACAGCTAGGACTTCCAAAATAGCACTCTCAGTCCACTTATTTTCTGTAAACATGAATCATTAGATTTACTGCACCGTGTCCTCTCCCCTTTACAACTACACTGAGAATATCATATTCTGTGTGAATTCATCTGTGACTGGAGACACAAGCTGACTTTCCAAGGCGATTATAACACTACAATATACTGCAAAACAGAAGAATAGTGGGCAAAAACATTTAAAGTTTCATTTTCCTCATTCATGTAACCAGTTAAACTATTGAACTAACTATGAAATTACACCCTGTCGGTTCATCTGCAGTAATAAATGTGGACTTCTGGACATAAAAATAAATGCCTAGTGTTCAAATGAGCAGTCTGCAAGCCGTGACTAATTGGCAGTGTGTTGCCTTTAAGTCCTCCTAGCACTGCTTGTGGCAATGGGAAATTGAAAGGTTAAGAATGAGGCTAACACAAAGAGCACACCACAGAATTATTTGCAGAGAGATTATTACTCAGTTTTGTCATCTTCTGTTTTAATGATTTAAATGGGGGAAAAAAACATCTTTTAAGGCAATGTAAGTTGCAGGATCATAAATCTCTTGCTGTGGTCTAGTCTGTAGACAGCTAATAGAAGACAAGTCAAGCCAGCACAAGAATGTTTGTTATGAAGGAAGATTTGAGTTATAATTGAGGATATACCTCAGGCAAAGTTGAGTACATTTTGTATATAAGGTGACTCTGTGATAATTATAGTTGCAAAAATAGAAGCTTGAGACCTTGATCAAGAAAGGTGGATATGTCAGGCAGTGAAATTCAGAACCTCATAATTGCACCTTTCTGCCCTTTGCTCTTAAAAAGGAAAAAGAAAAACAACTCTTTTTTTGCATTTTCTCTCTCCTTCCCAAGCCAAAGCCAGCATAAAGACATTTTATCCTACTGTCAGAAAGACTTCCGAAGGCAGAAACAAAATCACATTGCTCACAAGTGTTTTCACACTGACAAGTCAAAGAACTCAGTATCAATATTAACATGAAACATTATCAGATTTGGTACCAGCAACATTACTGAATTTTAAGAAACAAAGATCTGAAAACATTGCATGCCATTTGCTAGGTGAAAATTGTTTCTTAAGCTCCTGTCACCATAACCAAATTTCTTCTAGACTGGTCTCATTACAGTCTGTGATGTGTAATTCTGACCTTCTCTATCATTATCCAGAAAAAACATACAGGATATCTTTATAAACCGGTAAACTAATGTTTCTGATCCTTCCCTCTCTCTCAGATTTGCAAGTCATATATTTTTTTAACTTCTCCTAAGCAGGCAGAATAATGCAACCACGTGAAGGGCCAAAAAAGCTCAAGAGCAAAAAAATCACAGGAAAAAAAACCTTAAAGCAGACCTCTTATGTAGCACCCACCTAAGCATGTCAACCACATTTGACATTTATATCTATCTGTCTATAGCCATAAGTCTTGATTGTAATAAAAAGGAAAAGGAAAGGCCTTATTACGAGCCTATACTTAAAAACTATGCAATATGTTTCTGTTCTCAGGGTAATCCTAGGACCAAAGCTTCTTACTCCAACTATGGCCTGTTTCAGCAGCAATTATAAATGCATTTATTAGTGCTTTTCCAACCAAGCATGGAGGTCTTAAGCTACAGTGATCACATCTATCTTCCCTGACACCGAGATTCTCCTTTTGGTATCTTGAATAACTAAGGCTAAAGGAGATAAATGTGTTTCCAAATCACTTTAAGACGAATTAAAACATAACTATTCTGTGTTTTACAGGCCTTATTTTTTCTCCAGTTGTGTTAAAATTTAAATGATGCCAGGAGAAAGCATTCAGCAAGATCTCCAAGTTCCCAGAAAGTTTTCTAGAGGTTTGGAGTACTGATAATACCAAGAATTAAGACAGATGCTGCACTGTTCGTAATACTAGTTCATATACAACAGTGCACTTTAGAATCATGCCCATAGAACAGCTTCTATTATATGAGTATTTGTACTTCAGTGCTTACTTTTCTATAAACATATCAGCAATATATTACTTCTTCAATGGAGCATAATTATGCTTTTTCTGGCTTTCAAGGCCAATATTTTATTTCAATTTCAAAATTATGTAAAGGTGCTTTATTTTTGCAACTGCATGGTTTATGAGGTTTTTTTTTCAATCTATGCCCAGAAGCTGCTGTTGCTGAATTTATATGAATTATGCTATCCTTCAAAATAAGTCATTAAGTAACTGCTGCCAAAACAGCATTCAAGGGAAAGCAGGTTTATTTACCACATAAGAAATCTTTCCTTGTCCTATAATAGGACAGTAACATGAAGAAGAACATTGAAGCAAGACAGAATGAAATGAAATGAAGAAGTGGATTTAAGACTGTGGGAGTAATAATATGAAGCAACTAATTTTATAATACCAGTTTAGCCTTGACTTAGCTGTATTTACCTTCTTACCATGACCATGTTTGTATATTCCAAGTACAGCAACAGCTATGGTTATGGGTGCTACTTCATACAGGGCAACTCAAGCCAGGATGGTCCAAGGGACTGGAGAGAAAGCAACCTCAGGGCTTTTCAAGCCAGCAGCTGAGAAACAGGCCAGCAAGCTGCTCTTGAAGGACTCCCCACTACCTTTTATAAACAAATTAAAGCAGGCACTCCCATCAAACAACGTATCAAAACCACCAGCTCTAGCTTTAGAAATTATAGATACGGTGAAAATAATCAGGAGGACCATATCTAGGGAATCAGTGGTAAAACAAACTTGAAACCACCTCTAGAATATTTGAAATGTTTCAGTATTCACAGAAACACTACCCTATAATATTAATATTTTGGAGTAAATTAGTAGCAATTGCCAACAAACAATCAAAAAGTGAAAAGGGTACCGTATTTTCAGTGAAGTGAGATAGCTTTCAGCCAATATAACCTTTACAGCAGAAAAATCATATACAGATGGACAATCAATTAGCATACAATTTCCCTGAGCTAGCTTTCAAACAAAAACAAAAAAACAAACAAAATATTTGTGTAAAGTCAGGCATAGAGAAAAATACAAATGGAAACTCAAAATCCAGTGCTGCGATTGCCAAGAAACTATAATAAATGCTGCCACTTAACAAGAAGAGACTTTAAGCTAGGTTTGTGGGTAACAGAGCAATGAAAGCAATGGGATCAAAGAATCAAAGGATGATTCTTTGGTCTGGCAGAGCTGTGGATAGAATTTAATAGCATCATTAATGGGGTGTTGGTGTCACGCAGTTGCATCCACACAAATCATATGACATTTCCCAGAGAAATTTCCAATGGGCTAAAAAGAAATTTAGCAGCACTACAGTCCAGTGGGTTGGACCACATAGAAAGCAGTTATCAGGCAAGGTACCAGAAAATGTGCCATGCCAAAAAAAAAATCTCAAATCTGAAAAAGAAATCAGTATATATCACAGTCCTCCTCATTCAGCATAGCGAAGATGCCAAACCAGAAGTGATTTCCCAAAGAAGCAAACCTGATGCCTGTCTATGATATGGGGACAGGAAGAAAGAGATGACAACCAAAGCTACCCATCTACTTCTCAAAAACACTTCCAGAAAAGACAGCAGGAAGTAGTAATAAGCCAGCCCAAAGGGACATGAAGGGGTATCTTTCATAGCACTGCAGCTACAGCTGAAAGGTGCAGTACTAAAACATTCTGGTAACTGAGTAAGATTCTGCCTTTAAAGTCTATCCTAGCTGAGCAGCTGTGAAAAGAAAGCAACACAAAGACCACACAAAAGAAAAAAAAACAACAAAAAAACAACCCCACAAAACAATTAAAGCACTGATATACAGGTACAGAATATACCTAATTTCCTGTCTAATTTGATAGAATTAGACAGGGAAAAAAAAACAGCAACAAAAAAACCCAAAACGAAAAAGCCCAAACACAAAGCCATTAATTATTACAATAATAGGTTTAGCTGGATATTGCAAACACCTTACCTCAGCAGTAAATTGAGAGAGCCTTAAAACAGTCTCTGTGTTTGAAAAACAAAAATTAAAAGGCTCTGTGTTTGAAAAACCAACAGTACTTGTAATATTACACTGTGGGTTTGGAGATTTTTTTAATAAATTTTCTTTTTATTCAATACACTGCTCAAATTAAAGGGAGGAGTAAATAAAAGAGAGGGAATATCTGATTTGTTCAGAATTAAATGTGTTTTCCAAAGCCTAAAGTATACTGCAAGCCAAAGTGACAATCTTGCCTTTATAGTCTAGGTCTGTTCCCTAGACCATCACTCATTTATTCTGTTATTGAGTCAATGCTAAACAGAAGGGAATTATTACAGAAAGATGCAAGAGGAACAATTTTTTTTTTTTGTCAGAACATGCTGATCATAGTTAGAACAAACATTTAAGCTCAGTCTTAAACAGCTTGGCTCTCACTCTAGAGAACTGTATTAATATACCTTTATTAATGCTTTGTGTGATAAATGAAACTTGATGACAGTAGGTCAAAGGCAAAGAGCAGCGTTTATACTACAGTTTGTTGTTTTCTTGAGTGGCAGAAATATGAGATAAATGAGATGAGAAAAAGCAGGTAATCATATTTAAATACTGTGAATGCTTGATAGAAGTCAATTCCAAACTGATGGAAAGCCAGGTGAAGCCAAATCATACACAAATTTCATACATTTAAGCAGAAGACAGAAAGAAATGAAAGGAGGACTCTATGAAATCTTGCAGTATTTATTGGGAATACAGGAGATGCATTCTTACCATAACTCAGTCTGGAAATTTTCCGACATTTTCAGATTAAAATTTGTGTACCAAATTTCTGCTATTAACAGCAATGTAATGCTAAGGTAGCTCCTTGGGTATGATTTCAACTGAAATTACACACCAAGAATCAGGATCAGTGTTACTACCACGAGAGGATTTTTGCCACTGAATTAATTCTTCTCACCTAGACTAGGCTGCACTGCAATTTTGATTTATCTAAGTTTAAGGTTGAATACACAACTAACTTTCTAAGTCTGCTCTATGCACATTGTGCATGTCTGCATCTGTTCACACACAGAGAGACATAGCCTAATTAGGAGCTGTGGTGCCACTGATCTGCTGCAACTCCCCAGGCATTTTCTCCCCCAGCAGCAACCCCAGAGCTTTAGGAGGGCCACAATCAATCTCAGCAGAGCTCCTGCTGGCAGCTTCTATCAAGGGAAGGATTTGCAGAACTAAAAGGTCTTGCCTCCTCCCAAATTCACCAGAGCTTCTCTCAAATGAGGGGAAACTTCACGGGAAATTCTGCCTAAAGGTCAGTCCTGCTGTGTTTTCTTCCTGCTCAGGAGGTCCCAGGCATTCCTACAGTGAAGTAGGAAAAAAATTCCTCGTGTGCTGAGGTAACTCCCAGAAGCAAGACCGAAAAGTCATCAGGTTTGCACCTTATATAATAAGACTTCAGGAGGTGTTTCCCCTCATACACTTGGATGTTAATAGTACTACACAAGTACAGAAAGTCTACAAAATCCCTCCAATCTCAGGAGATCAAATAGCAAAGCAAAGAACGAGAAGAGAAAAGAAAAGAAAAATTATGATGGTGGATTTTGGCCCAAGAAGCTGAAGACCAGTTTTGTGGTGCATTGGGTCATATTTCAGTGGGAAAAAGGCTTGTTCACATGGGACTGCCTGCATCTTATAGATAGAAGTAACTAATCTTCTTAGCCAAAGACTAGTTTAAGTGCCCTTTTCATTACTCAAACTAATAATACATGGAAAATGTGCAGTGAAGGCAAAAGTAGCAAAAACTCACTGTGCTGGAACAAACATTACAGGGAAAGTTAAAAAAGAAAAAGAGGGGGAGGAAGGGACATTTTTTCAAATGCTTATGTGCCAATGCAGAGCTCTAGATAACTATGAGGATTTAGAAAATGTAGATATTTACAAGAAGAAATTTGATTTGGTGGCCAGTTTAGAAACCTCTGTGATTACTTACGTTACTTAAGGTTTAAAAAAAAAATTGGTTATAACCTGCATAAAGTTGTGAGCTTCTGTATTAACAAGTATTTTGATTAGTAACAGAGCCAGCTAATAAAACCTGGTTTCCTACAGATACATGTGACAAACTTCTACACACACAAACACACACCCCAGCTCCTTTTCCACATCCTTCAGGGCCTCACCCATGTTCTGCATTTTCTCAGCTTTCTTTCTGCTGCCTTTTTAACTCTCTTCCCATTGCAATCACTCTCTTTCCCTTACAGAGCAGCTGGACAGGGAACAACACGTGTCATGGCTGGTTCCAAGTTCTCTCTGTGCTCGTGCTGCAGCCTCTATGCCATTCATGTGGATCCTTCTCCCCAGCTTCTCATTTTCCCAGAAATGTATAGAAGCTAGCAATCTTTGGGAAATCTTTTGTTAAAATTTGTTTGCAATTAGCCAGTGGTCAGGAATTGTTAGGAAGAACTGACAATGCAATCACATCGGCCTTGTCTCAGAAGGAAACCAAGAACTAGAAACATAAATTATTTTCTTAAAAATCAGCAATCTTTCTGGTTCCAGTCAGAAATAGGACCTTGAATGTCTATGCTTCTCTGGGTAAAGAAACCAAATCTCAGTGCAGGCTCTTCAATACTCAACTACAACGAGCTAAAGAATGAAAGGATTTTTCATTAACATATTAACTCGTCCTATGTCAACATAAGAGACTTAGTTTTCTAAGAAAATTAGGGTTACCCTAATCATGATGTACCCCAATCATTTTGTTGGCTGGACTTCCATGGAATCTTCCTCACATGACATTAAGAATCCAAAGCAGAGTTTCTCTGCTTTGAATGTTATGGTCTAGTGACTGGATCACTCGTAGCAATTACCTGTCTAGAAGCCAGCAGTTAAGACTAGATTATGTAATATATGTAGAAAAAAGAGGATATGCTAAGGAAGTGGTAACAGTTCTACTTTGTCTCTAGCATAGGCTTCATTCCAGAGTTAAAGAAAACTGTAAATGAAGCTGGCTGAAAGATAATGGAAACGGCACAATGAAAAAGACAAATTTCCAACATGGAGAAAGAGTTTCCCACATTACGAGAGATGACCAGATTGGTTAAAATGGTTATGCCAGTTAAATGTTTATGTCAATATGGTATTCAGGAAAAGTGAGAGATGACAATGGAAAATAGGAGAAACACCCATCTGTACAAATTAGACATTTTTGCCACTGTAAGAAATTCACATGGAGAACTTGTTGGATATCCTGAAACAGAAGAAAAGACTGAATTGCAAACCACCTCCTGTTTTTCTACTACCTAGAGACTAGCAGAAATGCGTCCGTGCACTAAATAAAAACATAACAGGTCTTTTACGATACATTGTATTGATTCTGCTAAATAATTATTCTTCTCTCTGCTTAATGGCCTTGAATACACAGAAAAAGAGAATGGGGATAAGATGAATTTGACATTGAGATCACTCCCCTTACAACAAAGCAACTGCCCAGTATTACACCTTCGTGCCTCTATAACCCACTGTCAGATGCACAGAATATTACTGGTATTTTTTAACTAAAATACCAAAGATTCAGGTAGATTCCATACCACAGATTGGACATCAAAGCTGTACTTGAAGCCTCCGACCCATGGTTAGACTGTTACTCAACAGAGGACTGCTGGCACGCAGAGATTACTCACAGGGAATCTTTTCACTTGGAAAGCTAGGGGATGGGTTCTACATCTGTTCTACCAAGAGTTTGTGTTCACTAAACAGTTTGCAGGTTGTGTCACCTAGCACATCCCAGTGGAAGTCCTTAAGGTTAAGTGTTTGCAGACTAAACAACTTGTTCTTTCTACAGACACAAAATGCTCCATTAAAAAATCATTAATTTTGTTACAGTAAGAGATAATTAAATCAGCCAGCAGTTGAAGGCAGGCAGCTGAGAACAGAATCTCCCATTCTGTTGCTGATTGTAAGTGAAGCAAAATTTGCTAAGATGAGGGAGCAAAAGTGCTCTCTGTTTCAATAGGGTACAGAAAAAAGGCAAGTCACCTTCAGAGTGAGGCTCTTGTGAATCTCTGACAGTCTTCTCTATTTCACATTGGTACACGAAATCAGTGAACTGAATTAACTGGTAAATTAGAAGTCAAAAACACAGTGTCATTATCAATAGGGTACAATAAGGAGTGAAAAGACTGAAGCTGTGATGCAATTATTTTTTCCTTTTTCTTCCCCTTTCATCATTCCTATAACATTGTCTCGAGTAGAAAATGCAACGTTACAATTTCCAGGACATTTGTACTCTGCCTTTAATTTATTGCATGTTTTTAGAGACTTTTTGCTGGAGAGAATGAGGAAGAGGCAGAAAAGAAATATTGCCCCAGACAGAGGAAAAGTAGTAACACAGAAAGGTTTTGCAGGCAGTCACCCATACACCTTGCTTGCTAAAAGTATTTTTTAATATTCTGTTCATCTTTCTTATCTTCCCTATTGCCCCCAGTACTATAAGTACCATCCTGAATTTCTCTTCCATGGAAAACAGTCATCACTTTGCTCAACCATATGACAAGCAATTCAAATATTCCTGGCTAGGGTTAAGAGCTGTGTTTTCATGACTGCATGCAGAAGGAAGAAAACAATGCAGTCAGACATTCAAATGCCTATCATCGATTCAATAATACAGTGTCAGGTTAGCTTTTGTCTATATGCCATTTTTCCTCTTCTTGATTACTATATAAGATTACTTCATCATTATCACAAATTCTTATAACTGCATAAATAATGCGAGTTTGCTGTAATTCCCTCAGGTGAAGTTCCAAGTTTTGAGGACTGACAATCTTGTATTTTATCATGCTGAATATCATTGCTCCACTTGGAGAACTACAGATTTCCATCTATTCAAGTTGGGTTTTTTAATCAAAGATGTTTATGACAGTGGATTCAGAGGAGTGGAAGAAACTGTACTCTGTTTCCCCATTATCTTCGACATGCTACATCTGCTGATTTACACATGACACATATTGCTGTCACCATATGACATAACAGTTTCACAAACTGTATTTAGACTCTTTCCATTCCTCCTGCACTATCCATTAAGCCTCACCTCACACTTCTCAGCCACACTGCCATGTGTTCCTTCATCATTCAGTCAATCAATATATAAAAACCTGACATGAAGTAGTGTTATGCCACGTGAGGATTTATCTGGTGCCTGCAGGATACTAAGCTCAAGCAGCAGAGAATCCCTTGATGCACTGACATAATTCATAATGTTGCATACTCACAGTTGTACCAGTTAAATATAAAAAAAAAGATGCTGTTGGTAACAATGCTTCGTGTCATTATGGAAGTTAACACATATATTGACAAATTCAGACATTTAAAAGCAAGCAATCTTTCTGATTGCCCTTCCTTACTGACAGAGCAACTGCATTAACAAATTGATTCTCAGACCTTATCAGACAGAACTTCACTGCAAATTAAAAGGATCTGGCAGAATGAAATCCGTCTCCTTGAAAAATCCTACATCATCTGGAACTTCCATATGACAATTTGATAAGAAAAACCAGAGATCCAGTCATGTAACTCCACTGTAGACCATAGACTACACCATTTTTAAGAGTGTTCAGAGTTTCAAGATTTCTGTTGCTTTCTCCATTTTCCTGAGACACACTATTATTTTCTTTTTATAGTAGAACTGATATATGTCACATCAGAAAAAAACCTGAAGCATGAGAAAAATAGATCCGACAGGCATTGTAAACACAGTTAACAAGGTACTTTAATTATCCTCCCAAGATTTTCCCATTTGTACTCTGATCCTTAACTTCATAAACTTAATTATACCTCATTTGTTCATTCTGCAATAATCTCAGTGAGTATTCCAGGTGGAAAAGAGGACTCTGTGAGTAACTGAAACCTCAGGTAATTGTTACATATTATTATTTTATTTTGCTATAGAATGTTTTGTTTATTTTACTAAATGTGATATAAAATTATCTTTGGGCAGAAGGAATATTGAGTGGGAAGCCAGCATGTTTCCACACCGGAAAAGCAAAACTGCTTTTCATGCTGGCTAACTGGCATGAACAGCCATCACTCCAAAGATCATCACTGAACAGATGATTGAAGAAAAGAAGAAAATCATGCTTTTATCATCTACAATTTAAAGATTAGTATTATTAAATTCTGATTCCTCAGTAGAGGGAACCTTCTCAAATGTCAGGTTTGTAGAAAAGTCAGAAAGAACAGCTGGGCATAAATGTGCTTTGCCAGTTAAATATAGAGCTGTATCCAGTTACTACTTAGAATTTCTGTGCTTCTAACCCTTTTAAAGTAAATAGGAATTATAGCATTATGACTGAGTAGATACCAAGTAAAGACCCCCTGTGTACCATAATTTAAGTGCTGATGAGTTGTTTCCTCTAACTTTTGGGTAAGTCCTAGGTTTGCTCACCCATCATGACTGAACTTCATTTTGTTTCGGATTTTAGCTTTTCATTTTTATATTTAGCTTTTTGAGCTACATTAACTGTATACACATAATCTACTCAGATATGATTGCTTCCCCATATTCACAAGCATTTTGAATACAATGTGAAGCCTTAAAATCTAGTGCTATATAGAAGTAGTTACTCTTCTTCACACATAACTTCACTGGCCTTCAAAACTGAGACATACTAATTTCCTAGTTACAGAAGCTTGAAAAAACATCAAATATTGAGTTCCTAAATTGGAAAAAACCAAACAAACACACACAGAAATACAATATAGTCAGCATTTGAATATATTCCATAACTTACCTGAACTAAATTCCATCCCTTTAGAGATTCAGCAATGATAGAAGTAACTGTTGCACACACGCCACCAAAAACCATCAGATGATTAGGTCCATATTTTATTGCATCGTAGAAGGCTTTGAGTCCTTTTGCATTGTCACACTGGAAAAAAAAAGAGAGGCAATGTTCAATGTCACAAATAACATAATTAACTAAAGAATAAACTATTGGGCGTGAAAAAGAATCAGGAGTTGCACTAATGTAAAAACTGTACAATATCTAACTTCTTCTTAAGATCCAAAAATGAAAAATAGGAGCACTCTGTTCTAGACCTCTAATGAGATGTAGTAAAAGGACAAGAAAATCCCTCCTTCCATTGTTCAAAACCTCTTATGTTATCCTTCCAAGCCCCAGCTGCAACATCATAATTTTGATACCACCATTTGACAAAGAATAAAAAAGCCCCAACAAGAAAATGGTTGACTGAAACCTCTTCTACATTCAGACCCACCATTTCCAAAAGCAAAATTTAGAATTTAATACCAGATGTCAAGAAGACTTCCATAGCTTGAGAAAATGAGCCCATATGATCTTCTGAGGTTCTTTCCAACCTGACTTATTCTAAGCTTCTTTGAGAGTTAGTTTAACCATTATTTCAGGTGTAAAGAATTTTACCATAAGCTGAGACCACGACTAAAAACTAAGAAACAAAGGGCAATGCTAGTCAGTATTGCAAAAAGTATAAATATAAATTCTTAAATGGAATTGCATCAATCAGTCATAACAATTTATGCAGTCATGGCTTAATTCCATGATCTTGCAGTGAAGTATTAATAAAACATGTATCTAAAATTCAGAATTTTATTCCAAAGCATACCAGAATTCAAGAATGCAAACAAGCTATAATAGTAGCTGTCACTGCTCCAGTTGCAGTCCCTTCTTAATCTCTCTTTTCAAAACAAAATTTTCTGCCTTCTTTTGCCTTCTCTACAAAGTCTTCTTCAAATATGGTCTTTATAAGGACTATCATATACCATGTCCAGTATTTCATTAGGACGATTTAATAGAATAGTTCATATACTATCAGGATCCAGCTAGTAATTGTATTGTGTTCTGCTGAGAGAATAAAGATTTTTACTAAGAAGTTTGCAAGCTTATATTAATCTTCTTACTGAATTAATATGCTGAAAGAAAAATTATTCTATTTGCATTCCATCTGCAAGAATAGAATTATTGTTCCCACTTATTCAAACTGATACAGATTTTTACTCATGGACTTTTTAAAGTTGCATAACAAAGCACAACATTTTCCTTTTTATTACAGAAAAAAAAAACCCCCAACATTCAGCTGTAGAGACTTCCTCGTCAGTTTGATGGATTGGTGGCAAACTCACATTGTGAAGAAATATTACTGGAACAAGTAGCAAAGCAGCATCCTTCAATCTTCCTCCTCCTCCTCCCCCCCTCACCCCCTGTTAAAAGCCAGTTTATTCCAATTACAAACTTAACTGACATTTAACCAAGTCTTTGCTCTCATTCACTTCATCATTTCAAGCTACAGCAACAGATATTGCTGATCTGCTTTTCATACCAGCTTAAAACCAGATGATTAATTCTTTATTTCTGCTTTATATATCCCTGATTAACAGTTCAAGAAGAATAAAAGTCATATATGAAATAAGGAGGATATCAATAGTAACAAAACAAAAAAACCCAAAACTATAGCCCATCAATTGCTACATGCATAAAAACTCAGGGAGAAATAAAATTTTGAATTTTGAATTCTAAAAAATAAAGACCTACGTTATCTGAAGTAATTGATATTAAAATTCACCCTAGAATCATAGAATTACAGAATGTATTTGTTTGGAAGGGATGTTTAAGGTCATCTAGTCCAATTCCCTTCCAGTGAGTGGTGACATCTTTAAGTAGATGAGGTTGCTCAGAGCCTCATCAAGCCTGATCTGGAATGTGTCCCAGAATGGCAATTCTAACATCTGGGCAACTCATTCCTGTGTTTCACCACCCTCATAGTAAAGAACTTCAAGACCACCTCCTATTGCTACTGTAAACAGTTCCTCTCCGGCTTTCCTGTTGGCCCCTTCAGATACTGAAGGCCGCTATAAGGTCTCCTTGGAGTCTGCTCCTCTCTAGACTTAACAATACCAACCTTCTCAGCCTGTCTTCATAGAAGTGCTCCAGCCCTCTGATTATTTTTGTTGCTCTCCTCTGGACCCACTTCAACTGCTTAATATCCTTTCTGTGTTGAGGGCTCCATTATTGCACACTACTATAGGTGAGGTTTCACCGGAGTATAGTAGAGGGTCAGAATCACTTCTATCTGCTTGCTACACTTCTTTTGATACCACTTACAGAGTAGGAAGGAATGAAAAGAGAAAAGCCAAGGCCTCCTTGGAATTAAAGCTGGCATTGGAATTAAAGAGGCATCAGAGTCACAAAGTCAACAGAATTTCTTCATGTATAATGGAAGCAAAAGCAAACCTAGAGATAATGTTGGCCCAGTATTGAATGAGGCAGGTACCATGGTGACAGAGAATGCAGAGAAGGTGGGGCTGCTGAATGTCTTCTTTGCTTCAGTCTTCACTGCTCAGTCCTGTCTTCAGGAGTCCCAGAACTTCAGAAGTAATAGAGAAAGTCTTGACATAGGAATGGCTTTCCCTTGGTTGATGAGGATCAAGTTAGAGATCAATGAAGGAAACTGGATACCCACAAGTCCATGGGTCCTGATGGGATGTACCTGCAATGCCAAGGGAGCTGGCAGGAGTCATTGCTGGGCCACTCTCCATCATTTTTGACGAGAGGTGCCCGAGGACTGAACACAAGTCAGTGTCACCTCAGTCTTCAGAAAGGGCACAAAGTAAGACCCAGGGAACTACAGGCCAGACAGTCTCACCTCTGTCCCTGGAAAGATGATGGAAAAAGCTTATTCTGGACATTATCTCAAAGCATGTGGAGGAAAAGATTATCAGAAATAGTCAACATCGATTCACCAAGGGGAAGTCATGGCTGGTTAATCTGATAGCCATCTACAGTGGCATAAATGAGATGGGTGGATAGATGAGAGGAGAGCAATTCCTGTTGTCTGCCTTGACTTCAGCAAGACTTTCAACACCAACTCCCACAGCACCCTCATAGAAAAGCTTAGGAAGTGTGGGCTGATGAAGGGCATTGGGGTGGGTTGAAAACTGGCTCAAAGATAGAGCTCAGGGGGGTGTGATTAGTGACACGGAGTCACACAGAGTGACACAGAGCTGGACATCCCTAACAAATGGTGTTCCCCAGGGGTCAGTGATGGGTCCAGTCCTGTTTCATATATTCATCAATGACCTGGATGAAGGGATAGAGTGCACCCTCAGCAAGTTTGCTGGTGATACAAAACTAGGTGGGGTGGTTGACATCGCAGAAGGCTGTGCTGCCATCCAGTGTGACCTGGACAGGCTGGAGAATTCTGAGGAGAGAAACCTTATGAAATTGAACAAGGACAAGTGTAGGGTCCTGCACCTAGGGAGGAATAACCCCATGCACCCATACAGAGCTGATCTCCTAGAAAGCAGCTCTATGGGAAAAGACCTGGGAGTCCTGGTGGACAACATGATGACCATGAGCCAGCAATGTGTCCTTGTGGCCAAGAAGGACAAAGGCATCCTGGGGTGCATCAAGAAGAGTGATAAGAAGGCTGAGGGAGGTTATCCTCCCCTCTGCTCTACCTAGTGAGGCTGCATCTGGAGCACTTTGTCCAGTTCTGGCCTTCTCAGTTCAGGAAGGACAGGGAACTGCTGGAGAAGGTACAGCATTGAGCCACTGAGATGCTTATGGGACTGGAGAATCTACCATATGAGGAAATTCTGAGAAAACCATGTCTGTTCAGCATGGAGAAGAGGAGATTGAGGGAAGAATCTCATCTGTCTTGTGTTAGTGTAACGGTGTTTACACCAGGAAGGGGGGGCAGGGGGTTGCTCCTATGAGAAGCTGCTGGAAACTCTCCCAGTTCCAATTCTCTACCCACCTCTGGTGAAGGGGGAAGCTGGATGCACCTCTGGGAGCAACATGGTCAAGAAAGGGAAAACGAAACTTCAAAAAATAAAAATTATCTGTAGAGGAGGTGAGAGCAATGCCAAAGACACCAAGATCAGTGGGGGAGAAGGTGCCTGAGTAGAGATTTCCCCACAGCCCGTGGTGAGTGAGATGGCAGCTGTGCCCCTGCAGCCCACAGAGGAGCACGGTGGAGCAGTCCCTGAAGGATCACAGTGGGGTAAATGTGGATTTGTAGCCCCTGAAATGTTGCAAGACGAACCTCTCTTAGGGCACGGCACTCCAAGGTCCAACCAGGTGTTCCAGCAGAAACTCACAAATTGTGCTCTGAGTCTACTGACCTCAGGGTTGACCAGCCTGGATCGGTGCAATTGCTCTAAAAGCAGCCAATCTCTCTGCTGGCTTGCTCAGGACTGAGCTGAGCCTGTGAGTTTGGGCCTCACCTTTTATTGGCCCCCTAATCCTGCTCATGCGCAGTGGGGGCCCGCCCTGATCAGGCACAGGTGGGCTTGACACAAGCTCATGCCCACTGCCTGGTAATTAGTGGCAGTTGCCCCATTTCACTACACTGAAGTGTCACTGAAGCGTCACAGGTGAGCAGACAAGAAGTGGCAGCCTGAGCAGGGTCACAGAGAGGGGCAGATGTGGATCTGCAACCATGTAGGACCCCGTGCCAGGGGAGGTGACTGCTCCCGAAGCAGCCGCGACTCTGTGTGCAGCCCAGGCTGGAGCAGTCTGTGCCTGAGGGACTGCACCTGTGGGAGGGACTCATGTCAGAGGGGTTGTGAAGGACTCTCTGCCATGAGAGGGACCCCGTGTTGGAGCAGGGGAAGGCTGTGAGGAGTCCTCCCCGAGGAGGAAGGAGCGGCAGAAACACCATGTGGGGAACTGACCCTAAACCCCCCCTACCTCTCCCCTGTGCCACAATTCAGGCATGATAAGAAGGGAGGGGTGGGAGGAAGGTATTAAGATCTGGTCATGTTTCCTCTTTTTCCTGGTAGAATATTTTTTTTCTTTCCAAATTGTGTTTGTCTGTTTTGCCTATTACTGTAACTGGGGAGAGAAAACCTCCCTGTCCTTGTCTCTATTAAGGAGCCTTTGGGTGGATTTCTTTCTCCACATCCCATGATGCATGGGGGGGTGAGTGAGCAGAGACCATTGTGACATCATCAATGCTTAGAAATCCTTAAAAGGGTGGGCATCAGAACAATGGAACCAGACTCTTTTCGATAGTATCCAGGTATATAGGACAAGAGCCAATGTTCGCCAACTGGAACACAAGAGGTTAAACCAAACCATAATGAAGTTCTTTACTGTAATGGTAGCAGAGCACTGGAAGAGGCTGCCCAGAGATGAACTCTGTCTCCGGAGACATTCAAAACTCATCTACATGCCATCCTGTGTAACCTGCTTCAGGTGAACCTGCTCTGACAGGGAAGCTGGGAGTAGATCATCTCCACATGTACCTTCCAACCCCTAATATGCTGTGATTCTGTGACTGTGGAAACAAAACTTTTTCAATCACACAGAAATCCTTTGGGAAGGTTTGCTGAGAGCAATAGTGGTCTCTCCCAAAATGAAAAGTTCACAGTGCCAAAATATATTACTGATAAATCCACAGTATGTACAATAATATATAAGCTTCTCCTCAGTCTGATTCAGCTAAAAACCTACCATGTTTTCATCTTCATATTTTCTTCCTTACTAGAGAAAGCTCTCTTTCTGTTAGGCCACCACAAATAATTAGAGGAGTCAAGTCTGCTCCTTAAGCAAAACTGCCAGAGTAGTCCATAGTATGTCTTGGAGATGAAGGGGAAAAAAAAATTTGGCTGGCCACAACTGGACAGAAATGAAAGGAAAAATGAGTAAGATGGGAGAAAGCAGACTTTCATTTTCATTTAATGCCACATTTCACAACATACACTGTGTCTAACATTCTTCCCTGCAAGCAGCAAAACAGTCTGTCACAAGCATTTAAAAAAAAAAAAAATAAACATTCAGATAAAAATAATAGCCCTACCAAGACAGACAGACAAGCAGTTAGAAAGGTTTCTTCCTGCCTCTAGTCTGAGGAACATATCCTTATGAAGCCCAAAGCCCTTTTAATAACAATTTTTTCAGAGATCCCACAAAGCCACCATCACTTCTTGTAATCTGTTGGCACCTGAAAGTGGGTAACTTTGCTGAAAGACCACAAGCAATGACACCACTGAAATTCTCACCATATAAGACCAAATGAATTAGTGAATTACTGTCACCAATTAACTACAGCTGGGTCCAGGAGCAATGCTATGCAGCAGTCTAACTACAGTACAACAAAAGACTGCATAAAAACCAAAATCCACATTGGAAAGCAAAGGTTAGAAAGCCCTGGCTGCATGTGGATGACAAGAAGCTGACTGACTTATTAATTGGAGCATGACTAACAGCAATGAAGAGGAAAGAATCCCTCATAAGAAGTCACACATCTAAATGATGAAAAATAACATCCCAAGGAGCCAACACTGCTTTTGTTAGATAGTTTTTCTCTTGTACCTAAATTATCACTAATATCACTATTTTGCTGAGCTGAACTGCAACCATCTCACCTTCAGCTCGTGTAAGAGCTGTTGATATGCTTTGAAACACTGGGGATGGCTGCAATGCCTTTCAGAGAAACGTAGTTTTACAACTGAATTTCAAATATATGTGATTTGGTACATGCTACAACTTTTTTCAGAGGAAGGAGCTGAGAACTACTTACTCTGAAGACATTAATTGCTCTGCTTAGTGTCAGTGAAAAGCCAGTAATAAGGCATACAAATACCAACATACATGTTAATGGAATAATTACATTAAATGTATCTTTTCACCCACGGATTTTGTACAGATTATATGGACCAGTAATGAGGAAAACTACCAGCAGATCACAAAGGAAAGTTCTGTGAAGAGTCCTACCTCTCATTGCAACAAGGACTGATTAATATCAAAGGTGGCATCTACAAAGGCATCATTTCAATTTTCAAGGAAACATAACCATTTATTTAATTAAGAAAAAACAGCCTGATGAACCGCTTGCTGCATAGAAGAGGAGTTGAATAAGTTTTGAGGTTAACCTTCCTGATCCTTCTTCAAAGGAGAGGCTGGCAAATAAAAACTATCACCCTCCACCAATAAAGTAACTTGAAAAACAGGGAGATAGTACTGCCTGAAGCTTAAGAGATGCACAAGGACAAGAAATCTTTTTGGAGAGAATAGCACAGCAGCCAATTACAGGAGTGAGCCCTTCCAAAGGCCCTCTGCAGCTGAGAGAAAGGATGTCCCACATGAAGGACACACATCACCTAATGCCAGAGAAGCAGAACTGACTCCCATGGGTTGTTGGCTGCAGGGAGTGCTGTGTGGCAGACAGTGAGTTACCCAGTGTGTATCCTCAAGTCCTCAGAGCTGTAAGTGTGACACAGTGCAAAATCTTAATACAGGACAGAAACAGGTCTGATAAGTAAAGCTTTGCTGACTCTTACAACACTGACAGGCCTATGCAATTGCGGGACTAGCCGAAGAGCAGATACTTGTTATTAAACTGATCTCATTAGATTCACAGCAATGAGAACTACTGTGAACTGCTGCACTTGTCAGATGCATGATTTAGATTTCTAGATTTAGATTTTCTGTTTCTCAATCTCTGGCACAACTATCTACCTGAGTAAAACTAAACCTGAGGAACAATTCTGGTATCTATTGAGCTACTGGCTACTGAGGTTAGAGAACCTTTAAGATAAGAGGGAATAACCAACAGCTATCATCTGCATAATGAGACACAAACCTTTTTCAGTTGATATGACAGCTTTCAGCAGCACTCTCTACTGAATATCATTAGAAAGAGAAGAAAAATATAATTGTCTGATGAGACTTCCTTGAGGACAGAGGTACAAAGCCTTATTCCTGTTCTCTGCAAAATCTTGCTCAGGAACTAACTCCACATTATACTATCAGCATGAAAAGAGCTATGAGGCACACCAAAAATTATTAAAATCTGATTTTCATTCACTTCTTTAAAGTCATTCATCCAGCAATAAAGACAAAACGAAGTGAAGAACATATGGATAAGTGCTCTAAGATACAACTGAAGGTCAATAAGGTTAGTATTCTCCAGTGCCTGGCTTTAGGGGCAGGGCATGCTTCTCCTAATGCATACTCCTTGTTTTCAGGTACCTGCAACTAGGTGCTTTCAGAGACAGAAATTCTATTTTTGCATTTAATTGCGATAGCAGGATTTTTCCTTCATGAGTTTATGCAACTGCTCTTGGAACCACCCTTTTGAAACAACATCTGGTGTCAATGCAACAATCCATTGAAAGAAAAAGCCCTTCTTTTCATTTGTTATAAACTTCTTCACACTATGTGAAGTAGGTGCAAGACATCTTGCCAGGGTAGGTGCTGAATGTTTAAAGTCCACAAATACTTGAAAAGAAAATTAACTAGTTCACAGATCAAAATAAAAATCCCCAATTTCTTACCAAAGAGAAAATTATTTCCTCAGGAATCATGGATCTTAAGTGGCTAGGACAGTGTTGTGGGGAAGCAGGATTAAATGTTTACCCTGTCCTGTCCTACAAGTCACCTGTTCCAGGGCAATACTGAGTACCAAGTCACGTTGTGAACCACTATGGCCTGTCTTGTGCTCTTTATCTGAAAAAAAAACCAAACCCCCAAACCCTATCCAACAACTACGTCAATCTTCTTTATCTTAAAACAGAAGTTATTTTGTCCTAATCTGTAGACTCTTGTATATTATTTTCTCTATCATTTTTAACTATTAGATATCAGATTTAATTTTGGTTTAGAAGGAGTAAACACAGCAGAAAATTACTATCTACTCAGTGAAATATTCCCTAGTAAACTAACCCTCTCACCTTGACACCTCTTGGCACACTGAGATTTTACCTAGCAACTTCTTTATCGGATCCTGCCTGCTGTACAGAGAACAATTTACAGTGTGTTACCACTAAGGGACTGGTGCTTAGCACCCTATTTAACAGTTTACATTCTGCCTCAGGTGCCACTTGTCTCTTAAGTCACTGGCTCCAGGGGAAGGGTGACCACTCAGTATTCTCTGTCACCTTATTTCTTAAGAGGCTGTCTAAGCACTGTGAAGGCTCAACTTCTTGCTCAACAGCATTTTGTATTTCTTGGTTCGTTATTTGGGAACTGAGTCTATCCAGCAAGATACATAAAAATTTCTGTCTTTCCTTATAAGAGGAATAGATACATTTTCTCATTTTTTTTCTGGTTTTTGTTGTGGGTTTTGTTTGTTTTTATAAGACTTACATTTCTTCCTCAGTACTGTGTCCTTGAGTATATAACATTTACACTGGATGATTCAAATTTAAGAAGTGTAGCAAATAGATAAATCCTAGGTAATCAAAACTGACTCTACCTAAGTTTCCACTATGATTAAATATGCATTAATAGCAGAGATCAAATTGGCTTCCTCTTTTCACTGTAAACTTGCATTCAGCTGGGCCAAAAGGAATTTTAAACCATCAACACTATCTGCTCACTCAAAACATAGTCTATTTTATCTCATTCACTTCTGTATCAGTCCAATAATATAATACAAGACAAGACAGTCTTACAGATGTTTTCTCATTACCAGCATTTATTAAAACTGATGAACGTTCACACACACAGTATCTTCTTGGATTAGAAATTATTGCAAATATCCTCAAAGCTGCACATGGACATTCACTGTTCTATAGAATAAATATGTAAAAAAGCAAAACAGTCTTAGTACTGTCTTGTTTTCTTGGACATGACAGTGATCAAACACTTATCAGATATTTTGGTACAGTCAGTATTAACAGGGAAACCAATACCTTGCTCTTTTCTTCTTCTTTCTTCCAGCATAATATATACTGTTTCATTGCTATTATGCTTTACTTGAAAAAGTGGAATTATGGAAAAGAATAAAAGTCCAGGAGCATAGTGTAAGAAAAATAATATATTTAAAGATGTTCAGGAAACAAATAAAATGTCCTATTTTTGAGAATAATCTGGCTTAGTTTTGTTCAGGCTTTCCACTTTTTACCAAAGTAGCTCAACATTGCAATGATTTCTAACAAAATGAAGAACTAATTTTTGACACTCAACAAATGAAGAAGAGATCTCTGATCAAAAGCTTTTTAAAATTCCACTAGGAATTCAGTTGTGTTTTTGCATTTAAGTAGCCTCCAAAGGTGCTAATTGTTTCAGACACTTGAGTCCCAAGATCATTATTAAATTTATTCATGCAAACTACTTACTATTTTGTTACCTCCCACTTCGAAAGACACAGGTTGTAGCAGATTTACAAGGCATTTGCCAGTTAAAGTTCACATACAAAATTAAGAGCTAGGAGAGATAATTTTGGCAGGCTCAACACACAGCCTCTAATGTCAGTTGTTCAATTTTGTACTTGTCTTTTTTTTTTTCTCCCCTTCATTCATTACTATTTATTCTTACACTACCATAAAGACTATGCTCTCATAGATCACACCAAATCCAGTCACAGCCTGCTGTAATACTTTGGTTAGATTTAATTTCATTCCATTTCCTGTGCTTTCTAGAATATAGGAAAGAGAAATTACAAAAGTTAAGATGTGCATGATCACATTTAAATATGATATTTTTCTGTAGCAAGACAAATCTCTTTTAGGGAATGGCACTTCAAGGTCCAACCAGGTGTTCCAGCAGAAACTCACGAGCAATGCTCCAAGCCTATGGCTCTCAGAGTTGACCAGCCTGGATCGGTTCTGTTGCTCCAAGAGCAACTGATCTCTCTGCTGGCTTGCTCAGGACTGAGCTGAGCCTGTGAGTTTGGGCCTCACCTTTTATTGGCCCCCTAATCCTGCTCATGCGCAGTGGGGGCCCATCCTAATCAGGCCCAGGTGGGCTTAACACAAGCTCATGCCCACTCCCTGGCAATTCGTGGCACCTGGTTGCCTCATTTCACTACATTTTTCTTTTCTAAATCTAGAGTGTAAGTACTGCAAAAGATAAGTCTTTCAGAATGCAAATTTAAAAATAATAATACTAGAGTCCATTCTATGTTTACCAAAATAAGTTTTCTGAAACTGCCATTAAACAGTTGTGTTTCACCAATATTCTCCTTTCGTTGTGTCTACTATTGACTATATACTTGGTTTTAACAGGCAGATGGTTTTTTCCCAGGTCATTTTGGGAGAAGGAAAAATCACTTCATGCAGGGAAGGGTCACCATCTCTGAACTGTTGACTCACTTCAGTACACCAAAAAGTGTTTTGTACTGGAAATGGTGAAACTCCTTTTAACTGCAGCTATGCTCTTTGCAGCAAATCAAAGGAGGGACAGGAAGAAGAGAAGAGAATACAGGAGAAAATCCTAATTTATAAATAACCATCAGGAAGCTCTTGTAGATGGAAGGAAATGGAGGTGTACTAGTGCAAAACCATTTGAAGTAACTGCAACATGCCTGGCACTCTTGAGTAACGAGCTGCAATTGAAACTGAGGTAGGAGTGCAGTGATATTTTGCAAAAATCACTTGGCCCTCAGCAATCAGCAAGAATCAGTTGTGAGGGAAGTCTGCTTCATGAGTGCTCTCTTCCCCATAACCTACTCACTCCCAAAAGACTATTTTTATATGGGTAAAAAGAAAAACTTTCCTGTGTGTCAGTCATACAGGGAACGTGTCCTGTCACTCAGTGCCCACAACTGCAGAGCTGTCTAAACAAACATTCTCTAGGGATAGCAAACAGCACAGATGACTATGAGGCTCTTCAGAATTGGTCTTACAGCTTCTGAAAGTCACTTATCTGGAAAATGAGAAGATCTCTTAAGCTATTACAAGGATGCCTGCTGCATTTTTAAGAATATATTTAAATTCAAGTAAGAGGTCATAAAGCATCTTGTATGTTTGGAAAAATCAGAGGATGGCATTTTTTGTGAAGTGGTACAAGTAGCTTGTACATGGCTTGTACAGCGGGCCTTTTTCTGAATCAACATTTTTTAAATTAGCTTTTTTGTTTTATTTAACTCTTCAACAAGAACTTTGGAAACACAAAGGTGAGAAGAACAACAGAAATGACAGATTAAAAAGGGCTTAATGAATTAAGAACAGCAAAAAAAAAAACCTTCTTGGCCCAAAGGTCAAGAAAATCTGGTGTAATATTCTTCATCACAAATCTGTGATTTTCAATTAAAATATTTTTGTGATGTGGAACAGCTGAACTTTGTCTATAGTGAATAAAATTCTGCTAAGCTACTTTATTTAAGGAGGAATAATGGGCGATCATTTGGATAAGCTACCACTTCAGTTAGCCCATAAGAGCCAAATGAAATTCATGGTATGCTTTAATATGACTTTAATTAACATAGCACCAGCCTACAGTAATTCACCATTTCATTTAAGTCTCAGGCTGGAAAAGATACTGCCTCTATGCTGCAAATTACAAAATGGTTAACAAAGAGGTATTCCTTTCAAGAATAAGACAGCCTAGCAGACTGCCAAATAAATCCTCAACACTGGCATTCAACAGCATAAAATGGGATTTCTGCTAGCAGAATGACCAAAATTCTTCCCCCTTGGAGCATCTACGGTGAATCTTAATTAAGCTTGCCAAGAGCAGGGCATTACTCACCTTGATATATCAATGCCTGGGTGTTCCCTCCTCATGCTCCAGAAAAAAACAGGACACGTGGAACAAATGAGAAACAGAGCTGGGCTGCATGTAGCAAGTTGAACCTCTTTTAGGGCACAGCGCTTCAAGGTCCATCCAGGTGTTCCAGCAGAGACTCACAAATAGTGCTCTGAGCCTATAGCCCTCAGGGTTGACTAGCCCAGATCAGTGCTATTGCTCTGAGAGTGACTGACCTCTCTGCTGGCTTGCTCAGAACTGAGCTGAGCCTGGAAGTTGGGGCCTCACCTTTTATTGGCCCCCTAATCCTGCTCATGCGCAATGGGGGCTCGCCCTAATCAGGCACAGGTGGGCTTGACACAAGCTCATGCCACTCCCTGGCAATTAGTGGCACCTGGTTGCCTCATTTCACTACAGCTGTATGCAGGTGGAGTGAATACACAGGCCAGACATAAAAATGTGTGTACATAGATCAAACCTGCATTCAGCCCCAGGTCAACCTCCAAGATGTTTAGAAGCAAATACATTCACTTCAAGTCTGGAGATTGTGAAAAGACTTTACTAGAAACTACTGGTTTGTCCTGCTCGGTCTAATTAGGTCACCCTAATTCTCTTCCTTAGTTACCTAATTTAGTTTGTTAAATGTGTATATGTTTGTGACACAACAAACTCATTTGTTCTTCAGTTCCTTCCCTGCTTGCCACCCAAGATGAACTACAAGGAGCTTTAACCTGCCAGACTGATTTTTCTCTCCATGTAGTATTTTCCATCATAAAATCTGGACTTGAACTCCGTCAGACATTTCTCACTGCGTCAGTAATTCCTGATAGTTGTGCACCACCAAATTCTGTAGAAAACTCATTGACTTGTACCATGAAGAAGTTCCAAGCCACCAAATTCTTATTTGTCCAGTTCCCTTCACACTGTGGTTTTATTTGGCACCTCAATTATTGCTGCTCTTTGTTTGGTACATAATGCTCTGATAAGCACTGATACCCTGTAGGCAAAGCTCACATGCATAAGCAGAATTCATGGCTGTGTAAATTAATGGTTTTTTTTACTTGTCTGAACCCTGCTAAAAATGGCTCAACTAAACTCTACTCAACTGTAAACAACTCTACTAAATCATGATAGGGGAAAATTCTCAAACCAGTTTAGTACCTGGATAGACAAACAGATGAATTTTCCTATGTGTCTACATGATCTCCCTGCCTTAAAAATCTCCATGATTTTGCTAGACTCATTCAGACTTAGCTTGCCCAGAGATTAAAATTAAAAAAAAAATAAAAATATGCAAATACCAAGCTTCTTAAGACAAACTACTTTCTGTTACAGCGTGTACTCCAACAGAGCTAAATTACTTTAAGGGGAAATGCATGGGGAAGTGAGCAGATTCTTGACAACCCTTTGCCAATAAGTACTGACTGTCATCCAGAATCCTAGCAGGCTGAAATGGTATAAAATGCTAACAGGATGATCTTAATCACTCTGTCAAGTGTGGTTGACACTACACTGTCAAATGAAAAAAGGTACTTTGAACAGCTCTGGATCACTTTTTTTTTTTTCTTCTTCTTTCTTTCAATGGCATCATAAAGGTAAAAGAATATGTGGAATATGTGAATGAGTTAAAATCTGCCTGGTGTGTTGATTTTTGTTTTTTGGGTTTTCTTTTTTCCAGGAAAATATGTAAGTCCTGACCAGGCAAAACAAACTGACAATGACCCTGCCCTGGGAAACCTTCCATAAAATAAACCAGTGATCCAAATATCTTAATATGTTTCAACTGTCTTACTTAAATACAACACAGTGTTTCTAGAGGAGGAAAGAAGTTACTGGCATTATCTTTTCTGGTACAAAGCAGTGGTGCAGTAAAAAGACACCTAAATATGTTTTCTGTTGGTTAGCTGAAATTGCATGAAAGCTGACAGCTGTGGAAGGCATTGGTGCAGGAGGGAGGCACAACATCTACTTAAAAACCAGTAGCAAGAATGCATTCAGGAAGCCTGTCTTAGGATTTTAAGGTTTTGAGAAAATACAGGAGTACATATAATTCAATGGTGTAGGTCATATGTCACAGAAGTGCCACGGAAAACTTCTTCTACCTATCCTGGGGTCAGAAACCATCACCTGGCTGCTATGTTTCCAGAACCCACTGAGAAGAGTTCATGTGAGTGGTTTCCACTTCGGGTAAAGCAAGTTTGACTGGTAAAAGTTGATACTGGTAGTTGTTCAACTATAAGTGAGCTGAGCTCACTTTGAAGAGGACGAGGAGATTCCACATTATCTTTTCTACTTTGGCAACTTTTCTACTTTGGATGTGTATGTGTGTGTGTGCGCTGGTGCATGAATACAGAAGCAGGACAAATGGAGGAGAAGGACAACAGCATTGGTGATTGCCACAGATCTTCTTGAAGCACTAAAACTTGACTGCAATGCTTTGAGGGTCAATGGTAATAGTGAAAAGGAGATGCTGGTTTCAACAGCCATATCTCAGCCTCAAGAATGACAGTTTACTAGCAAAATTTATATACTAATTGTAAAAAAGATACCCACAAGCAAACAAAACAAAAAAAAACCCCAAAATCTCAGCAAATCAAGTTGGAAGCACAAATCAGCTTGCTGAGCTAAGAAGCATGTGCTAAATAACATCTCAGGTGCCAGTTTATAAGACCATGGAACAGCCCCTTCCTCAGGTACAATGGAGACTGTATTCCCTAGCAGCAGTAGAACCAGTGAAAACAGCAGGCATGGATTCTCCCAGTGCCTTCCACTGGCCCTGCTAGATGCAAACTGATGGGTGAATGAATGAATACCAGCTTCCAGGGTGCTCAAACTGTAGCTGAAGCTACTACATGAATTGGGAGATAGAAGACTCACACCCACACCAAAGAAGACAGACAGGCAAAGGTAAGTATTAGTCATAAAATGTACAGTATTAACATAGATTTGAGTGGGATATGGTGTTAGCATGCAAGTGTGTCCCTGAGTTGGAGGGGAGGGGGGGGAAATGTCTTATGTCTCCCCTAACCACAAAAGCTTATGCACCTCTTTAAGATCAGCTTACCATTATTTTTCAACAGATATCAGTTAGAAGCTGATATGACAAAACAGCTACACCCCCACATTTCAGAACTCTTCATAATTTAAATTCAGCATGATAACAGAACTCTGCTGAGAGAAGGAAAAGTGAAAATTTGTCCACTGCTTGCTTCATTGTCTTGTACTCCCTGCTGTGAATTTACTTTATTCATAAACTACGAACAGTGTGTGTTCAGCCATAAACAGTAGAAACAAGTACATAATTAATTAATTGAGATGACAAAAGAAACCAAATTTAGAAAAATTATACTACAGGAGTCATTTGCAGTTACTCAGAAATAAATAAATAAATAAAAACCCATACAAATGAAAAACCATACACTGCTGATAATCAACTAGAATGCTGTGTGTTTCTGCTCCATATGTATATATGGACAACACATATATTAGCTCACATCTAACAAAGTAGTAGTTCTTCTTTTGACTTGCTTCTGACAATTTAAATGAGACTAGAGAGTCTTCTTTCAGGTATTTTTCAATTTGTCTGTGCATTAATCCATTAGATGTATTATGAGCAACGTTATACTTATCATACCCATATTCCTCACTGAGTAGAAATAATTTGCCTTCTAATGCACTTCATGGTTTATCACTATTAGTGAATTTGGATGCACACTTTGAAATGCCATTTACCTGGCTTGTTTGGCTCTTTAATAAAAAAATCTGCATTAGTTCCTGTACTTTTTCATCTTCAATAAATACTGAATAAATTAATTAAAAATTTTTAGAGTACAGCAAATAGGATGCTATGATTCTAAAGACCATTTAATCAAAGCATGTAAAATGATATGACTCTTATGAAATACCTGTGTAAATTAACATGATATTAATTCAGTTCAGCATAGACACGATTTTTTTTCCAAGAAATCACATTTTTTAAGATACCGGTGTTAAAAGTAACACACTTTGTGCCAGATCCTTCAAAAGAAGGCAAACAGCAAAGCTGTCTACTTAGAAATATTAAAACAGAAGTTATATTGGCACAGCTATAACCTGATACAAATAATTTAATTTGCCGTTTGAGAGTAAGCTCCATTTTCAGAGCTTCTGTAAGAACTCCTATTAATATTATTCACTTCAATAAAGTATTTATGATAAATACTGTCTTCAAAAAGTTATTTCTTCTTTTTAATAAAAAATGTTTATTTTGTATCAGGTGATTTAACTTCAATATAAACCACAAAAACAGGCAGCAAGAACCTGAGTGGAAGATTCTTTTTTTTCCCCATCTGAACTTCTACACAACAGTAATGCTTCTACATTAATTCAAGTAATTTCAGGACACCTTTAGCAGAATAGCAGAGGTATCTCTTGTCTAGACCATCTGAAGTCTGGCAGTTAAATACTCTTGAGTGGCAGGACTGAGCTACCTCAAGCTGAGAAGAAACACAAACACAAGGCTCTAAATATCAGCTAATGCTCTGAACACAAAGGTCAGAGTCAGCTAACCCTCCTTTTATTCTGAGTCCAACCCCTGCCAGCAAGTGCTTGTCAGACTTTTTCAACTTGAATGTAAATGCCATAACTCCCTGATGCCATTGATCCCTGAAGATCTAAACATGAAACCCTCTTCCGATGTCATTGATTAATTCTGTAAGAAGCTAACCCAGCAGAGGATATTAGCCTGGAATTCAGTAAGTTACAGTAATGATTCAGGAGCTCCTCAAAAAGTACAAAAAGGCAGAAGATGAATGAGCTAAAGGAAGCTCTGAACATCAAGGCAACTCCATAAACTTTAGAGCCAAGCAGAAAAGGCCAGAGGCCAAGAATTCGCTTCACCAGATCTCTGAAAGGCACAGAGATCCCTATCCACAATTTCTCCTTCAAGGATGTTGCTGGAACAGCAGCCTAAAGTGCTTTGCTCATAACTCATTAACCTCAGCTCAGACAAGTCAAATTGTTATGTTTGCACACTGGAGAGCTGGGCTGCCCTTCAGGAGGGCCTTGACAAGCCAAAGGTATCAGCTCGTGGCACCCTCATGAATTCCATCAGTGCAAATCCAAAGTCTTGCATGTAGCAGAAAATATCCCTATGCAACAGGGAGGCTGGGGACTGACAGGCTAAGCAGGATTCTGAGAAAGGACAGTGGGAATCTGATGAACAGGAACTTAGTTGAACATGAGCGTGCCTCTGAAGTAGTGAGTGCTAACTGCAGACTGGTCTGCATTAGGAAAAACATAAGCAGTGGTTTGATGGAAATGACTATTCCATTCCAGTAATCACTGTCAAAGCTGCATTTCAAGCTATGTGCTTGCTTTTGAATCTTTAGATACAAAAGAAAAACCAATAAGGAGAGAATTCAAAGAGAGCCATCCAAATGGTGATCAAGCACGTGATGCACAAGAAAGAGCTGAGGAAGTTGGGTTCCTTCAGCCCAAGGGAAGAGAAAGCTACCTAATGCAGTCTAAATGTAGTCTCCTAGTCTTCAGTGGGATACAAATGGAGCCCAACTTTCCTCATAGATATGGAAGAACATGTGATCACAGTTTCAAGTTGCAGCAAGACAATTTCTGATTAGATTTAAGAGGAAAAAGGGCAAACCAAGTGATCAAGCACTGGAACAGGTCAACTAGAGAGCCTGGGAAATATCCATCCTTGGATATTTTCAATGGAGGACCAAACAAGTCTTGACAAATCTGATTTATCTTCCATATTAGCCCTAATTCATTTGTGATATTTCAATAGCAAGTAGCCACAAGAGCTGAAGTAAAGGAAGAAAGGCAAAACCAGCCTCATAACACCATGTCTAGTCACAGCAGCCTCCAATGCAGCACTAATTCTAGCTGACCTGGCAGTAATTCCAGCATTAACACAAGTTCTACAATTTTTTTTTTTTTTCAGAGCTCAAAAAGAGAACAACAACAAAAAAAGATTGCAAGGTTTCTATGCAAATGCTTGTATCACACCTCAACCTCTCCAACACAATCAAGAATCACTTTGCACTGGGAAAGCTGAAAGTTACTTTGGCTAGAATTTACTTAAGACCACAATAATAACATATATAAAATGCTTGAGAAAGAATGACATTGTTAATTTGCACAGCATGATCTCTGGCTCACAAGCATGATTTTATTTGAAATCTTGTTTCTTGTTTTGCTTTTTAAAATTACGTTTCCATCCTGATTTTTTCTCTGATAGCATAAAGAGCATTATTTACAAATTCCTATTGATAGTTGGACAACTGGTATCACCTGCTGTTTTGTATCTACTAACATTAGACTGTTTTGCTGCAATTTTTTTAACTAGATGAATTTCACTTTGTCTAGTTAAAAACTTTTTTTAAAACCTCATTTACTCAAGGAAGTGATGTCTATGTTCTTTAATTTTTTATGCATTTACCTCATTCACACAATTTCAAGCAAGTGAGGAAAAATAAAATATGACAATATTTAATCTACAAACACAGGATGTGTCACCTTTTGCTCAGATCCCAGGATAATTCCTGGCTAGTCACAGCTTGCAATACCTCAGTGAAACCAATGACAGTAATTTTCCTTTTAATAATTTAAATGAAATATTGAAATACTATAACCACTTAACATATTTATTACTTAATGTAATTATAACTTCCCCTAGAAAGCACTCAATTGACTTGTCTATATTACTGGAAAGAAGGCATCTGCTAATCCTAGTAAACAGGGAAGAAAAGAATGTTTAATCTAAATCAGATCCCCCTTAATATCCATTAATTGCTTTTCTCAGGACTGTTCTTTCATCTGGGACCAGACCCAGAAATTGCCAACACATGACACAGCCTGTGTAACCAAACCCTTGCTCCCCATCACATCTCTCTGAGCTGCAGGGTGCATGTTGTTCCACAATGGAATTATTACTGGTCAGGAGACAAAGAGAATACTGTAGGTACAAGAGAACAACACTTAAATGTAATTCATGTGTTCCAGCATCAGGAGCTTTTCTTTCAGGCAAGTACTATACAGAGATAAGAGGTGGAGAAATAGGACTGCAAAGATTTCATTTGAGGTGGTAAAATCAGTGGAAATAGAGATTATAAAGTTAGGAAAGGCTTTCAGATCCCCACCTGGAACAATTCTGGTAGACAAGATTGGCACCAAGGGAATATGCACCAATATATCCATCAGCTGAGCTGTGAATGAAAAACTTTGTCCCTTAGGGACAGCTCTCATCTGGATGACTTCCTTTAGATAATCAAATTTTTTTAAAAAATTATTTCCCATCATCTGATTAAAATAGGCAGGAAAACAGCAGATGACAATTCTGTGGGCAAGAAAGCTATGTGTCAGGAAAAAGATGGTAACTCTACATAAGTAAGTAATAGCCTTAGCTCCACTTCTACCCTAAGACATTCCAATTATTTTTACTCCAATTGTTCTACCTTACAGTCTGTTTAAATTCTTCCCCTATTTACTCATTCTGCATTCTCTTAATCCAGGGCTAGGCTTACTAGTAAAAATCAGCATAATCATAATCCTTTCTGCTAGAGTGACAGAAATACCTGTCTGCATACACAGCTTCTATATGCTCCCCTGTGTAGCCTCTAAACTCAGCCATATCCCCAAGTAATACTGGATCCTGAGCTCAGACCTGTGAGTTACCCAACACTCCTCCTGGTACCTTATTAATACTTCTGTCCTCCTTTTGCAGTAACTACTGGCGTCCCTCTTCAAAGGGTACAACCTGATATGACAAAATAAGGAGTTAGAGGATAAAAGGATAAAGGATATGTAGAAGGAAAAAAAAGGGGGAGGATATGGAAAGGAAGAGTAAAAAAGACACTATATTACACCTTTAGTTTAATTACAAGGAGTGCACCTAGCCCAAATGAGAACCCTAAAGTACATGAAGCTGGGCACATTGCCGCAGATGTATATGCAGATGTATATGCAGCAAATATCCTGTGAGAAGCCTCTTTTGTGATGGACTTTTGAAAACTGATTAAATACTTTTATAAATAAGAGAGCCTTGCAATTTGCTGCACTGCTAATCTGGATTTCTAGCAGGCATGCAAAGGTTTTTTTCACTGAGCATTCAGCACCATTTTAACTTGGGAGAACATCATCTATGTTCCTCATTATTGTATGCTCTGCCATTCAGTGTAGTTTACACCAGGCTTTTTCAGAGCTAGCTAGAAATGGTCCAACACAGTGCAGTGTAAGTATGGAAAATGTATTTTTAAGGAAATTTGCATTTGAAATTTTTTAGTATAAGGAGATGAAGAACAGGACATGCTATCTCCATGCTCTATATAGTGTTATTAACATTATCTTTTCCTTTAAGTTGTCTTGTTTTTGTCAATAAACATGAATGTCAGTCCCAAATGCTCATGACATTAACATACTCTCTTAACATACTTGTATTGATTTGACTGTCAGGTTACTCACAGAAGATAATTTAGAAGTTTCAAGAGAAGTATCTCATGCTAGATGCCTCCTCATCATCATCCTCATCCTAGCCCACTGACCATGGACATAGGAGATATAAGACCTTGATCAGCAGACTAGTACGAAGCCTCTGTAATACAAGGACCTTTAGGACTGTCACCAATTACCTCAGCAGAGAAAAGCAGCATGCAGCAGCTGTAACAGCTTCTGTACAAATCTTCCCATCCCCCATGGTGTTCAGCAAACACAACAAAAAGAGAGAGAATAAATGACCTTTTTTGTCATGTCAGAAATAACCAGTTTGCTATCACTCGCCTCATGCAGGTAGCACAGGTTGAAAAAAAAAAAAAGAAAGATTTTTTATAATGTCAATTAAAGAACAAGTAAAGAGTCCATCCTGGCAGTAGGCGGGAAGCAGAAGAGTTCTCTAAGCCCCAGCTTTAAAGTTCATAGAATCATAGAATCATCCAGGTTGGAAAGGACCTCCGAGATCGTCAAATCTAACCCTTGACCCTCTGCCACCATGGTTCCCAAACCATGGCATGTGAGTCATGCCACATCAGTCTCTTCTTAAAAACCTCCAGGGATGGAGAATCCACCACATCCCTGGGCAGCCCATTCCAATGCCTGATCACCCTCTCTGTAAAGATTTTTTTCCTAATATCCAACCTAAACCTCCCCTGGCAGAGCTTAAGTCCATGCCCTCTTGTCTCACTGATAGCTGCCTGGGAGAAGAGACCGACCCCCCCATGGCTACCTTGTCCTTTCAGGGAGTTGTAGAGAGCGATGAGCCTCCTCTTCTCCAGGCTGAACACCCCCAGCTCCCTCAGCCCTTCCTCACATGACTTGTGCTGGAATCACGGTGGCAGAGGGTCAAGGGTTAGATTTGATGATCTCGGAGGTCCTGTTAATAGTAGTGACTAATCACTGGCAAAGTTAACCCCTGCTCACACACACAAGGAAATAGCTTATTTCTGCTACCAGTTATTCTTACTTCAGGAGGTAAAGACTTGTACTGTGTATTTTAAGTTTCTCTTTTCTAGACATGATGCCACCTCTTGTCAGGAGCCTGTCCTCTGAATTGTTCATGGTTTTAAAATAAATAAATAAATAATTAAAGCCATTTCAACCTATTGCACAACTTTTTTTATGAGCAAACACTGGGAAGATTAAATGCATCCAAACCAATAGATCTGCTGGTACTATTCAAAACCTGTGCTAAAATATTTTCTGGCAAAAAAAAGTGGGAATGCAAAGGGCAATGACAGAAAAAGTGATGTCTGAAGTCTAACTGATGAACAGAGAATGAGAAGGGTGAACTGCTGTCGCTCATCACTCCATTTAGCTGTGTTTGAAAAGAGATGCTGCAAGAACAGGCTGAACAGCATAAAGAACCTGATAGACCTGAAAGACTAAATCTCCCTGTCAGATGTCACCTCTGCCACCTCTGTACCCATGGAGGTGCACACACAGGGACCTGGCTGCAAAAGCCTGACCTGGCTGGGCAAGAACCAGTTAGCACCATCACAGGAAACACAGCATACTGCCACCTTCTCAGCCTTTAGTTAGCTCATAAACACTTGGGAAGTGGCATCTATGTTCCTGCCTTCTTGGTCTGTTACCTTCTGTTACTTCAGTGTCTTGTGTTGAGCAATATTCTCCTCACAAGCACAAGACCTTTAATAAAACCACTCTAAGCATGTTCTCAAAAGGGCAAACTAGAAGCAGGCTGTCAGGTCTCCAAGATCTCTTCTGAGGGCAGCCTAAATGTCAGTGCTCATCCATGGGGAGAAATACACTGGTTTTTAGGGTGAAAGTTCCCATGCAAAGGTAGTTCCTTTGCTGCTTTCTTGAGCCCTTATTTAGAAGTCTTGGCTCAGTGAAAAAATATGAAGTTACAGCAAGCAAAAAAAGCCTAAAAGCTAAGTTGTTACAACAATCTATATGCACTTTCTCCACCTGAGCCCTTAACACACCTGAGGGTATGGCTTAACCCAATGACTGAAGCTGAACTAACATCTTGCATTGAGGAGAGCAAGAGGTCCTGACCTCCTGCTCCTGTCACCCTCACAGCAAGCCTGGTTGTGACAGCAATGCCATTACGCGGTGAACAGATAGAATTATAGAAGAGTAGGAGAGTAAACAGGTGATTTTCTTCCTTCTGACAAGTGGGTTAAAGCAGTTTGCCCTGAAAATCAGGAGCAAGCAGCTGAGGGCCAGGGAGAGCACAAGTTTCCCTTTCTGCAGCAGCAAGCCCGCAGCAAGAGGGCCCTTGACAATTACAAAGCTGCCTCTCCAGTGTGTTTGGTAACAAAGAACACGTCTTCACATCTACTGGAGCCATACTCCAACTTCTCCACTTACTCAGCTACTGATTTTCCATTTTTTTCAGCCCTATTTTTTTTTGTTTGAGTGCTCACACACATGCCTAGCCAGCCTTTCAACGTACACCTGCAGCTCACAATTGTAATAAAAAAAATATTTCTTTTAAAAGCACAATAATGTGTTGCTGTACGAGGAATACAGTGAACTCCCTATGATATTTAGGTATCACTGTGAAGAAGGACCTTAAATTTCACTTACTTTTAGCTTGATTACAAGACAATTAAACACAATTTTAACCAGACCCTGGACTGCATACATACCAAATGTGCAGTAGGTCGTGGTCATTGACACTACCACCAGTAACAGAGATTTCTCTTCTGGGCAGCATTTGTGAAAGTCTTGTTTTGAGGCCTAATTTTTAAGTTTTCAGGAGTTCCTTTTAAAAGAAGTTTCATGAAGAATTCTTTTGACATTACAAATACATCCTTGACCCTCCTCTTTCTTTCAGTGGTTATTTGCTACAGAAATTCCACTGTCTTCAGAGGACTTGGGTCTAACTAGATTAACAAGTAAATTCAAAAGTAGGCCATGGAACAAAATGAAGCATAGGCAAAGTGCAAAAACTCCTCAATGGTATCATTTAATTTGACTTATAAAATAAATATGGATTTTATTCAGGGGTGCATTGTCATCTTCAAAAGGTTGCTAATCCTAGAAGTCATTTTATCGAGTCTTTAGTTGGTGATTTATAAGCAAAAATTTATTTCAATTAAATGACAACATCTTTTAATCTCAAGGAAGTGACTTGGCAGACAAGCAATCCTGTCTTAGGGGCTTTCATACATTTATTCATCTGCCTAAATTTCCTAGGACTTCAGAGTTCAGTAAGTTTCATCCTGAATTAATGATTTGGGAAAAGCAATCTGTTTGATTACAGCACAAAAGAAATGAAACAAGGCAAATGCTAGGGACAGCGGGGGAAATCTGTTAACTTCAGACCTGAAAAAAAGCAGATGCAAACCTACTGTAATCGTTGGCCAGTGAACCTCCATATGTCTGGGTTAGAATTAGCTCACTGTAGCTATGATTTTTACACCAATAAAACCATAGCTTTCCCTGAAACCAATATACATATCGTAGAAAGCTGTTACAGTCTTTCAAATCAGAAATGGTGTTAAATACAGTCAAAAAGTATCTCTGGGCCTGGGAGATAATCTTTATTGTCACTTAGTCATAAAATCAGAAAAATAATTAAACCCAGTACTAGGCACCAGACCTTGGCACCCACAGAAATCTGACCATTCCTAACAGAGCCTGAGAACTCACAAAGCTCCATTCAGTTACTGCTGTCGTGAATGACTGTGTCCTGCTATTATACTTCATTTCTGAAATCTTTTTGCCTCCGTACCACTGGAAAAACAACAATGCCTGGAGCTTTCTGATAATACATTTTTCCCTGCTGTATTTTTCAATTTGGAAAGAGCCCTAATCGCTCTGTTTTCTATAAATGGATGCTTTCATTTTGCAGAGGAGCAGCTCTTAGACACCAGGGCACTTTTTTTTTTTTTTTTTGTTATGATGAAAATCATTTAGCTGGAGTGCACCAGGAACCCTTGAAATCTCCTTACCAAGTTTATCACATTTGCTTTCTTCAGCTAACAATAGAAACAAGTTATACATTAAATAACTAAGCCAGCCACTTGAAAAGACATTTCACGGTATCAGACCACGTTGCCAGGAAAAAAAGAAAATTCCATGCAAAAAACCCCAAATTCCTGGCCCTATTAAAATATTATTGTATATCAGACCTACATATTATTAATCCAAACTAAGTTGTTGCTGTGTTAACTCGTTGTCTCCGAAGAACACATCAAGGAGATAGAAACAGATGGATTTCAAAATATGCAGCAGTAGTATCTGTGAAATTGTTTAAAGTGTCATAAGATAAAAGCATGCAACAAGGCTCTCTGACCACACCTCATGCTCAACCCACAAATACACCTCCATACCCCTTATCCTAACAGTCTAGTTTCTATTCTGATCCACACATCTCTCACACAAAGAAGAATTAAACCAATTAGGAAATTTTTCCCTTCCTGAATCCGAGATTTATCTCCAAGGTACGTGCAAAACTGAGCACCATGCAATGCCAAAATCCTAAAAAGCATCAGGCTGACTGCTTGATACCTTGACACTATGATTCAAAGATGAACTATTTTAATTCTGGAAAGAACCTGGTACCATACATATCCCTAGGAAGATTCACTACCCCTAAATAAGCAGTGGGAAATGATCCAGGGGGAAACTCTGTTTTTAAAACTCAAGGTCCAGTCACTAGATAGTCCTATGAAATTTTTCCTTAAAAGAAAGGTCATGGTGGTGTGGCACAAAGAAAAGGAAAAAGGGGGGGGGGGGAAAACACATCACCTTGAGAAACTGCTATAGAGTCTGAAACCTAGTAAGGGCTACAGCTTTTAGCAAAAAGAGGTGCAAAACAGCCCACAAAGAGGATAAAGCAGAGTTGTAACAGCCATTGGGATTTTTATTTTGGTGCCTGTATATCAAGCTGAATTAGAAACTGCAATGCTGAATAATGAAAATAAACTTTCTTATGGCTTTAACAGTGCTAGTAAAAAAAAAAAAAAAATTGTTCTTCTTCAGACTGCTAATTTGTAAAAACCCCAGAGCTTTTAGAGTAATAGTCCTTTCCAGTTTCAGCTTGTAGCATAGGTCATAAATTTAATTCTCTACAAGCACAAATGGTATCCCAATTCTCTTGCAATCACAAGCCTTAGCTCCACTGGCAGCTGGAGTACCTGGAGAACTTACACACTCAAGGAGCAATGAAAACATTTAAAAGGTGTTTGCCAGCATTGCCAGTCTGAGTGGCACTGAAATAGATTAGGCCTTTTAAAGTTAAAAATTATTTTATCTGCAAACTCTGACATACACCCTATGCTTACCTACAGCTGGTTTATATTTTCAAGGCAAATTTATTTGAAAGAGGGAAAAGACAACAGCTGATGAAAGCTGTGACCATACTTTTTTCACCCTACTATTTGTTGCCTGTGGACATGCTTTATTTTGAGGGAAAATACCTGTAAACTGTACATTACAACATTAAAATTGATATAGTAGTATATGCATTTGATCTACACATTTCTGTGTATTCCAGTATCATATCACAAGAATTATAATATTTGGTAATAGGTAGGGATCTTCCTCTTTACAGTATAAAATTAATTATATTTCACCTTGCTAGATTCTGTAGCAGTTAAATAGTTTCAGTGGTTATTATACACAGCATTTTCTGATTTTATAAACACACATAAATAAATACAAACTCTACAAATCATAAGGTTACATTTACTCATATATCTTGACATTTAGAAATTCTTATGCATTCGAATTACTTTTTCTTCTGTATATTTAAGCATCTCCAGAGATGATGATGTATCATATTACATTTAACAAAACTCAGTAACACAAAAAATATCACCATCTCTGAGTAGCTCCAAATTCACAATTTCAAACTTGCTCAAACTGTAGCAAAAAGACAGCTCCTTCTGATTGTTTCCTAGCAAGAAATCACATTTGTTTTTACACTCCTTTAAACTAATACTAAGCACGGATGACATCTTCACAATTTCTTCTAGAGCACTCTGACTCTCTCTTCTGTCACTGTGTAAGTCAATTTTACTCCCATAGAGAATCAAGCAATTACTTGGTTTCTCTTCTGCTATTGCATTGCACCCATGGGGCAATCACAGGAAAGGTTTATTTGTACAGTAGCAGAATATTAGGTTATTTCACCTATGTTTTGATCAGGCATTTTACTTAGGGCATTCTTTTTTTCTCTTACACTGTTCCTTACAAAACTCATGGGTAGCATATGTTCCAAAACACAGGTGCTACCACTTATACATAAGCAACTTGTCAGGATAAACAGAACTCGGTGGAATTAGTCTGGTGGGGATGAGTCTTCAAGCACAATCTATTCTTTTTTTGTCACATCAACTGAGTTCACACAAATAGCTTGGTCTACCCATTAGCCATCCTAAATAACTTTAATTATTCAGTGACAAATCAGGCTTTGAACCTGCTACTTATATTGACTTTGAAGCCAATATTTCTCAGCCTGTTTTGCAGTTAGATCAAAACTGCTCATTGAATACATGTTAAATGTTGTAGCCTGGTATTAGAAAAAAACAAGCACGTAATTTACTGCTCCTGATCTAGTTAGAAAAAAGATCTCTGCTTCTTGAGTACCTTAGGAGATTGTGTGGGGGTTTTGTGACCATTAACTTATCTTTAGAATTTAAGCTTTCAGCCTCTCCCCATCCCCAATTACATTTAAACTTCAGGTTAAAATAACAAGACTAAGCAGTATTTTGCATTAAAAGTGCTGTATATGGGATAGAGTAGTACCACTAAACACTGCTTAAGCTCACATGTGTTAAAAATCCAACAGGCTCTACGCATGGCAATATTCCACACACATTGCTATAGCAGCAGGTTGAGACCTTGTCTCTCCAGAAAGCAACGAGAATTGTGCAAAAGCAGACACAGGAATTGCCTCGTGGAAGAGGAATTGCACACAGAAATAGCACACAGGCTGCTGCTAATAAAACAAGAAAGAAAAAAGCTCCCACAATAAATCTGTGCCTTTTCAGCCATACTTATATGGCAAGTTTTTATGAACATGGCTATTTGTACTCTGTTCTACTCATGTAACACATTTCTTCAAAGAAAATTTGGTCATTTACTGCTATTTAAAAAAAAAAGTTTCTATAAAAATCCTACCATTTGTCATTTAATCCCAAAACCAAAATGTGATAAGCCAGTTAAATTTACAGTGGATGCTGTACAAAATGAGGATGCAATATTGCAACATGCTGCCATTGACAGTTGCTATTTTAACTAAACTAAATCTGGAAGTTGTACTGATTAATGTGTTTTATGTTATTTCAACATTAATGTTTTGAGCAGGCCTAGATATCTACCCCTTAATCTTAATACTATCAGTGAGAGGTCAGAGGGGGAACCTAGATGGCAAGGAAAGTGGACGCCAAACATTCAAAATGCAACACAAACACCACTTGTATCCTTGACCTACAGTTAAGCACAGCACTTTAGCTGAAAATATATTTGTATTTGAGTCATGTCAGCTACTTCTGACTTGTGTTTACTGCCCATCTTCAATCCCCATTTCCCACTTCTCCAATGCTGTACATTCATCCCTGTTCTTATTCCCCCAATACAAGTGATCATAACCTTATCTGTAATGTTTACCAGCACTCGTTCTTTCACTTTAAATATCCAAACCTTCTCTTTTCAACCTCCTCACAAGAGTACAAATTTTCTTTTATGTATGGACTATAAGACACCTCAAGTTTGTTTTGAAAGTACTAGGGCAGAAACTTTTGATTTTAACATGAAAAATAATCAACCTAATCCTAACCTATACCTGGTTAAAAGAAATAAATTCATTGAAGCTGAACTACATAGAGTTGCTTCAGAAAAAGAAAGGGGCAGAGAAGTTATAGTAGTTTGTTACAAAAAGAATACTTTCACTTGAAATAATGACCACATTTATTTCCTTTTGAAGTAAAAATTGCATAGAATTTTCACCTTGTATTTTCACCTTGTACTGTTATTGTACAAGATAACACAATTAAGCAGCTTTATTATAATTAAGGATGTAATTTAATTTTTTTTTTACACTTCTTCTCAATAACATTAAGTTCAGCTCATTACTCATTTGGATTAAAACACCTTGATTTACAAATATGAAAAAAAATGAGCTTCGGTACACTCACAGAGAACAGTTCTTAGGTTACACCCTGACAAAAGATCACAACCACACCAGTGAATTTGCTTTAGGTAGCAAAGCAGAAAAGGGACAGAGCTCTTTCAAACATTAAAACTATAGTGGCCAGTTAAAAACTGACAAGTGTACAAAGGGATGAGATAATTAACACCTCTTGGTTCTCTTTTTGGTCTCTAAATTACAACCTTCTTCCTCATGCTGGCACACTATTAAGGGTCATTTTGTTCCTGCAGCAAGTTAGACAATGATGTAGCATTCCCAGCTAGTGTAATTTATAACTACTGGAAACACTATAGAGGTAAAGAAGACCCAGGGCAGTCACTGCCAGTTAATATGAAAGACTTCACATTCAAAACACAGAAGTGGCTGTTGCAGTCTTAAAAATATCAGGAATTAGAAAAAACCTAAGGGCTTCCACATGGTGAAAATGCAGAATCTTACAATTACATATTTTTAAAATCTTAAATCCAAACTTTTTAGAAGTGTTACAGATCTTTGTTACCTCTGCACCTCCAAATTAACATCTATAAGAGGACACTGACCTTTAGTAGACAAAGGCTCTGTAAGTTATGAAAAAAAATACCCCACAATCTCTGAAAACATCAAAAAACATCAGAAAACAAACAAAAAAAAAACTTACAATTTTTAGAAATGTAAGGTTTGTATTTCTAAGTCACACTCCTTTCCCAGGTGCTATGCTGAGCACTTGAAATCAGCAAGTCCCAGGTTCCACACACAGCACACCCAATATTGCTCTGTTTCCATCTGCCACTTGTTCTAGTTTTGTTGTCCATCTAATCATGTTTCTGTTTGGGAACATTGGAATTCAAGTCTCTTGAAGACATGTTATCATGAACAAATACCCTTAGAGCAGGGGTACTGATTGAGATAGACACCAAAGGCATTAAACATATTATGTATCAGATACTGGACACATAAATATTAAGATTTGGGACCAGACAGTCTCCTGGTTATAGCTGCACTGATAGATGTGAATCTGTCCCTATTAATACATTCAGTTTAAATATGATGGGATTTTGACTCTTGCAACTCAGTCTTCCTATTGGTAAAGCAAAATTTGGTGGAGGACTCTACTGTGCTTCTTGTACAACTATAAAAAGAAATGTATTTTCTTCTTCTCTTCTCCTTTACCTCCTGAATGAACGCAAGAAGCAAACATTGCACAAGTAAGATCCTAAGAGAGCAATTTGATTCTCCCGTTGTTCTGAAGGAGAAAACTGGCCATGAGGGACACACCACCCAGGCAAGCAATTCCTTTGGGACTAATGAGCAGGATTCTCCCACTTTTAAGAAAAATATGGCCTGCAGCAAAGGGCTGCACCACATATGGACTAGATTTTGTTAATTCGGCTTGCCTAACAACAGTCCATCTTGTGCATTCTTGCCTTTGTGCTGGGACTGCACATTCTGGCTCAATAACTTACGCTTCTTGCCCCAGAACATCCCTGACTATCACCCAGACTAACTATAAAACCCGGATCAGACTGGGCTTGGCAGGCTGCAAACACACTTCTGACTACAACAGGCACCTTGTTCTAGCCCAGAGCTAACCACCAGACTATATAACCTACCTGTACATACAGCATCTATAGGTGAACAGTAATCTACTTTCTCTCCAAGACCTACAGAGCAACCCAGCAGCATAGACAGGGGATTCTCTCTGCATTTAGGCACATAAAAAGGTTTCCTTTCGAGGTGACTTCAGGGTTTCCCCCTTGAGGCTCAGGACTACCCTGAGAGCTCTGCCACACACAGATAGGTGGACATTACTTTCGTATTTTAAAGTGGTTTCTAAAGGTGGGATAGCAATTTTATATCACTTAAACTTCCTTCCCCGAGTTACAATATTGTTAACAGGCCCACTTTGTAAAAGTGGGTTCCCTCAATAACCACAGTAAGTTTTTGCCTTCAGCAGCAGATATTTGGCCAAGTTCCTTCAGCTTAGGGCTTCCCCTAAGAGAGAGGGTGAATGTGGGGTAGAGTTTTGTGCTCTTGGTTTTGATTTCTACCCTTTAGCCCTTCAGCTGACATGGGTGATGTTCCTTCCTGGGGTGCACCCTGGAGACCAGCACCAGCCCTGTGACAGCCAAAAGAGTGGAGCAGAAGCTCTTACTGGGTTTCCAATGCACCAAGTAATACAAAGTATGCTTAAGTTTTCTTAAACTGAACTGCCTTATTTCACCTATTTCAGGAGGCTAGATGTTCTCTAAAATATTAGAATCTTAAAGGAATAAAACTAACACAATAAGTTTAATAGAACTTGGACATATAAATGAGTAAAACAGAGCTACACGTTTTAAGTTTGAAGATGAGTGGGAAACAGAGGAAAAATATTTGAATTTAACAAGTGACCAGGTGTGAAAACATCATATGTAATTTTAAAATATAACTACCAAATTTTTCCAGACATGTGGCAACCCCAAGAGGGATAACTATGTGCATCTCCAATCACAGTATTCAAGAATTATTAATTTATACTGCAGCAGATGCAAAGAAAGGCTTCTAAAATACTAATGTGAATGGCAAGCCTATCTCGGGGGAAGGCTAAATGAGCTTGTTTATCCCACAAAATAAAAGGTGCAGAGAGGAGTCCTGTACCTTTGCCAGCTATCTACATCATGATAGAATTTAATGAGATTAGTAATTAAACTCCTGATAATTTCTATTTCCGCATTCTGTTTGGAGCATCTTCAGTACTTTGAATGTTCCACCTTTGAAAAGAATGTCTTTAGATCCCAGCTAACAATTTTCACTGCAGTGCTGAAGATGGGAAATTATTTTCCTTTTTAAACAATCATTCTGAACTATCTTTTAAAGTATATAGATACTCAAGCAGATCAGACCTGGCCCAGTATTCTGAATCACATCAAGTTTAAACCTAGAGACATTCCAGGAGGCTAATATGCCCCACACAAGAGAGTATGAAACTGAAGAATTGGAGACCAATAAAGCAACATTAAAATGTACTTTTTTTTTACTACTATAGAAATGCTAAAGTTTAAAAGGATTCATTTAATGTTAAAGCATCACTCATTAGAGCACTGTGTCCATTACCTGGGGAAACAATTTGTATACTCAAGTTATTTGTACAATTCAGCTACATGAAGATTTAAACACAATTCTATTACTTCCAAAAAAGAATACACACAACATACTGCAAAGAAGAATATCACCCAAGATATTCAATATTCCCTTCTGTATAAAATGTCAGTGTTATTGAGAAATATTAGTGGATATTTTCCATATGGAGATCATATGGATGAATTACACAGATACAGTATTAGCATTTGTTTCATTGAAAATTACTATCATATCCAGGCTTCCATGAGGTGTTCTTATGGACACTGAAATCTCCTTACTGGAGGGAATATTTCTCTTGTCCTCTGCCAATAGTCTAATTCTAGAAAAATCTCATTTATAATACCAGTCATAATCACAGGTTTTGTCGAGTTAATAGACATACTGTCATAATAGTTCACACATTCCTCCTGCAAAATGAGCTAATATTTATGAATGGTTTCAGAATGATTCGTAAATGGTGAGGGGTCTTTTCTCAACCCCTCATCCTGGGGACTGATATTCATGAATTCCCTATCACAAAGTAGCTTTATCAAAGCATTTATTACTGAACTATTGACATGGCAAGGTTTTTAGTGGCAAAATCATTCTCTATGTGCAGAATTACCTGGTCTACATATGTTACTGATTCTTTTTACAAACACAGAACAAAAAACCTTACATTTTTTCATGAGCATATAAAAACATAGCTGCAGTTAAATCACAGAAAGAATTTCACTCACTGAAAAATTCATTTAAAAATTCTCTGCAGTTTCCATAGCTTACAGTTCAGTGAACAGGTTCTTCTCCTTTAATTTAAAATCAAGCATGAGATACATAATAAAATGGAGATCGTTATACATTCTATTGCTATGTTAAGGTTAAGAAATAAATATGCAAATAAGGAATTTCAAATTGCTTTAGAGACCATGAAAGCAGGCAAGATTTATAAATATGAAAGGAAGTCAGCCCTGGTGAAAACTCATGCAGCTCCACTGCCATTCTTAATAAACATTTATTTTTAGAAACTCATTTATACCACTTCTGTTAACACTTTGTGACCCATACAATGCAAATACACCAGTTTCCATGTTAATTTTTTCAAATGTTCGTTTTTTCAATTTTTTTCTCTGTGAACTGCTTTCAGTAAGTTCCTGCTTTTACAAGAATTGCCCTAAGCTGTTGGTTATGACTCCTCATTTCACTTTAAAATTAATTTAACATTTACCACTATTTCAATGAGATGGATTTTCTTTTCTTTTTAGTGGTATTTCGCCCTCCTCCACACTGTTTGTCACTTGTTACTGTATACAAATTCTGGTTTTGTGCTAACTGTGCCTGAAACCCAGGAAGGATCAACCTGTTCCCAAACCCAACAAAACCCAAATCCTGTCCTGATGATCAATCCATCAGTTCCCTAGCACAGATTCTCCCCTGGACTGAATGAATCACATTTTACTCTCTCTCTCTATTTTGGGGGGGTTTTGTTTGTTTGTTTGTTGGGGTTTTTGTGTTTGTGTGGTTTTTTGTGGTGGTTTTTGGTTTGGTTTGGTTTTTTGGTTTTTTTGGTTCGGGCTTTGTCTTTTTTTGGCTTCTTCAGTGACTTGCTAAACATCCCAGTTATCCTCAGACCTCACCTCAAAGAATTCATCCTCTCCTTCAACCCACCATTCTCCTTTCATAACCCTTCACCTTTTAGAAGTCCCAAAGGATTGTTTTCCACTTAGATGAGAACTAATGACCAAACAAGAGGAAGATGCACATTAGACCTCTCATAAGGTGAGACAGCACCACGAGGTCACTCATCTGCCAAGCTGGAGGCTCGTGGGTGCTGTTTGGCCACACAACCAGCACATGAGCCACAATCTGCCTCCTCCCAAGGCATTTGAGAACACAAAGTGGCTGGCAGTGTTATAAAGGCTGAGCAGGGACAAAAATCACAGGGGACACAAAGAAAGCTTGAAGTTAGATATATCACAACACATGCAGGAATCAGACAGAAGGACAGCAGACCCAAACCTCCAAGCACCAGGCTTTATTCATTTATTTATTTGTTTTTTCCCCATAGCACAACTTATGTTGTGGGATTCTACATATTTAATGAAAAGCACAGTGGAGGGGGAATAAATCTAGTGAAGTTTAAGGTACCTTGGAATACTTGATGAGCTCCTTTTGTTATTTGCACTACAACTACCTACTGTCATCAAAACCCTAGACTATACTATCTAGCTTTATAAAATGATAAAATAATATATTTGCACTTCTGAGCAGACACACATGCAAATGTGGAACATTAAACCAACTTCTCTCTTAATTGATTCTGTGGAATGCCTCAAGGAAAATATAGAGAGAGGAAAATAATCATGGTGGGAGGCTGAAAAGTTTCCATGAAACTTTGAGAAGATTCCTTGTTGCGAATCATCACAAGGTAGGAATCCACAAAGCCAAAGTCCCATCTAGGAAAACTGGTGACCACTGATTCAGTGTGAAATTCCTCCCAGCTGCATTCCTAGCCTTTCCTCTTTTAACTTTACAGATTGTAAACAACCATTTAATTTACACTATTCCCAAGGCAGCCTGGCCATTCCGTGCCAATCAGACCAGAACACTGAGTAAGGCAGCAGTGTAGCTCAGCTGCCTGGGATTTACTGATTGCAGATACCAGGTAGTACACTTAGTCCAGAGCAAAAGATACAAGTTTTTTTCATGAACACTCTTGTGGTGACCATGTGAAGGCCAGAAGCAACTCCCTTCATATGTCCCAATTATTCTCTTTTTTGGCAGACATGAATCTCATGGAGTGTTTCATCACTTAAAGTAAGGAAGAATAAAAAGAGTAACAGAACCTGTACCAATAGAGAGCAGAAACAAACCAGATGCAACTGCAAAGATTTCAACATTAAGAAATTCACCTGATGGGCACTCATAGCAAGCACCTTTTTCTCCTTCCCATAAGACTGGACAGGTAGTAATTTAAGCATCAAAAAGGAATTCCTGGGGCCAACCATGTATCTTCCTTTCTGCTTATGAAAATCATTCACATGCCTTCTACTGTACCCACTTTTGCCCCAAGCCCTTAGGTATGTCACTGTGCTGTTTTCTGCCTGATGATTTTTTATCAAATGGGACCTTAATTCTGCATTTTCAGATCTTCTATTGGTTGGACCAGGGAGGCAAGAGATTGTATACTTGGGGACATCATCTTGAACACTCAGCTACCAACTTCCATGCTTGGATAGTACCTGGGATGCAGACACGTGGACGATTTTGAGTTATGAGTGTGCCTTGGCTACGCCATCCATCAAGTCACACTTTGACACAAACAGTCTACCAAATCTCCAAATCTCCCTACTTTGATTAAGGTCAGCAAGAAGGCAAACCTATTCCTGAAAGCAAATACAAAATTTCTATAGATAATGTTTGCAGCTGACAGGAAAGAAAGATTATAAAACAGGTGAAGTGTTAATGATAACAGCTCTGCACAGCTATCTCAAGCACAGAAATGGGCTGACAAAATATGAGCTTCAGTACTACTAGACCAGCTTACTTGCAAGGAAGATACTCCACACTCAAGGGGAAGGATTACACTTGAAAGGTTCTAACTCAGGAACAAACTTTGGGACCGCAGGGAGTATCCAGATGAGTGGGACCAATTGCTGCAAAAGACAGAACTTGCTGGGGAAATGTTCACCACACAGCAGACAATACCTGATTGCCATTTCCCACATGGGCATTACAGGAGTTCCTCACAAGCAAGAGGAACAGCAAGCAGGAGCTCTCAGTCTTGCCAGAAGCAGCCTGCCCTGCAGTGCAGAGGGAGAAGCCCCATCCTGAAGCTTGCTGCCAAAGGAAGGGTGTGCAGGGGCCCCAAGATACCACTCAAGCTGCCAGATACTGTGGGTGTTCACAGATTACCAGCAGTATGTACCCCATCACATGATCTGGTGTGGAAGTTGATGAAGATAACTTCAAACAACTTGAGGAAACCTCTGACTCAAACCATTATTCTCATAGGGGACTATAACTGCCCTGGCATTTGCTGGAAGGAGAACGTGGCAAGACACAAGTAGCTGAGAAGGTTTTTGGAGGGCAGAGATCATTTGTTGATATAAGTACACAAAGGGCCAACTGGGCATGATGCACAGCTGGATCTGCTGTTCACTAACAAGGGAAGAACAGGGTTGAAATGTGAGAATGGGAAGTAGAATTGGTTGTCATCATCCTGAAACAGGCTTCAAAATCTTTAAGGAAGTGGAAAAGCAAAATATAGACCTCGGAAAATAATTGAGTGAGTTCTCTTGTAACACATTTCTGGGCACATCAAGGAGTAGGTAAGTAGAAAGAGTCAGCATGGGTATACTGAGTGTAAATCCTGCTGGACCTACCCAATACCCAACCTTGGGACCCATAGGAGCAGTGGACTGAGTGAGCGTAATGGCAGGAATAGGGCAGAAACTAAGAGGTTTGTGTATAACTTTAACAGATTTATCATACTTGGGTTTTCTACAACCAACAGTAATTAGACTGTTAATATTTAAAATAAGAATACAGAAGTAAAGAATAAAGCATTTAAAGTATATCCTTAGTTGCTTACTTATATGCATCCCCTTTGTGGATAAACATGATTTTCAAAATAGCAGAAGGTCAAATCATTTCAGCCCCAGTAAACAGAGGCCACTGGGTCCATATTACTTGTTTCAGTTGCTGTTCAGAGTTGTGGATTCCCACATTTTTTTTGTGTCCCTTGGCTTTGTAGGAAGCACAAACGGAGCATTTCCTGGGAGCATGCCTTTTAAAAGCAAAAATTTGCCAGTTCTGTACAGGATCTATTAGATACGGTACGTGTGTCTTACAGATGCAGATGATAAATATGCACTGCATATTTCTGTATGTATATTATAATTTCATGTAAATGAAAATCAGCCTTTCACATATTCATAGAGTGTCCTTCTGGGCTCCCAGCTGAATCGGAATGCCTTGAGCCCAGGAACCGAGCCATCTGAGCTGCCACCTGCAAGGGCAAGCCAGGGCAGAGGGGGAACCAAAGTCAAAAGAAAAAAAAATTGAAAGCCTAATGGCACAAGGTTTGGCCATACCCCTCACCCACCCATTCCCACACCTAACTGCAAAAAAGAAGGGACAAGGAGACAGGACGGACAAGGAATTGAGGCACCGAGGCCAATTTAGGGTCCCATGCTGGAAACTCCCCTGTCTAACCCGTGTTGGTCTGCCCCTGTGGACAAGCCTCCTTGTTCCCCATGGCCCCATCCCAGCCAGCCCTGGCACTTCCCCAACTGCATCCCTGTCCTGATAGCAGTGCAGGGTACAGCCTATGCTTCCAGAAAAAGGCCTTCTCCCGGGCTCAGAGTGCAGCAGTAGGCACACAGCCCACAAGCAGCTCTCTCCACCTACCCAGGGCCATTTCTGTCAGTAGAAGATAATGCTATACACATTTGTTTTTTACTTAAAACACAGAAAGGGAACCAAACATTATTACATCATAATTTATCAGCATGATAAAAGGGTGGGTATCTTTTGAGGAGACATGGACAAAAAATATACAGAGAAGCCTCCAATGCAGGTGGCTCACAGTCACCCAGTTTTAGAATATGAATGGTCTACACCCCAAAGCAGGAAGGATGTAATGTGCAGATTAGCCTTTTATCCAGGTGTCAGCCTCTGAATAATTCCACCTGATAAGGGCTTACTTCTCCTATATGGCTTTCTGAATAGCTGACAGTCCCATCAATCGAGCTGCTGCCATTTTAAGATTGCACAAGCCCAAGCACAGATGCAGTTCTCCAAAACACCCGTATCTATTTGCTTTTAGGGCAAAACAATTTCTCATAAGAATATTCCGTTTTATATATTTCAAGACTTGGAGCACTCTCCTCCTCCTGCCTGTTACCCAGGGAGACTATATGATGGCATGGTCACCATGGAAACAGTGGACAAACTTAAGATGTTTTCATTGCTGTAGATAAAAGCCATCTGCATTATTTTTTCATTTCTGTTTCTCACACCACCAGTGCAGGCTCCCAAGCCAAAATGTAGCAGCTGTGGTGCTGCATAGCAGCCAGGAAGCCTGCACTGCTCCCAGACTCAGATCCCCACAGTATCCCTGTGCCTGCTGCTGGGGAATAGAGGAAACCACCTACAGGTACCAACAAAATGTGATTGCAGCAGCCTGCCTTCCTTCCTCTTCCACCCTCATATCCCCCTCCTAAATCTACTTGGAAGAAATTAAAAAAACCCAATTTCTTGCCTCATTCCAATAGAGCAAAAACCCCACAAATTTGTGTTGTGAACATAAAAAGGTTCAAGAACATTAATGCAGTATTTATTCACACAGAATTTATTCCAACTCAGATTTTGATTCATTAACTATGGTTCTGGGTTTTTTGTTTTTTGTTTTGTTTTTTTTTATACCTAAACAGATTCATTTCCATTCATTCAAAATGCAGCCCCTTCACATCTCCACAAGCTTCTAAGTTTTACTACTGGGATCTTCTGCTGCAAACTTGCTTTACTGTCCAAAAGTAAAGTTTCTACTCAGAAAATACTTAGTCAAATATGCCTTAACTTCCATCAAGTAATTCCAAAAATAGATATTACAAAGTCATATCGCCCACACAAATAAAAAACTCTGAACCCTACCCTAAAACCTGTTCAGTTTTTACTAATTTCATGCCTAAGGACCTAGCCTTATAAGAACAGAGTGGAGTAGTAATTTCAATTCCAATTTTTTTTTCTGATTTGGGAATCAGCAATAACCATGAAAGGTCTTGTCCCTTGGTATGTGGCATTACTGATGTACTCTCTGCACTGTTTAGTCAGGTATAGTCGATCAGATATTTACAAATAATTATTTTCCATATACATGAGGCTGAAATTCAGTGAGAAGTCTTCAAGATATTTTTGTTAACCACACAGAAACATCGTTTTTATTTCTCTGCAGTAGGCTAAGATGACTGAATACAGCCAGAAAGTTCTATTAATTAAGCATCAATTTAAGTTTCTGCAGTATTTTCCCGACAACAAATATGATGTTCTGTTATGCACAACTTCTTTGCTAGAAGTTGAGTTTTGGGTTACAGTTCTTGCAGGGGTTTTCAGGTTTTGTTCCTTAGTACCACCAGAACTTTAGAAACTGTTTTCCAATCATTAAGCCAAATTTGTCATGTTGTTACACGAATATTACCTTTTCCATGTATTAAAAAACTGCATTACTGTAAAAAAAAAATTATGGCACTCCAGTTAAGATGACAGACATCTCAGAGGATGCTTCTTCATTTCAGTAATCACTTGTATTTTGTTTTTATCTTTCAGTGGGTGGAAACATACTGTTTAATGTTACATGCCTGTTGCCTGCTTATGCTGTCTGTAGCCTATAAATCCTCTGACTCTTATCAAAACATACTATGAAATAATTCTTCTTCAATTTTGTTAAAGTTTGGAGTTTCCTACCTAAATTGGAACCTGCCTAGAAGGTTACAAGCAAAAGATAGTCACAGATGGAGAAGCTGGTGTTTTGGACAGCAGGAGTTTCTTACTTGTGTTTACAGCCAATTTTACCCTGCACAACAGCCTCCTACACAATCCTGCCCTAGGCTGTGATCAGGTCACTTCTTAAGCAACTCTTTAATATGAAAAGATTTCTTTATCTCTCATGTTAAGGTTACTTTTCCAAATGCCACATCATTCTTACCAATAAAAAGATAAAAATAAAGCAAAAAAACAATCCACAACTCCAAACTGTACCCAGCTTCTTGCTGGATGGACAATCCAGAACCGAGTATTCTCTTTGGAGTAAAGGTTTTAACATTAAAACTAAGAATAGTCATTTAAAATCTTCTACTACCACTTGATATTCCTATACACTCAAAATCATAGATGGTTGTTCAGCCATCAAGTGATCCCAAATCCTTTTTCAGGTTGCTACATCCATATTTACTATGCAACTTTTATGCTCAGTATCCCACCGCTATTGTTGACAAAGCATGAATACATTTAGCTGTGGTAGCTCCACACTCTGAATTAAAAACAGAAGTAAATTGCTGTTAATTGATTTCATAAACCAGCTTCAAAACAGAGCCAATTTTTTAAAGTTTAATAAATTTTAGAGTAGACAGCCTGAAATCTGTTGACAGCCAGAACTATCTAGCTTGAAGAAAAGTCAATACAAGCTATTGAAAAAAAAGATAATGATACTGAAATCATATTATTAACAATACATGGGTTTGCAACATTCCTGCCAAGATTTGCCCATTCCATATCCTTTTGTTTAAATAAATGTAGGCAAATAAAGTAAAAATTAAAGCTCTGGTAAAATGGAGCTGTGTTTTCATTCAGATAAAGGATATGCCAGTGGCAGACATAGAATACTGGACGTTTTGTGTTTCCTTACCAGTCTCATAAGAATGCAGCATTCAACAAAAAAATAGTAGGAAAAGAGCTGCAAGACATTAGCAGGTTTTGGTCAGTGTGAGACTTTAGTCTCTATAGGCTCCTGAAAGGCTGTGTGCTTCTTAATCAGGCAGAGATCAGAAAGAAGAAAAATGAGAGTCACCATGAGAGATTTTATCCTTTCCTCCAAATAGAATTCCAAATAAAAATGGTCCCTTCAATGAGCCCTCCTGTAATCTTAGGTATCCTCCAATTTTAATTATTGTTTGGCTTGGGGTTTTTTGTTGTTTTGGGGGTTTGTTTTTGGTTTTGTTTGGGGTTTGGTTTGTTTTTGTTTGGGGATTTTTTGTTTTGTTTTGGGGTTTTTTATATTTTGGTTTCCAGGTACTTTTTAGTACCTGGAAGCAGAAACATTTATCACCCTTTTTGTGGACAGAATGCTATTAAATATGACCAACTTTACTAATTCAATCTGTAAACTTAAGTGAATGTAGCCTATACAGGCCATAGGAAATGGTTATGCCTTACATGGTTAAAGATCTCCCTCTATTTATCTTTACCAAAAGTGAGTTCAAGAAGCATTTTGTCCAATTTGTAGACGTTCGTAGGGATGGATGTTTTCTTTTTGAGACCAATCTACCAGCCAGAGTTTAATAAAATCTAATGGCTGCATGTTGTAGGCAGAGTGGGAAAAAAAAAATACCCAAATAAACTTAGAGAAAAATACCTATCAAGCCATTTGGGATATGACAGATTCTCCAACATCACTTAGTGGCCGATTTCATAAGAAATGCAGTCAAGTTCAACCAGAATTCTTGAGGATAGGGAGATGATCCACTGGGTGATGTTCCAGCCTTGAATTGCATGTTCTTCTTGGTCAGTTGCATCTGCACCAAAACACCCAATATACAGCCCCTGAAGTGTCCCTCGTGCCATGTAGGTTTTAGGTAAATCTCTGGCTGCTTCTTAATTCTGCTATCATATCTGCATGGTCAGATAATCATATAATAAATGTATTTCAGTCCTTGAAGTTGCTTACACAGAAAGCAGAACATCAGAATATTACTGCTCTACTGTCCTGTATCTCTGTCCAAAGTTGTCCATTCTTTACTGAGCTACATTCAGTTTCTCCTGATCTGTTTGTTTGTTTGGTTATGTGAGGGTTTTTTTGTCCTGTTTTTTTTTTTGCTGTCTCCTCCCTGTGGGCAGAAATAATATGGAGCTTTTCTGGGCTCCCTTATGTACTGCATGAAGCTGTAGCAGACAACCCCACCACCAAGTTTACAACTCCCTCAGAGTAGCAGAAGCGATGTGAAGATTTGAAACTGAAGCCTTTGTGGTGGCATTTGTTTGTGATTTGAAATTCTACCTCTCATGTGAAACATAAAAATTCTTCACTCTTCACAAAAATTTCTCTACCCTGTATAGCAGAAGAACCATTTGTTTTACAAAAATGCTTTGGGATACAGCTAATCAAAGCAGCTAAATGCTTTCTCTCCCAAATGCAACTCTAAGTCAAGCTGTATCTGGAGAGTTGGCAGTGGGAGACTGAGTGAGGCTGTAATTTTGGAAGTTTGGTGGGATGCAAGAATACCACTGAGAGGAGCAGGATGTGACAAAGCACAGACATCAGCAAAGGAGCCAAAAACAGAGCAGTAGGAAGAAGAATACATAGAACTATCTTTAAGAAAGGAGAGGCAAACCAGCAAGTGTAAAAGTCAAGGACACTGGGAACAAGCAATCCAGTAGGACAAGGTTTATGGAAAGTGAGATACACTACACCAGGGGGCCTTGCAGCAGGGTGCTTCAGAAAAGCTATTGACAAAAAAATGGCTGAATTAATATCTGTTTAACAGACCTCTGCCTCATTATGTCCCAGAAGATGCCTCTTAGGTACTTAAGGCATCCATCAACACCACAGCTAATTCTGGGAAATCAAAGGGCAAGGATGACAAAGAATGTTTCAGTAATATCACATAACATTAAAACAAGTGAGAAATACAGAAACATTAATACTACTTTGGCACTTTTGTACATACTAAGCAGCTTTGGAGAAAAAAAACAAAACAAACAAAAAGCTACATGAGTGCTCTTTTTCACCAGAGATAAACAAAGATACATATCTCTGTTGTCACTTTATCTGATAACAAAATTGAGTTCTTTCAGCCAACCAACACCTTTTTTTCCATTATCTTTTATAAGGGCTGTATGTACTGTAGTACTTAGACCAAACAAGCCCCAAGCCTATCTTCTTCTTTTTATTCTTCCCAAAGAGTTAGACTTTGTCTGTTTATTTGCTGCTACACCCAAGAGCAGGATCTGTTGAAACAGTTCCAACAGCAGGTTGAAAATAAATAAATAAAACTAAGCTTTTTAATTACAGCATAGCTCCCCAAACCAGCACTCTTGGAGCTGCCCACGTCTCCACAGACATCCCAATTCTCAGGATGATCTTTTCATCTATCTAGTTTACAAGCACGCTTTCAGAAGTCTTCTAAGAATAGATAGCTCTATGTGTGTTGAAATACTGTGCCATTACTTTCAGTGATAATGCAGGCTTGTGACTTAAAAGGACAGTCAAGCCTTTAATCCTTTAAAATTACATGATGAAAGACAGGATTGAAGCAATATTTTCAAAAATGTCAAAGTGATTCACATGTCTAGTTCTCTCCTGAAATTTTGAGAACGCAGGCTTCAAAGTTGCTTAATAACTTATTTTAAGGGACCCAAATCTCTAAATAATGATAAGTATGCTCCAGTTATGTAAAAATGAAGATATCAGGCTCAGAACTGTTTCTTAAAAACATTAGGTTACAGAAATCAGAAGACAGAAGCACAGTTGCAGTCAGATTTTTCCAGAATCACAGCACCAAGCAGCCTGTATGTGTTTATATAATTGGATGATGCATGTCTGAAAGAAATGTAAATGTATATTGTTTATAAGCTAAAAGCTTTGCTTTTTATATTTGGGATATATGTATATTTTTGGTTTATACTTGGAAAAAGTTATAAAGCTACAGTTAGAACAAGTCAGCCCATTGCTGAATAACAAATTGCAAGGGAGACAGATGTCTGGAGAAAGGAGTAACAATCAAAAAAAAAAAGAAAATTAAAAGCCAAGCAAACAAAAAAGCTCCCTTATTCTTTTGTAAAACTTCTTCTGTACTGGCTCCTCACTCCTGACAGAGAGGTAATCCTAATTTCAGATCACAGGGGATCATGTCATCTGCAAACTCTTAGGGGCCCACATAATGCTTTAAAGGAAAACTAAGAGTTTCATCCTTCACCTCAACACTCCATTCCTGCCTTGACATGGCAGACAGCCTGGATGGTTTATTAAGAGATCCATCCCTTCCAATAGGCCTGCAAGTATTTCTTTAGACACTAAATGTTACCCCCCACCCTGGAGCAGTTTACTAAGGCAGCTCCTGCTGCAATAAATGTCTACATCTTGCCTTCTTTAGTGGCTATTTGGCACTAGGTGAAAGATGCATTCTCTGCTGCTAATCAGTTTTGCAGTTTATATAACTTTAATAAAACCAAACCACAGACTACAACTATTTTAGCAAGCATACTAGCTTTATCACTGGTTCTTGACTGAGACCAGATGTGATGATCAGCAGCAGCTCTGGGGTGCCAGCAGCATTGAGATGATTGTAGACCTTCTACTGAGGAACAGGAAACCACCTAAATCTACTACTTCATTACAATTCTCACATAAAAACAAGGCTGAGAAGAAAAGAGTCATTTAGCAATTGCCACACATGCTGGATTTTTCCTTCTGTTCTCTCATGGGAAAGCTTTTTTCACATATAAAAAGAAAAATTATACAGGTCTTTTCTCCCACACATTTCTAACTAGTCTGAAGAATCTGTTCAGATTTTACCAGGTTGGCACCCAGGCTCAATCTCTATATGCCATAAAGCTTTATCTATTCAGTTTCTGCAATTTACTTTCTTTGGATTAAAAATTTTACTAGGTCTACAAGCCAGCTACTAGAAGGAAATTTCATCTGAATGCTATGTGAAAGCCATGTGCTTAAAAAGACTTTGCTTCTTCTCTCACAGGAAATCCAAGATAATTTGGTAATCACCGATGGCTATTTGAACAAAAGAAAACAAACCCACCAATCTCACCCAATCCCCATAGCTCTTAAGCTCTTGTTTATGACAGAATACTGAAATTTATTAATTTTTATAATCAACAGAAACGTTTAAGTAGATAACTTAATACTCTAGAACACAACTAAATCTAGTTAAGAATTGCAGGACTATAGGACCTCATGAGTTTACCTACTTTAACCCCAGTCAGTGTATATTGAGCTGAATATATTTCGTACACAGAGATCTTACCAAAAGAGGAAAAGGAGTCCTATTTCATGTAATACATGAACAAGGATGAGACCAGACCATGTTAGTTTGTTTTGTCCTTCCTCCAGCATTCTCTCCGATGTAATTCAAAACTTTTGTCTGAGTTATTTTTAAATGTTTCACTTCGTTGCTTCCCCTTATTTCCATTAAGTATGATTTCCTTTACTCTGTTAATCAATTATTAAAAAAACAGTGTTAAATTAAAGGCTAGTCAGGGAATTAAGATAGCAGGAAAAAAAAAGACTGTTCAGCACTTTATGTTTCCTGTCTAAATTTTTCATTTGTATCATGTTTCTCTCTATAAATACCACTAACTGCACATGTCAAGCTAGGGTCTCACTAACATAAGAATTTCTGCTTTTTAAAGCAAACAGATATGAAGTACTCCTGATTCTTATCATATTTCATTCCAAAAAACTACTCTACTTTCTCAGGAGAAAGCCATCATCTTGAGTATTCATAGGGTACCATCTCAGCTCCTAGATTTCATACAGTGGTACCAAACTCTTTCACCTTGACTGTTTGGCTGGGAATAAAGCCCATGCTGAACACCTGCAACTGAAGAGCAAGATTTCAAGCCACAGCTTGCAGGAAAGGAGCAGAATGAGCTGCTAGTGTGCCCAGCACACCAGGACATCAGGGAGGAGAAGGCATAAGTTCTGCTTGTTAACCCCTCAGGCATCAAGTCATGCCCCTACTAGAGAGGCAATAACTTTGGCTCTGAAACACAGACTTCAGGAACTGAGGAGTCACTGCTGGAAATTATAGTAAATCATGTATTTTTTATGAATCTTTTTAGAGAAGTATACAGCTCAATTTACCCATATTTTTACGCATTTAGCCTTACATAATACCATCTGCAAAATGCCCCACCTCCCTTTTTTTTTTTCTTGTCTTTTGCAGCTTTCCACATATAGTTCATTTGGGCAATACACTGACTAGCTATGCATGCATTTTTTCATCACATTTATTAGCTCATATTGTTTCAGAATCAGTGCTTGTTGTTTTCCAGTACATCACTGCACACCACAGCATGATTTAGAGCTAAATTGTCATACTCAAGACCAAGATTTTTAAATCCTAGCTCTGCTTCTGATTTACTAGATTATTTTACACAAGGTGCTCAATTGCCAGAGCTTCTACTTCCCCACTCTAAATCCTGTTATCAGCAAGGCTGACTCTCTTCTTAAGGCTATGAGATGCACAGATGATAACATGAGCCCTTTTAAAACCTTTGCAGATTCTTTTATTCTTTTACCTAAAATTTGAATGCACGGCTTAATCAGGTGAGAACCCTGAGCCACTGCCAGGGTTTAACTCATTGCCACCTAAGTGCTTCACCTGTTTTGTTTTAGCCTTGAATGGCCCTAGCTCAGCAGTTCAGATAAATTCTGAACTATTTGGCTAGGTAGTTATACTATCTAGGTATTTGGCTAAGTAGATATACCTATGGCTAGGTATATCAATGACAACAGTGATAAGGGAAAGTTTGTTTCCATATCATCAGTTACATGTAGGAATTAGGAATGTGGAAAAATCTGGAAGGTTAGAGAAGGTTTTACAGAGATCTCCTTCACAGAAGTAGCTAATAAATCGTTTTATTCAATACTAAGAGGCTAACAAAAAATTCCTAGTGCAGCCAAAGACAAACAAATGTAAAGAGTTAATTGTTTGCCAGCATTAGTAATAATGAATTTACTGGGAATACAATGCATGCTAACATGTTCACTATGAGAACCTAAGAACCTCACATAAGACATTCAGAAACATCACCAGTAAAATCATTGGAAGTCAGATACAAAACCTCCAAAGCCTTTCTGCCTTTGCTTAAGTAGTGGTTCAATGGGTTTAAATTAAATGCAACAACTAGCTGACCTTAGTTCATCTTCTGGACAAAAAAAAATCCAAAAATGGCAGCAAATTTTAAATATTTTTTTTTTTTAGCAGTGGCACCCCACACATATGGGGCATGTTCTATAAAAGAAAAAAGATCTATTTAAAAAATGAAGATACATTATTTTGAAAGACAGGTTATCAAAACTGTTTTCTGAAGTATTCCGTAAGTGGGTAGTCTGAACTAAAATACTTGTTGCCCAGATTCATTTCTGACAGCCTCAAGTCAGAATTAGCAGACAATTCTTGAGCACCATATCCCAAAATGTCACTCAGCTAGGAAACTGCAAAGTAGGTGCCGACTCAGAGCAGGGCTTGGTTAGCAAGTTCAAAATCGAAGAGCCACAAGAAGATTTAGTTTGTAACTTGTCTGGTTCAGGCCCAGCCAGTACCAACCAGGCTCACCCCCCCTCACACCACTGTGGGACAGGAGGAAAAGATCCACCCAAAGCTCCTTAACAGAGACAAGGACAGGGATTGTGACCCCCGGTTGCGGTAATGGGCAAAACAGACAAACTCAACTTGGGGAAATAAAAATTAATGCAGTCTATCAGGAGAAAGAGAAAAATACAGCCAGGTAATGCCACCATCCCCCCCCCACCCCTCCCTTCCTGCCGGTCCCGGATCCCTTCCTGCTGCCTTCCCCTCAGGGCACAGGGGGGATTTAGGGGTCAGTTCCCCACACAGTTTTCTGCCGCTCCTTCCTCCTCAGGGGAGAGGACTCCTCACAGCCTTCCCCTGCTCCAGCGCGGGGTCCCTCTCATGGCAGAGAGTCCTTCACACCCCTCTGACATGAGTCCCTCCCACAGGTGCAGTCCCTCAGCACAGACTGCTCAGAATCGCGGCTGCTTCGGGGAGCAGTCACTCCCCTGGCACGGGGTCCGACATGGATGCAGATCCACATCTGACCCTCTCTGTGATCCTGCACAGGCTGCCGCTTCTCGTCTGCCACCTGTGACACTTCAGGGGCTACAAATCCACATTTACCCCACCGTGGTCCTTCAGGGACTGCTCCACCGCGCTCCTCCATGGGCTGCGGGGGTACAGCTGCCATCTCACCACGGGCTGTGGGGAAACTCCTGCTCAGGCACCTTTCCCCCTCCTTCCTCACTGACCTCGGTATTGCTGCTCTGGCATTGCTCTCACCTCCTCCTCTCCTCTGCTTTGCAGGTCGATTTTATGTTTTTTGCCGTTTCATTTTCCCCTTCGTGGTTATGTTACAGAGGGACCAGAATTGGAAGCTTCCAGCCACTTCTCCATAGGAGCCACCCCTGTACCCCTGCAAAACACTGCACTAAACCAAGACTCTGGATAACAGAGGTAATTTCTGAATTTCAGGGGAAAAAAGTCAATTACCTGCCGTATTACCACAAATACATCAAGAATCCACACGCACTTATTAAGATCTGGGTCTACAAATGCCATTTGTTTCACTGTGAAACCATCTGTCAGCAGAGCCTTCCTTAGATTTACAGGCTTACTTGAATTATAGGCTGCAGTCAAATATATTTTGAGTTGCTCTTCGGATGCTTCACTTTAATAATTAGAAATAATATATAGTGCTAACACAATTAATGTATAACTGATTGAAAATTAGCACTTTTTGTTTGTCTTAGAAAGGGAAAAAAAAAAAAAAGATAGTCCTCCTCACTGGATAGCTTAGCTACTCTTCTATGGGGTCCCATTTAAATCACAGGCCTCTAACTTTAATTCAGTAAGAACTAAGGCAAATTCTACATTTTTGGATTTATAAATACAGGATAAATTACTATGCCAGATAAAGAGGGAGCAGGTGCTGATCCCTTTTCAGCTGGTGATGTATTGTATGCTTAATGAATAAAAGCAAGCACCAGACCATAATACAGGAGAAAAAGTATTGTCCATAAGACAAATGGAGCAGCCCTTTGGCTCCGTGTGGCACTAGAAAGTTCTTTACCAGAATGTCCAGTTGTGGCTACTAAAATTAAATATCCAGACTCTTCACAGCTGGTTGTTTAGCAAGTAATAGGACTAAGCAGAACACTAAAAAGTGTGGCTTCCAAGGAAAGGAAGGCTGTCAGAGTTGTGACAGTTTGCCCTGTAAAGTGAATATTGCCCATCACTCTTCAAGTACGTAAGTGGTAAATTAAAGGAGCTTGGGTATAATTTCTCCTCTACATCTGCTGCAGTAAAGCATGGGCTTGCAACACAAATTTAATGTAGAAAATGTTTCCTGTGCCAAACATCAAAGGCTAGGATATATGACTACAAGAGGATTTCAGTCTGCATCACAGGAGCTTTTTAAGAATAGGTTAGACAAACACTTAAGAGAGGTGACGGGTATAATCAATCCATTTCTATTTGGACAGGTATATGGAAAACACAGCCTCTCAAAGTCCCTTTCAGTTCTCTTCTCTCCAATTTGCCTGTCAAAGATGTGCACATTTTACATCATCAGCATAACATGAACATCTTCCATTTTTCCTACACCAAGGCCAGTTTAACAGCAAAGCATTTGCAGCTTTCAGGAAATTATTACCCAGACAAATTTGGGATAAGAAACAATGGATAGCAGAACAAAGCTTCACCAACCAATAGAGCAGGCAGCAGAATTGTAATGCTCCTTATGTCACCACCCACAGTTTATAGCCCACGGGGCATTAGCTCATGAATCCAACAGGAACAAGAAGGTGAAGGAAAATATTTAAGATCTGCATATAGGGGACAGAGTATTAAAAAGCTCCCTTCTTCACTGAATCCCAGCTGCCTGCCAACAGCATTAGATGCAGATGTAGAGAAACAGTGATGCAGTGCTACAGGGCCCCAGTAAGTTCCTTTGAGCAGAGGCCAGGACTGCAAACCAGTGAGAGCCATGGGATTCAGTTACCAGTGGCTGACCTGCCAACACCCACAGATTTGGCCAGTGTAAAAGCCTCTCGGGGACAAACATCAAGAAAAAGTAAAAACAACAGGCATGAGAGCAGCCAGCATTTGAAGAAATTTCACACGATGAGGTGCAGCAAAGATATTTAAAAAGCCAGAATGTAAAAAAAAAAAACATACGCTGGCTCAACATTATACACATTTCCAAGCAAGGCAGTAGGTGTTCTACAGCATTTTTGTTAATGATTGTATAGAGTTTCCTTTCCACAACCATTTTAACTACCAGAGAGCTGCGTAGCTTCTGATCAGATCAGGGCTGATGAATTTCTACTTTAATTTTAATGGGGTCAAACAAGATGAATTGATGGTGACTCATATCAAAAGAATAAAGCTTAGCAAAGTAATATGAAAAGCTGGCAGAAATAATTTCCCCATATGAGGTAGTATTATTACTAGGAATTAGAAAGTCTCCTTCACTTGCACTTTACTGAAAGTATGCAATCTTTCTTGTGACTATGCTGTCCCAGTTTTCAGTTATTGTCCTGCTGCACAGGGTGATACTTGGAATCATTTCAAAGCTGAAATCCAGGGAAACAAAACCCTGTTTTTGAAACGCTGAGGAGTGTTTTGAAACTGGAGGACTCAGAATGGTTATCCAAGGTTATGGTAGCCTCTGTAGAAAACTGTTGAAGTACACTCAGTGTATTTCTAATTAAAAAAACTGACTAGCTTTTCAGAGATACCACAAAAGTCAGAAGCAGTTTACTTCACTGTTTTAAAGGTATCTACGCTCTCTTTTTTAATTTTGTGGGTTAAATTAACTTCTTAGATTAAAAAATTCTGCTGATATTCAATATTTGGGTCGTTTAGTTGGTAGCATGACAAATTGTTCAGCTTTAGAAAGCTTCATCTAAGCATCATATTTTACCAAACATCAGGTTTAGTAGGAGCACTAAAACCACAATTATTTTTGTATTGACAATGTGTGGAAATAAAAATTCACTATATCAATCTGAGGGCTGATATCATAGCAGTAATAGAGAAGCAGAGAAGGGAGAGGAGGCAAGAGCTTTAAAAGTTATTTTTGGAGTCTGACACTTGGGTTCCACTTTAAGAACCAAACATGGGTGCTCCTGGGCTTTAGGAAAGAGCTGAGAGAGGAAGATGAGAGCTTGTACATTAGCTCTTCTGTTGACAGTCTGGCTTCTTACCAGAAACCCACTCTCATCAGCACTTCAGTCTAATATGGGTTAAGGAATGGAGAGGCTGAACCACAGATACTTGCCTCATTCTTCTGACTTTAATGAAGATGGTAATTTCCAACAGCCAGGGGAAATCTTAAATCAGTACAAGCAGATTCATCAACCTCACTTTTCAACTTCTAAACTAATTGCAATGAAAAAAATGCCATAAAATCCAAAGTGCAAACAACTATAAACAGTCTGACTGCAATTCAATACATGGATACTAATCAGAATCAGCCACAGTATTTTTTGCAGCAGCCACAGCTATACAGAACAAAGTGCAAAACTTTAAGGATTCCTATCCTTTGTCAGGTCACTCTAAAATTTTCACAAATAACAAGAAACCCACCAGTTCAGGCACACAGCTACATTAATGATTCTTTGTCCTTACACTGTCCTCATAATAAAGCAAAAGCACCAGAGAAGCTATGCATAACAACTATGCCATGTTTTATATCAATAATAGTACTGTAAGTATAAGCTGCCACCACTTTCAGAAGCTAAGGCTTTGATTGTAATGCTTACCTGATACTACCACAGGCTCCTTACAAGAGAATTAATTGGTTATTATTCTATGAGAACTGAGAGATGACATTATGTCCCATGACTGTAGGGGACCTCTCTTTTCACTGGGTTGAAGGACTTAATTCCTTCAAGATCTTTTCAGTCTCATTTATATCCCAGTGAGGCAGCAGTATTCAAGTGAAGTGAGCTGCACAACACTGAGACACCATACCTGCCCTTACAGATTCCAATATCCTTTTAAATCATTTCATTTGGCTTCATATGGCTTGTCCTAGGACAGAAAATGATAGCTACTCTTTGTCCTCTTCTACTTGATTCAGCACACAGCTCTATCTACTGTGTTCTAATTCCATTAATTCTTTGTGAGCTCAACATGAGTTCATACTGAAAGCAATCCATTTCTTCTGTAATTCATCTGTAAATTTATTACTACATCTACATGCTTTATATACTTGAAGAAACCTGTTTTCACAAGATAACTACAGCAAGGACAACTTATAAAACCTTTAACAATAAAACAAGGGCCAGAGAGAAAGGTTAAAGAAAAAAATAAAAACACCACACACTTACTACTAATTTTGGACGCTCAGTTTGGAAGTGCTGAAAACAGCTTTTTCAGACTTGTTTCACGCCACTCTTCCAGGTTGAAAGCCCAGCTACTATTAACTTCAGCTGCAGCTGCAAGTACTCAGTGTTTCTGCAAATCAGACTCTGAGGTCTCAAGTCAGCAACCCAGAAAATGAGAGCCACCTGTGAAAAGCTGAGTTTCTCTGCTGGGACTGGCACTGCATTAGCAGAAATGCTTCTTCACAGCTGTTCAGCTGTGACTAAGGGTAGGCAAGATAGCTGTTTGTTTTGTAGGGGGTTTTCTTTTTTTAATTATTCTTTTTTTAAAGAAAATAGTAAACTATTTACAAACTCAGCTTGAATTCAGTTAATATGGAGCTTGACAAGATGGAAAGCTCTACAGGTGTCTTCTCTCTGAAGAAGCTCTGGCTGAGGGGTGAAGTACCTGGAGCAGCCATCCCCAAACGCAGCAGAGGCATCAGTTTTGCCGGCTCCCTGTCTGTGAGGAGCAATCACCTGCATCTGCCCTTCCTTTCAGTGAGGAAGCAGGTTGCAGAGTTACTTCAGGCCCTTGGATGTCACTCCTATTTCCTGCCTGTGAACAACATCCCCATTCTCCACAAAAGAAGCAGTGGCCTAAACTGGGGTGAGCCATGGTGCAGGAACTTGAATACCCATGGTGGCCACTCCTCTGCAGCATCCAGGACCCACCGTACCCAGCAGGATAGGGGCCAGCTTGCAGGTGTATGGCTTTGCTTCAACACCAAAATTGCAATTGTGCCACCTGAAAGTTTGTGAACATAAAGAATTCAAGAGCCACAAAAGCTTCTGTTCAAGATACAGCAGGGACAAGCTAACCTTTCCAGTTAGCTGCTCACTGAGGGAGCTCCTGTGCTGTGATACTAGTTGGATGTAAAGTCTGTAGAGGTTTTAAGACCACTTCACAGTTCATCCACTATTTTATTCCATTATTTTATTCTTCATTTTTATGATTGCCTTTGAGATACTTTCATGTTTTGAATTTTATTTTTCTTGCATCGTTTTTGCCAAGGCTGAAGTCTTGCAGTAAGTAAACGATCCTCATAACCAGGCCATAAGAATAATTTAAATCACTCCCTAAGGACAACAGTTTAGTGTTTATTCTTTCAGAATTATAGTTGTAGAGGCACATGATTTGCACTTCCATTATATATAACCTTGCTGTTGCTCAGTATATTTATGTCTAGTCTTTAAATCTCTTGTCTCTCTCATTAAGTGCTGGCCAATGCCTCTGGCCACATGCATTAAGGAATTACAGTAGTAAAACTGGGCTTACTTCTGGCAACATGTTGAAAGTAAACTTTTCTGAGAATTTTTTTCCAGTTCAAGTAGCTATTTGAAGCTTATAAAACTACGTGATACTGCATTATCTTCACCCCTTCTGCTTCTAATCTCTTTATTAATTACCTTTGTATTCATAGTTAAATATAACAAAACTCTGTAAATAACAGTTGCATAATGCATTCAGACTAATGAACAGCAAAACATTGTTTTATGCTAGTAGGGTTCTGTCCTTTACATTAATTGCTTTCATAAAAGACATCTTTATTATTTATTATATTGCCTTTGCTGGAATACAATGAATTTTTTTTTCAGTTATTAATGAAAGGCTTTCAGTTTATTTTATTCAGCTCTCTATAGGATTTTATTTTTTTACATTTTTAAATACTTTACAGGCTGCATCTCTCTTGCTAAGTTGTCTTATGGTTTTATTGTCTTATTGTCTAAGTTGTCTTTTATGGTCTTATTTTGGTCACCTGGTCTTAACCTGTATTGCTATTGAACCAGTCACCTGTACATCTGTTCTTTGTTGCCACAAACCTGTCCTGCATGCGTGTCTTCTTGTGCCCTCCATGCCTTACCTTTGGTTTTAGATGCTGGTTGTGTTCTTGGTTAGCAAGAACACTGAAGTCCCAGGAATCTGGCTATCTCTGCACAGTAATATTTCACTTGCTACCACCAGCTTGATGCTTGCAGTCACATTTTCAGCAGCTGCTGGCTTCAGAGCTTCATTTGCTATACTCAAGACAGTCCATATACAGTGTGACATGAGCTGTACTGGAAGGCTGCCTTTGCCTTCTGCTGGTGTTTTTCTCTACTCTGCTAATTCTACAGGCTTTGTTATTCTGTTATGCTCCTACTTACCTATCCCCCTCCATCTGGACAGGGTGTGAGGGGGTGAGGAGAAAAAAAAAAACAAACCAACCCAAACCCTTGGCAGTCCTGATAATTTTTTCTGCCTTGTCATGGTAGAAGCCATGCTGCAAAGAGGATTAGATGTGTTCAAGCTTCTGACAAGAACCTGAAGACCCTTAACCATAACACTTGACACCTTATGTTGGTCATGATGCTGTCCAGTTAAGAGTCAAGAATTTCCTCAGCCAAATGGTGCAGTGTCACTTGGGTTTGAATCTAACCCCACTGGGGCCTCCTAGAACTGATCTAATATCACTGGCACAGCTTTGCACTAGGAGAAAAGCAAAATGTCCTTCAAAGCTAGGGGTATCAACCAAAAGGCATCCAGACAGCAAAAAACCCCCAAAACCCAAAATCTGTCCCCTTTGTAAACAATTGGTTGAAAGTGTTCTAAAGGGAAGTATCTCACACTGAGTCTCTTGCCTGTGTAACTGCTGGTTTAAAAAAAAAAATTCAGTTAGGAATAATTGAATAGGAAGTGAGAAATCAGTGAGCCAGAAGCTATGAATTTACCTGTGTTTCTGAAAAAGTTATTACACTGTTGATTACATCTGAAGATCAGATGATCTGATTTTAGAGCTCTTGCTTCCCCCAGGCTACCAATTTGGTTTTATTTCTTCTTCTAAAGACAATGCTGTTGTGATATTTCTGCTGGGGTCATCTCTAAAGGATATTTTCAAGCAAATCACTTCAATCCTTTGCCTAATGTATGCAGGTTTTTTTATAAAGGATAATCTACTCTACAGCATGAGGTCATAAATGTTTCTATATACAGCAGACATTCATCATTATTGAAGTCATAAGCCTGGATATATCTCTAGCACTGGTATCAGACTATTACCCCATTTATTCTTCTCCCTCCATGTGTTCTGGCAGATTTTAATTTCTTCACTCTGAAGCTGATGTCCAGATCTTTATTTATACAATTATTTTTTCTTCTTTGTTTCACAGCTCCACCCCAAGGAGAAAGCAGCTCATGTGAGTTGAATTAATTTCCCATGTAACACGTGTTTCAGGTTTGCTTCTGCTGGTAAGGGAATCACTGCTTAATGCAGACACTGAACAAGAAGAGTTACAAAGATGTCATTCAAGGGCTGGCCTCTGAACCCTGGGATTACCAGAAAGCAAATTGTTTTCCTGTTGAATTTGCACAGATTAGACACTTTGGATATGGCACATAGCATCCCAAAGCAAAAAGAAGTTATCCAAAATAGCTGAATGGCTTGCATGGCAGTCCCTGCTTCCAGAGTTATTTTTGTCAAGGTAAAGGGAGATGCCTACAAAACTATTTTAAGTGTTTGTAACTTGATGTCAAAATTTGCATCTGCAGTAATGCAAATACCAATATTTATTCATTTATAAAGCCTTATTTGCATTATATGAATATTCATATATTTTCAAAACGATGCTGAAATGATAAGGAGGAAAACAACAGGCAGTGTAGTAGTGTTTTGCACTCCTAGAAGATAAACATCATAGTTTACTGGAAGATAAACATTTACTAATAAGCACTTGCTTTGATTTCAGGGAAAAAGAAAAACAAAATCCTACCAACCATACAAAAACCCACCAAACAAAACAAAACAACACTAAGCCTCAATGATATCTTTCTTGGTAAACTAGGTTTATCTGTCCCTCATACCAGTAGCCTGATAAGAACTAACCCATTGCATCAGCACAAAGATCTGTTTGGCCCAGTAACCTTTTTGAGGCAGTGACCAGAGTACTTTGCTAGGCAAAACGTACCTTGAGATTGGCTTTGGTACATTTCCAACTAGAAGGCAACATACTGCAAGTTCCAAAAACCAGTAATATCTTACAGGAGTGTAATTAAAATTTCTTAGGAAGAATCTTTCCTCCCTTCCCCTTTCAGTCATACTAACAGAAGCATTTGAGATGGTCCAAGTTAGGTTGATTAAATATGTACATTGGAACATTTTTCTATGAAGAAGCACTGGAAGAGCAGTCAATGATTTTTTAAGGTCCATTCCTTGCCATACAATGCAGCATTTCAGGGTGGGATGGGTGCCTCTCTTGTGCTGCAGTTTGTGATGGAAGAAGTGCTGAGCAAGGGGCTCCCTGTGCTTGCCTAGGTTACCCCACCTGCTCAATTGCAGTACCAGTGCTTCAGAGCATGGAGCAAAAATGCTGGTTAGCTTACACTGCCTTCGGGTGCATTACTGTAACAAGAATCTTTGCCAAAAGCTGCAAGTACCCTCTTAAATTGAAGAGCTGCGTTATCCTCTCTTGCAGCAGTGCAAACATCTGCTGATGTTTGAGGAGGTGGAGAAAGTGCTGGTATTTTGCCTTATCTCAAAAAAAGTACTGTGGCCATTATTTCAAAACACTTCCCCATGGCAGGCTTCTTATGAAGATTCTGTTTCTTCCCAAAAAAAAAAAAAATGTAATCTGGAAAAATTATCTGAAGATTGCTTTCAGCCATCCTTTTTCTGTTACTTATTTTACCAGCAGCTAGAGTTAGAAATAGGCACTTTCAGTGGCTACTGAAAACAGTCAATCATAAGAAGGTGGCTTTTTGTCAAATGGAGATTTCAGGGAATAAATCAAGAAAGCAGTACTTAAACAAAAACAAAGCCACAGAGAAAATATTTTTAAATGTCAGTAGTTGCTATTGCACTGGAAGCATCAGTACTCAAAGATTTTTCTTTCTATTTTAGGCATTTAGCTGGTGTATCCAATCTGGGCTGCATTTGTCTGTCTTTTAGAGAAGGGGAGGGAAAATATTAACCTGAAAGCTACAGGCACTGCTACATCCCAGGCAGAATCTATATCAAACATTAGCAAAAATGGGTTATGTTATACAGAGAAAGTGATAATAGATACAATTTTCTGGCTATAAATTGAAATTATTTTATATTCCTACCTAGCATGGGAAGTGTTAATACAACATACTGATTGTAGAATTACCTTCTGGAAAAAAAATAATAGCCTGACACAGATGCCCTCAATTATTGGAAATCATCAAGATACTTGAGAGAGGCAAATTCTTGGTCTGCTTCAATTTTATTATTCTCACAACAGCCCACGCAGACAGATCCTTGCTTCACAGCCTGGTCTTGGCTAAGTCAGTAATTTTCTGACTTAATGCAAACTGTGCCCAGACTCCTCTGTCCCTAGGAAATATTTTTTTTCTGTCATTTCTGTCACTGGTGCTCTGGTTCCTACTCCTACCCACAGCCTCCGGGATGCTGTCGCTTCTCCACAGGGTCCCTGCCTCTTGCTGCCACCCTCCCCCCTGGGCAGACTTCTCTTCACCTACCCCAACAGCAGCAGCCTCCCATCTCCACCCAGGTCCTGCCCCAACAAGGAGATAAAAAATAAAACAACCAACCAAAAATACAACCCAGCATTCTAAATGAAATGTGCCATTAGTCATGCCTCCCAGTCAGCTTTTTTTCCATCTCTCTCTTTCCGAGTTCTTTTGTAGTCTGTCAGTGCAACAGAGACAGTTGTTTTTCTTAACCTCCCAACCTCAGCTACCCAATCCAGAATTTCAACCTGGACTTCAACGTAAAGGATTTGTCTCTTCCAGTGTATAGGGGGAGATTTATTCCTTTAAAAATTTAATTTTTTATTTTTGTTCTGAATCCAAAAGGGGGAGAAAAAAAGCCAAAAGTACAGTTTCTCTTACCACTTTCCTCTTACCAATACTTTTTTGTTATTACAGCTCACTTGTTCTCACTGTAATTCATATTAGTCTATTTACTGTATAAAATTTGAGGCTGGGGAGGTTCTCCCTTTAGTGCTATTACTATTTATAACTCCTTGAATAATTCAGTATACACTTAATGCATCAAGTCTTGTCTCCTTGTCAACAACAGCAGCTTTTTTTGTGCCCAGTATTATTTTCCCTATAAAAATCTTCATACATCTGTACATTATGTTACAGAAAAGTGTCTATGAACAAAAAATACACTCCTTCAAATACTTCCTTTAAATCTGACCCAATGGGACACTTACAAAGCCTAATGCACCTGTCAATCTGTTTAACTTTTTTTCTTAGACTAAGTACTTGTGCTTTTCTAACACATTGGCTGCATGACACTGTTTTCATGCATGATCTTTAAGGTCCCTTCCAACCCAAACCAGTCTGTGATTCATTTATGATCTCAAACCAAGAGAACAAGATTTCTGTCATACAAACACCTTTTTGTTACTAAAGTTACATCATTAAAGAAGTGCTCTTTTCAGTACTCTTCTTTTGTCATAAGATGAAAAAATTACACATTTTGGACACCAAAAATGCTGTTACATAATTCCAAGCAGATTTGACCCTGCCTCTCTACGCCAAGTTGTATTTTATTCACACCCCTGTTCAGATCTGGTTACTCACAAAGAATACATTTCTAAAGAAGACCAATATCCTTCAAAGTACAATTGAAGTAAAAAGCAAGTAAAAGAGGATTTTTTTTTCACTTTTTTATTAAAATGACAGCTCTTGTACATGTCAAACTGGACAAAGGACTACAAAAAAAAGTCAGGAGGTTAGAAGGAGTTATAGAAGTGATTCTGTTCAAATGCAATTTATACATAGAAGCTTACACTTGACTTACAAAGTTTGCAAAAGGAGGCTCTCTTAATAACATTAAGAATTCTAATGTGTCCTGTATCTAATTAAATTACTTTTTTTGAGTAACTAATTACTTAAAAAAAATTTTTTTTTTGCTTCAAAAAGACAATTTTTCATTATATGGCTATTCAATTAGACAGTGAAAAATTGATGTCAAAAGGAAGCAGATCCCTCACATCATCTTCAATAGCTTTGTGGAAACTAGCAACATCTCTTTGGGAAGAGATGGAAGTCATTCTGCATGCATAGAGGTAATCATAGATCTCCCCTGCACTACCCTTCCCTCAAACTGCAACACAAGAGGTGTGTGTGGTGCAGATACTCAGCTTGTGAGACCAGAGCCAGAAAGCAAAGATGGAAATAGTGACCTTCCTTGTTGCCTTCCTCCTGAACTTAAAGTTTGAACTTCAACTTAAGTTTGAAGAAAATAGGCTTGCATTTCAAAGTAATTTAAGGTAGTGATAAAGAAGATTTGTGAAGTGATTTTTCAGATCTATGTAGTACTGTTTATGCTGGGAAGGCTTTTTGAAAAATACCCTATTTTTTCACAGATTCAGAGAATGGATTGGGTTGGAAGGGACCTTAAAGATTGTCTAGTTCCAACACCCTGCACAGACAGGGACTAGATCATGTTGCTCAAAGCCCCATCCAGCCTGGCCTTGAACACTTTCAGTGAGGAGACACAAGTTTTTGTGGAACTTAAAAGCACAGCAATGGTTTAGAAAATATCTTACCCTATGTCTCAAACATTTCTCAAACACTACGACATGATGCAATTAGCCTGCAATGTAATTAGATGTAATTAGACTGTAAGAGGGAAGATATTATCTTCTTCTATTTGGCACTGTATCTGGAATGCTTTCCTGAGCTTTGGGTCTCCAGTTACTACAGTTTGGGTCAGCAGCCCACAGCACACAGCCCAGGATGGAGAGGCTGAGGGAGCTGGACTTGGTGAGTTTCCAGAGAGCAGGCTGAGCAGCAACGTAACTGCTTGGAAAGAGGCTATGAGGGTGACAGTTCTGCCAGATCATAGAACCATAAAATTGGCTGGATTGGAAGGGACCTCAGAGATCATCAAGTCCAACCCTTGATCCACTACTGCTGCAGTTACCAGACCATGGCACTTAGTGCCACATCCAGTCTCTTTTTAAATATCTCCAGGGATGGAGAATCCACTACTTCCCTGGGCAGCCCATTCCAATGCCTGATCACCCTCTCCGTAAAGAAATTCTTTCTAGTATCCAACCTAAATCTCCCCTGGCACAACTTGAGACTGTGCCCTCTTGTCTTGCTGAGAGCTGCCTGGGAAAAGAGACAAACCCCTCCCTGGCTACCCCCTCCTTTCAGGGAGTTGTAGAGAGTGATAGAACTGCCCAAAATAGCTGAATTCAGCTGGACATCTGGAAGGATGTTTTCACCGGAGCAGCACCAGGGCAGGTGGCCCAGTGAGGCTGCAGATTCTCTACCCTGGATGCTTCTGAGGTTTGGCTCATGAAGCCATGGCTGCCCCATGGGCAGGAGAGATACCTGGAGCAGGAACTTAGACCAGGTGACCTCCAGAGATGCCTTGAAACCAACTTTAGTATGATTCTAATGAAGTATATGCCTAATGGGACAGAGCCCATACATCTTTTATAACAGACTCCTACCTAAAGGTAAAGTATAATATAAGTACCTATTTGCAAATACGTTAAGAAAGCTAATGAAAATGTCTCCTAATGTATTTTCACTTTAAAGATTTGGTAGTATGTTCTGTATATATCTACCAGCTTAACCATTTTGCTGTAGTCAGTTCAGCTCTGAATTTTTCATCCTATGGCACAAGGTAGGAAGGGGCCCAAGGGAGTATTTCAATCCACTAAAGGTGCTATAGAGCTTGACCAGTAGTTATACCTGAAATATAAATGTACCTTACCTCTGACCAGCCCTGAAGATGTACTTCGAAATGCGAGCCCTATATCACTTCAATAACTGTTTAAAATTAAAATGGAATAAAATTAGTCAGAACTGAAACTGGTGATACATACTTCCTCACATTGATCCTCGTTCAGAAAGAATTCAAACATGTTTATAGCTTGAATGGTAATACTTTCTTCAAAGACTGATTCAGATATTTCCATCAGTGAGTCTCATACTCACATACTTAAAGCCAGTTCTCATTTGTGTTCTATACGCTCAACTGGTTTAATTTTTATTCTTCTTTTTAAAGGTGGGGAGAGGCACAAATTATATTTCATTCCAGTCACCTCATTGCTTTGACATTTATGTGCTATTGGGATTATAAAATAAATCTAAAAAAACGAACAACAGAACAGTCCACTAACATCAAATCAAACAGTATATATTTGCTCTTGATAAATAAATAAAAAAAAAAAAGCTGGAAAAAATAAGGAGCATGTGCACTGTCCCTGGAGAAGTGAGGAATATATCCTTCTATTTCACCTGTACTAGGTGTACCCATGTTCTAGCCCCTGAAACAAAACAAAGCATAACATGATGGCAGTACTAAATGCTAAAGAAAATATATTTCAGAACTCTCTCTGGCTGATATTTTTAATCTACCCCACTTCTGAAATTGTTGCTTTTTTTTCCAGATCACTTAGCCACTCTATGAATTACTTGAGAATCCAGGCTACACAGAGGTTTTCATGTCATAGTACATCTAAAGGAGTGTTGATAATACACATGAAAATACTCTTTTGAGGGGGAGAAAGAATTTGCTCATCTTGGAAGACCTAGAAAGCTCGCCATTTCAAGGGGTTTGAAGGAAACCAGATCCACACCTGATGGACACTTTCATAAAACTTCTGTAGGGTTTTTTTTTTTCTTTTTCCAGCACTACATGTTTGAGACTCAAGAAAGGAATCTTGAGGGAGCTGACTGTTTCATGAGAAGCACAGGTGAAACTGGGCAAAAGTGGTGCTAGGAGAGAGAGATGATCCTGTGTCTATCAGGCAACTCGAAACTGGGGAAGTTGTTGTGAGCTGTCAGTAATAACCATGCAATTACTGTGGATACAGAAAATATCACAATTCAAGGTTTTTTGCCTTTTCTTTCTTTTATTTGGTCAGTAAAGTTCTTGCTGTGCTTCACTGCTGGAACCACAGAAAATTCTAGAACCACATTGCATTGCATTGCAGCTGCCAGATTTAATGATGGAGTCTGATGCACAGCAGTTCAGCTGGAAACAGCCAAGGGACAAACAGGGAAAAAAATCAGTGCTAAATTTGCAGTTACTCATACATACATGCATGTTGCGTGTAAGTGCTTCATTTTATATACATTTGTATATACTTATTATTCAATTGTTGCATTTTTAACCTAAATTATTTCAATGGCAAGCCTGACAATACCCTTTCCTGTCAGGCAGCAACACCTTTCAATACTTTCTGATAGTATGCACTAATTAATTATTTTTAAATGTTTACATAGTAAATATATAATAAATACATACATAATTATTCTATATCCCTTCTGTAATTATCTGGAGCCTGATCTTTCCAAGATACACCTTTGGCAGTGCTAAGCAATGATCATAGAATGATAGAATCATAAAATTGGCTGGATTGGAAGGGACCTCAGAGATCATCAAGTCCAGTCCTTGATCCACCGTTGCGGTTGCTAGACCATGGCACTGAGTGCCACATCCAGTCTCTTTTTAAATATCTCCAGGGATGGAGAATCCACTACTTCCCTGGGCAGCCCATTCCAATGCCGGATCACTCTCTCCGTAAAGAAATTCTTTCTAATATCTAACCTAAATTTCCCCTGGCACAACTTAAGACCGTGCCCTCTTGTCTTGTTGAAAGTCGTCTGGGAAAAGAGACCAACCCCCACCTGGCTACACCCTCCTTTCAGGGAGTTGTAGAGAGTGATGAGGTCTCCCCTGAGCCTCCTCTTTTCCAGGCTGAACAGCCCCAGCTCTCTCAGCCTCTCCTCATAGGGTCTGTGCTTTCTGTGTGCATATGCATGCATATTTTCACCAAAGCACCAATGGGAATACTTTTTTATTGTATGCATCACTTCAGAAATGCAAAATGAAATATCCACTTGGATGACGTGGGAGCTGGAGTACAATCCACTTAATGCTGCATTTTCTCATGGTGTAATTTTTTTTCCCTAAATTAATCTGATGGGCAATTCTAATACAGAACAGGAGTGCAGTAAATTATCCCACCTCCAGCTTACAGATAATGGAGCAAATCATTGCCCACTCTAACTGAGTCTTAATTTGTTACAGTGGAAGAAGACAATTACAGGTCAACCTGTCAATGGAGTAATTTGAACAACTAAAACCAGTTGACCTTTCTAGTACAATGTTCCAGGACTAGAATCACTCCCCTGCTAAGCAGCAGCAGATGGCCTGAGCTCTGCAGTTCTCCTTCCTGGTGAAAAGTAATTTGTTTTTCAGGGTTGTTAGGTATGTAAAGGAAGAAAATGCAGACATGCCCTTATTTAAGAATCCCAGCCCAACACCAAAGCATGCACACAAAAAAGAAAAGCAAAGTGGCTGTGGGGGTTTGGCTTAATAAAGTTCACCTGTGGCTTAGGCAGCTGCTCAGATTCCTGCGTTAGCCTGGAGAGGCCACCCTGAGCAGTGCTACCCAGAAACCCTCATCAGAGCACCCTGCCTGCCAGGAAAAGCAAATGTCACATAGCAAAACAGAGACAAAAGTGGATAAGAACATCCTGATCGAAAATATGAAAACATCGAGAGAGAAAAGGCATGAAGCTAGTAAGATTAAAACCTTATAGAAAAAAAGAAACTTTCATTTTGCAACCATGAGGAAAAAAAACAAACTTTAAAACTCCTGAAGCTGTGGGAGAAGGAAAAAAAAATCTCTAAAGATCAGCTAAATAGTTTTCGCTTACACTGTGGTTTCAAAATAGTAAATCTGGAAGAAAACTCTACAGTAAGAGTGTTACTGGCCAGTTCTGAAAAGCCAAGGCACAAAAAAAATTACTTCTGTATGCATATATTAAAATACAGGATCTGATTCACCCTGCTATTGGTCTGGTTATGTTCTGTTGGAATTTCCTTTCTTTTGTAGCACAAAAAGTGAGCAACACTGAATTATTAGAGAAAGCTTTTGCAGAGAAACACTTATGCTATACCAAATAAATTAATTCTTTTTTTCCCTAATACTCTTAAGGCATGTAGTCTTTGATTTCAGTGAATCATTTTCCAGAAAATGCATATTTAAGGACATCAGTAATGTTTATGTAGAATACTGAATACAGAATAACAGTGCATGCTAGTATGTACTTGCACCTTCAGTTGCCAAAAAATTACCTGATGCTAAGAAAAGATTCATTTTTGGAGGTAAATCTTCTGTAATTACTAACAATCTAGGTATTTTCTACTTTCAGAATGCTGCATGTTTTTTAATGTGAGATGAAGTTATGCTGCCGTTTGGGCAAATGGCATTTTATTAATATGATTGTTGAATATTTTCTGAAGTGAAGCAGAGCAGGTTCCCAAAAATAACTTGTTTAAAAAGAATTTGTATTCAATAGTGCTCATAAATAAACAGAGCTTAAAAAAAAATCCACTCATTAGTGGTGAGTGGGAAGCCACTAATTCCCTGTTGTAGGTCCTAAGCCAACAATTCCTGCTAGTTTTAGGCTTTCATTTTTAAAGCTATTAAGATTAATCCTTTTGAAGCAAATAAAGCATTTCAAATGAATGTACACAGAATCACAGAATGGCTTGGACTGGAAGGGACTTTAAAGATCACCCACTTCCAACCCTCCTAAATGAGCAGGGACACCTCCCACTAGACCAGATTGCTCACAGCCCCATCCAGCCTGGCCTTGAACACTTCCAGGGAGGGGACAGCCACAGCTTCCCTGGGCAACCTGTGCCAGTGTCTCACCACTCACCCTCAGAGTGAAGAATCTTCCTAATGTCCAACCTTAATCTCCCCTCTTCCAGTTTGAAACCATTTCCCCTTGTCCTCTCACTACACACCCAAATTAAAAGCCCAACAGCAGCTTTTTGTAGGCACCCTTCAGGTATTGAAAGGTTGCTGTAAATTCCTCAGGGCCTCCTTTTCTCCAGGCTGCACAACCCCAACTTCCTCAGCCTGGCTTCATACGGGTGGTGCTCCAGCCCTCTGATCATTTTGGTGGCTTTCCTCTGGACAAATTCCAGGAGCTCTGTGTCCTTCTTATGCTGGGGACTGCAGAACTGGGCACAGTACCCCAGGTGGGGTCTCACAAGAGCAGAGCAGAGGGGGAGAATCTCCTCCCTCACCAGCTGTCTGTGCTTCTTTCAATGCAGCCCAGGACCTGGTTGGCTTTCTGGGCTGCAAGCACACACTGATGGCTCCTATTGAGCTTCTGGTCCACCACCCCTCCCAAGTCCTTCTTGTATGTATCAAAAGCAAAAGAGCAAATTCTTGATTCTGCAAACAGCTTACGCACTACTCACACTTTTACCAAGAAATTAAAGTTTCTGATCAATTTGCTGTTAGTCACTTGAAGATATCCAAGGAAAAAATTATTATCAATACTTCTAATAATCCCTAGGCAAACCCACTTGATAACTAACTTCATGTTTGCAGACAAGAAAGAGGCAAAAAAATTAAGGTCTTGTATTTTAACATCTTAGCTCTGATGCATGACCTACTGGCGAGTATTAAGTCCCTTGTTTACAGTTAGCCATCCATGTAAGAAGCTAATCTGGCTACATGCACTTTTGGCAATCTTTCCACACAGATGAATGTTTTTTTCCAGAAGGTGGTGTTAACCATGCATTTATGATCTATCAGCAAGAGTTTTGGGGTCAGAAGTCCAAAAAGTTTTGCTTCTTGGAATGATGCATCAGCTTAAATTTATTCTAAAAATCCTTACTACCATTGACTTTCTAAGGCCTTGTGACCCAGTTTATTGCTGTATGTTGAATTCCCTGTAGAGTGCTCACAGCCACTAATCTCACTAATTCCTCTTGTGCATGCATAAGACTTTGCGTAGTGTGGCTCAAAAAAGCCTATCTGTATTAAATTATATTTGTAAAGCAAATGTCCAGGATAAAATGATCAAGCTTAATATACTTTACAGCTGGTCTTAATAATAATAATAACCAGGAACAGTCTATAAGATAAACTTAACCCATTCTGGAACCAAAGAGAAGGTGTCCATAAACAGATGAAATGCCCTGTCTGAAAATTAGTTACCCAAGAATTATGCAGGCAGCTCATGTTGCTTTAATTTAGAACTTTTGCCACACAGGTAGCAATTGTAAGACTCTGTTTCAGATTGTTACTTTAGGAAATACTGGAATTGAGGAGCATCAGGCATTACACAGTCTTTGTTCTCAAACTTAGTTTTCTTTGCACATATGAGCCATCTGCTTGGAGAAAAATGGGAAAATGTCAATTTTAATAAACATACAATGCCTCTGGCAAATTAAGATTGTATTTGACGATCCTGCAGAAGTACAGAGGAGGCAAGTTTGTTAATGCTGATTATCTTTCAGATCTTCAGTAAATTTTCAACAGCCATTAAAACAGGCATCTTCAAAGAACTTGTCAGGGGAAAAGTAAAATAATGGTTATGTGGAACAAATTTGTTCAGACAAAGATCTTTTTCTACACAGTTTCCTATCCAGGATCATTAGTCTGTCCACAAGGAGAGGAGAATGTGTTGGATCACATTTCCTATAGGAATTGAAATTATTATTGTTTAATTTTTTGACAGTATTCTCTTAATTGTGAAATAATCTTTGTCATTTTGCATTTCTTATTGCCTGAGCAAACACACAGCTTTGTATTTTAAGTCATCCATCTCAAAAGCAGAAGTGTACACGGACTTTAGCAGGCTGTGCAAATACGAAATCGTGCCATAATCTGGTAACATAATGAAAATATTGTAAATGGGACAATTTAGAAAAAATCAGCACAAAGACTGTTATTGTTGCCAAATAATTTATGCCTTGGGAACAAAGCATAGGACCTAATGAATCCATCAGGCCTCATTACACTCCAGTGTCTGCTAAAAACACTTTCATCTATTACCAAAACTTTTGATCTAAGTTTTATTGTAATTTCCACTTCATAAAAGTATTTATCTTTCTTATACCTTTATTAAAATCAAGGTTGCATTGAACAAAAGTAGCAGGGTGAGAAGAATATATAAAAAACAGCTCTGGTTCCATATCACCTGTGTCTCTGGACTGAGATCTCTGCAATCCAGGCAGCAGCCAGCCCACAGCTACTGCCCGAGACACCTCACTGGCACTGAAACTGCTCCCAAACCAGCAGAGAGCAGCTGAGGGAGAGAGAGCCCTTTGGCAAAGAACTTGAGTGAAAACACATTTTAAAACCACACTGGGCTGCTCAGGAAATACTCTCAGATCAAGATTGAAACCTACATTCTCAGAAAAAGGCATCCTCGACATTCCTTAAATAGAAACATAATGGACAAGTGTTCTACTGCTGGCAGGTGAATTGGTGCAAGAGCCTAGAAACTGCAGCCTGCTGATGGGATTGCTCCTCTAGCAGCTCAGTGAGCTTCGTGTTTCTGATGCCAAAAGATCCAGGTTCAGCCTTCAAAACAGACCTGAAGGAAGCTGCTCAAGGAAATTTCAAAGGAGAACCCTAGTGCCCCCAGGGGCAGGAGTAGATTTAAAGTATTCTGGAAGTTTTTTTAACCTGTAAGAGGGCACAGTGATGCCACAGACTTTTGGATGCTGCTGGTACTGTCAGACTTTCCTTCTGTTTTCCTGAGTTTTTGTTCTTCACAACTGACCCTTTGTGATAACCAATGGATTATCCATAGCCTTCCCATTCTCCTTCCAACATCAGCTTACCCCAGAGTGACTGAGAAATTAGGAGTTTATCCTTAGTGGTAAATAAACTTCTGTTTTGGCTCTCTAATACATGTTGTTAAAATGGTAACGTTTTGGAGACTATACCTGCTTCAAAATACAGAATTCCAAGTGCATACAAAAAGAAACCTAGTTCTGGTCAAAATCAGAATTTTAACTTGTTTGAGCTGTCCTTCTGTATTAGCTCATATAGAAAGACAAAAAAAAATGCTCATTCAGGAAGAAAAAAAAACTCTGTATGAGTTTCTCAGAGGTGTTTGAAGGGCTGAAGCCATCTCTGACACTGACTTTTTATATTACTATTATTTTGTAGTAAAAGTTACAATATAGTGCACAATATATGGTTTGATATCATACTTTTATTATATCATTTGATATACCAATATATTAATGAGAAGAGAATACACCAGTAAGTGCATTACAAATTACAAAAAAGGTTCATGTGAGCATTGTAGCAAATGTCTCTTGCATAAACTCCTGGCTTCTGTGTCTACTCTGCCCAATACTTTAGTCTTATGGGTAAAGAAAACACTTCGACCTCCTAAACAGCTGTCTGGCAACCCTCCGTATTTTTCATTTAGATAACACATTTTATGAGTTTCCATTATAAAAGTGATTTATATGGAGATGTAGTACTCTAAGAGATGATGGATAGTCCTTGAGGAAGTGTTTTTTGTTCTAGAGATTTTTGTATCAAAATTGACAGATTAAGCCAATCTACGCAGATCAGACTATAAAAAATAATTTTCTCTTTCACACCAAAAAAACCCACGCTGGGCTTGGGACTTCAGTTCCTCTTTATGGACTGGTACAGTGTGAGAAGTACACTCATTTCATGCATCTCACAGAATCACAGAAAGTGATTGGGGTTGGAAGGGTCCTCAAAAGAACATTGAGTCCAGCCCCCCCTGCCAGAGCAGGGTCACCTACAGGAGGTCACACAGGAGCACATCCAGGTGGGGTCTCCAGGGAAGGAGACTCCACAACCTCCCTGGGCAGCCTGTTCAGTGCTCTGTCACCTCACAGTGAAAACATTCTTCCTAATGTTTATATGGAACTGCCTATGCTCCTGTTTATAACCATTGCCCCTTGTCCTATTGTTAGTCACCCTTGAGAAAAGCTTGACTCTGTCCTCCTGGCACTCACCCCTTACATATTTATAAACATTGATGTCACCCCTCATTCTCCTCCAAGCTGAGGAGCCCCAACTCCCTCAGCCTTTCCTCATAAGGGAGATGTTCCACTCCCTTCATCATCTTGGTCACTCTGTGCTGGAACTGAGGGTCCAGAACTGGACACAATATTCCAGATGTGGCCTCACCAGGGCAGAGTAGAGGGGGAGCAGAACCTCTCTCAACCTACTGACCACCCCCCTTCTAATGCACCCCAGGATGCCATTGGCCTTCTTGGCCACAAGGGCACATTGCTGGCTCATGCTCATCCTTCCATCCACCAGCACCCCCAGCTCCCTTTCCCCTCTGCTGCTCTCCAGCAGCTCAGTCCCCAACCTATCTGGGTACCTGGGGTTGTTCTTTCCCAGATGCAAGACTTTACACTTGCCCTTGTTTTAATACATCAAATTTCTCCCTTCCCAACTCTCCAGTCTGTCCAGGTCCCTCTGAATGGCAGCACAGCCCTCTGGGGTGTCAGCCTCTCCACCCACTTTTGTGTCATCAGCAGATTTGCTGACAGTGCACTCTGTTCCCTCATCCAGGTCATCAATAAATATACTGAATATACTGGTCCCAGTACTGGCCCTTGAGGGACTTCACCAAAAACAAAGACTTCCAACTTGACTCCATCCCATAGACTACAACTCTCTGGCTTCTATCCTTCCACCAGTTCCCAGTCCACCTCACTACCCAGTCATTCAGGCGGCACTTCAGTTTAGCTCCAAGGATAATGGGAGACACGGTGTCAAATGCCTTCCAGAAATCAAGATAAACTATGTCTACTTCTCTGCCATCATCCATCCACCTGGTTATGTCCTCATAGAAGGCTGTCAGGTAAGTTAAACTTGGCTTCCCCTTAGTAAAACCATATTGACTGCTCCTGGTAAGCCCCTTGTCCTTGATGTGCCTGAAAACAGCACCAAGAATGAGTTGTTCCATCACCTTTTCCACATCTGTCTACATAAAACTTAAAACTTCAGCAGGAAGCAGTTGCCTATTTCAGTGAGGCAAAAGGCAAGGTTTAGATGATTCTTTCTTGCTGGTTTCAGGAGGTTTTCATTTTACTTTGTTTTAACCAGTGTTTCGCACTGTCCATTTGCCCCTGTACTCAGCCCTGGTGAGGCCACACCTCAAGTACTGTGTCCAGTTCTGGGCCCCTCAGTTTAGGAAGGATATCAAGGTCCTGGAGCAGGTCCAAAGGAGGGCAACCAGGCTGGTGAAGGGCTGGTTGCCAGCACAAATCCTATGAGGTGAGGCTGAGGGAGCTGGGGGTGTTCAGCCTGGAGAAGAGGAGGCTCAGAGGAGACCTCATCACTCTCTACAACTCCCTGAAAGGAGGGTGTAGCCAGGGGGGGGTTGGTCTCTTTTCCCAGGAAACTCTCAGCAAGACAAGAGGGCATGGTCTCAAGTTGTACCGGGGGAGGTTTAGGTTGGACATTAGAAAGAGTTTCTCTACCGAGAGGGTGATCAGACATTGGAATGGGCTGCCCAGGGAAGTAGTGGATTCTCCATCCCTGGAGATATTTAAAAAGAGACTGGATGTGGCACTGAGTGCCATGGTCTGGTAACTGCAGCGGGAGTGGATCAAGGGTTGGACTTGATGATCTCTGAGGTCCCTTCCAACCCAGCCAACTCTATGATTCTATGATTGCTCAATAACACCACAAGGACCACACTACCAAGACATTATGAATCTAGGAAGAAGCAGCACAAAGCAATCCCTTGAATAAGGTTTGTTTGGGACAGGGTATTGATCAGCTGCATGGACAGAGAAGGAAGGTTTCCCATTTCTCCTGCTCTGCCAGGGATTTGGGACTGAAAAGAAAGAAAGATTCAGGAAGGGAGGCCCTCAGCTGAAGGGGCTTTTTACACAGCTACAAACTGTGAGATGGAATGTAGGCAAATAGCATTTGCAGAACATCATACAATAGACTAATAAATGGGAAAAATATGAAAAAATATTTTTTAAAAAATATGAAATAATATAACATATTCTAAAATAATATAAAATATAAATTTGAAAAAATATGCAAAAAAAAGAGTCAATGATAACTAGAAACTTACTTTATGTCCTAATTTGTGCACATCACTCCCCTTCAGCTTCCCCACCTTTGCTAACTCACAGGTGGACATTTTAGGACAGAAACAGAGGCTTTATCTTTTGCCTTGAGGAGCTGGGAGTTTGCTACTGGCAGCTGAGAAGCAAGAACTGTGATTGCTGTATATGCAGTCAGACTATATTTTGTATTTGTGTATTATGGTGTTCTGGTCCTCTTCTCCACACAGAGAACAAAGGAAAAATCAATCTAGCAGGACTCTCTTGTTTGAAAAAAGCGTTTCTGATTCCTAAAAAGATCTAAAAGTTCTTTACAGCAGCAAATGAATGCAAGAGACACTGCCTGAAAGGGTGGAATTAGCAGGTATCAGGTGGCAGTAAAGATGTAAAGCTGTACAGTCTAAGTGCAACCAAAATATCTTGGGAACAGAGCTGCACACAATACAAATTGGAGTAGATGCAGAAAATCTCACAGAAATTAAGTCAGAAGTGGAGCAGAGATAAAAGCAGTTATATGTATTTACATAGATTAAGCTGGGCAAGTTGACAACAAGGCAATATTCCCTTATAGAAGTGGCTGGCAGCAACTGATTACAGGAAAAGGAAGGGGAAAAAATAAGAAACTTGCAAGTGATTCCAGGATATACGTGTCCATGTAACAAGATTTAAGACCCAAAGAGAAGAAAGTGATTTTCCAGAGCCACAAAGAAAATCTCTTTAGGAAAACACCACTTGTTTCACCCCAAGGAGAACAGAAGTCAGATTACACATGCAGGCTCTAGTTTATGCAATGGGGAGTCTCTAGCACTAGAGAAATGGAAAACTGACTCCAGCTCTGTGGATCCTTCACGTACATTTTTTTTACCATAGTTTTCTCACATATAAACCTAAAATACACTGGACCTGACCTGCTCTTCTGAAGAAAAGTGCTTGGTCTTACAGGGTGAAGTGGTCTGAAACCCATTCCTATATCTGCCCAAGTGGCTGTGGTCAGAAAGGTACCAGCCCAATGTTCTACAAGAGGCAGAACAAAGGGATACTCTTAGGTTAGAAACAGCACAGAGACAAGAGTCATTTATTACCCACTACCCAGGGACTGTCATAATTTTTTTAATTTTTTTTTTTTTTTGTCCAGATCCTGCCTTCCTTCTGAGTGACAATTTGTCTCTTGGGCAGCCCACACCCTCTGATATTATCAGCCTTCTTCAGAAACCTAGGAATAACATTGCCACACAGAGCCACAGCACAGGTTTTATTACAAGTACCATGGCAAAACCCCTCTTTGGCCCCTTCCAAAGCATAAGACCCTCGTGGAATGGCTCTTCCCTGGCTGTCATGCTTATTCAGGAACTTTCACATCCTCTATTCTGACTAACATTTCCAGACCAACCTAAGCACATCTCAGGGGGCCCCACTCTTCCAAAACAGCCCCCAACAGTGCTCTAGACCTCCTTCTTCCTTAGGAAAAATCCCCAAATATATCAACTTTCTGTAATCAAGCTTTTCTCTCAACTTTGTACCTCCCTATGTTTTTTATTCATTCATTCGTTTATCTGTTTGTTTATTTTAACACCACTTCAGGAATGCTGAAGAACTGGTTTTGTGTTACTCTCCAAAGGCAGCAGTCCAGACTCATATTAACCTATGGCAGCCACTTCAAGGATTCCACACTTGCTTATTTATTTAGTGCATTTAATCTCAAAAACAATTGTATGAAAGAAACAAGAAAAAAAATGCTATTATAGATGATTAGGATATAACACTGAAAAAAAAGAATAAACTCGCTGGTCAAAATGTTGTCTTTGGTCTACTCCTTACTTGATTCACTCTCAGTTTAGAAGTCTGTTGTTGATTATAAAGTAATTTATACTATTGTCTTGTTGCACCATGAAGATAAACAAATATATTTGTTAATGTATGTAGATTTCACTGATGCACACATTTTGTTCCATAAAAAGCAAGCAGCTGGATAGATTGCTGCAGAGCCAATGGAAGCACACTCACTGTTCCTTCTTCTTCCTGATTTCTTAGTTCTAGCAGGAATCTCTCATTTGACCTTGGGCAAGGCATTTAAATTCTCTGTGCCTGTGTTTCCTCATCTGTAAAATTAAGGCTATAATACCTACCTGCTTCACAAGAGGGACAGTGTTAAATTTAATGTATTAATGTTTTAAAGTGTTTTCAGACAGCTGGATCAAAACCACTACAGAATGCAAGTTATTATTAAATTATGCTTCACTGAGTTAATGCTGTTGCATTACTGTATCTGATTAAATAAGAAAAAAATATTCAAGTGCCATCTCCTGGATTTTTTTTTTCCAGAGGATGAAACTGATGTTCTTGTGCAAACCTACAGATGTACTTGAAGGTGTATTTTGGAGAAAGAAAGGTGAGGAAATGTAACAGTCAAAAGAATTGAAAGAGTCCTGTGAAACAGATGATTACAAGGGCATTTAAAGCAGTTGTGAGGTATAGCAGAAGGCAACTGTGCCTTGTGCCCAGCTGTGACACATCAGTCTCTGGTAGCAATATGGTCTCTCTTTATCTCCACTCCAGTGGGACAGGATCCCCACCTCCACACCATCACATCCACTGCTGCATTTGGCCTCCACTCGGAGTCATGAAGTGCAAGATCTGTAGCTTGGAGTCACTTTCCTGGGGGAGCCAACCAGCTCTCAGGCACAGTTCAAATATACTTTGAGTCTGTTCAGTCAGGGCAGCTAATCCATTCTGTGATGAACGTGGCACATTAAAAGGTCATTTATAAAAAAGGGGAATTTATTGCAGGAGAGTTGTCCATACCTGATGCCTCTCCTACATCTCCTCTTGACCTGATGCGCAGATGCCTGGTCTTGTCCTGTGCTCTCACATCAGGATCTTGTTGTGTGGGGGGAAGGGGAAGGAGTGTTTGGAGCAAGAGCTGCAGGAAGATGAGAAGGGTTTTTGACAGCATGTTGAGTTGGATTCTGTACTGGTGTTGATGCCGCTGGTCCCAATGCCATCAAGGCATTTCTTGTGGATGACAAGGAATCTAGGAAAGTAGTGATTAACATGCATATCAGTGTGATTGGCAAACTATGTTGTCTGCTTTGTGCTTATGTATTGCATGGACAACATCCATTCTAGGCAAATCAGAATCAGCAAATAGAGTACAGATTTAAATCAGAAATATTCGGCATCTTTCCCAACAAATAAAGAGAAACTGTTTTGAAGGAAGGATCTATCTGCTCAATAGACCATGAGGATCAGATTTTGTCTGGTGAGGGAACGTTTTCACCTCACAGGGTACAAATGGATAGTAGGCAACAGACTGCAGAAAGACCAATTCATTTGCTTTCCCATTCCTTCATCCCAAATTTATCACTCCAAAGGCAAGAAAAAGAAAAAAAAAAAAAAATACAACTTAGGTTTGATAACCTTCTGATAGTAGTTAAATATACACAAATCAGGGAGCCTGAAAAAAATGTAAACAGGGGCGTATTTTCTGCTTTCCAAATCTTCTGAGAAGACTGAAAGTTGCCAAGTGTAATGTTGTAAATATTTTTTCTTTTCTGACACCATGATGCATATATAAAAGTATCCACTCTCTTTTTTATATCATATCTACAGAGCAGCTAGAATACATGTTTAATTACTATACCAGTCCAAGATCACACAGCTTTCTAAACAACGATTTCTTGAGAAAAATCTCTGAGACATGAAAATTTACTAGAAAAGCAGTGATGCCACTTTTGTTTGCTTGAAGCCCTGCAGAACTGCAGCTGTGTAAAATGTGTGCAGTAGCTCCTAGGATCTTCACTCTACTTTCTGATGATATTACACATAAAATTTCCTTCTCAATTTTCCTCTCTTCATCGAGGCACATGTAAACCTTTCACAATGACGTTTGCTTTTTTTTCTCTGCCTCTGATTTTATGAAATCTAAGTCAAGTGTCTGAAGAAGATTTCATAATGACAGCTGGTTTATGTATTTGCTTATTACTGCTAATTTTTAAGTACCTGGTATAACCAGGTACTGGTATATAGGGAGCAGAATGAAGCCCCCATTGTCTGGGAGGAAATGATCAGTGCCTTGTTGTGCTGCATGGATGTGCACAAGTCTATGGGATCGGGTGGAATCCACCTGAGGGTACTGAAAGAGCTGGCAGAAGTGTTCACCAAGCCACTCTCCATTATTTATCAACAGTCCTGGTGAACTGGGGAGGCCCCAGTAGATTGGAAACTCTCAAATGTAACGCCCATCTATAAGAAGGGCCAAAAGGATGATCCAGGGAACTATAGACCTCTCAGTTTGACCTCAGTGCCAGGAAAGGTTATGGAGCAGATCAGCTTGAGTACCATCACATGGTACATGCAAGACAGTCAGGTGTTCAGGCCCTGTCAGCATGGGTTTACGAAAGGTAGGTCCTGCCTGACTAACCTGACCTCCTTCTACAACAAGGTGACTCGCCTTGTGGATGAAGGAAGACCTATGGACATTGTCTGTCTGGATTTTAGTAAAGCTCTCGACACTGTCTCTCAGAATTCTTCTTCAGAAACTTATGGCACTTGGCTTGGATAAATACACTCTGGACTGGATAAAAAATTGGCTGAATGGTTGGGCTGAAAGAGTGGTAGTGAATGGAACTAAATCTGGTCATGAGTGGTGTCCCCCAGGGTTCAGTGCTGGGGCCTCTTCTCTTTAAGATGTTCCTTAAGGATTTGGATGAGGGGATTGAGTGTACCCTCAGTAAATTTGCAGATGACACCAAGCTAGGTGGCTGTGTTGATCTGCTGGAGGGTAGGGAAACCTTACATCAGGACTTAGACAGGTTGGGCCAATGGGCCAACGTTAATGGTGTGAGGTTTAACAAGGCCAAATGCCAGGTCTTGCACCTGTGTCATAAAAGCCCCATGGTAAGCTGCAGACTTGGGGAAGTGTGGTTAGAAAGCTGCAAGTTGGAAAGGGACCTGGGGGTACAGGGTGACAGTCGACTTAATATGAGTCAGCAGTGTGGCCAAAAAGGCCAGTGGCATCCTGGCTTGTATTGGGAACAGTGTGGCCAGCAGGAACAGGGAGGTGACTGTCCCTCTGTACTCAGCTCTGGTGAGGCTACATCTTGAGTCCTGTGTTCAGTTCTGGGCACCTCACTATAGGAGGGACACAGAAGTGCTGGAGTGTGTCCAGAGAAGGTCACCAAAGCTCCTGAAGGGCCTGGAGCACAGGTCCTGTGAGGGAGCTGGGGTGTTCAGTCTGGAGAAGAGGAGGCTGAGAGGAGACCTCATCACTCTCTTCAGCTGCCTCAAGGGAGGTTGGGGTAAGAAGGGAAACAGCCTCTGCTCCTTAGGGAACTGTGATAGGATCAGAGGGAATGGATGGAAGCTGTGCCAGGGGAAGCTTAGTCTGGATGGCAGGAAACATTTTTTCACTGAGAGGGTTGTCAGGCATTGGAATAGCCTAACCAGGACCGTGGTGGAGTCACCATCTCTGGAAATATTTAAAAGGCATTGGGACCTGGTCCTTGGTGACATGGTTTAGTAGTTAGATTATGGTGTTGGTCAAAGGTTGGACTGGATGATCTTGGGGGTCTCTTCCAACCTAAACATTCTGTGATTCTGTGATCTTGAGTTACACATGATCACCCAGAATCAGCCTCATGATGCCAAAAATTACTTGTGGCTGTGTTCTTTGATTTAAAGATCAGCCACTTCCTTTGGCATTTTTATGCCAAATATTAGCTCTGGTTCTCTGTCAGCAGCAAAGAGGTAACATTTGCAGTCTGTTACACATGAAATAGGCTATTTCTGCATGTATGCATATCAGATGGTTAAGTGTATGTGCATAACCATATTTCTGAGCAGTAAGCATTAAAATCAGTATACTCAACTAGAAGGATCCTAATGATCCTAACTGATCACAACAGCAGTGAAACAGTTTTCTCCCACCTCTATTAGCAGTGACACTGTATCTTCTAGTATTTACAACTCTTTATACCTTCCAGCAAGGCTGGCTAGAGGAACAATGATGTGATTTATGTGTGAAAGCCATTTACCCAAAATAAACTACAGTAAATTAAAGTATGCTCAAAAGTATAATTCAAGACTACCCTTGTCACGAGAAGATAAAGTATGTAAATTTGTATTTCATTTAGGAATAGTGCAGCAATCAATGTTTCCAATAATATTTTGAGTGATTCAGCAGGCTGTTGCAGGGTACTGGGGATGTTTGAGTAGCAAGCTAATTTCCTGATGTTATTTTTATGCACAGATTATAAAAGCTTATAGATAATCATTTGGCTAATTACAAGGGTGTTGCAAGACGAACCTCTTCTAGGGCACGGCGCTCCAAGGTCCAACCAGGTGTTCCAGCAGAAACTCACAAATAGTGCTCTGAGTCTATAGCCCTCAGGGTTGACCAGCCTGGATCAGTGCTACTGCTCCAAGAGCAACTGACCTCTCTGCTGGCTTGCTCAGGACTGAGCTGAGCCTGTATTTGGAAGCTTCACCTTTTATTGGCCCCCTAATCCTGCTCATGCGCAGTGGGGGCCCACCCTAATCAGGCACAGGTGGGCTTAACACAAGCTCATGCCCACTGCCTGGTAATTAGTGGCACCTGGGTGCCTCTTTTCACTACACAAGGGCAAGGTGAAATGGCACTGTGTGTGAGAGAAAAGGTGTAGAGAAGGAATGCAAGAACTAGACAGAACAATTAGGCAGACAGAGTGAAAGGTAAGGGTGTCAAGTCCTGAGCAGAGTGAGAACGCAGAGGATTGCTGTCAGAGGCAAAAGGACCAGGAGGAGGTTTAAAAAAAAGCATAACCCCCTGCTGAGGATTTTCTTTTAAAGACCTAGAAATTAACTCATTTGAGAGGTTCCCATGTTTCACTAGTCCTGGCACAATAAAAAACCCACTATATTAAATACTCTATGCTCCACAGGTTTAGAAGTCTGTCCCATAGTTCCTAATATTCTTTCTAGCTGCTTCACAGTGGAAAAGGAGAGCACACGTGAGGCTGTTTGTTCTGTATGATGCAGCAAGTACATTTATACCCCTGGCATTTCCCTTCCTTTGGCAGCTCCCCCACAGAACGCCCTGCACATGGAGAATATAGAAGCAGCAGGACAGAACATCACAGCAATCATAAACCTCCTGTGTATCTGAAGCTGAGATAATATCTCCAGCACTGAAGCTAAGAAACAATTCCAGTGACATCTGGCAGAAATTGCCAGATGTTAGGATGTGAATTCATGCATGGTAAGACAGGAAGATCTTCAGTGAAGGAGCTGTACAACATTAAAGAAGTGAGAAAAAGCAATAGAAAGGAGCCATAAAAGAGAGAAGTCTAAAGTATGCTTCAGAAATAGTCATATGAAGGACTTTTTTTTTTCTTTGCTTAAGTAGATGCTATGGGTCTTCATTTTTACCACGTAACAACTTACTAAAAGATTTTTATACATTTAGGGAAAAGAAATCTTGAATATATATCTATCTATCTATATATTAAATTAAAATATATATTAATGAAGATTTAGGTATTCTCTTGAGTACTTGATATCATAATGTAAATATGTGACAATTGGTGTAGAAAGAACTGATGGTCCCAAACCTTCTCTAATCATCTTTTTGTTGAAATATATACCCCCGTTTCAGTAATCAAAATGGAGATATTTAAGTCTTTATCCAAAACTGAGGGAAACTCCCAAATTAAGTCACATTCATCAAATATCCAAAGACAAGTATTTAACTTTGCTAAAGCTGGAACTCTGCACTTGTCTGTATTGAATTGCACCTATTTTTTCCAGACTGTTTCTCCAATTCATCGAGACCATATTAAATTTTAATTTCATCCCTCAGCTAGCACTAAGGAAAAACATTAACACAAATCTACAGAATGTGTCCTGAACTTCTTGTGCAGATGTCAGACAGGAAGAACATGTTGCACCTTTATTTTTAGATTCCAGAAGAATCTAAAAGTCTACTGCAAAAGCAACTGAAAGTTACAGGTTAGCACCACAAGTCATTTACCAGATCTGTTATCTATGGAGTCTTCAATAAAAAAAAAACCAAAAAACAACAAAGTAGTGAAGCGCTCCCACAGACTCTTTGTTTTGGACTGGGCATTTACCAGACAGGATCCATCTATAGGTTTTCAGGCTTTGATTGCACTGGCATTACTTCACAAAATTTTGTGAGGTTTTTTCTGTCTCACCCCTCTTTCATTCTTCAAACATTGCCCATTGAGGCTCCTATCAGACTTGTGTAAACCCATTATTAATTACAGTGCCCAACACATAAAGAGTGTCAGATCCTACCCCAGATTTTAGGAGATGATGGCACCACCACCAGTGCCCTGTGCAATGCAAGGTATAACCTGCAGACATCTGTGGCCTATGAGGAACCACACAAGAGTATTCACCCAAGCCACAGCTGGCAAACAGATGCATGTTGGTATCTGGGCTCCCCTGTACAGAGGAACTGAAGACTACTCATCTTATGATTTAGGATGATGGGGAATTTGACAGGTGGTTCTGCCCAGGACTACATGTTGAGTGAGAATATACTGCTTCTACTACTGTTACAGCTGCTACTACTCCTCCTACAGCTATTGCTTCCAGAAACAATAAATATGAAATAATTATCTCCCTTCGTACTGAAATGTTATTCTTTCAGATTTAAATCAACCCTGAACTGCAGACTGGAGACTCTTTCACAACAGAGTCACACGATGGTTTGGGTTGGAAGGGACTTTAAACATCATCTCTTTCCAATGCCCCTGTCGTGGTAAGGGACACCTCCCACCAGACCAGGATGCTCAAAGCCCCATCCAACCTGGCCTGGAACACTTCCAGGGAGGGGGCAGCCACACTTTCCCTGGGCAGCATGTACCATTATCTCACAACAGATAATTTCTTTGCAATACCTGATCTAAATCTACCCTCATAACAAGAAAAGTTTTGGGTTTTTTTAATGGGTTTTTGTTGTTGTTGTTTGAGGTTTTTTAGTTTTGTTTTTTTGTTCATTTTTTTCTTTCTATAAGATACCTTGTTTTCTAATGATGAAGATTTTTATACAATTTCTTTCTCCAATATGTTTGAAAAATACTACCCTAAAAACATTTGGAGCCTCATGATGAATAACTGTGATTCTAACACTGTTCATCTTACATATAGATTGACATTTGAGTCAGGTTTAATATAATGCATGAATCCAAGTGCTGGCTGGTTCCAGTTATGTTAAAATGTTCAGTGACTTGTAAAAGTTGCAAAAAAATAACCTTTCTGGCAGGCTGAGGAATAAACTGCATACTGAAACATAGAAGTCCTCCCAGGTTGTTTGCTTTGTGGGGCAGACCTTCCCATCCATCCACCTCTTGCTGTAAGAACTTGTGTATTTGACAGATGTCTGGGGCACCACAGAATGCAAGAGCAGTGAACAATTAAGTTACTCATTTCACTGTGCTTGTGCAGAATATTTAAGTCAAAATGCAGATTTGAATAAATATTGGCAAAATGTAGGTTTGCGTGTAACTGATTAATATCAATCCATCTTCTCATAGAATTCAAGTTATATATGGATTATAAGAATGTGAAGTCCCTCCCTTGTATTCATGTCACCATGAACTTTTCTTCTTTGCCTTACCATTTCTTCATGTAAGTCCTACTGTTTCATGATACTAAGATCGTGCAAACTTTAGGATGGAAAGGGAGTGAAGTAACATGCATAGCTTTGACTCTAAATATTTGAGTGAAATATTCAATGCTTAGCAGTTCCAATTATCTTTCAGGTTGCATAATAAAGAGTAATTCTAGGTAAAATCATATTTAGTTCTTACACCGTGGTTTTCACTGTATAAAAAAAGTTCTAAGTGACATGTTTTAAAAATAAAGAAGAGTATTCAGAATTTGGTTTTCTATTTAAGGATCTGTCTCTGTATTTTTACTGATCCATAAAATCCCTTCACTATAGGCAAAGTTTAAGTATGATTGCACTACATTTCTGTTTTCAGAAATTTTAGGACTCTTCATTTTTTGTTCATTAATTATTTGCTCATTGCACACATTTTCAGCTCCTTTTTCTGCCTTAGCACAATTGGACCTACATGAATTGCACACTGTAAACTTTTAGCCTCCTAAGAATCATAGAATCATAGAATCATAGAATCATAGAATTGGCTGGGTTGGAAGGGACCTCAGAGATCATCAAGTCCAACCCTTGAACCACCGTTGCAGTTACCAGACCATGGCACTGAGTGCCACATCCAGTCTCTTTTTAAATATCTCCAGGGATGGAGAATCCACTACTTCCCTGAGCAGCCCATTCCAATGCTTGATCACCCTCTCCATAAAGAAATTCTTTCTAATATCTAACCTAAATTTCCCCTGGCACAACTTAAGACCATGCCCTCTTGTCTTGCTGAGAGTTGCCTGGCAAAAGAGCCCAACCCCCCCCTGGCTACACCCTCCTTTCAGGGAGTTGTAGACAGCAATGAGGTCTCCCCTGAGCCTCCTCTTCTCCAGCCTGAACAGCCCCAGCTCTCTCAGCCTCTCCTCATAGGGTCCTGCTCGAGTCCCTTCACCAGCCTGGTTGCCCTCCTTTGGACCTGCTCCAGGACCTCGATATCCTTCCTGAACTGGGGGGCCCAGAACTGGACACAGTACTTGAGGTGTGGCCTCACCAGGGCTGAGTAGAGGGGCAGAATCACTTCCTTGGACCTGCTGGTGACGCTGTTCCGGATACAGGCCAGGATGCCATTGGCTTTCTTGGCCACCTGGGCACACTGCTGGCTCATGTTCAGCTTCCTGTCAATAAATATATGCTCCATCTCCTCTCAGTATAACAAATCCAAAATAAAGTTTAAGATAAATCATATTTGTTAAGGTAAGCAAGTCTGAAGTTGTTAACAAGGTATGTTTCTTCAAAATGAAATGGAACAATACAAAGAAAATGTCTACTCTGCACAAGAAAAACAAGCAGGATTTTAAGTCTCATGGCAAAAGGGCTGGCAGGTACTATGCTCCTTGCTTGGTTGCTACATATTATGAATCTCTCTCATATTTTTCTAGTATCATCCATTACAGATATTCAAAAGTCATGAGTCAAGCTGCAAGGTATCATGAAACTGAACCTCCTCATAACTTTTTATTGCTTGTTTGCCTTTTGATTTCTGAATGCATTTCCATTACCTTTTCAAGTTTTACTCTGCAACCACACAAGAGCCTGCAAGTCTATTTTTAAATTAAAGCATTAGAGTGGCTTCCTGACCATTCATCACACAACCGTCCTCACTGCTTCCAGCACTCTCCTCAGAGCTCTCTGCCTACTTGTTGGGGTTTTTTGTTTGTTTTTTTTTTTTTTCCTTGAGCGCTATGGAAAACCTCCAAGATTGCAGCTTCATTCTGAGGACCCAGAATTTTCCAACATTTCCTTATGCTCACAAAAGCCATAATCCTGAGTCCGAACGAGGAAAGGATGATCTGGGGTGACCTGTAAATGAAATTATAATGGAGGGAGCCGTTTTATAGATCAGTTCAAATAAGTTAGAGGAAGGAGTACAGGACAGAACTGTATAGATGTGACTCACCTATGCATTATGCACTGGGCAATACAAAAAGTGGACTGACTAACACTCATATAAAACGTGATACCCAGAATATATGTGGATAATTTGGAGAAGCCAGAAACCACAGTAACAGGGTTCTACTTGTGATGTCTGGGACAATGAATACTTAATTACCCCAAGTAAAAATAACAGTAAAAAAACCAACTGGTGTTTTGTTTGGGGTTTCTTAGGGTAACCCTTCTGAGTGCATCTGCTGGAGTGTGATGCTTGGGACTCACCTCCTGTTTTAAATCAGGCAGCAGGAGGAGTCAATCAGGTCCCCATTGTGGTAGTGTCTTTTCTGACTGAAGCACCTGCAGTCCTCTTCCCAGCCTCATCACCCACTCCTGAACACCTTCTATTACTCCTGTATTCACATTTAAGATGGAATAGAGTACAGCTCATATACAGATGAAGCACTGATTTATCTAATGTCTGCTTATGATATTCTATTCACTATTTTCTGTTTCATGTGTTACGCATTTCACATTAATTTTAATGTATTTGTTTTCCTGATACATCTGCCCACTGAGTAGGAATTTTAATTGAAAACTAAACTTGAACTCATTTAGCATATTTGAAATTTAGCCTATCATTTTACATTATCCCACCATATGATTGCATATTGGTGACAGGATAGTCTGAACTGTGTGGCTTAAATACCACAGTGATGATAAACAACTAATTGCTAAGTTTGGGAAAAGTTATTTTGATTAGACTGTGAAAGGATCAGTGTCAGAACAGTCCTGTTCAACATTTTAATTTTTATATGAAAGGAATAAACAACTGGTTAATTTGCTGGAAATTTCCTGGTGCTATTAAGCTGCCTGCTACTGAGAATACTTATACAGACAAGGAAGTAACAGCAAGGGACTTAGTTTAGAATTATGTTTAGAATAAAACAAAAGAGATTAAATTTTTGAAGCTGTAAAATCATTAATTAGTAAAAGCATCCTGCGAAATGAAGATATTCAATAACAACAACAACAACTCTGAACACAGTGCTAGAAGCAGCACTGGAGGCAGAAAATTAGACAAACATGAAATCTATGGTGGGGTAAAGAGAACACATAATAGGTAACACAGGCAGATGCTGGGAGGTAGCAGTCCCTCAGGTGCAAAGATGCATTTCCATTAGTGGGTTTAATTCTCAGTCACTAAATGGATGGTCTTTCATGAAAAAAATTAGGTGGCTTCCAGGCACTCCTTTACCACATAGTCAGACTTGAAGGTATTTCCTGGATTAAAGCGAAGATCAGTTCATTAACAGGAAAGAGTAAGAAAACCATAAATGCACAGCTTTGCAAGGCAGCTGGTCAACAAGCTAATGATCTTCATGTATCTGAACAGTACAAACAAATCCCTATCACATGCCTAGATACACAGCATGATTCATTTGGCCAAACCTTAGTTATGCTAAACATTCTAGGTTAGTTTTATAGACAGTAGAAGAAAACAGACTCTTCAAGGATAGGATTCATCTCACCCTAAAGCAGACATCGAAATGTCTTGACTATAAAGGCTGACCAGCTCAGACACACATACCTAAAAATAGGTGTGATGAATCAGACATCATCTTTGTATCCATCACCACTTAGCTCAGCTCAGCTCAGCTTTAACAGGTCCTTTCTGCACATAAGGATCCTGGTTATGGATCAGGTCCTTAAGAAGGAAGAATTTAGGTACTTAGATAAAAGTAAAAATGAAATTATTCTGGATAACAATCAAGGAAAACAGCCCTGCAAGTTTAGTGTATTCAGAAGTAGTTGTTTAAATAAAAAGGAGAGCTTTAGAAACACCATCATGATTTTATTGGTAAATTTCTTTTAGAGGTTTCAATACATGTCTATAAAGCATAAGAGCTCTCATATAGCAGAGATGAAACCTGAAGCAAGAAAACACTCATTTGAATTTTGTATTCAAAACTAGCCACAATCCCACACCTTTTCCTGCAGTACTACATAGGCTCACATATTGTACACGTATAGGCTTTTTAGGGAAGTTTAAAGTCAAAGAATGCAATACATCTGTTGTATCATATTCAATGTTCTGTAAATAAAGATTAACAATCTTTCACTGACAATGTGAAACTGTAAAAAGCTTAAAATATCCTGTTTCTTATGCTAATGAGTTCTTTTGTCAGCTGGGAGATGGGTTTCAAATTTCAATCAGAAAAGGTCACACTGGGGTTCTGTCTATCAAGAAAATTCAGACGGAAAAAATTAGAGTTTAAACTCCTTATACTGCATGAAGACAGGCTGTATCCCAGCATAATTCTAAAGGAGAGTAAGTGCTCTCTACATGCTGACAACTCAAGGACGTGTCCAAGTTTCTAGAGGCTCTTCTACCTTCAGATACTATTTAAACTTAACCAGGGCTCTTTATATCACATTTATATCCTTCCTGTTCTTTGGACCTCAGCACATCGGTTGGAACAGCAGAGCCAATTGCTATGGGAACCATGCTTCTACAGCATGAGCGTGAAGTAGGAGTCAAGTAAGGGAACAGAGAATGGTGATATAATTCTGTTGTCTCTCCAGAAAGCTCACTCAATGAATGATGTAACTCCTGGAAATTCTGCCTCACAGCAAGAAAATTAAAGCACACCGTCTGTTTATCATGGCTGATAGAAAGTGGTAAAACGAACATGACACACAATCAGCACACCGAAATGACAGTATGATCCTAAATCTAATGGCATTAGATATTGCAAGTGAAATATTAAAACAGCAGGGTTTAGCCAGCAATAATATGTGAAATTGCCTATTGGTACAACTTTGCAGAAGATGCAGGAAATTCCTCACCCTTGGAAGACTCTGAATAAAAGCTGCACGTCATTCAAAAAGATAAATTACAGTTCTGAGGAAGATGCAGGAATCACCTGATGGATAGAATAAGTGGTCCATGGAAGCTCGAGCTAGTGAAGTCAAGATTACCATATTGTGCATTTTAATCTACTTGAAGGTTTTGGACTAGTTAGGACAGACAGTAATAACAACAAAAATTAGAAATTAAGAACTAGCAGTTCTTGTTATAAATACATCACACCCAGCTTACTAACACTTCTAGTACTGTGCCCATCATCGCCAGGTTTACTGTTCTAAAACTATTACTGATACACCAAGATCTATGCACAAGTACCCTTTACACAGCCAACATGTTTTTTTTTGCTCTTCAACCATCTGAAAAGCAGTCAGTTTGCTTTGAGAATGCAGATTGTGCTACAAAGGAGAGGCTTTCAGATACTCCTGACAGTTCCTCTTGCATAATCCCATACAGGAAGTTCTTCATACAACCTCTTAATAAGTAGATCTTAGTCCCAAAGACAAAGGCTTGGCATTTCCCTTGGCTTAGCATTTCTGTACTCATCACTTTGACTGCAGCTACCAGCTCACCAAACTACAGAAAAATGAACATCTGACTTTTGTATCTTATCATTGCATTTCTTCCCATCCTACAGGTTAAACGTCTTAATACAGGTTTTCAGCTCCTGTGGAGAGAAGTTTACAATGAAGTTTATTCTTCTGGCTGTGCCTGTGGTTTATGTTTGTGTAGACTGAAAGATCAGACCTTTCTAAGGCACCTCTACATTGTCAGGACACAATAAAACGTGTAAATGAGAATCAGATCAAGAGTATGTTTCCATTTTAATACAAGTACCTACATCACTGCTTTTATCAATAAAGGTCTAATAATTTAATAGATATCACATAAAGATTACAAACCCATTCCAGCTACCTGCCAGATCTTCATGTGAGTTTTCTTATATACTGTGGAATTCTTATTTCTGTTAATGCTGGTTGAGAATTGGAGCATGACTGGAAGAATGATGCACTGGGCCCCTGAATGCAATTCAATGTCCCTGCCTTTTGGGCTTCAGAGTAAAAGTGAACAAATATTTAATTGGACCCTATTTAATCACATAACAAAACAACAACAACAAAATCACAAAAACCTCATGATTTTCCTTTATTGATGCATTTGATAATTTTCAGAAAATTTTCAATTCCACCCCACAGTTTATAAAATATACTCAGTGAAGTACTGCAGCAATACTAGATCCACTGAGCAGCTAGAACCCAATTACAAACAAAAATGTGAGTAGAAATGCATTTCTTTCTTCTTCCTGTTGCTAAATAACTCTGCAGTTAACATATCCCTTGGTACAGCTTCAAACCCCACTTCTTCACATCCAGCACTCTGTTCACAACATCTGGGTCTTTGAATTTCTTGTGGTTTAGATGGTAGCAAGCCAGGTACTCTTGAAGGATTCCTGTGCTTGAAAATTTGTCCTAAGACATCGGGATGACAATTTTTTTTGTTGTTGTCCCTTCTCTTTTTTTAAAACCCTGTGAAACGCCTCCTTCCTCTTCACAACATTTCATCAGCCTCCTCTTGATGACTCCTCTCCCTTGGATCCCTGCCTCTCCAGCTGACTGTGGGCAGATGAGAACCCACAGAGAGCCAGAAAGCCCTCCCGAGGCGGCAGTCAGGGGCAGGAGAAAGGAGCTCAGGAGCAGGAGTGATGTGAGCCCAGATAATGCATATGAGAACTACAAGCAAGAAAACCCCTGCAGTAGGGAATAAGGATGGGAGCCACAGGCAGAGGAAATGGGCAGCAGGAAGGAGCACTTTGGCTATGATGGACATTGAAGATTTGGATGATAATCAGGAGAACTGGGTATGAACAGCCTCAGAAAACAGTCCTTTTTTATCCCAGGTTCCTTCTGTGTGTTTAAAATATTTACTGTGCCTCTGTCTCAAACAAGAAAATGCTTATAATGGTATGGTAGCAAGTGGCATCTCAAACGGATATATGGTGCCTGAAACTGGAAGATGGTTTTGTTTTAGAAGATTGCCTATGTCACCTCTTATTTTGAAAGAAGCTCAGCCTCACTTACAGACACTGTATTAGTTGTCCAGCAGCTCACCATTCTCAGAGCACACTGTGAGGCTGCCACGCTTTAGCTTAGCTGCACATGCCCCAGAACTTAACATATTTTTTTAAATTCCTTGCCTTCAAAAGCAAAACAAGTCCCGACATTGCTTTATCCCTGCTTTACAGTGAAAGCTAAAATATTTCAAGACATGTCTGAGAATGACAGAAGAAGGAAGATAACACTGGTAGTGTTTTTATAGAGGCTGACTGCACAATTAAAACTAAAATCATGCACATTGCTCCAAGAGCAATGGCATTCACAAGAGACTTGGATTCATTCATATATTTGGAGCAAAAAATCCCAAGCAATGAATTTCTCCATAAAGATAATTCTGCAAGTAATCTATTTTCTGTTGGCTGAAATCTTCAATCTTCATAAAACCAAGTAATTTAATTTTTTTTTTCATTTTTTTTTTTAGTTTGGATTTAAATGCATAATATAGGTAAAAAATCCCTACCTTCTCAATTGAAATTAATTTTGGAAGGTAAATATAAGGGCATGTAATTTTAAAAATTATGTCAAGACTATCTAAACTATCCCTCCTTTGGCTTTTGAAATTAAGACTTGGTGCTGGTAATGTAATTTCACACTCCTTGTGGTTTTGAAAGAAATTGTGCTCTGCATGAATAATCCTCCTGACATTTTTCTCCTTATACATGAGTTAAAAGCAAGACCAGAAAGCAGGATACATTTCCACAGAGCCACAAAATTTCATCTATCAAAAAGCTGCAAACGGGGAGGTCTATCCCTGCCATGGCCATGCCCCATGTGGCAGCAGGAAGTCCTTCATCAGCTCAGGTGAGGGGTGGCCTGGGTGCCCAGGGGGGTGGCATGAAGCAGCTCCCCAGTCCTCACTCCAAGCTGCAGTGATGCCACGACACCAGTTCCCTGTATATGATAAAGCTTTGCTGGCCTGGTTTCCTTGGACACAAGAGAACAAAGAATGATTTTTTTTATTATTATCTTTTTTTTGTAAGTGATAAAGACGAAGCAGGGGTGAGTTGGGGATGAGTTCTCTGGACCGTCTGCTGAAATCCCACTGGAAGCCAGAGGTAATGGAAATGCATTGCTACTACATCTTTTTACATTAAAATTCCCATAGACATCTAGTGCAGGCTCTAGCTGACGCAATACAGATCTCCACATAAGAGACATCTACACCTATACGAGCCACCTGAGGCTCCCTGTATACTTCACAGAGAGAAATAAGCTTTCTCTAGGACACAATTCTTTTTTATCTTAAAATGGTCACATAAAATAGGTCAGATGAATTTTTCTACGTAACAAAGTGCCTACAGGAACCCCTGCCATATTAGTGAAGGGAGATCTCCCCAGCCAGGTCAGATGAACCAGTCCTAGCAGAACCTCTTCTGCCCTAGATGTGCCTGGGAACATCCCCAGCTTCACAGCCCCAAACACCTCTCTGGGGAGGTCATTCCTCTCTGGATCCATCATCCTACTCCTCTGCTCAAACACCTTGTGGCTCAGAAGCCATAAGAGGAAAACAAAAATGCCAAGCCTGAATAATTTCTCCCAGATTGGATGCCTGCATAAACACCATTAATATATATAAGGTGCATTATACTGAGCAACTTCAAAGGCATGAAACAAATGAAGGCTGACAGTAAGAAATAATAGAGTAAAAAGAGAGGATTACACCAATGAATAAAGACTGAGTCCTTTGGGGTCAAAAGGTAGGAAAGGCTACACTTCTTTCTGCTGTATGAGAATTCATGCAAATAACATTTACAAAGGGTTAACATAAGGCAACTGTTGTGTACCTTTTGTACATCTCTGCTGTGCTAAAAATTGAAACATTAGAATAAAACTGGAACTGGATATCTTTCATGGCAGTTCACAAGAAAGATTATAAGGAATTTAGCCAGGCTCATCTATGTATTCTTTTTCTTAAATATATTATTTAGACAGTGAAAAGTTATTGCCAGGAATCTTTATAATGAACACTTTTTCTGGCGGAAAAAATACAGATAACAGAATACCTTTTCTTCTTGTTTTCAGTTAGATAGTTCTAATAATAGGAATAGTGATACAGCAGTTTAGGGAAGCTAAAATTAGCATTTGACAAGTGCTTTATGGCTCACAATTTTCGTGTCTACGATAATGTTGAGAAACTGTGTTCTCTAAGACTCAAAATACAATACGTTGCTCACGTGAATGTTAGATGTTAAGAACTGCTTTACCAAACACAGACTTCTAACAACTTCATGGGACACCAGTTTACAAAAGCTTTTAAAATTACTTGTCAAGTCTTTACTAAACATGGACTTTTTGAATGAAAAGATGCTTTTGTTTCCTGTTCCTGTCCTCGCAGATGGTCTCACAGAGCATCTCAGAAAGCATGAATGTACAAGATGAAGTTTCAGATCTTATGTAATGAGTTGCTCACATGAAAACCAACAGCTACTTTATCTTGTAGATTAAATAATACTTTAATTAGTAATTGATGTTGTAAGTTAATGGAAAATGTCTATTTTTTTCCTTGTTTTTAGGTAGAAATTCCTGCACATATAAAATAAAAAAACTTAGCGTGGTGCTTCAGTTAACTGCTTCTTGAGCCTTAAGCAGAAACGTTTTTTTACTTAGGATAAGAAAACAAGCACACCTTGAAAATTTACTGCAGAAATAATTTGCTTATCAATGTCACTTTCACTGACTGTTCTGTTGCTGGGTTGTTGTTTTTTTCTAATAACCACATAAAGCTTAAATAAGCTGACACACAGCTATCATGTTATTGTTTCATTCCACTGGAAAGGAACCATTTTTTTTACCAAAGGAAAGACAACCAGCATTTAAGTCAGACTGAGAAATGTTGTATCATTCTTGTCAGAGGTGATACATATTATGATAGACTAAGCCATGTGTCAACAAGTAATCTGTGTGCAAATCAGTGCTCCTTGGAAAATCCCTGTGGCAGAATTAGGTCTCTCTGTATGCTCAAACCATGTCCCAGTTACAGCACGTGAATGTTTCCTCTTACCATTATTGCTAGTCAAAGCACTTGGCTTCACAGTCCTTGTAGTGGCTGCTAACAGAAAACTAGGTAAAACCAGAAGAATAACTCTGAAGGACAAAAATATCGCTCTTAATCCAGCACTAAAAGTATTTTTAGGCTTGCCTAATCCTGTAAGAATCCACCAGCCTGGTCACCCTGAGGATAACATAGAAGGAGAGCCTCCAGATGTCAGCCATATGGTGAAAGACAGAAATAAAGCAACACGCAGACAGTTCAATTATACCTGGCTTCCCACACCCACAGGTAAAAATATCAAGGGCATCATTTGTCCCACGACACTAAAAAGCTGCACCATGGCTGGATTCACAAATCTGCTGAAGCAATTCCTCAGCCTTCCCTCATCTTTTGTCCAAGATTCAGTTCAAGGACTGGGGCTCTCCATACAACCCAGGTTCAGCCCTGCTTCAGTCAGAGGAGGCGTCACATCACACCCCTCTCCAAAGTGCCTCTGCTTAGGAAGGTTGGAAAAGAGGGACACAGCAGTCCTGTTAGCACTCTCCTGGTATAAATAAATAAACATTGCAGACATAGATGTACTATGTCTGCATAAGCATCCATCTACCAACTGGAAGATAATTTTCACTCGCTCTTTATTCTCAGTGAATATCCGAGCTTTTTTATGTGGAAGTGCTATACCATAAATGTTCCAGGAATTCTCAGTTCCAAGGAACTGACAGCGCAGTAATTAGGAAATGCACATTAAATTACAGGAGGCTTGAAAGAAATCAGGCAGTGCCAGAGCCACCAGGTTACAAAGTGCTCTGCTGAAGGAAGTGTTCTCAAAGGCTTCTGCTGAAAACAGCTTCAGTTAATACACAGCTCTCAGAAAGTTCTTGTGAGACTGCTTGCTCCCTTTGCCTCAGAAGTACCAAATGCATTCTGGAGTAGTGACAGCCGATTAGTTGAAGTAAAACAGTAGAAAAGCAAAAGAGTGAAAAGCCCTGCCATGAGGTAGGGCAGTGCTCTCCCCTGGGAGGCAGAGGATGTGGATTCTCCCCCCCGAGATACAGGACAGAGCTCAACCCTGCTCCCATGTGCCCAGGAATGAAGCTGCAACAATGTTCAAGTCCTGTAAAACACAGCGGGACAGGTGATGTGATTTCTTCTTTCTTTTCTTCTTTCATCAAAAGCAAGACAAATATGTGTGGGTGTAACTTTTCTCTCATGCTAGTTAACTATGCCAAAAAGTCAATTATCTGTCCCACTCCTGATAAATCTCACATCCAAAGAGCCAAGCATCTGTATTTTCTATTTAAAAGAAAGGCAATCAAAAGGTCATATATGGCAGAGCTGGACTCATAACAAAACAAACTCAATCAGCTCTCTCACATCCATACTGCCCCTGAGAAATGGTTCAAGCCAAGGACCTCTACACCTTGTCTGTTATCAGTACTTAAAACTCAGCACTCTGCTCTTCACTCTCAGACCCCAGAGCATGATATGTCTTTTTCCAGAAGGAGGTACAAAATGATAATTACAGATTACTTTGATATCAAAATTTAAATTGTAGAGGCCAGTGAAAACTCAACTGAAAGTTTATGTGGGGAACTGTATTTTGGAGTTGCTTCTAGTACTGAAGCTATGCAAACACTATTAACAAATAAACATCCACCTGCAACCCCCAGCCTGAATGAAACTGGATTTAAAGCACTGAATCTGAGCAGTAAGTTTTAATTGCTGCCCTCTTAAACTCACACCCACACTTTCCAGTTCTTTAACCTGAAATACCACCACATATCTTCATCTTTTTACATGAAGAACTAAAACATATGCATTTTTCAAGACTGCATATCTATTATTACATTACCATTAGGAATGTATAAACAAATGAATAAAACAGTGAATTGTATTAAAAAATCATTTACAGGGCAGACAGATTCTTAATATATGCAGTTGATAAATTTGTGTTACCTTAACAATCATGGAAGCTATCCTTAAGTAACTTTATAGCATATGGGATTATGTTTGTTATATGCTAACCACTTTAAAAAATACACATAAGTGCTTATGAACCAAATGCACAATTAAAATTACATTAGAATTTCTCCCTTGGATAATTTTCTAGGCCTTCAGAAGGAGAGATATGATACCTTCTTCCCATTATATAATGCAGTGCAATTGTTATTAGTATAATAATTTTAATAACTTAATCATAACAGTATAGTCCATGTTTTAAAGTTGATAGATAAACAAATACATTTAGATGCACTATTTTGCAACTCCAAAATATTAAGCAATTTCCTGCTGTATATGGAGCGTGTATCCATATACTCATGTAAGTGTGTGTCAGTCTGAGGGCATCAGCCCCACAACGTGCCTCAGATGCAAGAGACAGAATTTCAGATCAGGGAGAATCTCCCTAAGAACAGGTTTACAGTCCCATATCGCCCTGACATTTGAGTTCCTCCTGATTTTGCCACAGCTGTCTTGGCCAGCCTAGAAGACAGCTCTTAGAAATCAATTGCTTTGATTTAATTTCTGCACAGAAGACACAGAAATATCGCATTACAAGAAGAAAAGGTGAAAAGCACAGCTTTTCTCAAACTTGAAAGTAGTACAATCACAAATATCACTTCAGTACTGTTTATCTAGCTCCTCAGAACCCTCAGCTCTTGCATCAGCCCTTAATTTTTTGCCAAATCAATGAGCAAGGCCTTACACAGGCTAACATTGCTCCAACAGTATAGCACAGGCTTCTCTCCTGAAGCAGAAAGAGAAGGCAGCCATCTATAGAGCTGCCATAGGAGAAAGCAGGAAGAGCAAGACACTGAACACAGTGCCACTCAGCAAGCCACAGAATTGGGGAGGGCTTTCTGAGTAATTCAGAAACACCCGAAGAGCCTCAGGCATTTGCCATCCCATTCACAAGCTCTTTACTTCTGCTTCTAGGACCAGCAGGGGACAAACTGCACTGCAACCTGTCAGAGAGAGGCCATCCATCTAACAGCCCAAACTTTTCCTGGGCAAGCACATCTCAGATGAGTGGGATTCACCAGGAAAGGATCCACTCACAAGCTTTCAAAAGCCTGCCCACAGAGGAGGCTCAAGCACTTAGCTCTACATTTACGACCATTTACCTGCGTGTCGTGGAATGAGACATGGAGTTTATAATTCTTCAGCATCCAGGAATGCTTGTACAAATGTTTCAGTGCTAAGTGGACAGCAGGCAACACACCTGCCGTGAGGTTCCTCCCATCGACCAGGCAGCTGGAGGGGGAAAGCCCAAGAAGAGAGAGGCGAGTGCGATAAGCTTCCTCTGAGCACCTGGGTTTTAGCAACACAAACAGCACCACCACCTCCAGTTTCCAGCTCCAGAGAAACATCTTTCTTCTGCGTTCCTCGTTTTTCCTTCCCTTCCCCTGCAGCTCACATCCCTGAAGAACGGGCCTTACATTCCCTGGTTGCCTGACATATTGCAGCTTTCCTTTGCCGTGTCCCTCTAGAAAGGAGCTAATTGTTATTAAAGGATAAAGACCTCTCTCTGACTGGCTTTCCCAGTCTGGACAGTAATCCAGCTCACAGCAGTGCTGTGAATCAATACTTCACAAGAATAATCTCTAGGCAAAATGCTCTGCCAAGTCTAATTTTAAACATGTGTCATTTTAAACATTTCTGCAGCAGAAATACTCATCCATAGGTGACAAATCAATAAACAAACTAGTACAATTTCTTTGAAAATGGATATTCTAGGGACTGATCAAAGTAGTTGCATAGAGAACTTGTATTTGCAGCAATCAGTACAGTGCTAGGTTGGAAGAACACTTCAGTTTGTTTTATCTTGCACATATCAGGTTTTCAATAGGCTTCACACAGACCAAACAGAACAGTCTCAAGTATTTATAATACTTTATACACTCCTACTGCTCAAAGCTGTATCTCCTCTGCATTGCTCAGAAACTTCCCTTAAAACAGTGTGAGTTCTGAGCATGTATAGAACTCAGGCCTGTTCCTCCCATGTACAGTCACAAAGCCTTTGACAGGCATTTCACATATAATTGTAACCAGCTAAGTAATTTCATCACACTATCTGCAGTTTCCCAAGTAATATGCCAGGCTGCAGAATGGAACAGATGCTGTGCGTGCAAAAGTGCAGAGAAAATAGTGATGCTGGAGAAAATCTTCTTTGCTGCAGGATAACCAAAACTCACCAAGGTGAGAAGGAAATACGTACAGGACCAACACGCCAGGGAAGAGCCTAAATCTCTGTACCCCAGCACTAGCAGCCTCCTTCACCCCACAGGCAAGCACCATCCTCCTTGTCCCCTTCACAGCATCAAGGCCACTTTACTCTGTTTTACTCTCCTGTAAGGGGCCACTCTCAGTGATCCCTTCCTTCTCCCCACTCATGCAGCTCTTCCCATGTACAAAAAGTTCCCCACACCTACTGGGATGCTGCCATAAGCAAGGGAGGGAAATGGAGGAGCTAAGTCCAGGGACAGGGAGGCAAAGAACATCTGGTCTAGGAGATGCTTGTTTGTCCAAGAAGAAGAAAGCTCCAATTTTCAGTGCAGTTTGATTATACATGCAGCTGAATAGCAAATTGTTTTGCCATCTTGTGGAAATTCAAGATTTCAAAAGAAATGCCCTGTGCCAAGGGCAAAAAAACCTCAAAGATTTTAAAGATTCGATAACCTGAAAGAAAAACAAATGGAAGGACTCATAGGCAGAAGTTTGATTTGCTATAAATCAAATTTGAAATTATATGTTCAGACCATGGCAATTTATTTTGTGAATAGTTGACATTTCAAAACAAAGTATTAGCATGCTGCAGAAAGTAAGGGTGGTTTTGTAATTTTAATTTTCGAAACACGGTGTTCCAGGTCAATAAATTATTTTGAAATAGACATGCAGCTAAAATGCTTCTACAGAAAATCTCCAAATAAAGTCTAATTATAAACATTCTAATTTTACAATTACAGTCTATATGTTTCATAACATGAGGGCATGGAAGTAAATCACAGAATCACATAATTGTCACAGCTGGAAAGACTTCCAAGATCACCATGTCCAACCAACAACCCCCTCCCGCCCCCAAAAAAGAAGAAAAACACACAAACAAACCATTGTCCCCACTAGACCATGTCCTGAAATGCCTCATATACACAATTTTTAAATACTTCCAGAGATGGTGACTCCCCTAACTACCTCCCTGGCCAGCCCATTCCAGTGCCTGACTGTTCCCCCAGGTAAAGAGAGAGAGTAATATCTAAAACCTAGTCTAAACCTCCCCTGGAGCAACATGAGGCCATTTCCTCTGGTCCTATCATTATTTATTTGAGAGAGGATGCCAAAACTCGCCTCCCTACAACCTCCTTTCAGATACTTGTAGAGAGCAATAATGTCTCCTCCCAGCCTTCTCCAAAAGAAACAATCCCAGTTCCCTCAGCCTCTCCTCATAGGACTTGTTCTCCAGACCCTTCACCAGCTTTATTGTCCTTCTCTGAATTCCCTTCAGCAACTTAATCTCTTTCTTGTAGTGAGGAGCCCACTATACTGAACACAGCACTCAAGGTACAGCCTCAGCAGTGCCAAGTCCAAGAGCACAATCACTTCCCTCTTGTTGACCGCACTATTCCTGACACAAGCCAGGATGCTGTTGGCTTTCTTGGTCCCCTGGGCACATTGCTGACTCATATTTAGTTGGCTGTCAACCAACACCCCCAGGTCCTTGTCTGCCATGCAGCTTTACAGCCACTCTTCTCCAAGCTTGCAGCATTGCCTGGGGTTGTTGTGACTAAAATGCAGGACCCAGCACTTGGCCTTGTTAAACTTTATACAACTGGCTAGAGCCCATCAACTCAACCTGTCCATACACCTCTGCAGACACCTCAAGCAGATTGACAGTCCCACACAACCTGGTATCATCTGCAAACTTGCTGAGGATGTACTCAGTCCCCTTCATCTAGATGGCTGATGAAGATATTGAACAAGACCGGCTCCAAGACTGAGCCGGGGACACCACTGGTGACCAAACTGCCAACTGGATTTAACAGTGTTGACTGCAACTCTCTGGGCCTGATCATACAGCCAGTTTTGCTAAATAAAAGTAGAAAGAGCAAAATAATATTGAATAAAGAAGCAAAACATCTGCCTTGGGCCAAGTGAAAAGCCCCAGCCAGGAGCTACGCTCAATTTATTACTAACTGTCCACAGATACTCTTCTTCCAACTCACTTGTGCAGCTGGGTGGAGAAGAAAAGAGCCCAATCAACTATTATTCCTCTCCATGCATTCTTGGACTCAAAAATGAGGTGAAACAGAAATACCTGATGAATAACCCTTGCTTTTCTTCATTGCCATTGTCTACAGTCAGAAAACAGCGAGGCTATACAAAGCTCTTCATGTGGGGAAGGTGATAACACTTTTCTTCCTGTACAATGCTGTGATCTAATCAAATGCAGCAGGGTCAACAATTTTTATGGGAATTCCATAGATTGAGAAATTTAGCACATTATCTGGGTACAATACGAAGCAGGAAGCAGGTAGCACAGTCCAGCATAGTGACAATTTAGCACAATGACTTAATAGCTATTTTCTGTTGCTTAGTGTTATGATTTTATGATATGATTATTGAAAGCATATTTTTTAAACTCAGGATTAAATTCTTCCCTGAGCAAAGGGCTCGTGTAGGCCAAGATTTTGTTTAATTCCTGTTTAATAACTTCCTTAGAGGCTTAATCAGGATTTTTGTCCTTGGACCAGCTTTCTTTACCAGCATTATTTCAGCATTGACTACAACAAGGGGGAGGAGGAAAGTGGGAGGCATTCATGCAGCAGCTAAGGTGATCTGAACTGCTCTTTTTCCTATGTCTAAATCTTTTCACTAGCTAAGCAGGAACATGGGGCTCCATGACTCATAACTTTGGCTGATATTTAGGTAACAAAAAAACGTGGTTTGAACATCCTCTTCTGTGTTCTGGCAACAAAGCTGCCACCACACTTCATTCAATCCCCACTGCCCCATCAGTGGCTTTAAACACATGAGAGAACATCTATCAGAGGCTATCAAATCATTTCTGGCACCATATGGAGGGACATAAATCTAAGGACACACATTTTAGTAAGCATCACCTCATTCTATAGGTAAGTGCCTGGCCTGAACCTAGACCTTTTTTCCTCCTTGTGATACTTCTTTGGGTCCCTTCAGCACTGCTGCATTTAACCCACACCTGGCAAAGGAAAAAACAAGATCATGTACTAGTGCAGCCTTATGTTTCTTGCTCCTTTAAAATTGTGTTCCCGACAGAAAAATTTAAGTAGCTAGCCAGACAATTGTTTTTCATGCAGTACATTTATTGCTAATTAATCCTGCAATACTTCTGTTAAAATATGCCAATATGTTTTCATTTGGATTAAAAAACTAACCATGTTTGCCATGCATGTAGTTGACCACACAGGTATAATTTTCAGGTTTGGAATAACATCTCCTGAGGCTTACTACCTACAAAAGCACATTGTTAGACCCCTGTCACATATCTGAAGGCAGGGTCTTTCAATTGACTTTACTCAACATTCACAGATTTTTCTACCAAAACACGACCACCGTGAAATCTTAATCTGATAAATCAGCTCACTGCCTTTTACACGCATTTCTCAAACATACAGCTGAATTTCCACAATTATTTGAAATAGTACTAATTTTGAAACTTTATTCCAGTGTTAGAAAATATAGGCCATTTCATTCTAAATCCTGTCTTCCCCACTATTCTGGAGGCTTTACCAGAGCTAAACATTCTTCACCACAGTAAGGATCACTGTAGCTGCTGCAAGAGTCTAGCTGAAAGTCTTAGGACAGAGATGGTGACCAGATGACTCACTGCTGGCATCTCCTTTGTGAAACCTGCACAAACATTAATTTTCAGACAGGGAAGCTGTAGGAGGAAATTGTGAGCCCTGAAGGTGCACAGTTGCTGAGAATTTAAAAAAAAAAAAAAAAAAAAAAAAGAAGACAGGAAAACAAACAAACAAACAAAAAAAACAAAACACAACAACAACAACAAAAAACACCAAAAAAACCCCACCCTGGCATAACTATTGGCTATAGACAATACTTTTCCAAAGGCAAAAGGAGAAATCTGTCCTGTGTCATCCTCCTTTCCTTTGTAACATTTTAAATTGAGTTTGAAATCCCCTGATCAGTATTTCTGAGCCATAAATCACTTTGAAAGAGTTATTTGGTTATGTAAAATGTTTACTATAGATTCTATTAACTGTGTTAAGGGCTGGATACATATTTAAGCTACATGACACCTCACACCTCCTACACAAGACTTTTTCCCCCCTGGCTAACTTCCATTAACTTTTATAGGATGTTCTAATCTCAGCCTCAGATGTTTTTTTTCAAAGCAGGTTATCATTTACCCTCCTTGACTGATGTATCTCTGCTCTTGTCTCTTGATCACTCAGTGTAATTAGACTACTCATACACACTAAGAAACCTTGGTACTGCACTGGAAACCATTATGATTTCTTTTGGATGGCAAATCCAGCTCTTACATCAAGACCAAACCACTACCTAAGTCAAGAGCAGCTTCAATACCGAGACACAATTACCTGCTCTAACACATCCCAGCTTTTTAAGTTGGCAGCTATTCAGCTAAAATCATTTATATCCCACAGCATCAGACAAATGATCAGGCCATATACTTGCAACTGCCCTAATAAGACTGAATTTGCTTGTAGCTAGCAAGATTCATCTGGAGAAGGCAAAGCAAAATCTATTTTTGCCACAAACCCTAATGTCTCATTCCTCATATGCAGCCTGAAAATCTCATCTCTGCTTCCTTTCTCTCTTCCCTGACATTGCAGCACAAAGATCAAATTCATATCCTCCATTCTGAAGAGAAGGCTTGAAGAAAAGAAATAAAAAGTACTGGTATATGATCAGTGAGATTATTCCTGAAGTAATAGATCAAATTCTAGTGACAGCACTTTGAGAATGAAGATGACAAACGGCAAAAGATTCAGAAGAAAGCCATAGGAATGCATAAAAAGCTGGAGGGAGGGGGAGAAGGACGCAGCTCACTCTATTTTAATTTTCAGGGGAGGTTTAATCTGTAACTTGCTCTATAATGGATGAAAAAACGATTTATCATAATACCAAACTTTTGAACACATTGGCCAAGGAAAACACACTTCCTACCCTTCAGTAAACTATCCCCTTTAAATGAAATAACCTTTATTAGATCAGTTTAAAAGAGCTGTTTTCTGCTGTGGCTGCACTAAGGGCTTCTGCTGACACTGAGATAACACCTCCTGACACCCACCAGTGACAGAACTGTGCCAGCTGTACAGACCTGCCTTGAATAACAAGGCCCTAGGGACACAGTACTCCCACCGTGTCACTCTTTTTGTTTACATCTTACAAACTTTTATTTTTGCCAGGGTCAAACATACCACTTTCAGATATGTGTTAGTTACAAAAATTACTATTTTAAAATGTCTTTTTAAATACCTGAACTTGCCATATTTCTCAACTACAAGGTCTTCTGAGATGCAATAGTTCAATTCTACGGGATATTTCATTCTGATAATACTGACACTGATCCCGAAAGGATCTGTATCCAAAAGGCTGAACAAAATCAGCATTTTATTCCACCAGGCCATTTGAAACTTTAAACTATGAATGTCTCCATTCTTAAGTAAAAGTGGCTATTCTAGGTCTTCTCCTCATAGAGGAGGAGTTATCTTTTCATAGGTGGGCTGGTTTCCTAAAGAGCTGAGGATCCAGCAGTTCCCACTGATGTTGACAGAAAATGCAAATCACTCAGTCCTTTTGGAAAGCAAATCTTCAGCTCAGTTCAGGGACCTAACTTGAAACTTCTTTACCAAAATATAAAAAATAATTTTAAACAATAATAACAAAACAAAAAACCCAACCAACCAAAAAAAGTGATCTGGGGCTGATACCAGCAGCATTTCTCCACAGAAAGAAATGAAAAGCCAAGAGGAGGTTGACTAAATTTAAAGGCCTGGACTGCAAAACTTCTTGTATCATTTTCTCTATGTAGCAATAGCTATTGCTATTTAATTTCTTTTATTACATTGCATAAAACCTTCCTGCCTTCTTAGGTTAGATTCTAACCAACAACATGGAATTGGTCTTGCTTATAATTTTTAGAAAGAGAGAAAGTGGAAGTGAGTTTTCTCTGGTTTTGTCCCTATCTTGGTCAACCTCCTGTAAATTACTAATACTTAGGGCGTTCTAAATTCACAGGGGAGAACAGAAAGCAAAACCCAAGGTGATTTTACAGAACATCACAATTGTATCAAAGACCCCACAGAAATGCAGAGTTTAGTATTTTTATACTATGTGTGCATCCTGGTACTGTTAAAATACAAAAGAGTGCATGCCTGATAATCACAGTGTGTTTCATGTTATATTTTGTCCCACACCAAGTGTTAGTCTGTCAAAACCTCACTTTATATAGAGTAAAAAATGAAGAGATGTGTTCTTTGCTAGTGAGAAACCACTAAATTCCCTGTGAAAGCAGAAACAGTAAACAGTGGAAAGGAAGTTAATTAACATCCCAAAAGGGGCCTTTTACTACTTATCCCTGGAGCTTTTGGATGTAAAATGGTTACTTAGACACCTATTGTGTGTATGAATCTTCACATAATTATGTAGTTTAGTGAAGCTGGAGCACAAGTTAAGGCCTACTATGAGTAAATGGTAAATTAAAATAAAATAAGATAAAAGAAAATAAACAAAATAGTGAACAATTATGGCCTTTTAAAGATATATGGTAGTGATTCTTTGATCAAAAAAAATCCTGAGATTCTGGAAATAAAAAGGCAGATAGGATGAGCTCCTCTAATGGGGATTGTGGAAAAATGGTCCTACAAAAAAGGTAGATGTACAGAAGAAAATGGAGTTTGGCCAAGAATTCAAAAAATATTCCATAGAACCTGCTACTCAGTGAAGGAGCACATGAATCCAGGAGATCCAGCTTGGAAAAAAGTGACGTACCAAAGTTTTCACTTCTTGTCTGGGACAATAGTTATAAGTGAAGACGACTACTAATTCCAGCAGGATCTAATCCATCAGAGCCCTTGATCCAAGGCTGGATCCCCTGGATAGCCCTAAAAAGTCAAAAAGCCTCTGGTCACCCTGCAGAGCCTGCCTTGCCAATGATTTCCCTGATCCGTAACAGAGAGTGGCAGAGGCACAAGCTGGGAGCTGCTCCTCTCACAGCAGCAGCACTCACAGGGTCAGCAGAGTTTAAGCTGCAAATACCAATAGACTTTTTAAGGGATTTCAAGCAAATCACAGAGAAAAGTTTTCCAGGGAGGATTCGGGGGGATCCTGAAGACAAGACTGGAAGGCTTACTAAAGTACATATTTTAGCCTATGGTGGAGCAGGCACAGCAAAATTCCCAAGTGAAATATATGGCCTATATTGTAAAAGCTGAATAATCCTATAGATCCTCTATCTTAGTACTCTTAAATTATTTAGGAGAAGTACTAGGGATATAGTAGGAAACCTAAGTTTTCTAATTCTGTCCCTCAAACTTGTGATGTTCTCTTTAAAGCAATTAGTCTGTTATCTGGGTCTTCATCTCTCAGAAGCCTCGGTAACAACAATTTGTACAGCCCTGCTAAATTAGCCCTTACATTCTGTGCTCTTTCTGGCTATTACTTTCAGAGAGAAGGTGGATATTTGCCTTTAATTTGTTAGCTTTCATTTTCACATTTGAGAATACTTACTTGGAAAAAACTGTGGGTAAAACTGTCAGAACTAAAGGCCGATGATAATGAAAAACTAATGGCACAGAAATTGGACATCAATCACTGACTTGGCAATGAGGTTACATGTTTTTTCCATCATGAGAAGGGAAGAAAAAAAGAAAGTGTTTGTCAGTAAGCATGTCCTGAATTCAGCAGACTTTTACTCAAAGCAAAATCCTCTGCAAACGTAGTCCTTGCCTAGGAAAGATGACTTTGTCATCCCACATGTGTAAGTAAGTGGCATGGCAATGGGAGACACGGCAGGACTGAAAATACATTCCAGCTATTCTTAGGGGCACTACCTTCTGTAAGTCAAAGTGATGCTGTGGCTGAACGAGTTTGCTCAGGAGTTTGACTACTGATCCATTAGTGCTACTGATCCATTAGTGCTGGAGCCAAGATATCACAACAACGATGCAAATTTCATTTCTAGCTCAGGTAGACCTAAAAATCAGAGAACAGTGAATAGGGCTCCTGAAATATTTCAGGCTCTGTCACTGATTTATTTCCAGTATTCCTAGTGCAAAAATAAATTCAACAAAATGTCATGCATGTGCACTGTACCCTCTGAGTATGGAATCCCACAGCCTGAAACAGAGCTCCTGGACTATATAGGACTACTACCTATCAACATACATCTCCAAAGGACTGAATCACACAAATGCTGATGGGCTTCAATGTCTCTTTCTGCTAGCCCCCACTGCCTCAAAAGTTATTTGAGCAAAAAAGGATGAAAATTTGCTCTGTTAACTTCTACCACTTGTTTCCCTGAGCCAGACCTCTGAATGCAATGGTTCAACCTTTCCTAAGTATACAACTTTGCTTTCCTGCGATAGCAACAGCCTCCACTTGAGTTTCATTAAAAAGCTGCTTGACTCCCAGCTTCTGCAGTTTGCTCCAATGCATCGTTATTCTACCATACGCCACGAAAACATCCGTAACACAACAGAATTGAAAGCAGAGAACAAAGTGTGAGACACGGAGGAATCACCATGCTGAGATCATTAATGTGAGATGGTGTTCTGTAGCCTTAATGTGCAACATGACACTATTTGTTTTCTTCCAAAATAATTATGTGTATTTAATTAAAACAATATAAGTATTACTTTGACAACTTTTTTGTGTGAATGCTGTCATTAAACCTCTCTCTTCTACCTCCTTCCTCTACCTTTCCCTATCACAAATATTTTCTTTGCAGCTATCACCAGGATATTACAGGCCATATTTTTCCACAGACTTGAGTAATTCACTTGGGTTGATAACTGTATCAGAGAATAGAGCCTTCCTCCTCTTTCTTCAAATGTAAATGGAAACTCCTTCCTGGATTTATTCAAAAGAATAACTTTTCCCCTGTTGATGGAACAAGTTTGGCATTTGAATCAAAAGATTTCACTGCACCGTGTTTTGCAGCATGCATAGGATAAGTTATACATGAAATTGCAAGACATATGCCAGAAAATGATACATTGGCTTTTATCTCTTTGCAGAGATATTTAGAGAATATACAGTCTGCAGGTCTGGGATCCGTACCCAGAGGAGTGGGTGCAGTGAATACATGATTTCTCCCCTCTCCCCACCCACATCTTATCATCAGCAGAGAACCCAACATAGAATTAACATAAACACTTAACTTTTAGATTATTCCTTCCAAGTTCACCAAACTCTATAGGAAAAAGAGGTTATATTGCATGGAGCCATATATTACGTGAAAGTCAAAGGGGACACTGCCTATTTAAAGAAGCATGTTCCTTGCAAGATAAATGTTGCTGGCAGTGATCGTCATCCATACATGTAACATAGTGCATTTTAATGCTATACTTTTTGCATGTATCCAACAGAACAAGTACTTGGTGATATTTAAAGGTAAAAAAACCACTCAACCACTTCACATGCCAGACACAGGCTCATCTGAAGACACATGAGCAAATGTCTGCCAGTTCAGTCTGCTGTTAACCAGACCCTCTTTTAGACCCTTACATCCCCAATGGATACAGCTGACTGCTACTCTTAGATGACCACTACAACTTCTAGCTAGCTGCCTATTTATCTTATTTTGCATATTAGTTGAAAATAAAAATAAGGCTCCAGACAATTTAGTAATCACAGCACTCGCAAGCAGATCAGGGCTCACCTCAAGAGTCCCGACCTGGCTTTGGTACCCCATGCTTCCCCCAGACAACCACAGATGCTGTTGGAGTGACTTGAATCCATGCCTCCTGAGGCAAAGAGATAACCTACATATGGTGTGATTCCTTTCTAGGAGAGGTGTCCTTGCTCAGTTCTGTTAGGGCAGAGTTTGTCAGATGGCAACCAGCAGCTGTCTGTCCCTCTCTGAGGACCATCAGGTGCTACTGAACACTGAGCTCCACGCCCCTGTATAGAAGCATTTACTGTGTACCACTAACACAAGCCTGCTCTCCTGTTTTGAGAATGTATTTCCCATCCTTAGTAAGAGTAAATGTGACTCAACTTCAGCTTGCAGGAACAAGATGTAAGTCAACTTTGTCAACATCATCCATGACTGGACTTTCTGGGAAAGGCATCTTTATTTGGAAGCAAAGACTCTTTTCTAACTTACAGCAGCTGGTAGGAATGACCCAGACTGGTACACAGCCTGTACAGCTTTCTCAAACTTTGGGGGAGGAGGTTTTTACTGGAAATAGAGACAATTTTTCAGTTGAGAAATAAATAAATAAATAGAGAGGTCTATTTATGATATGTCTAGACTAACTTCCTGTCAGATAAATTAGGCAAGGCACTTTCTACTAAATTACATGATAGGAGCATACACAAATATGTATTAAATGTCAATAAATTCACATTTTCCATCTGATTTCATGGAGTCCATGCATTTTCCAGAGTTCACCATTCTACGCCAACCTGCTACTTATGATGGGTATTAGAGTGTAGCATTACACAAAGATGAGATTATATCAGGATTACCACGATTTATTTGTAGTAGTTAGAGAAAATGAAATAATCTCATAGCCATACCATGAATATTCTACCCTCTTTGTGGTAATATACCTCACTTACTCCTGGAAGTGATTTTTTCAGCTTGTCAAGACACTTTGATTTTCAGAAACAACTGACAGAATTCTAACTTTCATACACAGCTTTCTTGACTATAGCTGTTTAGATATGAAACAAACTTAGCCCACCTATGTATGCACCACTTGCAGCACTGCTCTTACAAGAAATAAAAAAGTATATGCTGTATTTGAGGAAAGATGTCCCTAAAATATGGCAAATGCAAAGGGCACATATTTCACTTCCATTAAAGCCCTTGTCTTCCACTATGCCTCTTTCTCTAGTCTCTGTGAGGTCAATTTTTGCCTGATGCAAATTAAATACTGTTGAAATTTATAATATTGTCCACCAGACTGTTTAATTCCTTTATTTTAGGGTTATTCTATTTTTTGTTGCGTTTCTTTCCTGTAACAGATGTATGTCAGGCTGCTTAAGGAGAAATAATGTTTCACCAAGTTGTGAATTATATCTAGTGAATATAGAGCTTTTTATTTCATTAATTTACAAAACATTTCTTTGCATTTTTGACCAACAAAAGTTAAAATCACAGGAGCAGGAAAAAAGAATAAATATTATATCACTGTTATTGATCCAAAGCCATAAACTATCAAGTACCCTTAACTTCTCGGACCTGGTCCAAGGGCCATTGGAATCAGTAAATTGCTGCCATTCGTTTCAATGGGTTTTGGATGAGACTCTTTAGGGATGATCACTTTATAAGTGTACTAGTTCCTGAAATAACACAATTATGAAATTTTGCCTAAGAGTCTCATCTGGAGTTTGCTGCTGCTCTGATTGACATGAACAGCACAAATTAAAGTCACTGACTTAGACCAGAGCTCTGCAAACACCTACACCTGAGCTTTTTTTATTGACAGAGCCTATGTAGGAATGTCCAAATAGATGAAGACCTGCACATCAGGCAGCAAAGCAGAATTCACCAAATTGAATAAGGATCACATTCTAAACACCCTTAACCATCAAAAACAGATGCCTCTGTCAAAACAGAAGCCTCTGCATTTTTATGTACTTGCTGTAACCTCTGGTCCTATTTTGTATCAAAATTCTCACAATCAGAGCAGGTTGCAACATAAACCAATGATTGCATTTAGGTGCTTATTTCAGTTTAAATGCTTTGAAAAACACCAGGGCTGCTGCTAATGTGCTTATAGGCTATCAAGTTCAAGTGCCAGCAAACAACAGCCTGACTTAGAAGGCACACTGCAATACTTCAGATGGTCAATCAGAAAGTAAAGGCATTATAATGCATCATTATACAAATCAGAACTATCAAGCAAACTAAACTGTTCAGTTCAAACCTGAAAGAAAATTACCTGAATGAATAATTCTAAAAATTCCAACCTATTTATTTTCATTATTTTTCATGAGGGTTTTGTTAATATTACACAGAATTGCAACACAAACATCAGGCTGCAGCAATGGGAAATTTTGGTAAGACACGAGGGAGTATGTCTGAGTTTCTAAATTACTGCCATACACTTCCTAAGCATTATAAATACACTACAATTATTTCTCAACCTGCTAAAAAATCCCGTGTTGATGGCTCCACATTCTCTTTTCAAGAGCCAACAATGTCACAAGCAGCACCTGCAAAGCTCTGAGAGGGAGAACTCCTCCCTCCTCTGTGATTATGCAATTATAAGGATTCAGGCCTTTCAGGCACATCTATTTATTGGCGACCTCAGAAAATAGGCTGAGGACCAAGTGGGCATGATGAGCTTTCTACCCTTCTACTTACTGTAAGTGCACTGAAGGAGGAAGGTAATGTCTGAACCGAGTGAAAAAGTTTGCACTGCCATTATGTGTTTAATGGCTATTCCAGCCATTAGTCTGTTCCGTTTTGGTGCAGTCCATCTAGTGCTCTTCATGAGCACTAAGTTATTTACTTGTCACTATTAAGCACCCAATAATGATCCAACTGTACTCCAAATATATACATTCACCTGACTTAGCATTCCATAACAATCCATTTATTAATTAATGCTTAAAAGCATTGAAAGCTACACGGCAAGCCAGCAATATGATTCTTTATGTCTCTAGAGTATAAAACAGTAATAATGGAATTTTTAAGAAACTGATACTCATTCCAGAACAAATAGGGCATTTTTTTCCCTGGATATTTTAATGCTAACTACCTAGTTCAGAACTCAAATTGTGTATGAAGGACTTCAAAATATCTTTATTACAATTAAGTGCAGCACCTCATTGTTATATTTCTGTATGAAGAAGGAAGATCTTGCCTAGGCTTCTCGACTTCCTATGTATGTGTTATTTTTCTAACGTAAACAGGATTAGGAGAACCGTGATTATTTTTTTTTCCTAACAAGTTCCTCACTTTATGAAGCAGGTAATGCCATTCAGAAAAGCCCCGATAATTCTTTTCATTACGATTGCACAGTTCTCTGAGAATCATGTTTTAAGGAAACAAACAGCAACTCAGGCTGGTGTTGCCTGTATTCCCTTTCAGAATCAGCCTCGTTCACACAACACAACACGACGGCAGTATGCTTTCTTCCAAATTACATCTCCAACAATATTGCCCTCCATGCATTTCTACTCAGAGATAACTGGGAGGAAAAAAACCACCCTGCATAGGGTATATGCAGCCATCCTAGAAGGGCAGGCTCTTGCAATAATTTCGGGGACAGAGACACTGTCACACAGCAGTGCAGACTGCTCAGACTGCAGACTCTCAGCTTGCTCCCCTCGGATCCCGGGAATCGAAGGAGGGAAGACAGGGGCTCCCTTAAATTACAGCCAGAATGATTTTCAGTAGTGGCTCGCTTTAGCAGGGGTTGTCTTGGAAATGAGCACCCGACGCCAGCATTGCACAAGAAGCGACTGCCATCTTCAGGAAAGCCTCGATATTGAGTCAGCACCTACCCTCCGCAAACACCATCACTGAAGTTCTGACCAAAACCAAATGCAGTTGCGGGTGGTTGGTGGTGGGAACCAACTTAAAGCCCTCGCCTCAGCTCCCTGCCTCTCTCTCCCTACCAGGTAAAGGAAAGATGTTTCCCAGCACAGCACCGCGCAGGGCTCCTCTCCCAGCCCATCCCGCCAGCCCCGGGCAGGGCTCCGGAGCGGGGCACCTCGCAGACATCCCGCCGCGCTGCCGGCTGCTCCGCGGGGAGAGGCACCGCAAATTTAACTCCTTCCCCCGCCCCCTCCCGCCCGCGCCAGCCGGAGGAGAGGGAGGGAAGGAGGGAGACCCGGCGAAACCCTGCCTGAACCTCCCCGCCTCCTCCTCCTCAAGCTACGGCGGCGGCCGCTGCCCTCCGCGTCCCGGCGCTGTACGGGATAAATCGGGATGGCAGCACCGCTGGAGGAGATGGGGAGTCAAGCGGCCGGCGTGCATCTGTTGCTGAGCGGGTACGGCCGCGGTTTTCCTGCGGGATGGAGCGCCAGCGAGAGGCAGCCTTCCTCCGACCCGCGTATGTGCGTGCCAAGGGCAGCGGATCCTAGCCACCCGGGCACTCGCCCGGGCCCACCCCCGCGCTGCAAGGGCGAGCGGCAGCGGGAGTCCCGGCTGCGGGGGGAGCCGCTCCGGATACGCAAGGGCGAGCGCAGGATACGGGCCGCCCGCTCCGCTTCCTCCACATCTGCCGGCGGCTGGCGGGGCCGTGCTGGGGCAGGGCGGGCTCGGAACCGCCGCGCACGGCCCCGCCGGCAGCCGCAGCCCCGGCCCGGGCGCCCGCGCTGCCCTTGCGCCCCGGCACCCGCAGCGCCCCGGGACTGGGCGGCGGCGCCTCCCCCTGCGCCCGGCGGTGCGGGGCCCGTCGCGGTCCCTACCTCCGTGTCGTAGAGCCGCAGGTCCAGGAAATAGGGGTTGAGCAGGGACTCGTTGCGGATCTGATCCATGGCCAGCTGCACGGCGGGCAGCACCCCCCGGCCGATCTTGCTCTTCTGGTCCTCCTCGGACTGGCTGAGCGGCATCAAGCCCATGATGGAGATCGGCGTGGTGGCGTTGGGGGGCAGCCCGGCCGCCCCCCGGGAGCTGCCCCGCGGCCAGCCCCAGCCCGGCGGCGCCCAGCCCAGGCACAGGAGCAGCAGTAGCATGGCAGGGTTGGAGGTGGCAGCGGCCGGTCTCCGCGGAGAGGGATGCATGCTGGTGGATGGAGGGGAGGAGGAGGAGGAGGAGGACCGAGGGTGGGGGGCCGAGCTTAGCCCCCCTCAGTCCGGGCGCATTCCCCGGCGGCAGGAGCCAAGGCGGGAGGAAAAGAGCCGCGTCTCTCTGCTTCCCCGGGAGCCTCGGGGTCTCCTCTCTCTTCCCCCCACCCCCCCTCCCCTCCCCTGGCAATAATCCTTCTGGCAATGGCGCCTACTCCTTCCCAGGTCTGCCAGCTGCAACCATCAGGAGCAATAAATAAATAAATAACCCCCGCCACCACGCAGACACAGACACGCTCCCCACCACCCTCCTCTCTCTCCGGCGGGCAGAGCAAAGGAGCGGGACCTGCCTCTGCCTCCCCGGCTGCTCTCCCCCCTCTCCTCTCAGGGAGGGACAGCACCTCTCAGGCGCGGAGGGGGGGCCCGAGCAACCCTCATTGAACACCTCCCTCCTTCCCCTCCTCCAAACGAAAAGAAAAAAAAAAAAAAAAAAGCAAAAGAAAAAATAGGATGCTCCGGCAGAAAACGCCGGAGAGGAAAATGCCCCCTCACAGCCGGGGAGGCGGAGGAGGAGAGCGGTGCCGAGCCGGAGCGGGGGTGCTAGTGCCGCATTCCCCGACAGCCGGGGCAGCTCAGGGGGCGCGGGCGCCCCGCAGGGTGTGCAGCCCCCGCCGCGGGCGGGAGGTGCCAAGGTGCCTCCTTCCCCAGTCCTTCGCCTCGGGCAGAGCCGCCGAGCAGGGTGCGCAGCCCGGGGCCGCGGGGCAGGGAGCAGAGAGGGGCCGGGGCGAACCGAGCTTCCCTCACGGCATCAGCATTCAGTGCCCGTGGGCCGGGCACCTTCTCCAGGTGGCGTCCTGAAGGCGGGGAGGTGTTCCTATGCCCGCTACCCACCCTCCCCGGCCCGCTCTCTCCCCGCAGCCGCCCCACGCACCCGCACCCGCCCACGGAACCGCCCACGGAGCCGCTGCCCGGTGCGGGTGGGAGCGCGGCCCCCCGCACACCGCCGCCTCAACCCGCCCGCCCTCCCCGCGCACAGGCGGCAGCTCCCGCTCCTGCTTGGCACCTCCGCCAGCCCCGCACACACAGGCACCGGCAGAGGCAAAGCCCGGGGACGTGGAAGCTCTGCGGCAGGCAGGCAGGAGTCGGGCCTTTTGCAAGAGCAGAAATCGGGATTTTTTTTGTGGTTTTTTTACACTGTTTTCCTCTCAGAACTGACGGTTTTCTGGAGCGTGGCTCCGCTCGTGGCTGGAAACAAGAAAAAAAAAACCAACACAAAAAAGCCCCCAACTCCACTGAAACACTGCAGCAGGACTTCGGGAGTTCTCCCGGAGACTGACACAGTTCTCTGTGTAGCCTGGGGCAGATGAGCGCTTTCCACTCCTGTTGTCCCAACTAGTTGCCTCCACATCTCAACAGATGCGGAGCATACCCCACATACTTGCCAAGGCTTTCTGCCCTGCCCCCAGCGTGGGATTCCCACCCCAGAGAACACATTCGCACCACCCACCCTCCAGTGCATCTGGAAAAGCCCTCGAGCAGTGATGCACAGCTTTGCAGCCTACTGGCAGACCCAGAAGATGAGGCAGCTCACCCTGTGTTTCAAGGCAGGGAGGCATTACTGGCAAAATACAAAACTTTGCTTAATCCTGCCTTAGGCACCACATTTTTTATACATATTCATAATTTTCCTCACAGCAATCCTTTGAAGATCAACTTAATAAATCTAATTTATATCACATACACAACAGTGGCACCTCTGCAATAAATTGGAAATAATCTTCATAGACTGATAAATTCTAAGGCCCTTATGATGACCTTGAGCTAAAAGACCTCAACCACTAATCTTGTAACAGTCACTGCTTTACAGCTTTTCCTTTGGAATGACATCCAGCATCACTGGCTAAAAGACATCAATAATGAAGAGTCCATCACATGTCCTGATAAATCATTTCACTCATTACTTAGTTTGCTAAGGCGTGTACCTCATATCCCGTAAGTATTTGTCTTATTCTGGCCTGCAACCGCCGGGTCTCATCATGCTTTTATCAGCTCAAGGGGACATAGTATCAGTGATCTTCTCCCATGCACATAGGTTAAGACTAATCACTGCATTTTGCTTTTGTAAAATAATTAGACTGATATAGCTAACCTCAGGAGTCATTCCTGGAAGCACTTCCAAGGCACCTCTCCTTTTTATGTGTAAACTGAGCATCCTGACACCAGCGGTTTCTGAGGGTTGTGAAGGTCAGGAGGCAGGCAAACCAGTTTGTTGTCCTTGTGAGGCTGTGTCTTTATGAAATACCCTACACTGTGTTTTGGATCCATTCTGCATAAAAGCATGACTTACTTCTTTGCTCCTCTGCATCTGATCTTGGACTCGGATGAAAAAACTCTATGATCTTTAGTTGTACAAGTGACCTGTCCAGCAGTTTGTCACTTGTAAACTTATCCAGTAACCTATTCTCCTCCACAAAACTGTTCATTATGACACCAAGACCAGAATCACAAAATGTTAGGGGTTTGAAGGGACCTCTGGAGATCATCTAGTCCAACCCTCCTGCCAGAGAAGGTTCCACAGGATGGTGTCCAGGTGGGTTTTGAATGTCTCCAAAGGCAGAGATGCCACTGCCCAGTGGCTGTCCCAGTGCTCTGCCACCCTCAAAGAAGTTCCTCCTCATGTTTAGATGGAACTTCCTATCTTCAAGTTTGTGCCTGTTACCTCTTGTCACTGGGCACCACTGAAAAAAGACTGGCCCCATTTTCTTGATACCCACTCATACATGTTTATAAGAGCTGATAAGAACACCCCTCAGTCTGCTCTTCCCCAGATGAGGGTATAGAATGTACGCTCAGCAAGTTTGCTGATGACACTAAGCTGGGAGGAGTGGCTGACACACCAGAAGGCTGTGCTGCCATTCAGAGAGACTTAGACAGGCTGGAGAGTTGGGCAGAGAGAAACATGATGAAATTCAACAAGGGGAAGTGTAGAGTTTTGCATCTGGGGAAGAACAACCCGATGTCCCAGTATAGGTTGGGGGCTGACCTGCTGGAGAGCAGTGTAGGTGAAAGAGACCTGGGGGTCCTGGTAGACAAGAGGATGACCATGAGCCAGCAATGTGCCCTTGTGGCCAAGAAGGCCAATGGCATCCTGGGGTGCATTAGAAAGGGTGTGGTTAGTAGGTCAAGAGATGTTCTCCTCCCCCTCTATTCTGCATTAGTGAGGCCGCACCTGGAGTATTGTGTCCAGTTCTGGGCCCCTCAGTTCAAGAAGGACAGGGAAGTGCTTGAAAGAGTCCAGCGCAGAGCTACTAAGATGATTAAGGGAGTGGAACATCTCCCTTATGAGGAAAGGCTGAGGGAGCTGGGTCTCTTTAGTTTGGAGAAAAGGAGACTGAGGGGTGACCTCATCAATGTTTTCAAATATGTAAGGGGTGAGTGTCAAGGAGATGGAGTTAGGCTCTTCTCAGTGGTGACCAGTGATAGGACAAGGGGTAATGGATGTAAATTGGAGCACAGGAGGTTCAAGTTGAATATTAGAAAAAATTTTTTTACTGTAAGGGTGACAGAGCCCTGGAACAGGCTGCCCAGGGGGGTCGTGGAGTCTCCTTCACTGGAGACATTCAAAACCCGCCTGGACACGTTCCTATGCGAAGTGCTCTAGGTGGCCCTGCTCTGGCAGGGGGGGTTGGACTAGATGATCTTTCGAGGTCCCTTCCAACCCCAAGGATTCTATGATTCTATGATTCTATGATTCTATGATTCTATGACTTAAAAGACCCAAGCCTTCCATGAGAGCATTCCAGTCATGTGAGCTATTCCTCCATGTCTCAGTAACTGCAATGAAATAATGGCCCTGTGACTGCACACACATCTCCAGTTCTTCCTGTTTATTCCTTGTGCTGTGTGCTTTGGTGTAGAAGCACTTCAGAGAGGGAACTAAGTCTGTAATTTTCCACCCTTGAGGGGTGGGTAGGACTTCTGGTTCTCAAAATTCCATGCTGTCCCACCAGTGTCAAGCTGCCACACCCAGGTGCCTCTCTAGCAAGCCCAGTACAACCTCATCCCCCTTTGAAACTAGGTTAAAGCTTTCTCAATCAGCCCTTGTTACTCTTGCCCTAGAATCCTTTCCCCCTAAGTCTTTCCCATCCACTGCCCAGCAGGGCTGTTGCCTTGTATATCAAGCCACAGTTAAAGAACCCAATGTTCTGCTGGTAGCACCAATCTCATTGGTCTGCTGGCTCTTCTTGTTTACCCCCTCATCATTCCCTGCAGCTGGAGGGATAGAGAAGAACACAACCTGCATTCCCCATCCCTTCACTGGTTGTCCCAAAGCTCAGAAATCCCTCTTCATTGCCCTTGGACTTCTCACTGCCTACCTGACAGATCAAAAGGGGACAGTAATCTGAGAGCCATACTAAGCAAGGAAGCTGCTTCTTTAAGTCACTAACTTGGGCCTCAGGGAGGCAGCAGGCTTCCCTGGGTAGCGCGTCAGGTCTGCATGTTGGGCCTTTTTACTCCCTTCAGAAGTGAGTCACCTTCGACAATATCCCATTTTTTATTCTTTACTGAGATGATCTGGGGGTGATCTGACTACATCACAGCACCTCCAGGCTGGGAGAATGACCATCCTCACTGCTGTGCAGTTCCCCAGCAGAGCACTCTGCATGTTTTGCAGTAGCACCAGAGAAGACGTGGTAGTTTCTGGGCACACCTCCCTGCAGCGTTTGCTGTGCTGGGCAGGAACTTCTTGCCATTGCCCCCTGTCCTCCAGGTCACCATATTCAGGCGTGCAGAAAGCAAAGGGAGTTCTCTGTAGACAGGAGACGCAGGGTCTGGCTCCAAGCATCTCTCTCACATTTCCTGATGGCCCTCAAGCTGCTTACCTCCAACCTGAGCTCCATAATTAAGGGGAGGAGCTCCTCTACCTGGGCACATCTTCCATAGCTGCTGTCACCACCGCCACCCAACAAGGTGTAAGAGCAGGGTTACACCCTGCAGCCTTGGGTGGCAGAGTGTTCCCATTACAGCTCTGTCTGGGAAGCTGCATCAGTGCTGGTGGGTGTAAAGTTCAGGGATGCCATGGTCTCCTGCTGAGTGGTTACCATTTCTTTCTGGCTGTGTTGGCAGGCTTTCAACACCCTCCCATGCACACTGCCACGCAAACTAAAAGATCTCCTAGAGTGCCAACAGGAATAAGTGCCATATTGATTTTGTATAATGTTATTTTTAATCAGAATTTCATATGCTAATTGATGTTTCGCTATTCTCAACCTGATCTGCAATGGATACCAAGTTTGTTAAAATCTGATTCACAGAAAATCATTTCTCACTGCCTGTATCCTGCATAATTCTGTAGTTTTCTCCAGTACTTGGCTACCAGGACTATAGCTACTTGGATGACCTTGGTTATCACTTTACAATATTTGCACTACATTAATACATGCACTGTCTATGCAACCTCACAAGCTTTCTAAGCCTTCTTTTTTAAAGCCATTTATGAGTTTTTGAGACCTCAGTCTTTCTGCAAGAAAGCTTGTGCCCAAGTTACATGGTACAACAGAATAAATACACTGAATCCTATTGAATCCTATTAGCAGCTCCCTGGCATTCTTGTTACTGCAGCAGCAAACACCCCTTTGTTATTTTAAGAATTTCTGGTTTGAAGGTGACAGCCTTTGGTCAAATGAATACCAGCTCCTGAGTCCTGCAGAAGTGTGAAGTATTGCTGGATATCATTTAAACCACATAAAACTACACTTCAAATTACAGTATTTAATAATGTGGTGCTTTGATTTTAATCTTTCCCTCACTGCATTCCCAATCACTGAAACAGGAGTGCTCTTCCTTCATAGTCAGACTGTGAAGATAGAGTTACAAACATCTGTGAAGCACTAAGACACTGTAACATGCAGGCTTCATGAAAAAAAGCTAAGAAAATAACCTGTATTTTTCAGGCTGGGGATTTACTATGGTGAAGTAATTAAGGCCATATACGGAACAATGAGGATAGTGAGGATTAGACAAAATAAGTCTCTGAATGTTCTTTCTGTATACTCAGTAAGACATGAAAAAGACAGTTTCCATATCTTTTGTAAAACAAAAACAAACAAGCAAAAACTCAACAACAAAACCCAAGCAAAACAAAACTGGGAGTAGAATGCAAGAAAATAATGTAATAAAGACCATAGTGAAAAAGATGCACTGAGATTAAATTTAGATCTAACGAATAGCTTTATTTCTGACACTCGTAAACATTTGTTATCCTATCAAAAACTTTCATGTTGTACCCATTCTAGTTTTCAACGTGGCATACACATACATATTTTGTAAATCCTACTTTTCAGTTCACAACACTGAGAAATTTCTTCTTTCATGGGTACTATCCTTTATGAGTAGCAGAGGCCTAAAGAATTGCACCATCCTGCTTGTTAAAGGTTGTGTCAAACACACCCACCTGTCCAGTTGCCTTTATTTTTTTTCTTAGACACCACCAGAATGTTTTGCTATGGAATGTTTTACATAAAATTAGTAAAGTGCATCTCTTGGGATGAAGTCCTTTAAGTAGCACACTTCTTTTATCTGTTAAGCAAACAGGCTTTATACTCTTTTTTGGTGGTCCCCACCAGACACCCTTTGTGTCTAGTTAATCTTAATATTCCTAATACTCTAGTTATTCCTAAATTATCAGTTTACAAGAATTGTAAATCCTGTTCCCTTGCTCAAAAATAAAATGTTACTTGCCAGTATGTTACCCAGTCATTCAGCATATCAATCATGTGAATCTTTCAATTTTATTTCAGTAAAACCAGTTACATCAAGTATCTTCCTGGTAATGGTAATTTCATGTTTCAGTTATTACTAAATCTTCTCACAGTGTGTGCACAGTTAACATTTTGGTCTTTATATATTCTATCTGTTTGCTCATTACAGAGTATCTAATGCATGATTTTCAGATCTAAGTATCTGTACTGCTATGACTCCCTTGATGCCTTTTTCTTCAGTTGCAATTTAACTACCTTCACAGCATGGATAAGTTCAAGAAAACCCGAAAACTGATTTTTTTCCTTACCATCAAGAAACTGCACATGCTTCACGTTCTCTCCCACTCTGGGAGATGGTGTGATGCCACATGAAAGATGTCACATTACTTAGCAGGGCAGTGACTCACTTCATGCATCTTCCATCCTTCTTCTTGCTTCTGAAAATTAACTGAGAAGGTCCTGCCCGGTCTTTTTTTGTGTCTCCAAACCCCTCTGGAAATCCTAGAAGCCTCTAAAAGTATGTCATCTACAGCCAAGTCCTTCCTGTTGGTGCTGACTAGGACTGGTCTAAACAGGCTTTGTCTATTCATATAAATGTCAGTGAGTAATGGACTGAAAAAAAAAACCCAAAAAACTATTGATCTAGGCATAGCAATTTTAGTACAAGAACATTCCACGGGTGCAAACCCACACACAAATGTATGATCCTAACCCTGTAGTCTCTCTCTAGACATCTCAGGTGCTCTGTCTTTATGTCAGGGTATCAGAAGAAATCTCACCTTCAAATTAATCACCCAGTCTAATGTCTTTAAGAGAGCCAAATGAAATTAAATCAGCTTCTGAATTACCAGTCCAGCAGTATCAGTGTGTAACTGCCCATGTGTACATACATAGGGAATAGGAGCACAACCCCATCAGTCCCACTGTTACCAACCAACATGAATTTCCCCTTCCAGTAAACCTTATGACCTGCTATAAATAGGGCAAAAATTGAACACAGTCTGGAGTCTTTGTTTCAGCAGAGCTTGCAAGAAATGCTGCTTCCAATTCATGTTGACCAATGCATATACAATGATGAGTGCTGTTCCTGGGTGTTCGTGCAACTTCTAACAATCCCCCACAATAATGGTTCAGTCAAACTGTACATACAGGTGCTGCAGTGGTTTACCTCTTAGAAAGGAGGTACATACACTGTCTCCTGTTGAAGTGGAAATCCCGGGAGTTCTAGGGACCATGTTGAAGGTCCAAAATGTTTAAGTGAAAAGAGAGAGGGGGAAGAATAAAACTGGCAAAAGTAACCTGATGAGTTGAAAGAAATATGATAAAGAATTAGGCAGCTGACTGCAATATGGATTGCAATTTATATCTTTTTTCTTATATTGAAAGGAATACAAAGACTAAGAAGTAAATATTTTTTTCAGTTATTTTTTAAATGACAATTTTTCATTCCAAAAAGATCAAGTTCAATAAGTACTTATAAATGCAAATTCTCATTTTACTGATACCATCAGGTAATTAATGTATTGCATATTACTACGTCCCTCACGAGGCACATTCAGCACAGGATATGGCAAACTGGAATAACCTTTTGCATGGTTTAATTTTGTGAAATACTTCTCCTGGTTCACTATTTTGTGCATCAACCATGCCAAATATACCCCATAACTAGGGACATCCAATTAACATCAAGCAGGGGAAAAGGGAGAGAACCTGGGAGGATAGAAATCATGCTGAACCACCATAATGCCTAAAAAAAGCCAGTAAAGGTAAGAGGGATTGTATTTGCAGCTAATCAATGAGGAAGGAATAAGTCCACTTGGAAGACAGATTTCTTTGTCTCTACCCTAGAATTTTATCCAACATGCTGTGGGATGGGCAATACCTTCTTAGGATTATTTTTTCAGCTGAACTCTCTGTATCTATATTTTAAAATGTAATTTCTTGTTTTGAACAGAGAGATGGTAGAAAATGGAAAAAGAACCCCCTAAGATTTCCTATTTAGTGCTGCCAGCATCCCATTATTTTAACCTAAGGTTACCAATAAGCTTGAGTTGCAAGTTTTGGTTTTATGCATGGTTAGTGGCAAAGGGGAAGAGAAACACGCAGCTCTAAATATGAAAGTAAGTGAACAGTAAGAAACAGGGGACCCACTGCATCTTCAGTTGGACCACAGGAAAAGCGTTCCTCTCACTTTTCAAAGAAAGCCCTAGGAGGCCAGAACCAGACGAAGTATCAATTTGTCACTGAAGTCCTCTAATTTTCCATTTTTGTGAGGTAACCAGCCCCTAGTCTGCTGAGAAGCCCAAGGTCTATTTCTCTACAAGGAGCAAGAAAAACCTTGAACATGTGCCTGTGACTCAGACACTCAGTGGACCCCTTTGCCAGCCAGTAACCCAATTCCAGTGAGTTGAGAACAAAAAATGATATCAATGAGAAAAATTATAAGGATATGGACTAGAAGGCCAACATAGGGAGAGCAAGTTGGTGACACTGCTATTTTCATGCTTTTGAACTCAACCTAAGGGTGTTTGCCTAGCAAATATACAACCCAGGGTAGCAGGTTTGCTGGTGTAAGAAAAAACAGCTCAGCTGCATGTAACTAGAAGCCCAAAACATCAATACTTCCCTCTAAACAGGTGCGGAGTGGGAAGACAAGGAAAGTAATTTCCAATTACTAAGTTTCACCTGTATCCCATCACCCGGTGATGAAGCTGAGATACTAAGAAAACTTCATTGACCATGGAGGTCATTGTGAGTTTTGTCTACAATTGTAACAGCTGGGCTCTCATTAACCTGCTAAGGTATTTCAATCAACACTCATATAGGCAAAGTGGAAACGAACAGAAAAACCTTGCAGTGCTGCTGGAGCTGTCACAGTTCTCTCACACAGCCACCCAGGTTTGATTTGTGGCTCCACAAAGTGCACACCACTGCTGCTCTGCTAGCAAGTGAACAGAAGCATTTACTGAGTTCAGGAAACAAAACCTGAGAGACCATAAAATAAAGCTATCTTCTCCCAGGTGCTGCAGGGATCAAAGCCTAAGAAAACAGCAAAATGATTAAAAGAGAACTAGTGACTATATAAAAAAAAACTCATAGTTGCAAAGACAGTTCCCACTCTACTGAATCACAAAATATTTTATTAATTCTAACATGAATTCCATCAGTCCAGCCCCCAGAGACAAAACTTCATAAAGGTGCTCGCAACAACTTTCCATCTACATGGGTTTAGGAAGACCTTGGATGAACCTACATATGCAACTCCTACAGGCAGAAACCATCCCCCCACATCCTAATCATATAAATTATACACCAAAATGACATGAGCCTATGAGAAATCAAATAAAGGGCTGTACATACTTTATAGAAAACACAAACAAAGGCAAATAGTGATAGAAATCCAAAACTAAATGAAACAGATTCCAAGCCTTCTGGGGGAAAAAAGGTTGAAATCTTCATGCTTCTACGAATAAGCATAAATCCAGCTGATACAGAAAAACTTTGACTTGCAACCATTGAAAATGAGTTGAAACCATTTTAATCAACATTGATAATGATAATGGTCAATGACCAAATACATTGCCATACACACTTCTTGTCTGACTGGGCAAAACAGATCCCAAACACCAGAGCAGAAAACATCTTGTATCTGTAGAGATTAAACTCCATGTTTTCAATAGGACTATATGTGATGGCATGAACAAGTTACCAGAAAAGGGATTCCCAGACAAAACAGACAAAATTGTTAAATCTGAAAAAAAAAAAGCTGATATATATCAGCTGCACATCCTATTAGTTAAAAAACTTTTTTTCTTTATACACTCATTTTTATATGAATCATTTAAACATTTAAAATTTAATGAAAGGTAACATTTTAGATTCATTTTCTCTCACTCTAATTTTGAAATTTGTCAGAAGAATGATTGCTAGGTCTGATTTTGCAAGTTTTATGCATGTTGAAAATTCACATGATGTTAAAGTTAATTGTGCAGTCTGGGACACGGCCGCATAGCTAGATCCATATGAATCTACATAGCTTTTTCCAGAGCATCACCTCTACAAATTGATGCCTTAATTCTTTAAGCAATGAGAAAAATCCTCATTTGACTCCAAAATCAGACTTTATAGCATAATTAGAAACTCATCGAGTGCCAGGAGCATCTAAAATTGTCACAAGATTCAACATAATAGTATTGACAAGCATGTGCAATCTGTATCCATCTAGATTGTTATTTGTGCAAAAACGTGCAGACCTGCTCTGCCTCCATGTGCAAATCCACACTTTCATCAGTGAGGTTTATGTGGGAGTCACTTAGGGCAGAATCTGGCCTACACTTACCTTCTTGGTATTTACAAGACAAGAACAATTCATAGCTACTATCTGCTAAAAGGCACAAATGTAGAATGTTTTAGTAGAAAAATAAAAATTTTAAGTTACTGGCAGATAACTTTAGTGCAATTATTTCGGCTGCCTTATTTTCACACCGTAGATGAAAAAATTATATTGTCACCTGTGGAAAAAAACCCAAGAAACTCCAGAAGAAGTCACATAGCTGCCAAATAAAGAGAAAAGAGGAGCAGACTCTGTGGCGTGATAACCACGGCACTTACTTTATGTAGCTCTGAATGTTTAGTGCTTTTTAATGCTCCAGCAAACAAAATCCAAGGGTTGTAATCTAATTACAGTCCTTTCCATACAAAAATATATCACTTATGAGATTCTTTGACTAGAAAGAGAACATTTTCTTCTTCACCTATATCCTAGATGACATGTGGATCAACTTCTTTCTTTGAAGAACCATTTTTGGTAGTCTGAGTTGGTACACGGTCGTAATAACGGTGCTGGGTTACCACTGTAAGCATTTGATTCTGCTTGTACACATTTCTGGGTCTGTAGATGCAACAAAGTACCGTCCTACAAAAGACAGAAATAATTTTTGCTTTTAAGGCCTTAAAAATTACAGGCATATCACTGTGTTTTAAAAATATCAGGAGACATTTTTAAGAAATAAATATCACACACATCCTCTCTTGGGGCGATTCAGTGAAGTCAAAGTGCTTAGCTTGGAGGTCTCTGAAACTTTACCAAAAGACCCTGCTTTTAAACATACAGTAGTGCTGCTTTAGAGTGATTCATGCCTGTGAAGGATGTGCTAAATTCATTCACTTTCGTTGCCTTTTGTTACTGTACCAGAATACCAGAGAGAGAAAACCAAAGCCAAGTACAGGCATTACTCAAATTCACCACCTTCCTGCATGTAAAATGTAAGTGTTGTTAGATAAGTGCAGATGTTTGATGTATCTCTAAAAAAATAATATTCCCCTTTCTTCACTGGGAATATTTTTAGTGGAAAGGGGAAAATAATCTAAGTCTTTCTCTTGCCTGCAGACGTGTGTGGAATTAGGTTGCTTTGCTGGAGGGCAGCGCTGACGCCTCAGAGGCGTAAGGTCTGACAGGCCTTCACAACCAGATTCCCTGGAGGACATTGAGGCCTCAGCCTTCCTACTACAGAAGCCTCCAGCAACATTTTCTTTCCAGTTCACGTCGCTCGCTCCAATCCAGGAATGCTGTCAAGTAGGATGGCGAGCTGCAGAAAGGTGGGGTGTCCAGCTGTGGAGAAGTGCTCTCCAGAGAGACCTTTCCTACCCAGGGGACATTCCCACATGTAACCATTTTCAAAGCCTCTGACGGCCTCAAAAGAACCCCAACATCTTCTTTCTGGGCATGACCCTGACTTTGAAAGTCTCGGCAGCAACGCTGCACTAATTCTGCCTGGAGCCACAGCCCCTGATGCCCAGCAGTGCCTTGCTCATGGGCTCACTGGCAAACTACTCCTGAATGACCTTCCTCTTTCCAGCCTGGGAGTTCAAATTTTTGAGTGGGCTAATTGATAACCACCTCAACTTATTTTTGACTTGGTGACTTAAAAGGACTTCATTCTTGTCAGGCTGCTGGGAAGCCTGTTCTAATCTTTGACTATTCTACATCCATAGGAACAGTTTTTCCAGTGTCTGACACCTCTCCACACAGAGCAAGAGAAATGCAATACTGACACCTCACTCATCGTTCGCCTTGGATGGTGGGGACTAGAGATTCTGATTTATTGCCATAGAAAAGAGGAACTGTAGCAAAGCAGTACATTCAAATCACATGCAGATCACAAACTGCTCATGGATCTTTCTTTAGAAAGAGGATTTAGCATCTGAAATCTTAGGAATTATTTTAAAACTTAACAGTTTTATTAAAACAGCAGTGGAATGCAGTGGAAACAGATGTACTCCAAAACTGTGTTTCCTCAACTATTTCCTGAAGTGACTGAGGCTAAGTCAGTGTATGCCATCTTAGGGATTAATGTGTATGACCTTGAAAAATTTTGTTAGAAGTCAACATTAAGACTAAAATGTCATTTATAAAGTCAGCATTTTTAATATTTTGTTACTCAGTAACAATGCTGTGAGCTTGAGTCTGGATTAGATTTAGCGAATGGACAGTAGTTTTAATTATTTTTTCTTTAGAATTTACTCTGCTACCTATGACTGGTGGTAATATCCAAGCATGAAATTTGTCAGTGGTGAAGCCAGCAAAATTTAGATGCATTATGCAGACACATTATGTAAATATACCATTTTGATATATTATGTGACCTTTTCTGTTAGCCAAATAATAACGCTCCAGAACCTGACCAAGGCCATCATTTTTCATCAAATTTATTTTCTCTCAGGCACCCAGGAACTCCTTCAGAGATTAAAAACTACTAAACACAAGATTTTCTAAGATCACATGCTGTGTTTATTAATATACTTCACACTTCTTGGTATTTCCTCCCTCTGGCAGCAGGCACTAAGTTTAAAGAAGAAAGGTACAGATTTGCTGAAACCCCACAGCCAGTAATGTGTGTCCTGGGTAGGGGTGGGAGTAGGGCAGGGGGGATTTTTTGATCACAGAAATCATTTTGATTGATAAAGACCTTTATGATCACCAAGTCCAACTGTTAACCTAGCACACTGCCAAGTCCACAACTAAACCATGTTCCTGAGCACCTAATCTACATCTTTCTTTTAAATACCTCTAAGAATAGTGACAACAACCACTTCCCTGGGCAGCCTGTTCCAGTGCCTGACAACCCTAATATCCAATCTAAATCTTCCTTGGCACAACTTGAAGCTATTTCCTTGTGTCCTGTTGCTTGTTACTAAGGAAAGGAGACTGACCCCCACATGCCTACAACCTCCTTTCAGGTAGAGAGCAGGGAGGTCTATCTACCATTAGCCCCCTCTTCTTCAGACTAAACAACCCCAGTTCCCTCTGCCTCTCCTCCTAAGACTTGTGCTCTAGACCCTTCACCAATTTCATTGTCCTTCTCTGGACACAAAGAATTCCTTCTTGCAGTGAGGGGCCCAAAACTGAAAACAGTACTCAAGGTGTGGTACCACCATTGATGAGTACAGGTAGACAATCACTTCCCTACACCTGCTGGCCACACTACTTCTCATACAAGCCAGGATGCTGTTGGGCACCTGGGCACACTGCTGGCTCATATTCAGCCAGCAATACCCCCAGGTCTTTTTTCCTGCTGAGGAGCTGATCATGGTGCACTGAATTATACACAGCTGCACATTACATTGCAGAAAACCTCAGGAAGCACTTCTGGTGCTAACAGGGAAGGTCAAGAAAGATGGTTTTGCAGAGAAGCAGCAGCAGGTGCTTGGAAGCACAGAAGACTATGGAGTAATGGTGGTTTGTGAAACAGCAGGGATACATGGTGGTATAAAATCAGGGAATAAAAGTCAATGAAAGTACAGCAAAAGGAGGCCAGCCACAAGAATGGCTAAAGAAGGGGTATGAAGGAAATTCAGTTCTTGGGAGAAGATGGAAGGGGCAAGTATGTGAGCAAGAACTGAACAGTACGTGGAAAGCTCTAGATGTGAACAGGGCAAAGAGAGAGCTCTGGCAAAGTTTTTGACTCCTTTGAGTTTAAGAAGGGTACTTTCCTTCCTCCTGTCTTCCTGTTTTTCAGACTGCTGTACTCTACCCATATACTGCTGCTACCCTCTTTCAAATTCAGATACCAAAACCCAAGGTAGCATATTTCTGCCAGAGATTTATGCTGATATTGTGGCCTGCATGATGTGTGGCCAGAAAGACAAGAAATAAAAAAAAAAACAACAAACAAAAATTCTCCTCCTAAACAAACTCTCCCTTCAAAAACTCAGCAATGCTCTCCCCTCCCCCCCACAAAAGAAACAAATCCAAAATCAACCAGGCAAGCTTACCTCTCTGAGAATAAACTTCTGATTTTCTGGAATCCTGTGGACATTTTCTTGACACAAGTGCATTGTCAAGTAGTCAGTTCCTGAATCAACTGCTGCACAGACTTCTGGCTGCCGGGTGTTGTAGCGTATTTCATTATGGGATGTGTACTCAAAAAACTACAAAACCAAGAGAAATAACACAGAAAAATGATGATTTCGTATGTACACAAGAAAGCACTTATAAGGAGAATATACTAAAGATACTATAATTAAGCTCACGTATTAAAGTTGCTATTGTGGAGAGAAATTCTGCCAAAAATATTCAAGGAGCCTTAACTGCTACCATTTGCTTACTGTTTTACAGAAAATCATTCTCACCACAGCAATGTTTCACTCTGGTAGCACTTAAAAATGTATGTATGCTGAATAAATGCCCTGGAAAGCAGACACTTCAGCATTAAAGAACTTACACATTTTGACAGCAATATTCTACTTTCACATTCTAGATCAGCCTTAAAAATAGGATGGAAACTAGTTCATAGCCTGACATTATGCCTTCTTACTACAGTTGTCACAAAACAATGTTACATTTCATTAAGGAGCTGCTTACTGCAAGGTTCAAATGCCCTTTGGTCAAGGTTCATTTCCAAAGTCACAAAGTACTCAGAATTCATGATGATATTACACAACATTTTAAGATAATATTTTAAGCAAATCAGCTACAACTGCTTTTGAACATGATGAGAACTTTAATATAAAATCAGTTTATTGGCTTTATTTGCTGTGCAATAGTCTACAGAGGTGTTCTGAGCATACTCTGAAACATCTTGGCTTTCATAGCAATTAGAGCTGAAGACTTCCTTAAAATTTTTATATTTATCATGGACACTTTCCAAATTTGGGACTTCATTAAAGTATGGCAGAGTTTGAGATTTCTTTGTAGTTAGCACTCCTGTAAATAATTTAGATTACTATAGTGCACAAATGCAAGTTTAGATATGATTTAGATTATACTCAGTAGGACCGAAGACAATTTTATACACATCAGAAAATTGCTTGTTACGAACAGTGTAGCTGCATTAGTGGTAAGCAATAAAAGGATGGTGGAGAGAAAGAATTCTCCTTTGCTTTGTTTCACCCCTGGAGAAAGAGATTGTGAGGCTTTGAGGAGGGGACTGTACCAATTCAGAAATATTGTATAAACTTGAATTTATTACAAAAACATCTTTAGCAGCCACCAAAGCTAACTGACCTCGAAAGAAAATCTGGAAATGAGTTTTAAAGTAAAGAGTAATCACAAAGTCTGAAGTCATCCATTTCCAGGTGTAAGAGCTCTGAGCTCTGGTGATGGGAGTTGTTTCATGAGATCTCCTCTGCTCCTCCTTTCACCACAATCAGGAATTTTTCTGCCAGACCAATGCTGTCCACTCTGTCAGCTTGTGGAGCTCCCTGGCTTTTCTTTGGGCAGAGATGTAAGGGAACCTCTCAAAGAACCAACCTGTTCCCCATCATTCTTTTGTGGCAAGCTGCAAAGGGAAGTGTTTCCAGAAAGCTACTCAAGTACCTGCTGATGTAACACCCAGGAGACTGCTTTCCCCTTGAAACCTACTGCTAGGGCTGTTTCTATGATGTGGGCTGCACTGCCTTTAAAACATTTGCTTTGTGCCAGACAGTTATCATCATCAGCTACAGTGACATGCAATACTATTACCACTGTCTTTTTTAAAATTATTATTTTTTCCTGCCCCAGTAGGCAGGGGCTATTCCCTGGCCTTGCAGGCTTTAGCTCCCAGGTTCAGTATCTGACTGGCAATGTGGAAATCCTGCTGCTTTGGGCACCACAGTGAGCTGGAACTGGCATTAATTTTAAGCCTATGACTCGTGAATAAAGCAAAAAGCTTCACTCCTGCTTGCCTGTGTCTGGATGGACAGTTTTTTTACAGCTGCCACTTTTACAAGGCCACATTTAAAGCCTTGCTCATTAGTGTATTTATAAGACATAATAACTCTTCCTAGCCATTTGTATTCAGTATCAGTGAAAGCCTGGAAGCTGCTGATTGTAGCAGATGCACCAAGAGTTGATGGAGCAGCTTACTAGGTCAGAGCACTCTTTGCTACTGACATTTTTCCTGAATAGCCTCTCAAGGACTTGATTCCATTTTTGGATGAGAAGAGCAAATAAAATGGTTAATTTCTGAAAAACACTATGGATTTGGGTTACAGTATTAACTAATAAGCACTCCTACCTTCTTGCTCAATTAACATTTTATAGTTCTGTATCCTATATTATTTCAAACAGAATAAATAACCTCAGACTTTGGGCTTTATTAAGCTCCAGTAATATATGAGCTAAATCTCTTCCTTCTCAAATGGTGAGGTGTTTTTTAGTGCTTTTTTTCTTGCCCAGTGGGTTCTGTGGGCAGAAAGGAAGTGGTTTCAAACTGATCCATGGTCCACTAATTAGCAGTCTTACTCAACTTCTTTCCTTCAGAGAATCAGTAGATTCCTTCAAGTACTACAAGGAAACTTAATGATACCTTTTACCCCGTGGCTATCACTTCTGGACAGCCTATGGGATACGCTTCAGCTGCATCATTGCCCTGTGGTACAAGACACAGAGACAAATTCTAGCTACCTCACCAGACCCCGAAACACAGTCTCATCCCTCTCTGTGCCTAGGTACTCCTCACCTGCACACAGGAATAAGTTTGGACTTGACGGGTACTTTCTGGAATGGAGAATTGGTGGCAAGATTACTGCAAATGGGAATAGTGGGGGGCTACTGTCAGAGTGGGCTGCTCAATGGTTTCCCATCCTCTTTCCATGTCAGCTTGGCTTCTTGCCATCAGATGTTAAGTCCCTTCTTTACTGCATCCCACGATAGCAAGTAGGTATGGGATTTATTGGTGTTGAATTTCAAAGCCTTTTATTCTCATCTACTGGGGCAGACACTTCCACAGAACATCAGCAGTCTGAAATGCAAGCACTGACTAGCCAGTGTTTTGCATATTTTCTGTACTTCTCCCATATACACTCAACTTCCGTCACTTCAGCAATATCCTCCTTCTAGCTATAGATGGTAATTTTGATTAACCCACGGTTAGCTTTCTTACTGCTTACACAACAGTAATTCAAAAGGACTAAAGGGAATCCTCTCGCTTACACCATGGATTCAAGCAAAACCAGAAGCAAAATATGAGTGACCTCAGCTTTCTGAGAGCAGTTTTACCTACTAAGGCAGGTGCTGGGACCTATAAATAATCGAGAGCAGAGAGCTTTCTCCACTCAACACCATGCACACAGATATTCAGAGGTCACTTTAACTGCAGGTTTGCTTCTGATGAAAAGAGCTTTTGCAGTTGTCCCCTACATAAATGGCCACCTGCCACTAGCATATTATGCCAGAGGGTGGGTGTACTGGAGTGTAAGACACATATGGCCAACCAAGTTAACCTTCATTAATGTTAAATCCTATCAAGATATTTTTGGAGAATAACTTTACTGAGCTGTTCACTGGAGAATAAATTTCATTCATTCCTTTATGCCATGGGATGGTGTGAATATGCAGCTGGCAGTACTATTTGAGGAAGAAAGTCATCAAAGCCAAACATCACAGAAAAGAAAATGTTAAATAGCATGGAATGAAGAAACTGGAGCTGTCTGTGAAATGCAGTGTGGGGCAGGGGACTGGAGTGAAGATTTGTGATGTGGGTTTGCTGCTACAGCTGTGTATAGGTAATGAGTGTAGTGGTGAAAGCAGACCAGAAAAGAGCAGGCAGATCTTGGGATTAGGATGGCAGATTGCCTTCCAAGGACAAAACAGAAGTTAAGGGCTTCTTATTGTAAGCAAACATCTGTGAAACTCTGTTGTAAAGTGTCTTGCTCTCCTTAGCATTGATACAACTAGAGGATGAGCAACCTTGTCACTATCAGTTTCACCACCTGACTTCCACTTCCCATCTCACTTGGGCTTCTACATCTTATTTTATGCTGTTTCTCCACTTGCAGCTCTTCTTGCTGTCCACTTCCTCTCTTCCAACTACTGCCTGTTACCCATACTCATGCCCTAATCTGCCAACTTCTATCTCTGCTCCCACGTTCAGACCCCCTGCCTCTTCCCACTAAGGGGTTTTCCAGTGATTCTGCTTGTTCAGTGCTCCCTCCCTGTAGCTCCTCACTACTTCTTCCTATGTCACACATGCCCTGCTCCTCACTTTTTGCCCTACCTCTGTGCCAAACTTTTTCCAGCCTCTGTCATCTTGGTCCCCATTCTCTGGCTCCTGTCAGCCCTCCCATACCTTTGGCCTGTTTCAATAATACTGTTTCACATATTTCCTCCACTTGGCCTTCCATCCTCAGGCTCTGCAGTTCTCTTGTGTTATCTTATCTTATATTTTCCTTTATCAGCTTATGTGCAGTCAGGGAGTTCCTTAATTTCTCCTTGCTCAGGCTGCCTGGATGCCAGCAGAGGGAGCAAGAATTGCACAGCTCACAGAGCATCCCAGAGCTATCACAGCCACTCAGATGCCTCGCAGCATTAGCAGAGACATAAGAGCATTAACATCCACTGATGTGGTATCTTTGCAGTAAATTCAGTTGATCTTTTAGGGCTAGTTAAACAAAGGATAACTAAAAATTTAATCTCTTGACAATCCATCTCTGAATTGTTTTCACTTGTTCTCTTGTTTTCACCTTTTAACCCATACCTTTATTTTTTGTTGGTGGAAGATATAAATTTTAAATAAACATTTCTGCTCAAAGAAATACCAAACGATTCAACCTCTGTCTGCAATCTGTAACCCAAGGATAAAGAATTCTCTAGATCCCTTTTGTATGTGAGCATTTAATCCCATACATGAAATACTTCTTAATCTACATAAGAAATCAACTCTTCTTCATAACAAAGTGGCTTAACTATGTTATCTGATTATTAGGTGTAAAGAACTATCTTTAACTTGAGCACAGAGCTGAACTGAGGCAGTAAAATGGGTTGGCATGGTATGGCGTAGCATGCCTGGCATAGATCTGTCAGTATCAAGATCCTTTAGCTTTTCTGAAGCAAGATTCTCCTCCTGGCTTCCTCTGCCCCCAGGACAGAAACATGAGGAAAAATACGCTATAAAGCAGGCATAAACTACTACATTATACTAAATAATACTTCTGATACTTAAGGCAATAAACCTGCTTTCATGAACAAATACACTACCATTTAAGATCTGAAGCACAGTGCTTAGACTGAGTTGTTTGCTCTCCTTTCCTCAATTAAAATGCAATTCATATTAGAAGGCTTTTCCTCAATACAGACTTGTTTTTCACTCCTTAAGCTTTTATATTTTTTAAAAGCAGAGTTCGTAAGATAACAGAACTCTGCTTATCTACCTTGTCTTTGATTATTTTCCAAACTTCTTTTTTCTTTCCTAACAGAATGTTTGGATTAATTTCCTTAAAAAAAACAAAAAAAACACAAACAAAAAAAATCAGTTAAGCCACTCAAACCATCAGTGGTTATGTACTTACTGTCAACAATGCCCTACATATTTCTCCACCCTTCCCCACCAGGCACATATAGTCTAATCTGGGTTAGAACTCAGAGGTCAAGCTAGATAGGCAAGTAGTACATGTTACATGGCACAAATCAAACACCAAACCTCAGTTCCAGAATGTGGACACTCAAAACAGCCTTTGCAGATTGGTACATGGTACCTTACACCACCTTTATCACAACACAGAGAGCTTTATGGGTATCATAAGTAACCACTGCTGCAGACAGTTTCAGTCAGCATGGAGAAAAACAGAAGGAAGCATTCTCAGCTTCAGAAGTTAAAGCCAAGACAGCAAGAATGAAAGTGTGAGACGGGATCCCTGCTCTCCGGGATTCTGGACCACAAGCCCAGGAGGACATTTCTGTAGAGTGGAGTAAATGAGAAGATGCCATCAAGAAAGTCTTGTGTGGTTAGACAAGCACCAAGAACAAGAGGCACAATGACAGACCCTGGCAGAACTATGCAAGATTTGCAATGTTATTAAGGGCTTTGGAGACATAGACAGACAAAAGCTCAAAGATACATGCTGGTCTACTCAAGGCTGGCTGGAAGATGAGAAAACACCGGCCTACAAGTGCTATTGCTGCATTGCTGTGCTATTAACCTCTGCTAATGAGCTCTGTGGAAAGACATAATTATGTTCCCTAGTCTGGGTAGACACATCTTTAGAATGAAGAAAATCTGCCCTGAAGATACACCAAAATTAAAAACATGCAGTGCAAGGATCAAAAATAGAACTAAGACCACCCCACTGTGGCAATACACTTTCAAAGCCCTACTGCAATGCACCAGCCATGCTTTTTACATTAAAACTATAGTAAAAATTATAATGATGACTCTTACCTGATTTTGTCCCATGCCATGGCATGGGTACAGTATGATCCTGTGTCCAGTTACTTGATGTTCACTTGGAGGATTATAGTCAAAACAGAAGTTAGCCATTCCTCTACTCTTCAGCTAATCAAAACAAAAGAATATTTTGAAGTAATGGTGCAAGTTAGCTGACTCTCTGACTTATGTGAAATAAAACTGCTGGGACTATCTTGACTTTGGGCATTCAAGCAGCCAGACATGATGGCTTCCCCTAGGAATGACACCCTCCATGTATTTGCAAATGAAGTAGGTAGGAACTATGAAAAGCTGTGTTGAAACCAATAAGCCAGCAATTCATGCAGAACAAAAGTCTGCTATGTCTTTTTTTCCCCCAGGATCTACTTGTTCAATTTTCTTACAAAAAGAAGACTACATACTTCTCTCAGTTTGTCAAATGGGAGATGTTAGAAGGATTTGTTCTCAAAAGGACTTCAGTACTCTCTTGAGGTTGAGCAAGCAGACAGATTTTAAGACTAAATACAATGAAAATAGGTCAGATATATCTTTTGGAAGAGACACTAGCAATATTAAACTTCCTTTACTGGTGTTGCTGATCTCTGACACAATAGGTCTATAATTTTTAGATTATATATTTAAAATATTACCTGATAACATCAGGCTAATTAACAAAGATTTGCATTTAATTATTCAGGAGGCAAAACCAGCTTAAAATAAGTTAAACAAGTATTACCCATTTACCAAATTCAAAATGACACAGCAAAACAGGCTCTGTAAACATAGGTTCAAGCTGAATTCCCCTGTTACTGAGTTGTAATTGTATCACAGACAAAAAGAATAAGCACAGGAAATCTCAGAACAATTACTTCAGCAAGGTGTAATTTCACTGCTCCTCCCTAGCTGTCACACTTGTATCCTCAGTTCTTAATACAGAGAATGAAGGGATGCTGTAGAAGGCCAAATCCAAACAAACAAGACAAACCTCACAGGACACAGACCCACTAAAGAGCAAACCATCCAAGCTGGAAAATTAAATACTTCTGTTCTACATCTATTTTGCTTTCCCGGCTTCTTAATTTTATTGCTACCTGACATCTTCTTTCCACTGATTTCTGCCTACTCCCACTGAAAGACAGCCAGCTCCTCAGCACTCTACATGCCTGGGCTGTCAGCCCAAGGCAACAGCAATACCCTGGGGGCTGGGGTGGACCACTGAGCTGCCACAGCTTGGGGCCCCTTGCAGGGCTGTGAGGCTCTCCCTGTCAGAGCCAAATGTAAAAATGTAGGACTGGAGCCCTATCCTGACAGTCTTTGTCTCTTAATTCCTCTCCAAGTATGTTTTCACTATGCATTTGGTGCAATTTTTCAGAACAGAATAAACAAACATCTGAATTTGGTGTATCATAAAATTCATCTTCAGTTTTACTGCTCAAGTTTACCAGAAGCAAAATAACCCCCCTGGGCACCCTTTCTACAGAAAGCACTGGTAGATGTGATGGGAACACACTAGACCTCTGCACCCTTCACAACCTGTCAAAAGAAGACACGTCGTTTACCTTTGTAACACCAGGCAAGAATTGCACTCAAACCACGAAAGAAAAGCGTCTTTTACAGAAGATTTTTAACACTACTAACACTCCTACACACACTAAGCAATGCACAAATACACACAACAGAACAAAATCTGTGTAAAAGATTACTAACTTAAGCTTCGTTCCAGATGGTTTAAAACTGAGCCTGTACTCCCAGGATGCTGCCGTGTATGTGTTCTCATTTTTCATCCATAAAAGCCTGTGATACATGCAGACATATTCATAGACATACAGGGTCTGTATTTCAATCTGGGTATTTTAGTTTGTTTTATCAGATTTCAGTGGACATTCTTCTATAACCCTACTTCACCAGGAAGCTTAGTGGATAAGATATTCAAGAACTAATTTGTGGAAATTGTGGATACTAAGCTGTTAAATGACCTGATCTGAAAATGACAAAGATTTTAAAAGAATCAGACTCGAGAATCTGATTGCAGCACCATTTATGAAAAAAATACAAAATAAAATAAAATAAAATCCACCCTCTGTTCCAAGAAAAGTACAAGAGAATGTGTGAAAGTAGTATTTATTTCCTTGTTAAATGAGAATACCCAGTTTAAATTCCTTTTACATGCAACAAACTATCAAAACAGTAATCATCCATTAAGTTCGGAAGCTATCTTTGTTCCCACATCCACCATAAACAAGTCATGCAACAAGAACAAAATTTTCTACGTGACTTACCTTAATTCTTTTGCAGAGTGCTGCATTAGAGAAACAGAAGCAAGAAATAATGTTGATCACCTTGCCATTAAAACATAGTTCTATTCCAAAAAACTCTGCCTATGCAGGATTACTGGCCATGCCTTTCTAGGCCATGCCTTTCTTTCCTATTCAAACATTGCAGATTTATTCTACAATGCCCTTTAATGTGCCTTCTACTCTGTATGGAGGTAATAAACAGCAAACACTGAGATATTCACCTCAGAACTTTATCTCTTATAGCTTGGAGAAAGGTAAATTTGATGTTTCCTAACATCTGGACACTTGCATACAACAAAACAATACAGAGGGGATTCTGTAAACACTTCTTAGGTTTTGGGGTTTTTAAAAATAAAATCTATTTCACAGAACTATAAGCAAAGCATCAACAACAAATTTTTGACAATAAAACTTGATTACATTAGTGATAAATATGACCAGTGATAATACAGCCAACCTTCCTCTTCATTCACAAAATAGATCAGAATCCTCTTTTTGCCGCCACAGTGGCACTGGTTTGGGTTTAGGGCTAGGGTTTACGGGGCAAGGGATTGGAGGTTAGGGTTAGGTCTTAGGGCTAGGTAAGGGGTTGAGTTTACTGGTTAGGGTTAGGCTTGAGAACATACAAGCACATCTCAAGTGACAGTGTGTTCAGTTAAAATTAATATCAAAGATTTGGATTTTTCCCACTTTCTTTAAATGTCTGCCTCAAGTTTTCAGAGGCTGCAACAGTCAATGGACTGCTGCACATTTTCCTGTGATGGACATCAGATTACAAGGTCTAGTCAGCCACAACCTTGAATATCATGTGACAGATTTGCAAATTGTATTATAATGCAGTTTTAGAGTTATACTCTAGAAGAGGCTGTTTTGGTGCCTGACATCTCTGAGAACTCTGAAAACTTTTAACACCAGGCACTGTGTTCTGATCTTCTGATTACAGATCTTCAGCCATAGGGCTAAGATCTCTTCTTCTCTGAGCCTGTCCAGATATATAATTTGTGGTATTTAGATAATTTACAAAATGTTCTCTTTCATGTCACAGCCAAACAAAATTCTTCCTAATTTTAAAGGCTTGAAATATTTCTTCCTTGTTTTTTAAGGTTATATCTGGTCTATATTAAAAGACAAATATTAGCAAGCATGTATAAACTCATTGAAGACGCGATGGTTTTGGGGAAAAAAGTGGAAGGAAGCCACCAATAGAAAAACACAAGTTTTTTATCTCCTATTTGTTTCAGTCAGTCATAGACACCTTTAAGAATAGGTGGTGGAAAGAGCCATCACTTAGAGAGGCACAACAGCTATCTATCAACTTAGCTGCTTCACATTCAGCTGAAAGAAAAATCATCTAGAGACTGAGAAGAACAAAGAAAAACCCATATCAGAATGTAATACGGTCAAACTGCCAAGTGATCAAACTTACAGAAAAGAAGACAAGGATTTTTTGTACCAACATCTTTTCAAAGCATTCTGGATACCAAGGTTCCATGCCAAATTCACTGACTAACCGTGACCTTTACCCTCAGATAGGAATCTGGAATGCCAGCTATATGCAGTACACTTTAAAGAGGAGAGGAACCCTGACAATTCATTTGCTTTAGACAACTGGGTAAGATCTAGATGGAACAGACATCTTTACCTGGCTGCACAAGGCAGTAATGTCACAGTACTAATATTACACATAAGATGCCTCAAAGTACTTAATGGTGCCCACACCATCCTCTCCCAGGAAAGCTAAGATCTGTAAGCAGGATTACTCTGGGATGTCTAGGCAGGCAAACTGCAGAGTGCACAGACCTGGAGTTGGGGTCTTTTCAAGATTTCACACCCACCGAAGCACTTACTTAAGGGTATATTAAAGGATGGCTGTATCAGCTGCTATACATGAGAGGCATCAATGTGCTATGCAAGAACCTAAAAGGGATTATCAGCCTTTGCAGAAACACTGACTATATTAATAATACTGTTTTATCCCACTAAGTGCCTACCAGCTTCATGAATATAAAATAAAATTAAAAAACAAACCCCCAAAAAATCTAAATCAAATAAAAATATTTAGCTCATATCCTCCACAACGTTCCAAAGCTGCATGGAGCTCAAAGACCAGAAACACACAGCATGTACAGCTTCCAGGGCACTGTGTGCTTTAAAAATGGCCACTGCTTGAAGTAAGCAAGGAGATAAGAGTCACACAGCGACAGAATGGTTAGGGATGGAAAAGGGGCCTTTAAAGACCATCTAGGGCATCTTCCATTTGATCACATTACTCAAAGCCCCATCCAACCTGACCTTGAGCACCTCTTCCAGTGCCTTACCATCCTCGCTATAAAAGATGTCTTCCTTGTAAGATTAACCATGCCTATGGTCTATCTTATATACTATGCCTATGCTTCTATCCTATGCTCCTACTCTGTCTATTTCTGAGAAGAAATTTAATGCACTTTCATTTAGAAATCTAAGAGCTTCTAGTTTACCTTGCTTTAATATGCCACTGCACAAAACAATACTGAGAGTTCAGAGGGGAAGTTGGATTAACCTCTCAAAATTTTCTCTGCTCTTTCATTAAAGTAGTGATTAGAAACTTATTATGTGCTCCTGACAAATATGCTGCGCTAAAGAGGGAACAGCCCCTGAAGCTATTGAAATTTCTATTTTAAGTTGACCATGAAGTTATCTTTGTATCTAATGCTACTGTCTCATACATCAATATTTTCCAGAATTTTGAAATGGCCTCTGTAACTTTATGTTTGAAATGTTTATGTTTTGAGCTTCACTGTTCAGTACTGGAACTTTTATGACAAAATCTGACTCATGCTAAAAAATATTTTATGAACAAGGACATTCATACTATTGATAGTACTACTTCTCAAAGTATTAGATTGTTAAGAGTACTGAGTGAAATCAGTGGTGTCATTCCAAATTTATTTATACTACATGGTTTTGGCATGAAGTGTACTAATTTTATTAGTAAGGAGATGTATATCCCTCATTTCTAGGCCTCAGGCAATTTATAAGAATGGAAACATAGCTCAGGCAAAAATATTTGAAATTCTGTGTGTTTCAATACAGTTTCAGGCAGATAACCTTTTAGACAGCCAAGCTTAGTACAGACAGTAAAAGTTTATCTGTATATCATAAGAAAAATTTAGCACAAATGTCTTAATTGTCAGTGTATGGTATTAATGAGGCCCAATAATTCTTGCATTTATTTCAGCAACATACGGCTGACCTATGGGTAATCTTAGATTTTTCAGCTTCAGCATGAAGATTTTCAAGGGAGGGAGAACCCCCCCATATCTCTTTGCAATCTCTTCAAGCAAGTCAAGCTGTTAACAAAGCTGACTGTTTTAAACACTGTTTTTGCACACCAAAAAAGCACGACATGGTTAAGGCAGGAGTGAAGAACAGAGTCAATGATTCATTGAAGTTAGCAGATGGGACTCAATATTCACAAATCAGTTGCATCAGGAGGTGTCATTTTTGCACCGTCACTTTCTTAGAGTACAATTGTACTTTAATCACACTTTAAATTCTTCCTGCCAAAAAACCCAGTGTATTCTTATTATGCTCACAACTAGATGACAGCAGTTAAGATTTTTTTTTTTAGAGAGATATATAAAGCACACTGAAATTACACCGCAGATAACTCAAGAGGCTCCGAACAAGAAATATCTCTAGGAATTGTCAACACGTTTCCTGAGGATGAGACGTGCAGTTAAATAATGGAAGAAACTGCACAAATCCCTTCAGCCCCCCAGTGAGGGAAGTGAAGCAAGCTGTCAGCCCACAGCTTGGACAGGAGCACCCTGTGCTGGGTTAGGAACTGGCTGGAGGGCCAGGCTCAGAGAGCGGTGCTGAACGGGGCTGCATCCAGTTGGCGGCCACTCACCAGTGGTGTCCCCCAGGGATCAGTGTTGGGCCCGGTTCTGTTCAATATCTTTACTGATGATTTAGATGAGGGGATTGAGTCCATCATCAGCAAATTTGCAGATGACACTAAGCTGGGGGGGAGTGTGGATCAGCTGGAAGGCAGGAGGGCTCTGCAGAGGGACCTGGACAGACTTGAGAGTTGGGCTGATTCCAACGGGATGAGGTTCAACAAGGCCAAGTGCCGGGTCCTGCACTTTGGCCACAACAACCCCATGGGGAGCTCCAGGCTGGGGACAGAGTGGCTCAGAGCAGCCAGGCAGAAAGGGACCTGGGAGTCTGGATTGACAGGAAGCTGAACATGAGCCAGCAGTGTGCCCAGGTGGCCAAGAAAGCCAATGGCATCCTGGCCTGTGTCAGGAACAGCGTGGCCAGCAGGTCCAGGGAAGGGATTCTGCCCCTGTACTCAGCGCTGGTGAGGCCACAGCTTGAGTCCTGTGTCCAGTTCTGGGCCCCTCAGTTCAGGAAGGATATCGAGGTCCTGGAGCAGGTCCAAAGGAGGGCAACTAGGCTGGTGAAGGGACTCGAGCACAGATCCTATGAGGAGAGGCTGAGGGAGCTGGGAGTGTTCAGCCTGGAGAAGAGGAGGCTCAGGGGAGACCTCATCACTCTCTACAACTCCCTGAAAGGAGAGTGTAGCCAGGTGGGGGTTGGTCTCTTTTCCCAGGCAACTCTCAGCAAGACAAGAGGGCATGGACTTAAGTTGTGCCAGGGAATGTTTAGGTTGGACATTAGAAAGAATTTCTTTACCAAGAGGGTGATCAAGCATTGGAATGGGCTGCCCAGGGAAGTAGTGGATTCTCCATCCCTGGAGATATTTAAAAAGAGACTGGATGTGGCATTCAGTGCCATGGTCTGGTAACTGCAGCAGTAGTGGATCTCTGAGGTCCCTTCCAACCCAGTCGATTCTGTGATTCTATGAGGAGCTGTCGATGCCAACAGTCTGAGCTTTCTTTTGGAGGGTAGAGAATGGAGATGGATGGGAGGGTAGGGTTACTGAAATGCTCCTGGAAGGTAAGCCTTGCAATATCTTACTGCTCTGTTTCTGATCTTGTCACTTAGTGATCCCCCACAAAACAACAAAAAATGAACCAATGTTGCTCTAGGGGCTGTTCAAGATACTGGGTAAAGGTGATTCCCTTTCATGCCAGTGATCACATAGAGATATCATCCCAAGTGCAAGCTCTGGGACAAATGAAGGAGGGTAGATACTCTCTCTGAAGCTCCTACAGGCTTTGCTGTCAACAGATGTGCTCCCTGAGGGAAACCATAGCATTTCTACATTTGGATCCTTTTTGGTCAAAAGGTAACAAAGCTACTGGGTGGAGATATGGTTCCTTGATGTTTTGTATGCCTAGTGATCAGGTTTTTTTTTCACTCAAGGAGACTCACCTGAGACTGAGTAACTGGAGATGACAAGACTGCAAGACAAGACTGCTCTGATATAGGCTGGATGTAATGCATCAATGTGGGAATGCAGCTTAGCTGGATCTGCAGGGTGATCAAGTTACTATCAAGTTACTTTTAAGTCACAGGGCACTGGTAATCAGGAAGGTATTTTATACATAATTAAAGGTGCAGTTTTGTCTTCCCAGTAAGACCTGCAGCAGCAGATACCTGCTGATTTTTTAGAGGAAGCAGGTACTTACTGCATCATCTCTACCTTCATCCCTTCCAAATGAGACTACAGTAATGTGATACACATGGAGCTCTAGTTTATATTTATCTGTAAGCTGCAAAGAGCATAGAAAGCTGTCAACTTGAATGTTCAGCATCAAGACCTGGAAGATAAGGATGGAGAGCAGAACAACCCCCTCATAATCCAAGAGGAAGTAGTTAATGATCTGCTTCTGCATCCAGACACCCATAAGTCTATGGGGCCAGATGGGATTCATCCAAGAGTACTGAGAGAACTGGCAGGGAAGCTCCCTAAGCCTCTCTCCATCATTTATCAACAATCCTGGTCATCAGGGGAGGTCCCAGATAACTGGAGGGTGGATAATGTGATGACCACCTACAAGAAGGGCCAGAAGGAAGAACCAGGGAACTAGAGGCCTTCCAGACTGACCTCTGTACCAGGAAAGATCATGGAGAGGATCACCTTGAGTGAACTCTCACAGCAAGTACAGGGCAACCAACATTTCAGGGCAAGCCAGAATGGGTTTATGAAGGATACAAGCATCCTGGCTTGTATCAGGAATAGTGTGGCCAGCAGGAGAAGGGAAGTGATCGTGCTGCTGTACTTGGCACGGGAGAGGCTGCACCTCAAGTGCTGTGTTCAGCTCTGGGCCCCTCTCTGCAAGAAGGAAACTGAGGTTCTGGAATATGTTCAGAGGAGCTACCAAGCTGGTAAGGGGCCCAGAGAACAACTCATACAAGGAGTGCCTGAGGGAACCGGGCATCTTTAATTTTGAGGAGGCTGAGGGGAGAGCTTATTGCCCTCTACAGCTACCTGAAAGGAGGTTGTAGGGAGGTGGGTGTTGAGCTCTTCTCCCAACTGAATAAGGACAGGACCAGAAGAAATTGTCTGAAGCTGTGGCAGGGGGGCTTTAGATAAGGTATTAGGAAGAATTCCTTTACTAAAAGAGTGGTCAGACACTAGAACATCCTGCCCAGGGAGGTTGTTGAGTCACCATCCTCAGAAGTATTTAAGAATCATGTAGGTGTGGCACTCCAAGGCATGATCTAGATTTCAAGACTGAGGTTGTAGCGGGTTTGTTTTGCTTGTTGTGTATGTATGTTGTGGGACTCTGTGATCTCGGAGGTCCTTTCCCACCACAACTATTTTATGATTCTGTGATTTTGATATCTAACCAGGGAAAATTTCTTCTGAACCTATGCCAGTTTAAAGTGACTTCCAGATTAAAAACTGTACGTTGGCTTTGACACAGAGAATCCTGTATAATCTGGGATCACATTGCACCAGCTCTCCTTCCTATCATCAGAGCACCATTGTTTTCATCAGATAAAATGTGCAAAGATGGGTCTCAAAGCACATTCTTTCCATTTTCAACTCAACAACTAAAAATTAAAACACTTTGTTACTCCCTTTTTTCACTATGCAACATTTCAGGAAACAAAACCATCAATCTTTACTGCCTTTAACACTCCTAATATGTCATTTGGAAGGTGTAACTCATGGCAATGTTACCTGTTCTCCTAGCCTGTCACAGAAGGCCTTCATAAGCAGCAACTTCTAGAACATAGCTTCTGATAGAAACCATTTTAAACCATACCATTGGCAACTGAATTAAAAATTCCAAACTAATTTTGGCATAAAAATAAATTTGTATTGAGCTGGTAGGAGAGCTCTGAGAACAGCAAGGAGGCCCATTCTCAGCAGCCACATACCATTCCGAAGAAACCTGGTCTGTCCTCAGGTACATGAAGCTCTGGGTACACATTCTCCAAAAACCATTTGAAGTCCTTACATTTCAGCTTCTCTCGGAGGAGTCTCCTTTCTGTCACGTCTCCATATGGTTCCTGAAAGAAAAAGGAGAAAAAAACAAGACAAAACAAAAAACAAACCCCAAACACATTAAAAAACTCCAAGAGGAACAGATGCTCTCTTGTAGATTATCTGTATACATTATTAGGAAACGTATGCTGAAGTGATGGGTAGAACTCTTAGCCAGGAAAAATCTCCATGTTTGGGGGCTGGATTTGATTTCATTATCCTTATATTTGATAAGTGTTGACAAAAAAGAACTGGAACGGTGCACATCAGACTTTAAAATATTCTAGAAGACAGTTCATCTGAAAAAATTCCTCAGATCTGCAAAAAAGTTCTTGAATACAGATCACTGGGAAGTCAGAAGGTGTTATTGGAAAATAAAACTTCTTTAAGCTGGATAATCGAAAATCTCAAAAGCAGTGAATTAATTTTGATAATTTTAAATTATTCCACCATACATTTGCAAATTATCTGTATAGGTAAGTTTACACTTACTCAATGAAATTTGTAAAATCTGCTAAAGTTTCCATTGAACTTTATAATTTCTGAGGGTAGAGAGTACAAAATCTTAAATCTTCAGAGAAAAGCTTTCATTACTGACTTTTCCCTGAATATTGATTGGAGTTTGCATCTTTTTATGTCTGTCTTCAAAATTTATACCGACTAGGGACTTCAGAGAGTCAGGCATGAAATACTGTTTGCAGCCCCCAGATTTTTACAGGTCACTTGACACACTCTTTTATCAAACCACAAATATATTTGCATTTCTCAAAGCTGTGGAAATATCATGAAAAACACAAAGCAGATGTAAAACAGAGGCAGAGATGCCTGCTTGAATAAACAAACAGCATGACATATTAGCTCTGAGATCTGAACATTAATCTTGAAGTGAACCTTCATGGAACCCAATTCTGCAGCCGTAACATCAATCACTTTTCCATTATGCTGTGGAACTGAATATTTGGGTTAGATGAAGTTAAAAGGTTGAACTCAACCACTGCAACAAGTGGAGCACAGAGAATTACAGAAACCAGAGTGCATTTGCAGCAGCTTTTATATGTGCAAAAAAATGCATGAGTCTCAGCTTACATCCATTGTGTTACAGTAAGCCAATATGCAAAACTTTCAACAAAAACACAAAAATGTCCTTTAAAGTGCTCTCATCACATAGATCAGCTTCCCAGAACTTTAAAAGAAACACTGTCACTATTTATTGCTGTTTTCTCTTTGCATACCACAAGCAGAATCAGCCTGGCATTGCCTCAGATACACAAACCCCACATTTCTTTCAAAGTCAGACTCTAATAATAAAACCTAAATGGTTTTTATGATTCTAAAGTAAAACAATCATTACAAATGTGTGGACTGTAATAATCTAATTACCCTGCTTATTCCAAAGGAACACGAGCTGGAAGCTAACCAAATTCAGCTTTCCCAGTGTCCTCCAGTGTAACCCTTAGAAGCATAATGGTTTCAGGAGGATCTTTTCACTGTACTTGTCTATTGGGGCAGACCACTCAAACATGTGGGGAGCCTCCTGTCCCCCTGCCTGCTCCCTAAACTCTGGGCCAACATAGCCAGAGGTTGGTGTCCAGCAGCCCACAGCAAATCTCCCCATGCACAAAGCCTGAAAGCTGGTGCTCAGAATACCTTCTGTGCAAACAGAAAGGTCTGGGAAGATAACACAGCTCCAGAAACAAGCAAAAGTAGAGTGATTTCTTTTAGGCCTTAATTTTGGGACGTGGGGCCAGAGGTTCATGTAAGCAATTTCTAGACACTGGAAATATATTTCAGTGTTATTGTCTTTCAGTTTACAGGCCCCTCATGATAAATATATCCACGCTATGAATTATCACATTTTACCATTCTGAACTACTCAGCTTCCACATTGTCTCCTGAAAAGAACTTTTCAAACAAATGATCATGTTATTTTCTTCCCTATGGAAAATGAAAATATTAACTTTTCCATTAAAAAAAAAAAAAGAGCTAATACTTCAAAAAGTTTATCAGGAACATTTTCACCCGAGTTTACAGGACTGATTTTAATTAATTTAATCTTTGCAATATTGACTTTGTTTTTTGTTTTGTTTTTAATCAACTGCTGCACAGCAGTAAATTGAGTTGAAAAATCCACTTCGTCTTGCAACAGTCCAAAATTTTGCAATTATCACAAGACTGGCAATTTTGCTAAAGATTATTACCAGGCTGTTCACTTAAAAGATCTACTGTCCATTGAACATTCTCAATTAGCACTTGTTAATTGTGTGTCTATTCTGTAAATCTGTATAGATAGAATTTTGTACCATCTCATTCACAGAAGCATACATTTCAGGCTAAACAGCTCCTCCTTACCTGGGTCAATGTGCTTAACTTTATTCTTTCATTTATTGATTCATTTATTCATTCATTTAATATTGACACAAATGTGGCTTTCCAGTCTTACAGAATTTCTGATTTTTTCAAAGGAATTAAAAAGTAATTCTTTATACACGCATTTGGCAAAAAGTTTCAGAAAAAGTAAGAAATCAATATAAGAAAAACCTCATGTGATCTGCTAGCTAAATTAATAGTTATTTCACTGAAAGCAAACTCTACAGAAATTCCAGGGACAGCAGACTTGAACTCACCAGGCGAGCATGTGGGTTTCGGTGATAATAAAGTTCTTTATATCCATCCATCCACACCTCAGCTGCACGCACACTGTTTGCCAAAGCTTTGGACCGTGAGTATGGAGCTTGTTTGGGGAAAACGTGACCTACATGTGAGCACGGGTGGATCTCAAGGCTTCCTCCACACTGCCATATCTAAACAAATAATTGACATTGTGCATCATTAATTTGGCTCTTTGTAAGCAGAAGGAAAAAGTAACAAAAAGCCTTTGTAAGTGTAACACCTTCCCTGGAGTATAAGCATAGTATAAACAACACATACAATAATATTGTGTCTCATTTAATGAATAAGCTGGATAAAACCACCTCCTTGGGAACTCAGAGGAAATCATTGGGAGTAACAAGGACACAAATCCCATCTTTTTTTTTTTCCTGGTGTGCTATTATACCTTTCTTAGCTTCACTTTCCCTGAAAGGTATGATAAGAAATGGTCCACAATATTTCTCCAGGTCTAATTCTGGTCAACAATTCAAGTGATACAGGTGTTATTAAAAAAAAACCACTAAATGTTTCTTGTCCAAGTTAACCATGCAAATATGTGTCTTAGAAAGAAACTGATGACTGATAACTGGTTTCTTACCAGAAATCTCTACCCATATTCTACTAGAAAGTTAACCTGAGAAAAGAGGCAAGTTTGTAGTATTGAAGACTAGTTATTTGTGTTCCCATTTCTATATTCACCATTTCAAAAGAGAGGCATGGGGCCTGGTCAGAAATAAGCAACTAATATTTTTCATTGGAAAGCTGGGAGAGGAACCCCAGACGCAATGCATGAAAACGAAAAGCTAAGTAGTTCTGTAGCTATCTCATGTTGATCCAACCAACACAAGTGAAACAACCTCCCTTATCTAAAGCAATATTTCCTTGGTGGCAAGAGCCTGAACATGGAATTGGCAGAATTCATTCTGCTTTTGTCCTCATCCTCCTGCCTCTGGCTCTCCAGGTCAAGAAAAATGTGGCCATGGAGAAAAGGCCATAGATGACCACCATGTGAATACACTAGCCTTAGCATTCAGTGCCATTTTTGTATTTCTCCTCTGAAAACTGTGGACTTTTGGCAGCTCATCCACACACCCCACTTTCCATCATCTGTTCTCATCTCAATTTAGATATAATAAAAGGAAAGCATAGCTAAGTATTCCCTATTTAATTATGTGGGTGACCAAAATGGGGCAGACACCCTGTTTCTGAAGGGTGCCTGGCCACGTTTCTTTAGCTGGATGGAAGCAGGACATATTGCTGCACTTGAACATACATGAGGGTATCCCCAGTGGCTTCAATAGACTTTTAGGGTAATTTTTTTTGAAAACTGGTACTCAAGTGAGCTAATTCTCCTCATGTATTCAACCACACATAGCTGGCAGCTCATCTTTCCTTTGTAACTGGGGAACAAGGGAAATCAGCTGAGATATGTTTAAAGGGTTGAAAGGTTTGCTCCCTTAAAACCTTCTTGTATAGCTCATACATTTCAATTACGTGTTATGAAAATTAAAACAGCAGGAGTGAAAGCTATGTGTTAGCAAATAACAATAGTGACAACAGATCAGTGATAGGACTTTCCTGACATCTCTTCCTGGAATTTCTAGTGATCTAGAAAGTTACTACAGATGAAGGCTTTCAGCCTACATAAGATGGACATTATATTTTAGACTGCTAATTAGTTTTAAGCTACTAATGATTTCTCTCAAATTTCTTAATATAGAAAGCAACTGCTGTTCTCTCTCTTGGTTTGGTTTTGGTTAATGTCAGACCTTTAAATGTGGCACAATACTGTGCTTAGTAACAAAACTGTAAGCATTCTAATACATGTTGACTTTTAAACAGTTTCCTGTTTAGAAAAGTATAGGTAATTCAGTATTCAACTACAGGAAGCACTGGATAATCTTTGCTTCCCAGATTTTAATTTCTTCATTTTCATGGGAGGTTTCTTTGTTCTTTTTTGTTACTTATGGGGAAGCAATATACTGGTCATGTAAACAGAAAGTTGATTAAAGGAATTATACAAGAAATCTAGAATTCTGTATTGATCTTTTAAACATTTTCCACATTTTCACATGTAAGTTACACCACTGCCATTCTGAAAGATGCTTAAAGAACACCTATACAATTTCACTTTAAAATCTCCCTTTTTGAGATTTGTTCCAAAACAGCTTTCTTACATTATTATTTCAATATCCAAGATTGCTTTTTGAAGTTGAAGTTTATCATGCAACATTTGTTTGTTAGCAAATATTAAGCACTATTAAATGTATCGAAGTTTTGCAATTTCCATATTTGTTATATTACATAAGCATTTTTTATTGATCATCACTGATTTGATCATCCTGTTTTTAAATAAGACTTAAAGAATGGACTCTAAAGACTAATAAGTACATTTAAGAAGGAAGCCCATTCTTCTATTCTTCTCTGGTATAAATGCAATAAAACAGATTGCCCATATCTCTGTTAAATTACTGCCAAAACCAGAATTCTACAACAGCAAATAAATAATAAAATTCTGAATTTTGCTAACAGATAACTGCACGTTGCTAAGGAATGCTCATTAAATTCTCCTTCTTTTATTAAAACAGTTCATAACCTCTTTCTTCCTATTACAAAATTTAAGTATATTTCAGCTAAACACTTCCTCAAGTGTTTGTTGCTTTGCTGTTTGTTTTTTAATGGAAAACGCATTTCAAGCTCTATACAGAATCAGGTACAAACAAAGACTAGGGAAAAGAGAGAGAACACAAGGAGCTTAATAGAGAAAGTGAAGTACACTACTAAAGCTAAATAAGTGATTCTAGAGAAGGTTCTTCCCAAAAATCATTCACACCTCCTTTAACAGTTGAGCACATTAAATTTCAAGTATATTTTTATGCTCGTGTGCATGAAAATGCTCTTTTACTAAGTCTGGCTAGGGCACAGGTCATTAGAAAAACATACTTTCTTCTTCCACACAAAAAGAAAACAAGGTGACATTCATTTTTATTTTTACTTTCACTTTCATCTTGATGTATGCAGACTACTGCTATTTTTATTTCTCTTTTCAGAGACAGATGGTGGCATTATGAAAAGCTACAGTAAAAGTACAAATCTCACCTTGGGATCTCCATCCCTGCCAGGGCCTTTGGACAACTGACCTAATTGCTGGGTCAACATTTGCTAAATAAGAAAAGCTCTATAAGCTCTACCACCTCATATTTTAGGGCTCTCTGGAAGAAATAAAAAATAAAAAAAGTATGCTACCTCCTGAACAACAACAAGCTGAAGAAAATACTGCTGCTCTTTCTCCTGTAATTTTACCAGTCAGGTTGTTGTTGTGCTCTGTGTAGTGGTCATGCATCATCTACTGAGAGCTGGGTGGGCAAAAGAGCCTCCTCAGCTGCATGAACCCATTCCAGCTGCTCCAACTGCAAAACAGATTTCCAGATCCAAGCAGAAAGAAAAAATATAAAAAGATCAGAAAAGAGAAGACCCCAGAAGATCAGAGGCACGTCATCCAGGCTTGTGGGCAAGTCTTGTGGGAGTCTGGATTGACAGGAAGCTGAACATGAGCCAGTAGTGTGCCCAGGTGGCCAAGAAGGCCAATGGCATCCTGGCCTGTGTCAGGAACAGCGTGGCCAGCAGGTCCAGGGAAAGGATTCTGCCCCTGTACTCAGCGCTGGTGAGGCCACAGCTTGAGTCCTGTGTCCAGTTCTGGGCCCCTCAGTTTAGGAAGGAGATTGAGGTGCTGGAGCAGGTCCAAAGGAGGGCAACCAGGCTGGTGAAGGGACTCGAGCACACACCCTATGAGGAGAGGCTGAGGGAGCTGGGGCTGTTCAGGCTGGAGAAGAGGAGGCTCAGGGGAGACCTCATCACTCTCTACAACTCCCTAAAAGGAGGGTGTAGCCAGGTAGGGGTTGGTCTCTTTTCCCAGGCAACTCTCAGCAAGACAAGAGGGCATGGACTTAAGTTGTGCCAGGGAATGTTTAGGTTGGACATTAGAAAGAATTTCTTTACCGAGAGGGTGATCAGACATTGGAATGGGCTGCCCAGGGAAGTAGTGGATTCTCCATCCCTGGAGATATTTAAAAAGAGACTGGATGTGGCACTCAGTGCCGTGGTCTGGTAACCGCAACGATGGATCAAGGGTTGGACTTGATGATCTCTGAGGTCCTTTCCAACCCAGCCAATTCTATGATTCTATGATTCTACGATTTCCAGGACAAAAAATAGCATTTATCAGTAAATAATTTTGCCTTTTTGCACACCCATGGCTTTCTCTTGTGCTGTGATGGTGGGCTGAAGGACAGATTGCAGGGGTATCCAGTGGTGGACCCCAGAAAAAAAACTTACGTTGCAGTGCCACTAGCAGAACCAAGAGCAGAGAGGGGGGGAAAAAAGGTGCAGCCAGGTTCCTCTCACTTCCACACACAGGAGGGGGGATATGAAAGAGCATGTTTTGCATCCTTCAGAAAGAGGAGTTTCAATGCCCATTATGCCCAAGAAGTGACATTTTATCCAGCCAAACAGCATTAAGTAATTCAAAATCAAGGCACACTGGCTTGATCCTGCATTCAGCACACACCCTCCATTTCTTAGGGATCATAGTTTTAGTCAAAGCTTTGTCCTTGCTGCACCTCTAAAAATCATAAAGAATTTCTTTAGAATAATGGAAGTAAGAGGAGGCTTGAGGACAAGTCCTTTCTTGTCACTGAGAGAGGGTGCTATTTGCAGAGATGAGAACAATGAATCATTTTACAATGTTTTTTCAGTATCCCTGCTCCTAATTTTCAGGTCTGGCAGGTCTAGAAACCACAGAGACAAGAGAATTAACACTGTCTTACCCTCTTGACCTTCTTCAGCACCGTGGGCAGCCAGAACCCAGTTAAGCAATACCACAAAAAAAAACCTGCCTGCGGGAAGCACAAGTTACAAGGGCTTGAAATCAAACAGAGGAAAGCATGTTGTGCATGATTTGCATCCAACTGTCTAGATCCTACTGACAATCTGCCTTCATAAATTAGCACGCCCAGGCACACTAGCTGGCTACTGCATTGCAAAACTGCTGGCCATTTTGCAACATCAAAAATGAGACTTGCTGCAAGAGCCTGGCAGAGGTCAATGGTAATAGCAGCTCAGGTCTAAAGCAGCAGCCCCCACAGAGGCACTCTGTGTTGTACAGGGCAGGGGTCAGGCGTGTGCTGTCTGCAAACCTTGGTCTTCCAAAAGGCCAGGCATGTAGAAAAGAAAGCCAGGAACTGCATGCAGAGAGGGCCATATCTGAGGCCTTTTACAATGAACTGTAGAAAGCTCCTTGTAGAAACCTCCTACAACCCATGGCAGGGGAGATAACCACTGCCACTTGGGGTGGTGCTACCCCCAACTCCAACTGCTCAGAGGGGAACCATTTTGGTGCCACCAAGCCTGCAGCAGCCACGGTCACAGAAAACTGCAGACATTTCAACAACATGACGTAGATCCTGTAATGTCCAGTTCTGTGAACTGTGGCTCTTGTTTCCAGCCTTGCTGCTTAGGGAGGAGTGCAAATTTCTGCTAAGGGGCAGAGCCTGTAGCACTACTTTAAATAGCAGCATCCTCTCCACCTCATGGGTGCTGGTTGCACATGCACTAGCAGACACAAGTGCCTGCAAGAGTCAGTCTTGCTCAGGAGATACACTTACCCAACATGCTTGCACTGATATGCCAGACTTGTGGGAGATAGTGTCATGTTCTTTGATGTAGCTTGCTGCTAAACAGATAGCCTGTTGTCCCTGCTTCAGAAGGGACGGGCAAGGAAGGAGAGGTAGTGGGGTGCCCCTCTATGCTAGGGACATATATGAATGTCTAGAACTTAATGATGGGATGACAGTGTTGAGTGTTTATTAGTAAGAACCAAGGGCAAGGCCAATAAGGCAGACATCATGATGAGAGTTTGTTATAGATCACCTAACCAGGATGAAGAGGTAGATAAAACATTCTATGAGCACCTGAGTGAGGGCTTGCAATTGCTAGCCCTTGTTCTCATGGGGGATTTCAACTTTCCAGATGTCCGCAGGAAATAAAACAGAAGAGAGGAAACAGTCCTGAAGGTTCCTGGTGCGTGTGGAAGACAACTTCCTAACACAGCTGGTGAGGAAGCCAATCAGGGGAAGCACCCTGCTGGACCTGCTGCTTGTTGATAGAAAAGGTCTTGTGAGAGATGGAAATGTTGGAGGCAATCTTGGGCAGAGTGATCATGAAATGGTAGAATTTTCAATTCTTGGAGAAGCAAGGATGGGAGCAAGCAAAAGCACTATCATGGACTTTCTAGAAAGGCATAATCTAGCCTGCTCAGGACATCTGAAATAGTATGGCCAGATGGACTAGGGAAGAAATTGTTCCCCTGTACTCAGTGCTGGTGAGGCTGCATCTAAAATACTGTATTCAGTTTTGGGCTCCTCACTACAAGAAAGACACTGAGTTGCTGGAGCAAGTCCCGAGAAGGGCAATGAAAGTGGTGAAGGGTCTGAAGTATAAGTCTTATGAGGAGCAGCTGATGGAATGAAGGTTTTTTACTCTAGAGAAGAGGAGGCTGAGGGAGAACTACTGACTCTCTACAAGTGCCTGAAAGGAGGGTGTAGTGAGGTGGGTGTTGGCCTCTTCTCCCATGTAACCAGTGATGAGAGGAAATGGATTCAAGTTGCACCAGGGAAGGTTCAGATTGGATTATCAGGAAAAATTTCTTTACTGGAAGAGTGATCAGGCATTGGAACAGGCTGTCCAGGGAAGTGGTGGAGTCACCAACTCTGGAGGTGTTAAAAAAATGTGTCGATGTAGCATTTCAGGATATGGTTTAGTTGGTATGGTCGTGTTTCACTAACAGTTGGACTTGGTGATCTTAAGAAGTCTTTTCCAACCTTACTGATTCTATGATTTGTCTGCTGCAATCATGTTACAGATAAGAAAGTAAGAGACACAGCAAGGCCCAGGCCAGCAACCATCTGTATCCAAAAATGCATACCCCCATTGTCATCACCCCTTCCAGTCCCTCACTAAGCAAGAAAACCAGTTCCCCTGGTCAGAGTTAGCTGGGGATGGCATCCACCACCAAGGCTGCTTTCCATCTTGGGTTTTGACCAATGGGTCAAAACCTTGGGTTTTGACCAATGACAAGCACAATCATTTCTTTGGGCTCCCAAGCACAACCCAATATATTTCTACTCCTGGCTCCTTAAGCAATCTCTCAAAAGAAGGCATGAAAATAATTTCATCAAGGAGTGATACCCTGTCACTGAGCAATTATCCCACGGAAAATAAACCCCTTCTAGTGGAAAGAGGGTACCCACTGCAACATACACATCATATAGTCTATGCCAGAACTGAAAACAGCCGGAAGACTCCTGCTTCAGAAGCTCACGGAGCTGATGGAGGTAGGTAAGCTGCTTTGAGCTTCAGAAGGAGGCTGAATTTACTGACAAAGTAAGATGTGTGTTTGGACTTAAATGCCAGAAACTTTTTCCTGTGTGACAAATGAGGTGGTCACAAATTCAGATCAAATGGTGATTCCAGCTGAAAAATCCCCCTTCGGAGAGAAACAATGTCAACTCTAGGTCTGTGTTTATTATCCTCCCTAATCTTTTTCTTTCACTATTTCTGTGTCTTCTTTGCTAGGATTTCTACACTACAGGCAACAGGAGATTGGAACAGCAGCGAAGATGACTCCATGCTTCTCTGGTTAAGAGAGAGACAGTGACAGTGAGATGGGTCTGCTGATTCCTTATTTCGCAAATAAGGTTGTATCTTTAAAACACTATTTATCCCTGAAAACTGCTGCTACCTGGTGAAAAAACACAAAAACAGAAAGCAAACAAAGAAACAAAACCCAAAAAAACCCAACAAAAAGCCATCAACATTGGTGTCCCACAATCCAGTGACACAGAGCAATACATATACAACCATAAAACCTACCTAATAATGAGAACTCCCCAGAAGCCAAAAGGCCCTAGAGTCTACCTCTTACACCAGCACTGAGAGCTTCAGAAAGCAGCCAGTGCTGAGTGGGAATCAGACAGCACAGGGAACAGCAGAAGTGAGGAAGGCAAGACTATTTCGTGTCTCTTATCTCTTTCCTTGCCACAAATCCTCTTCATTTCATCTATCCATGTACCTCACACCTGTGCAGCTGATCATCCACCAGTGGGGTATACAGCTCTATAGTTCTGGAGATTTTCCCCATCCCCTTTTATAACATCTATACACAGTTTTCATGAAGTGAAACAAAATAAAGCCTTAAAGCAGTGCAGTGGCTGGCTTGCCCTGACCCACTGGTCTTCCCAGCTGCCTCCTGCTCACTCCATCAGTCCTGGTGAGAGCTCTTGAGTCACATTAGAGAATTATAAACGTTTCTTTCCAACTATCCTCCTTCAAGCCACAGAATGTAAACTTCACTTGCTAGTACCATGCCACTACTTATATTTCATACTGTCATTCAAAACAAAGACATGTTTTTAAAAAATGTTTTACAAGGGCTATTTAGAGGGAAAATACAGCCATAACAAAGTGTGAGAGCAAGGACCAGAGAGACATTCACATAAATATCTCCCAAAATGTTCTCTTCTTAACACTTGTTTGTATTATCTCCTTAAGAATGAAATATGAAGAAATATGAAATCCATTTTTAGCTTCAGAAAAAAAACAAAGAAATGACTTTTAATTGAGCCACTTACCCTAAAAGAGAATTCAAGGTTTTCTCCTCCCCAGACTTCCATTCCTGTGTCATATGAACCAAGATAATCAAAATACTTCTTGCTCACAGAAAACAATCCACCTGCCATGGTTGGAGACCTACAAAAAAGAGTACTAACTTTTTATTGAATGAAAAGCAAAGAAACATAAATTAACAAACCAATAAAATGCATTAAAAATATAGTATATTTTAATTTTCTGCTTTCTCAGATTTTCTGGATACAAAGCCAGCCATTAACTGGTTATCATGAGGCAATTTAAATTTTATTTTGTAGTAAAAAATAGTATGGAAAATAAGCTCCAGAATATAATAAAACAACAGAGAAATCTTGAGAAGATAAACATTGTGTTAATATAATTTTTTGCAATCACAGTGTCTTTGTGAATGACAATACATGGCTAGTCTCTTACCTTCACATAGCAGAATATAAGCAGCATAAGCTTTTTGTGGCAGAAATATATTAGTCAGCTCTGAAATTCTAAGCGCAGTTATCCTAAAATATTTTACTTAAGTAGTAAGTTAAAAAATATGTGTGCTTTATTAATTAGTAACATTCCTGATCTCATTAATACCAAGTGGAAACCAGAATGGAATTAGGTAAATGTAACCCCTAAAGATTTTTTTTTTTTTTTTTTTGCTTTCCAAGAAGATCTATCCATTTTCTTTTCTTACTAAGTTTTGGAAAAAAACAACAACTGAGGAGTCAAGATTGATTCCTCATCAAAGATGCACAGACTGACAGTCCACTTAAGGGTAGGGTAACATGTGCATACACATAAACTTGTATTTGTTCAGTATTGTTCCTAATTGTTTACAGTCTCTGAAAATACTCCTCTTTAAAATGCCAAGCATATAATGCTGGTTGGAACTAAATTCAGCTGACACTTCATATATTTTACTAAATTGCTTTTGAGGTAAATATTAACAAATGCTAGGTGCAGTGATCAATCTGTCAAAACTAATTTTACCAGCCATCTTTTTGAAGCAACACTGTCTTACACTGTCACATGTTGTTTCCAAGAAGGGAATGAGATGAGGTGAGACAGAAGGAAAAAAACCCAAACTCCATAATCAGTAAAGCTCTTCTGCCTCATTCCACATCTCCTCTTTCCAAACACAGCTGTCAGTGACACCACTCCCAGCACTGCTGCTTTCTCCAGACACTTGCCAAGTTCACGGTCCTTGGGCTACTGTGAAGCTTTATCCTTCTTCCCAATGCCATGCCAAAGACAGTTCATTTTTGGCATGCAGGAGAAAAGCACCATATTTAAGCTAGAGGCTTCAAAAACATCTACTCTATTTTGAAACTTTTTTTAAAGGATGATGTGGACTAATATATACTGAGAAAGATTAAAGCACTGCCTCACTTTTCCCATTTAAAAACATGTCACAGTTAAGGATAAGTCCATTAATATGTGTTTAGTATAGAATATAATTATCATTATAAGGAACCTAGAAAAGAATAAGAAAAATTAATAATTCTGTATTTGTTGTAGTCCACAAAGTAACAGATTATAAATAAATTAAAAACTAACAAAATCATGATGTTAGAAATGCCAAACAGCTGCTTCATTCCTTACAATAAACTGCTGAAATACAGCAATTTCCAAGTTGAACATATCAGACCCTCAGTTATCAGGAGGGTCCATTTGCCAGATGAATTGTCTTACCTCCCCTCTCCTAAAAACACAGCATGAACTGACAAATAATACTGACTCTAGCTTGTCTTTAAACAAAACAAAACTAAAATTCACAAGGAAGACATCTGCATGAACTCCTATGAATCAGCCCTTCATAGAAACTATGAAGTTTCTGCAAGAAATTCCATGGTGAGTAGAGGCTCATAATTTCATCCCAGTAAAGAACTAGCAGGCTACTTCACCTTTGAAAACAGTGCAAGAAACCACCACTACCACTACAGCACAGAAAAAAAAGTCTTCAAAAATATTTTTGCCCTTTTACTGGTTGATGCCTTTTTTCTTTCATTTCTCAGTGTTGACCATGACAAGCATTTAGAGCATACGTCTCTTTGCTTTCTACAGAGGAAATCCTTCATTATTAGTTAATCACTTGCAACCTTTCCATGTGCTCATAAGCATTTGTGGGAGTTTGCCTGCAGCAGTCAAGAGACTCCTTGTGCAATAAGGATTCCATAAGGAAGATTACACAGGAATTTCAGCTTTTAGAACAGTGTATTTCCAGGAGCAAGGTGGAGAGAAGCTATTTTGGAAAGAAGGAAGCTTAACAAAATAGGTCATTTTTTAGCAATATAATAATTTCTCAAATATTTTTTATCACCTGGCATTTCTAGTTGAGATAAAAAACACTTGTAACATTCACAGTTCCGTAAGATGCATAAAAATTAACCTGATAACATCAGTCTCGGACTTCCTCCGTCTTTGTTCTCTTTCAGGGGTACTATGCCAAGTGAAGACCAGCCTCCAGTCAAATCCACCAATCTGTGGCTCACCAGCATTTCCCAAGTATTCAAATGTATTCCAGTCAATAACATCAATAACTGGGCAGACGACAGCAGTTTCTTCTTCTGCAATCCTAGTATGTTGTTAAAAGAAAAAGGTGACTTCTGTTAGACTCTTCTCTCAAAAACTAGAACTGTCAAGCACAGAGAACACAGATACCAGACACCAAGCTTTGCTTGAAAGCATGAAACATTCACGCTGCAATAAAACCAAATAATGTCTACAAGCATAACCATAAATTTCTCACAAGAGGAGAATGCATTGGGGTGCACTCAGATGTAAGCACCTGGCAAGCATCAATCTTCCTGGATAGTGCTTTGAAGGGAGGTATGCCAGATGGCTTGAGATAAAACATACAGCATCTGGCTTGGCTGCCGTAGCCAGAACTACATTCTCAACAAAAACATCTGTTTTGGGTTTTTTAGAGGTGGTTGGCTTTAAGATGTTCAGAGCGGCAGGACTGTATAATTCTGTAAAGATGAGTAACAAAGTAGCTTGCTTCTTGAACCTTAAAGCCATGTCTGTTTCTGTAATTCTGATAATCTGCAAAAAAAAACTATACTGAGCACTGTAACACTAACTCAAGAAGAAGCCATGAACCTAAACAAACAACAAAAAACCACATAGGCAGGAATTCTATCTCCAACAGTGAAACACAGATGAAGGAGGCCTCCAGAAACCCTGGCAACACAGGAGATAAGAAAGAGAAACAAGCAAGATAGTATTGCAGAATGACATATCTATAAGCAAGGCTGATCTAAAGATAGTAAGTTCTTTATCATACTCAGAATGTATCAGTCGATGACATTTCCTGCAGGTCTACTTTTGCAAGGAGATAACCTCCTTCCTCCCATTTCTCAATACCAGGTAGGTTTTTCTGGATTCCTTTCTAAAACCAGTTGCCCTTAAAATAGGCAGTGTGATCCTTTGCCTTCATCTCAACCTCTGGAAAGGGCTCTCAGTACTACTCTGGAAAGGCCTCTCTCAGTACTAAGATCAAGGGCAAGCACACAAGCTCAAGCTCAGGTTTTTCTCCTAAATCACTCTTCAGCAGTCTACTCTACACCAGTCTTAGACATCTCCTGATAGCTCACTGAAACAAAGTGAGTGACACGTTTGACTTAAGATGCTGGTACTTGTTTCAGGCCTCCATGTTCTGGTTTGCAAATTCCTGAAGAGAAGGGAAACCTTTCAAGAAAGGCAGAATGTGATGTATCAGTCATTCAAGATAAACTAGTTCATCACTAGTTCTCCATGGGATTATTAAGCCTAAAAACTGGTAGGCTGACCAAGGGGCTCTGACTCTGAAATTAGAGCATCTTATTGTGGTTAAATGCCACAGAGAACAAAGGCAGTACCAAAGAAGTATTGTCTGAGCTGAGAAAGACTGCCTTAAGTATGAAATAGTCTCTTGTTGCTGGAGGGAAGATGCAACACAGTTGTTTTCTTCCTTGTAATTGCCATTAAAATCCTGTTTGGTAAAGCACACAAAGGGGCTTACACAAATATTGCTATCTCTTGTCTCAGTTGCATAAAACTTCTGTAAAAAACAATGAGAATGAGATGTGCACAGAAGAAAAAAAAATCCAGTAAAATATATTTCATTGTTCCTGCAAAGGAAAAGGAGTGAAAATTAGGTAGCTGCTATGTTACTTCAGTTATGAAAGGAGTCAGGTAAGTGAAAAGCCATCACCTTTTCTGTAAGTTAATTCTTAACTAGATGGTACAATGCACAGGAAGCTTACAAATTCAACTATGTTAGCACTGCAAAATGCTAACACTGTTGGATTCCTCCCATACATTTGAGTCAGATATGCCCTTAAGAAATTTACGTCTGCATTTGCTGGAAGAAGGGCAAAAATTCCAAGACGCATCCAGAGTTAACTTTTTACAGGTGAGTTATGATACTTGAAATTATCCAAATCCTTCCTCAATATTGCCATCTAGTGGTCTGCTACAGAAGTGAAGAAATTACAGAATTGTCACTACAGTTGCATTGTACTGTTTCTTCAGAGGAATGTCATTGAAACTGTCCTTATTCTTTGATTTTCACCCTTTTTCCTTTATTCACACTATCTATACTGTTCACAGTAAACCACAGTTATCTGGAATATACTAAGTGTGAAATTTAGAAAAAAAATTAAATATTATAATTTTACAAAAAAAAAATATTAAAACATTACTCCAGATAAAACTTCAAATGGATGCCGAGAGTTTGAGAACAGATGCTCCACTAGAAATCAAAAATATTTGCACACATCAAGACAACATGTGCTTTTGGAAATCTTTCTCCAGTCTGCACTGTTCTGTTTTTTCCAGCCCTTCTCTAAAGTCTACAGCACCTGGTGAGGATCTTCATAGAATGCAAATCAAACCATCGACCTTGAGGAAATACTTTTTTTTAAATTGTGTTTCAAAGAGGGCAGGTTTTCTTTATACCATATCTATGAGCTCTGATTCAGGTACTGTATCTAGAGATATCTGCTAGTGGCACCAAAAGTGTAAGATGTAAAGATGTAAGCTGTCAGCTAGAGGTGCAAATGCAATACAGCCTCATGCACGTGATGAAGTAGTGGCAAGGTGCTGTGGTGAGGTGTACCAGTGGCTGAACTCAGAGTAGGAAAAGAGTATTTATGGCTGCTAAATACACATGGGTGAGGCTTCAAGTACATCAGAAATATCCCAAGTTGTAATAGAGAGCTAGTATTCTGGGGCTTAGGGTTTTTTTGTGGTTGAGGTTTTATGGGGTTTCTTTTGTTGTTTGGTTTTGGTTGGGGGTTTTTTTGCTTTTTTTTTTTTTTTAAATAATGGATGTTTTCAGAACTGCCCAACAGATTTGCAGTATAAATGAAAAAACTACATAGCTCTAAGTACACTATCCCAGGGACAGATGGTGTCAAGTAAAACTCAGTGTTGACATAACATTAACTCCTCCCTATCCTACCCCACAACGCTTTTTAATCAGAACCATCTGGGAAAGATGGATTCGATCAGGACTAGGAAAATGGAGTTTACCAACTTCTATTCCCATCTACTTATGTGCACATTGCCCATGAAATAGAGGATATATCAGGATACACATCTTTTCAGATCTTCTCATCCACCACCCAGGCTGACAGAAGTAGTCACCTCTCCCAAGGTAGTTTCAAAGCTGGGGGAGGATTCACCTTCCTGAAAGCACAACTTTGCCTTCTCTGAAAATAGCAGCCCGGTCCTTGGGAGAAAACAAAATTCCATCTCCTGATCTTCCACACTTGCACTGGCTTCTCCACCACCAGGAGATACACACTTGCAATGCCTTAGGGACCAGACTGGAGTAACCTTCCATAAACATCTCCAAAGAGACATTTTTCCACTGCAGAAGTGTGCTGAACCGTTTCTTCTTCTGCAATGGGAAAGAAAAACAGCCCAGAGCATAACCTCACCTTGCCAGCAATGGTTCCAGCCAGCCCTCGTGGCATTCACAGTGACAGTCCAGGAATGTCAGGATGTCTCCTTTGGCCACTGATGCCCCCAGCAGCCGGGCTCTAACCAGCCCCTCTCGCTTATTGGCACGGATAAGACGCACCTTTCGTAAGCCAGACACGTAGTTTTCCAAAGTCTCCTTTAAATGTTCTGTAACAAACAAACAAAGAAACCAAAAAGGAGAGGGAGGAGAGGGAGGAGAGGGAGGAGAGGGAGGAGAGGGAGGAGAGGGAGGAGAGGGAGGAGAGGGAGGAGAGGGAGGAGAGGGAGGAGAGGGAGGAGAGGGAGGAGAGGGAGGAGAGGGAGGAGAGGGAGGAGAGGGAGGAGAGGGAGGAGAGGGAGGAGAGGGGAAGAAAGAATTTTGTTCTGTAATGATTAACTGGCACCATGCTACAGGAAGCTGTTTTTTTTCAGTTGCTTTATTTCTTATAGCAGTGCCTTAAAGATACTGGCATTTTGAACTCTGATTCTGCCATACTGTCCATGTTAGGAAAGGACAATGAAAAAACACAGAACTTGGTGGACCAAAATCACAGTTACTGTTAAGAAACTGAATGCTTCCTATTTGCCTCTGTAACTTATTTCAAAATTAACCAGGTCTCAAATGTTATGTAAAGCGTTTTCCATCTAAAAGTTTTATTCTTAACACAATTCACATGTAGTGGAAAATGCCAGCATTGTTTTGCATCCCATAATTCAAATAGAAAAAGAAAACCAGGTAGCTCCTTATGATACCTTACACTAGGAAAACCTTGGAGCAATCAAAACTTGCTCAAATTAGGAAATCCTAAAAGCTCCAACCAGACCAAAGTTGCCTATATATGAAAACACTCATGTCACAAGAAAGCAAAAGTGCTTCTCCATTTTAAACTGAAGCTGGTTCAGAACTCAAAATTTTCACTGGCATGTTACAAGAAAACCCAGTTTCCAACTAAATGCCTTTGTCGTACAATTTTAGTGTATGTAACCCAAACAGCACATCTTTTCCTTCTGTGTCAAGATAACCCCACCAATAATCAATGTGATTCAGAACTAGTCTTCCTACCTTTGTCACTGTAATCATCTACAAGGATAATTTCTTCCAAAAGTATGTCTGGAGATGTCTCAAGAACACTATGAACAGTTCGCAGAAGCGTCGACCAAGCCTCGTTATAAAAAGCGATCACAACGGAGGTTTTTGGCAGGCTGTAATAATCATACTTCATCTCTTTGCATCTGTAAGGGAGAGGATCTACGTTCAGTACAAGTGCAAAAGTGTAGAGAAACAAGATAAACCAGGTGCCTCGAGTTGCCAAAGAGTGGGTGTGAGTCCACCTGTGCCTGATTAGGACAGGCCCCTGTTGGGCATGAGCAAGACCAGGGGGCCAATAAAGGTGGGACACACACTCACAGAGCTCAGCTCACTCTTGTGCGAGGCAATGGAGAGGCCAGCAGCTCGTTGAGCCTCAGGAGTAAGAAAGGCTCCTCCCGCAACACAAAAGCATTTGTTAATTTTCAGAAAACTACTCTCAAATGAAAAGCTCACATGCTACTTACTAACTGTAAACAAAAATAAATAAAGGATCTCAAAGTGACTGTATGGACATGGGAAACTCATGCAAACATTTGCAGGAAGGTGGTCTTCCAGAAGTTCCATTTCCATAGCAGCATTACAACTAAAATTCTGCAACTATGAAAAACGTGTAAAAGACAAATAATAGGAGGTATTCAGGGCTGGTGTATGTGGAGTAGCTGTCTATGCACAAAATTACCCCACGCAGAGGAACAAGAAAATGCCAAAACATGCCTCAAATTACAGAAAGAAAAAAAGAAAACAAAAGAAATACAAAATCTTGGTACAGTAAAACAGTAAATTACTGATAAGGTTTGCATTGGAAAATAAAACAAGTGCTGGACAGCTAAAATATAACTGAGGGAATAGCAACAGATAAAGAGGAAAAAAACAACAGAACTGAGACATATGTACACTGAAGAATTTGGGAAGACCAGAGAAGTGCCAAGATATAATAGTGAAATCCACAAAAAAACCCAGACACGTAGAAATGCATAGGTTTGGCTCTATGGAGAGCCAGGAGGTTTGCAAACCCTTGGATTAAGCTCCAGAACATATCTCCTATAAATATATATACATGAACTTCCCTGTATGAACTTATACTAGGACACTAGGAAACTTTCAGCTGAGACAGATCTGTAAATTGTTAAAGATTACTCTGGTCTGAAATAATTTTTTACATAATCCTGGCATTTATTACCACGTTCCCCCTCAGACCAGTTTTGTTAAAAAAAAAGCAGAAATTGTTTAGAGATGTCTGAATCTTCTCATGCCTCCAGCTTACAGCCTGGAGTCTCTGGGGTTTGTGCAGGACAGAAGGACATACTTCAGCTTCTGTATATGACTAGGTCATGATAAATATTGAAACAGGTAGGATATCGCTCTGTGGTGAGATAACCCTGGCTGGACACTAGGTGCCCACCAAGTTGCTACATCACATCCCTCCTCAGCTACTCATGGGAGAGAAAACATGACAGAAGGCTTGTAGGTTGAGGTAAGGACAAGGAGAGATCCCTCACAAATTACCTTCAAGGGCAAAACAGACAACTTGGGGAAATCAATTTATTACCAATCAAATTAGAGTAGGATCATGAGAAATAAAAAAAACTTAGAACACCTTCTCCCTGACCCTTGTTTCTTCCCAGGCTCAACTTCCAATTTCTCTGCCTCATCTCCCCCAGCAGCACAGGGGGATGGGGAATGGAGGCTGTGGTCAGTTCATCACACTTGGTCTCTGCCCCTCTTTGCTCCTCAGGGTAAGGACTGCTCACACTCTTCCCCTGCTCCAGCATGAGTTCCTTCCATAGGATGCAGTCCCTCAGGAACACACCAGTCCAGCATGGGCTCCTCTCCATGGGGCCACAGGTCCTGCTTAGAAGCCTGCTCCAGCACAGACTCTCCAACTACAGGCATTTATTCACCTGCTCCAGCACGGGGTTCTCCCATGGGCTGTCGTGGGACAGCTTCCCTCACCATGGCCTTTATCGAGGGTAGAAGAGGAATCTCTGCTCCCACGCCTGGAACACCTCCAACCCTCCCTCTTCACTGACCTTTGCCTCTGAAGAGTTGTTTCTCTCATCTATCTCACTCCCCTCCATCTGCAGGTGCTATTTGGTGTGCTTTTTCCCCCCTTCTTAAATACTTTGTCCTAGAGGTGTTACCACTGTCGCTGACTGGCTTGGACTTGGCCAGCAGCACGTCCATCTTAGACATAGAGGAAGCTTCTAGCAGCTTCTCACAAAGGCCACCCCTGTAGCCTCCCACTGCCAAAACCTTGCCATGCAAACTCAATACACACACCTACCAAAATAGAGCAGCTGCAAGTCCTCCCAAACCTCTGCTGTTGGGAGGTGAAGAGCTAAACCAGAACTGCTCAATAGAAAATGTAACTGCAAAATCCCTTACGTCAGTGTTGGGAAAACTGATATTCCTCAGAACACCCAGACAATGGCATCTGAAGAAAACTGCTTATCTATAGCACACTGAGAATATATTTACTGATCAAATAATGCTGTTGTTAAAAAAAAAAAAAAAAAAAAAAAAAAAGGGGGAGGACTTCTATGTTTCTTTAAAGATTAAGGAAGATTTACAAAGATCTGTGGTACAGGAAGAAAAAAAGTCTGAATCTGAATACTCCTAAAATTAAAATTCTTATGAGAAAATCTAAGTCTGCAGAGTACTTTGGTAATAAACACCTATAAATAAGGAAGCAATCAGAAAAAAGGACACTCAAGCAGAGGCAGCACACAGAAGGGTTCTTCTCAACTATGAAAGGAATGCTGCACAACAACACTCATATATGATGAGTCTGCATGCATACACACATACAGATATACACAGATAAGTGGATGCACACACAGACACTTGAACAGTGAAGTACAAAAATGCCCATTCCTCCAGGATGGGACATGTCCTGAGGCAAAGAGGGGCATTAACAGCAAACTGCCTCACCCACGGCCTGGTGACAGAACCTATTTATTTTACCAAATGTTCACATATTAACACATGAAAAAAGAGTGACATTCTAATTAACCTTTTTTTTTTTTTTAAAGCAGTAAAACCTACTCTATGAATCTAATTTTAGAAATACATATTTACTTTAGCCTTTTGAAAAACATTTATGCTTAGTATTGCCAGGAAAAATATTCTGCTCATATAACACAGCTAATTGTACCAGGCAATTTCAGTTTACTTCTTGGAAGAAATGAATTTTTACCTACCCATTTTAGAAAACTGAAGGAAAAAATAAATAAATAGGAGGGCAACCAGGCTGGTGAAGGGACTCGAGCACAGACCCTATGAGGAGAGGCTGAGGGAGCTGGGGCTGTTCAGCCTGGAGAAGAGGAGGCTCAGGGGAGACCTCACCGCTCTCTACAACTCCCTGAAAGGAGGGTGTAGCCAGGGGGGGGTTGGGCTCTTTTCCCAGACGACTTTCAACAAGACAAGAGGTCATGGTCTTAAGTTGTGCCAGGGGAAGTTTAGATTAGATATTAGAAAGAATTTCTTTACGGAAAGAGTGATCAGGCATTGGAATGGGCTGCCCAGGGAAGTAGTGGATTCTCCATCCCTGGAGATATTTAAAAAGAGACTGGATGTGGCACTCAGTGCCATGGTCTAGCAACCACAACGGTGGTTCAAGGGTTGGACTCGATGATCTCTGAGGTCCCTTCCAACCCAGCCAATTCTATGATTCTATGAAACTCTGGAAAAGAGCTCAGAACGATTCACAGAATATAAATATTGTACTCGATTCTTTAAAACAGGAAGTCCAAAAGGCCTAATGAAGCTTATAATACTTATTACAGATTAAAGACTTCAATATGATTTGCCTGAAAATTACATGCTGGAGGTGGGAAAAATAATTTGGCACAAAGCATGGCAATCCCCGAACTGTTTGTGATTCACTGTGCATTGCTGCCTCCTTTGGTGAGCATTCCCTAAAGGGTAGGAAAAGGTCAGGCTCCTACAGGACACACCACAGTACATCTTTCTTAGTTTTCAGAAGTCAGGAAGGAGGCCCAGACTAAAAAAGATGGTTTATTTACTAGCTCTGTGGTGGAAGGCAGCACTCAAGTGCAGAACAGCGGCAGAACCGTCTTGCCCAAATGTTGCCTGGCTCCCCAGCAGCTCATATAGAATCACAGAATAATCTGGGTTGAAAGGAACCTCTAAAGGTCACCCAGTCCAACCCCCCTGCAGTAAGCAGGGACACCCTCAACTAGATCTGGTTGCTCAGAGCCTCATCAAGCCTCACCTTCAATATCTCCAAGGATGAGGCCTCAACTACTTCCCTGGGCAACCTGTTCTGTTTTTCCACTACCCTCACAGTACAGAATTTTTTCCTAAAATCCAATCTACATCTATTCTTCTCTAATTTAAAATCATTGTCCTTCAAATTTAAAATCTTTGCTATGCAATTTAAAACCATTTCCCCACAATGGGCCTGTTGGGTGAGGCTGACAACTGACCCAAAACCAAAACCACCTCACACCTTGATTACAGAGCACAACTGAAACCTTAGCTTTTTAGTACACGAAGTTTATTTTGGGGGAAGTGAATCATCATGTACACAGCAACTAAATTTTGAAACTTTTACTTCTAAAAAATAAAAAAAATTAATTCAACTTCTATGCAGAATTACATGCTAACTTCAGAATATTTTCTAAGATATATATCCTTATTAGATTAATGCAAGATACCAAGTATCTCAAATATTGTTTATAAAATACAGCATAATTTTCCCTAACTTCCTGTTTGAAAGAAAAGTCAAAGAATTTTTGCTCAGTCTTGAAAAATAATCCCATCAGGGGGATTACGAACTGAAATATCTAAACCCTGGGGAAAAATTAGTGTAAGAAAATATTTTAAAAAAAAACACAACAACCCTGAAATGGAAATGCTCAGAAGTACTGTTGAATAGCAATTAAATACCATGCATATGGACACTGAACATCATCATTTTACAAGACACACAAGCTTCAAAAAAAAACCTCACAAGTACGAAACCTGATTTAAAGGTCATAACTCAGCTTTTCCATTTCCCAGCTCCTATTGTCAACAGAACCACTTTAACAGTGCCTCTTCTGTATTCATCCTTGCAAACACCAGTATATATTTTTACTCTCTGTGTGTCACCCAAGTATCTGAGCTCCCACTTCCCATGTGAATAATTTCACCCCTGCTTCGGGTTATTTAGAAAAACAAATGCCTATCAGTTACATTATGTCATTAAAATGACAGCAAGGGTCCAAACTGATGATGGCAGTCCAAAAATGTGTTTTTGCAGATACTGGGATATGTATATTTATAATGGCCATACTGCAAGCTGCTTTTGGCTTCTGACTAAGGTGCTCTTTAGTGCCACCCTCAAACGTGGGCACTTCTCTCCTTTCCCAATATGGGGGATTACATTAAAACAGGAATAACTGCATCTCACATTAGCCACCTAAAAGCTAGCTTTTGCCTTTGAGCTAATTGTCTGGACTCTGAATGACTGTAAAGACAAATCCTTAAGATGTTTATTTAGTAGACAGACTTCTCTCTTGCCTACAGAGGTTCAACTACAGAGCAGATGCTTAACTTTTCTATGGCTAAACTTGCTAATATAGTCTGCCTTGTTACCCTGACTATCAAATAATTTGTAAAAATATAGCATAGACTCAAGGAAATTATTTGCCTGTAGATATGATATTTCCAAGAATGGACAATAAATGCAGAAGTGCTGACATTTGTAGCTAAGCATATTCCATTATCTTATTCAATCCTAGGAACTTTACTATATACAAATAATAATTACATATTCTTAAAACAACCAAAACCAACCAACCAAAAAAACAAAACCACACACAACACCCAGCATAAATAACAAAACATAGTATTTTTGAACACTGAACAGTTTTAAGATTCAGCTTACAAGGTGCTGGGCCAGCACATCTTAATCACATTCTTACCTACAAAGGTTGGACCAGATGATCATTGAGGTCCCTTACAACCTGGCTTTCTATCTCTATGAAGTTCAAAATGTGTACGTTGAGTGGGTTTATTTTCTTCAGAAAAGTACATATATCTCTAGCCAAGGAAAAAGTTACCAGATATGAGGATCAGTCACTGATTAAAAACCCATAGTCAGCTTTTCAAAATGAAACAAAATAAAGGCATGCTTTAAACAGCACAGAGATTTAACTGAAAACACCAATACTGAAAGGATAACAACAATAACAAGTAAAGTGATGCAGAGGTGTGACATTTGCTCAGCTTCTACCTTCCAATGCCACCCGATCTCTGCAATCCCCACTAGGAAATGCACCAGCAGTATAGTTCTGCACAGGGGAGCTGAGAGACACAGCAGCCAGGACTGGCCCTAAGCACCTCCCAGGGAGAGGGCTGGGGCATTGCCCTGCTCCAGCACCTGCCTGCTTTGGCATCATCCTTAGTTTTCCTTAGGTCCTCTCTACCACACTGGGTGGATGTTCCAGGAATCCTCCAGCTTGATCACCACGGCTTAAAAGACAGGTATAAACCAAGAAATGCCAAAAGACAAAATTTTTGTTTATTGATTTATAAAAAAATTAACATCTGCATTTTGAAAAAACTAATTGTATTATCCATTCATATCTGAATCCCTAAATGGCGCAGAGAGAATCATGCTGTGTCTGAACAAAAACTTAAAACAAGTACCATCTTTCTTCGTACCACGGTACTAGGTACCATCTTTCCCCCATCTTTTACTCCAGCACTTACTCAAACATCTACCTCCACAAATTGTTAACAGGAGCAAAACATGTAAAGGTGCATCATCATACATCCACATTCCTGTGGGTTCTTGGTTTCATGTCTTCACAGTGCATTTGCAATTGCACTAACTGAGTTTATACAGCTGACAAGTTTAATGATTTAACCTTGGAATCCACTACACTACAAAATCTTCTGTTAGCAAGCCTTACAATGGGTTATTTATTAGAAACTAAGAAGACATCCGTCAGGAAATGCCTCCACAAAATTAAATGGGCTATTTTAGAGAACATTTGTGTCAATTAATGGAATAGCTCAATTTATTTCATTGTAAGGAGCTGTTTCCTAGAGATGTGTATCTATACACAGACAGAGAAAGCATGAATGTGTGCACACTGGGCACGCTGCCATGAGTTAATTAGGAATGGCTGTTGACATACTACTATTCAAGACATCCACCACAACTCCAACAATGCTACAGCAAGAGAAACTACATTTTTAATCTCCAAATTTTGTGTTCTATATGCCAAGTTACTCGCATTTTAAGAAAATACACAAAATGTTCCATGAGTATTCAAAGATACATTAATACAATTGGCTCAAATTACTTAATGTTTTCTAGAGTTATACATCTCTTTTAGAAATAATGTACTGGAACGTTTTTAATTGGAAAAAAAAAAAGTACATGTTGAAAATCAGGATGTTAAAATTACTCTCAGCAATCCACAAAAGCAAAATTCTTCTAGACAGCTGAAATTTTTAAGCTTAGCTTTTAAAGTTTCACCATGCATGCCTAAAAATACAGAAAGTTCAAGATACCCTAGCTTCTCTTGGCAGGTTCAGAACAGAATATGTCACTGTTGTACCTCATTTGTCACTGCTGTATGTAATTTAACATGATTTATGTGGCTACCATAGGTGCCACTGCCATATATGCAGCATCACATTGGTGAAGAAAATATTTACAAAGAAGCTGGGGAAAAAAAAAACAACAAATCCACTATTTTTTTATATCCTAAGATCCACAAATATAGAAATCCACAGATTGTCCTGATTCCAAACTGTTACAAAAAGGCAACAAGTTCCTTCCTAGCTCAGATTTCTGCGTGTGTCCATGGGGAAAAAAAGCAGTTTTTATTTTATTTTGCTGACTTGAAATAGTGGTCTCATTTTTCTCAAATGGCTACCTGTGTTTACAATTTTCTTCCAAGATAGTGGCATACACTCAACATTCACACAGAGCCATACAGTTTCCTACACCTACATTCAGAAGCTTACTTTGATGAGAGTAACACAACTGAAAGCTATTGTAACCATCACTAGCAGTAGAGCGTGGATACACTTGGTCCTTACAGACAATCACATACAATAAAAGCACAGTGTGACTAAAGAAAAAAATAAAATCAGAATTTGTGGTTACTATAACTGATCTCAGAACTTTGTCAGGTTAAAAATGTAATCAAGCATTATCTAGACCTCAGAGTAAGCTGATGGTCTCTACCAGAAGCTGTAAAGAAAAATGGTCAAAAAATAATCATGTGAGCTCTGATGGAAAACACTTTTAGGCAACTATTAAACTAATAATAATAACAAATTAATATAAACTAATATAATAACAAAGAAAACTGACACATTTTTACAGAAAAAAACAAAACAGTCAAATATCCTAACAATCAAAGTGCTTGTGGATGTATTGCTGTATTCTGTACTGCTCTTAAATGAAAGCCTGCTTATTAAAAAAAAACAAAATCAAACACACAACCCCCCTCAAAACAAAACAAAAACCAGAACCAACCAAACCCAAAATCAAATAAATTAACAACGCAAAACAAACCCAAAACAATGCTGCAGATTTATTACTCCCTCACTTAAATGTCTGAGGGAGGCATGAGATGTCCCAGAGAAAACATGCTTTGCAGGTCTAAAGACTGCAAGGAATCCTGTCAACTAGCAATCAAGTAATGACTAGAGGGTATAATGAATAATGTAGTTTCTAGTAACCAAACATCCATTCTAGAAAAGTTCAGAGCGCAGACAAAACAAAAACGTGAACTCCAAATCAGTGACCATACTACTAGTAGTAGTTACTAGTAATTACCAAACTACTAAACCGAATACACGAAGCATTTGCTCATAAGTAGAAGTGTGTTGTGACTTTCGGGCTCTGATCACAGGTAAACGATGGGAATACCTATGCCAAAGCAAGGTGTGAGCACACAGCGTGCAACCAGCTGCACCTTTTAAGAGAAAAGGGACACTGTCAAGTTCAAGCTGCTGCAGGTAAGCTGTCCAAAGAGTTCACTTTTCCTGTATGTGCTGGGGAAAAAAACAAAAAAACAAAACAAAGGAAAACATCGCTGAAGTTATTTCACTTCTAGATAACAGATGAAAGAGAAGGTCCTGGGTGAAGCCAGGCAGTTGGGGTAAGCTGAAAAGGAAACACCCACCTGCTGCACCATTTCGTGGAAAAGGGTCAGGTTAAATCTCCTGACAGGAGCAGTGTGCCCAATAAAATCAGATGCTGTGAAAATAATAGCTCACTTCCTTATCCATATAATTACAACCTTAAAAAAAATCCAACAGGTTTGTGAGACACGTCATCCTTGACAAAGGCAAAGTTGACTCTTTCTCAACAGATCACACCTATCAACCTGATACTAATCCTTTTTCTACCACAGTCTGTAAATAATATGCCTGGAAGAGATCCAGTGCTTCCTTGCACACAGTTCCCTGCTTCTCCCCTGGGAGTATTGGTCACCTGGCCTTCAGGTACCACATTAAACACAACTAAAAATGTTGTTTTCATGGAAAACTTAAGTCTAGTTAAATCTACCATTACTACTTATTTCTTACCACTGCAGCCTCACCCAAATGTTGATTAGAGATCATGAACAGTCAAGCATTACCAACCTTAAAGTATGTTTTCCTACACTTTTCGACCTACATAGACTCTAATCTTACACAGAAATGCAATGAATTTTCTACTGGTATTTCTATCTGGATACCTTTTTCAATTTTTTTTTTCTTTTAACTTTGATCTTTTATATGGTCTACCTTTATAAGAGATACGGTTAACAACTTTAATGCAATAAAAGAGGTATTTAACAGCTTTATTGAAAAATTATCTTTAAATAAGTTTTGGGGGTTTCTGGTGGTTTTTTTGTTGCTGTTTTTTGGTTTTGGTTTTTTTTTTTTTACACTTGATGTGTGAGATGGATAGGAATAGTTGTTCTGTGTATTACTCTGTAATTCTCTCTAAGGTTGTGTCACTGATGCCTTGCGATCCTTTTGCTGTGGATACATTTTGCCATTTCAACATTCAAATATTCAAATTAAAAAGGATGTCCCATTGTAGCAAAATCCATCTTCTCACTTATAATTTAATTTCAAGAATCTCCCCCTCATCAATCATGTTCCCTGCTCAAGCTCTGTGATCCCCCATTTCCTCCAACATCCTGTCGGAAAGAAATGGCAGAAGTCCAAAATAAGTCACTGAAATGATTTAAGTTCTTCCAGTAGAAGTACAATTTTAATAGTCCTTTTAGTCTACGGTCTAAAGACTGCTTCCAAGGGGAAAGTAAAAGATAAGAAATACAAGCCTACTGTAACACTTGAACTTCTGATAAAAAGATCTAGTACTTGCATTGCTATTTTTAACAGGTATTATAGGATTCACAATTTAGATTCAGCACTTATAACTAGAATTGGGTGAACTACCAGAGAGGACACACTGAAGTAAAGTGAATGAACTCACAGTACAGATACAGCCCTACTTTCCCCACAGCTCTTTGCTCCCATACCACAAAAAACTGTTGCAATGAAATTAAATTGCCTGAAGCCAAGTCCAGGTGAAGCAGAAAAGACTCTGCAGCCATGGTTCAGACCTGACCTGCTTGGCTGAAGGCTCATGCCTGCAACTGCTCAGTCTGTTCTGAGCCACCAGCTGGCTTCTCACTCACGGGACAGCCCGTGTTGAGGTGAACCGCTCAGCTAAACTCAGCATCAGCAGTAGGCCAAAAGTGATGATATAGTCGGACTCACTGTACACTGCTGACTTCACTAAACAGCACTAAACTGTTGCCTCCAACCTGGTATAATCTCAATCAAATAGTCCTTAATTTACAATCACTTCTACCATCATCCAGTAAACTGCTCCTGTATCCTGGATCAAGTCCTAGTGTAATAGAACATCTGCATCAGGATTTCTACATTGTGAAACAGCATGTATGTACACCTGGTATATCTGATGATACAGAAATCTACTTTAGCCTCTGTGGCATAAAACATCTTAATACAATGCAAAGACAAAGCCAGGGAAGTGTAATATTTTTAAGGCTGGGAGTGACTGGAAAAGCACCCTGCTGCCCACAGTGACCGATCCTGGGGAGAGCAGCCGAAGGAACAAGGCAGCATGACACTGCTTAAGGGCTGAAATCACATTGCTAGTGCTAACGGAGGAAAAAAACCTCTCCTGATTACACACCCACCACCATGTCACCGTTTCTGCCTCGGGGAACAGCGGGAGCCAGGCAAAATCAGCAGCGCTTATAACTACGTCAGTGAACACTGTGATGTTAAAAGAGTCGTTTGGGATTTTTAGGGTTTTTTTGTTAGTTTTTTGTTTTGGTTTTTGGTTGTTTTTGTTTGTTGGTTTGGTTTTTGTTTGTTTGTTTGGGGGGTTTTGGGTTGGTTTTTTGTTGTTGTTGTTTTTTTTTTGGAGGGGAAGAGTTTTTAAAGTCTCCACGTTTCTGAGTAGGCGGCAGCTGAGCCACACCATTATCCCGCGCTGCCACCACACACTCCTGTGAAAGCGCTGCTCTAAATTGAGCCACAGCAGAAGCAGGCACAGCCCCTCTGTCCCCGTCCCCACCTGCCCTAGAGGCGACTGGGGCGGGGGCAGGTGGGGCAGCGGGTACTCACAGCGGGTTCCAGCGCTCGGGCAGGCGGCGGTGCAGCGAGATGCGGTCGCTCAGGTAGATGTTGATCTGGTGCCGGCGGATGCTCTCCTCCTGGCGCCGTTTCTCGGCCGGGCTGAGCTCCAACCGCACCGCCCGGCCCAGCTCGCCCAGCGCCCCCGGGTCCAGGGCCGGCTTCTCGTACACCGGCTTCCGCAGCCGCTCGGTGTCGGCCGGCGGCGGTGGCGGGGCGGGGGCGCGGCGGGTGGCGTGGTGCGGCGGCGGGCCGTGCCTCCAGGCGAGGAAGCCGACGGCGGACAGTAGCCCCAGGACCACCAGCCCGCCCCCGCCTCGGCAGCCCCGGCCCCGCTTGCCCCAACACATGCCACGGCTGAAGCGGCCGGCCATGCCGAGCAGGCTGCGGGGCCGCGGGCGGCTTCTCCCGGACACAGACGCGGACACGAGCGCGCCTCCGCCCCGGGCGAACTCGACGAGGTTTTCCACGACCTGCCCACGCCGCACCGCCTGCCCGCCGCCAGCTCTTGCCCCCGCCAGGAAACCCGCCCGGCTCCTCCGCCGCCGCCCCGCCCTCCTTCCCGCCCCGCCGCCAGCTAGCCCGGAGGGGCGCGGCGATGAAGAGCCGGGGATGGGCGAGGCCGCGGGGCGGGGAGGGGTCTTTGCGTGTCAGAGAGGGAAGGGTCTCGTCTCGCCCGCTCCTCAGCCCGCTCGTCGGGGGCTATGCTTGTCGGCTTTATGGTGGTCGGCACTCTGAAGGGCCCCGAGGGCCCCGGCACCCCGAGGAAGGCACACGGTTGCTGCTTGCTCCGGGCTGTCACTGGGAGGCACAACTGCGGGGCCAGAAATGGTCCTGAGCTATCCCCGGGCCCTTGTCCCACAGCTCCCCGGGCAAGGAGGGAGCAGAGCTCCAGCTGCAGCTGGATCGTGCGCTCCTGGGATGTAGGGAGGAAGGAGGAATACACGTCCGCTTTGAACGCGTCCTCTTACCCTTCAAAGAGGTGATCTGGTCACCCTGAAGCTTGAGCAACTTTCATGAACACTGGTAGTTGTATGGTTGTACCCTCATGATGAGAAGGTGTGGCTGGCACAGAGCTGGCATGGCCACAGCTAGTGTCTCTGGCGATGACAGGGACAGCCCCAAGGCTTGCTGCTTCCTGACAGAGGTAGCCAGGGCTGCAGATGAACAGCAAGGGGAGTAGTTTGTCATGGAGTAACCAGGAATATTGTTGGGGCAGAAGGAACGAAGTCTGTTGGAAACTAGCCTTCCTCCATTCTGCTGCCTATGGAGGAGCATGTGCTTTAGAATGACACAGAACATGGGACAAGAAGCCATAGGAGTTAATGACAAACTCTGGACATAGATCCATCTGTTTACACTGAGGCATGAGATTAGATCATAGAATCATAGAATCATAGAATGGGCTGGGTTGGAAGGGACCTCTGGGATCATCAAGTCCAACCCTTGATCCACTACTGCTGCAGTTACCAGACCATGGCACTGAGTGCCACATCCAGTCTCTTTTTAAATATCTCCAGACACGGAGAATCCACTACTTCCCTGGGCAGCCCATTCCAATGTCTGATCACCCTCTCTGTAAAGAAATTCTTTCTAATATCTAACCTAAATGTGATTTTGCATTTGAAAAACCTTAACATAAGTGTAAAATAACTGCTACAGTTTATCTCTCATGTTCATCATGGAGCTGAAACTCTGGTTTTGAGGTGTCTTTTGCTCTTACATATTTTACAAGGAGGCAGTTCACTGTACTATCCTCTGCTGTTGGAGGCTTGTCAAGATCAACATGGCAGAGGAATCCAGCCATCACCAGAGAGGAACTTTAGCCTGGTTAAGCGGTATTGGGTGGTGCTCACCAGCACTACTGGACAAAACCATCTTTGACACTAAGAAAGGGAAAAAACCTCATCACTACCAGACAGGGTCACAGCCTAGAGCTATGAAGTACTTCTGATTTGACATTATAATAAATGTCATACATGACAACAAACACTGAGGCTGTCAACGACTGTGGAGGTTTTGCTTTGGATAGAAAGGTGCTGAGTAGTAGTGAATCATCCTTTCACTGGCAAACTATGATAAATCAAGTAGTGTAGGTGGATTTGCAGATGCAAATGTGTATAGATATAATTTAATTATTTCTTTTTCAGCTATATAGTTCTAGAATGGTTTGGGTTTGCCACCTAACTCTTCAGTCCCCAAGCTTAATAGATACAGCTTCCTTTATCTACGATGTATATTCTTTTGTCCACCATATTGGTATCTTACAGAATCAAGAGTGGTTTGGGTTGGAAGGAACCTTAAAGATCATCTAGTTCCAACCCCCCTGCATGGGCAGGGACACCTTAGATTGCTCAAAGCCCCATCAGCCTGGCTTTGAACACTTCCAGGGAGCAGGCATGTACAACTTCCTTGGGCAACTTGTTTCAGTGTCTCACCACCCTCAAAGTGAAGAATTTCTTTGTAATGTATAGCCGAAGTCTGTCCTCTTCCAGTTTAAGGTCATTACCTCTTGTCCTATTGCTATATACACTTGTAAAAAGTCCCTCCCCAGCTTGCTTGTACACCCCCTTCAGCTTCTGGAAGGCCTCTGTATTTAATACACCTACAAAATATATTTACACACATGTACTTAACCACTGTTATTCCAGCTCGTACACCTTTTCAAACTAGATTTTATGCATATATAATTATCTGTTATAGATAACCCTCACATTAGGAAGAAATTATTTAATGTGAGGGTGGTGAGATACCACACTGGAGCAGGGAAAAGCTGTGAGGAGTCCTCCTTCTGAGGAGGAAGGAGCAGCAGAAACACCATGTGGGGAATTGACCCTAAACTCCCCCTGCCTCTCCCCTGTGCCCTGAGGGGGAGGCAGCAGGGACGGGATCCAGGACCAGGGAAAAAGAGGGGTCGAAGGAGGTATTAAGATCTGGTCATGTTTTCTCTTTCTCCTTGTAGTTTAAATTATTTTCTTTTGCCTCCCAAAGTTGAGTCTGTCTGTTTTTTGCCCATCACTGTAACTGGAGAATGAAAACCTTCCTATCCTTGCATTGATTAAGGAGCCTTGGAGTGGATTTTCTCCTCCCTGTCCCACAGTGGGGGTGGGGGGGCGAGCAATCAGAGGCCTGGTTGGTACCCGCTGGGCCCAAATCCCGACAGAAAGAAAACAGGAGAGTTCTGCTGCATTAAGTTCGTAAGTATTAGAAGAATAAGTATTTCACTGAAGTGTTTTAAGTGTTAGAGCAATATGGAAGAGACACAGGAATACAATCCCATGCCTAAAACAAGTTTTGAGATAAAAAAAGTGGGAAGCTGAGAACAAAATGTGACAAGACTGCAGGTGGCACGCCGCAGTTGGTGGCAGATGGGGTAAAATAACACAGAACTGTTGAAGAAGATAACCAGCATAGCTATCTCTTAGTCAGATTTTAAAAAGGTAGAAAAGGCTTGAAGAAAAGGTAGAGCATCAGCTTGCTTCCACAGAAGTAAGGAATGTCACAGCTGGTCGGAAAGCAAGGGAGGTGGCTTTCAGTACTAATAATTTAATAATGCCCTTAGAGCAAAGTAGCTGAGAAGGCTTTTATGTGATCATCCTTGCAGTGAGGAATAATAATACTAGTAGTGATGTCCAAGCACATAAATCTAAAGAAATCCAGCAAGGGAAAGTGCCATTAAGGTGTTAATGCAAAAATCATTAAGATTCATTAATTCATTCAGTATCATTCACAAATAAGTTTTAACAAGATTTAAAGAATGTGATGAAAATACACTTTTCCTTAAACCTTTTAAAAAGCTTGTAGGATCTAATTAATATAGGAAGACTGAAATTTCTGAGCTTAAGTACTTGAAGTATAACATCATCGGCTCTGTGTGTAAAAATAAGCTGTAGAGAAAAAAAATACCTACAATTAATGAGGCAAATTATTTCCCTGATATCTGTAAAGCTTGTAGAAATGTCTTCATGGAAGAGTCCTTTTAAGCAATTCTATTGGTTTGTTGTTTTCTTGTTTGTTTGTTTGTTTGTTTTCAGGAAGAAACAATGTATTAACTATATCTTTCAGAAAGCACTAAGAGAAGGTAATATAACAATATGTAATTGCCAATAATAATCATATAGTAAATATAATGGCTGAAATTAGGAGTATATCTGTTGCTCACCTAAATGTACATTTAAATCCTAGGTGATACTCAGTTTACTTAAAATACATGAGCTTATTGAAGAAATTGGTCTACAGACAAGGAAAACATGAAGTGGTAAATTAAGATTAACTATTTTTCACATCTATTATTAACAGAAGTTATTGTTTTATAGTGATTACATACTCTTTGAAAATAAATCAATTATTAAATTTAATAAAGGCTTTAAAATTCAAGGTTTTTTTTTTTTGTTAGATCTCTACTGTCAGTTAAAAATGGTGCAAAACTATAAAATGGAAATGGGCTGTGAAGAAGTCTCAGCTTACAGAGACTGCACATTTAGAATACACCTGAAGTTCAAACAGCTTCCTAAATTAATACTTTCAGCAGAAAAGAAAGAACCAAATAATGTGTTTCAAAATAATGCTTCTAGTTTTAGTAACACCCAGTGGTTAGGTATTCTATACAAAAAGAAAAAAATCAGCAGAACATGGTGTACGTTGCAAATAAATGAGAAATCTGTCAAAAAGATTTGGCCAAGTTATATAACATACTCACTGGAGACAGCTTTGGATCTATGGGTGGTTGTTCCCTATTTCTTTAACCAGAACAGCATTGCCTTGCAAAGAAAGAGCCCCCCTCAACCCTTACCTTGGCTGCTTTATCAGCAAGCATGCACCTGTATTCTAAGGATATTATTATTCATCCCACTGTTCAACCAGTGCCAAGGATTTAAATTTTTGTTATTAATATGTCTGTATGGAAAGTGCTGTTATTTGAGGCAGTGGCATGGTGCATAGTGCAGGCAAAATGTGAAATGGGCTGAGCCCTCACTGCTTCCCAGCTGCAGGTCTGCACCAAAGGCTGGGGGTGCAGGTCCCTAGTGCTTCAGTGGGAACCCTGTTTTACGGGGCAGACTTTGGATCAAGAGTGAAGCTGGGTACATGGTGCAACAGCAGAGTGTACCAGGAGCTTAGATGAGAGGAAGAACAGTAGGTACAGAGTCCTAAAAATAAAATAGATTAAAAGACAGACTTGATGAGTGAGATAGAAACTGCCAGCTATTTCCGGGATCTTCTGTAAGACTGATGAATCCTGTGTAATTCTCATACTGACAAGCCTATAAAAATAAGCAGCATTCAGTGGATGCTACTTGGGCAAGACCTAATTTGTACTGGTTTGCAAATACCTGTAGTCCATGTATGTACATGTGTATATATATGGCTATATGCATATGGACACACAAAGTATCATGATCAAAGGGTCATGTGCAAAACAGGATAACTTAAAAGGTAGTAAGGATGTGCATGCCAAAGGCATCCATTGGTATATATTGATATATATTATATAAGTATCAATATATATTATATATAATATATAATAATTATATATATTATATATATATATTGCTTGCTATAGATTTCTTTGGTTGATACACAGATGCTCTCTTTAGCTAAATAACATGCATCAGCAGTAGAAGAGATATTGTATGTAAAGGAAGCCATGACTAGCAAGCTTAGGTGTCAAAAACTGCAATTATCTGCATGGAACATGGTATGACAGACATGTTGCTGAGAAGGCTCTTGAAGGCCTACTATATTGTAAATCTGACTGATTTTCCATGCAGTCTTGTGCTCATACAGTGAGCTGAAATACTGAGCTGCAAACAATTTATGAAAGTTCAGTCAAAATTATGGCATATTTGGAAACATGAAGTATTTAAATGAAGTATTTTCATCAAGTTATAGCAGTGGGATACAGTAGACTAAGTGGAGACCTGCTATATATGACAGAATTAAAATCCTGAACCAAGAACTTAAGGACATCTTATGTAGTGAATTGATCTTGGTCATCCTATTCAGTTAACCTATGAGTAATGATACAGGAGAAACACCTTCTTTTCTCTCATGTTATGTCTCATCTATATGTCTATATTTTTTCTTTAAGATGGCGGTAAGAGTCTTAACAATAAGCATATGCTAAAACTTTCAGGTTTGATTTGTTTTGTCTTGTGATTCACATCTGTAAGGTTTTACAGTAGAAAATAAGCCTTTTACGCCTTGAATTGCTGTGAAAATATTGCCATCTTATATGAGGATTTGCGATGCCATCATTCCCAGACTTTCATAATGAAGATTATGGCTGAGTCAGCTAATTGCTTGACTACTTGTATTTCTCCCTTTCTGAGATATTTTTTATGATGGTAATTTTATCGTCTTCAATATTATGTGATTCTGAATTATATATGAGGTAGAAAATTGCTTTTGTGTGATGGTATGACAATATGTCCATAGGTATTATACCCTATTGCTACTCTTAAGAGCAACAGAATTTTTTGTCATGTTACCTGACCAATTTGTAGTTCTACATCCCTGTGCATTTGCCATGTCATATTTACTTTAAAAGATCCACAGGTATATTACATACCCTAATAGTTTTCTAGGCTACTTTTTGCAAATGATGATGTCTGTCTCTTGCAGAATGATGGCTCTAGGTTTATCTCCTTTATGTCACTGTGTATTATGAGTAGCTTCCATAAGGCTTATACTGGCCCACTTATCTCCCGGCTGGAGTTTTAAAATACTTTGCAGTGGAGCCTTCTGTTAGAAAACTTTCTCAAATGTTGACCCCATGTTTGCTCTTTTCTCATCTGTTATGTGTTTTGACTTTTTTTGATAGGCGTGTCCTGTTCTTTGCACTTTTATCATATCCTTTAGTCTGAAGTAATTTCTCTCACTCATCAGGGTTTTCTTTGTTATTTTAAAATTTTTATCAGAGAGCAATCCAACATTGACCTATACAAATTAGCATAGTGGTGACATGAAGGCATTTCTTGTCAAAAGCAATGCATTTTTCACTGACCAGATGAAGTTTGTACAAACCTTCCAAACAACTAATGCATAACCTGCATTTAATGGTCTTGATTTTTTCTCCAATATCCTCTTCCAGCCTAACCTTTCTCCATCTGCTTACCTAAACAACAGTTGGAAAAGCTTAGGTTGCTCTTTCATGGGTGAAGAAATCAAGACCTATATTTTCCAGAGAGCTTAAAGAGAGATCATTATTTTTCCCGTGCCTCATGATACTTTGATTCTCTATCAGTGACATAAATCACTGAGTGATCTTATATATATAAATGCCTAGGTTGCAGGCTGAAGTTAGTAAGAGCTGATGGTAACATATTGCAAACCCTGATATATATTTCCTATTGCTTACTTAGAAGTTTCTTAAAGTGTTGAACCTTACGTTGCTAAGTTCCTAATCACATAGATGATATCTTAGAGTTTCAAGCCATTAGTAGAATTTGATAGCGTAATCATCAGCTACATAACAAATTTGTATGATCAAGTAGTTTATCTCAAAGATAAACTGGAATGAGTCTGTCACTAATTTGACTACACAGGCACGCACTTTGATATGGTAAGAATGACACAGTTTTCTTGAATCATGAATAATGTATTGCATTAATCACTCTTGCCATTCCTTTCTTCCAAGCTCTGAAATCTTACAGAATGACCTGCCCAAACCAACAGGGACATGACACAATATCCTTAAGTGAGTGGTGAACTGCAGTGCGAGAGTTATTTTATTGGTGCTTTCCTGTTTTGTTTTGTTTTTCTTACTTTAGACATCAGTATAATTTGGAAAAGAGTTTGTTATCTGTGAAGCTCAAGCTAGAGAGAAGATACTTAGAAATGCCACAAGAAATCAATTTTATGCTCAAAATCTTCAAAACAAAAGTCTGATTGTCACTATCAGAAGGGAGAAAATTGTGGTTTTGGGGAGTGACCCAATTGTAAATCTTGTATTTCAGTGAAGGAAGAGACTGGTTGTCAGCTAAAAGAAAAACAAAGTAGGAAGGTGCAAGTAAAGGCTGAAATACCATGTAAATGGAGGTGGGGCTGTCGGAATGACCGCTTCCAGGCTGTAGAAAACAATTCGTCAAGCACGAAAAAAGGATTGCTGGGCCGGGTGAGAGCAAATAAGTTCCACACCTGAGGGGGCAGTAGGTGACCCCGGGTCAGAAAAACATGTTTGGTGGAGACGCTTCACTGCGTCGGAGTCAGTAGTGGTAGCAGGAACCCGGCATGGAGAACGGCAGCAGCCCAGATGCGAGCGGATGACAGAAAACACCTGGGGGACCCAGGCGCTGGTTGGGGCGAGAAGAGGTGACACCATCGGGACAGACACTGAAGGCAGGGGAGGTCCAGGCAGGGAAGCCCCTTGCTGGTTCCGAGGAGCTCAGCGTGCGGCCCAAGCCGGCTTCCCCTCCCTGCCGTGCGAAAGCGGCCGGGGCGCTGCGGCCGCCCTGGGCCGGCCTCCTCCCGCCAGCCGAGTCCCCTCCTCCCCTCTGCCTTCCCGGAGGCTGCCGCCGGCGGGGGCGATTGCGGGCGGCCGAGCCGCTCGGGGCTCGCCGGTACTGCCCATGGGGGAATGCGGAGTGCCCCCCCAGGTCCAGCTCTTCCTCCGAGCCTGCGAACAGGGCGACTGCGAGACCGCCCGGCGCCTATTAGGGCTGCCCGGCGGCGGCCCCGCCGACCCGACGGCCCCCTCCTCCTGCGCGGGTACCGAGGAGGCGGCGGAGCCCCGCGGCGAAGGGTCCGCCCCTTCGGCCCCCGCCGTGCCGGTGGACTGCACCGACGAGGCCGGCAACACGGGTCTCCAGTTCGCTGCGGCGGGGGGCCACGAGCAGTTGGTGCGGTTCCTGCTGCGGAAGGGGGCCTCGGTACAGAGCAGGAACCACTACGGATGGAGCCCCCTCATGCAAGCGGCCAGGTAGGGGCTGGGGTCAGGGACGGGGGAGGAGGCGTTGGCTCCGGCCGCCATCCCGCCTCGGTGCGGGGCACCGGCCTACTCAGCGGCGGGGCGGCGACCGTACCGGCGGCGGCCCCGGGGCGGGGATGGGAGGGCCGCCGAGGCTCGCTCCCTTCCCCGCCCCGGGGCCGCTGCTGGCGCACGGTTCTTTCGCCTTCAAAAACCCGCTCCCCAGGCCGGCGGAGGGAGCCCGGGAGCGCTGGGGGAGACTCCCGGGGGTCAGCGTGTGTGAGATCGGGCGGGAACGCGCCATGTTGTAGGCCGCGGTCGGTCGTCTGCGCTTGTAACCCCGGGGGACCCGAGTGGTCACCTGTTACCTGCACCGGGGGTGGGTGACGAGGGGCTGTCGAATTTAAATTTGGATAGGTATCACGCTGGGGCGTTAGGCTATCTCATTCAGTGTTAAGGGTGTGGTGATGGAAGCTGTGCCTGCGGTGCCTTGGGTAAAGCCCCAGTGCAGCAGAATCACAGTCAGAGGTAACCTGAAGATGAAAACACCGCTCCCCTCCTTCCTTCGTGTAACCCGTGTAACACGCAGTTCCCTGTATTCCTAATGCTCATGTTTGTGCTTATCTCTCCATATCCAAGTACCCCCAGGGTTTACAGATGTGCTTTGCAACTTTGGGGGGCAGTGCTTTCCTCTGCTAAGTAAATGATTAATTGAAAGGATAAATGTTTTTGGTTCTTTTGGTATCTGTTCCCCCCCTCCACCCCCCCTTTTGGTTTCGTAACAGATTAAGATACTTGGAAGAATTTAGTCTGTTTCAAAGTCAACATTTCTCTTTTCAATTAAACCCCATAGAAAGTTCCCTAAGAGTGAGTCACACAGCTGGTTTCCCAGTAAGAACAAGACAAGGTTCAACAATTTTGTCATTCCATGAAGGTTGGAAAAAAAAAAAAAAGAAAAAAAATAGCAGAAACAGTCTTAGATTTTTTTTCCCTTGATGAAAACCATACTCCCATTCTTTAACAATAAACTCAAATCCCTGTAACCCAGTCAGTGTTTTAAAGGCACAACTTGCTGACATTTGAAAAGTACTGCAGACACCGCTGAAACCTGTGGAGAAAGCATGAAGTGTAAGGGCATGTTTCTTTTATCTTTTTAATGGATAACCAGAAAGGAAACATAGTGTTTGTATAAATGTAGGTTTCACATTATATACATATTTAATTTTCTGCCTGTGGTTAGCCCTGTTGAAATTGGACAGGAGATAGCATATATCCATTAAGTTAATCACATGTACAGTGATTGCAGGCTCTACAAAGGTGATGCAGTGAATGGTGCCAGGATGGTCAGAGGGACTACGCAGGTACTAGAGGCTGCATTCTGCAACTATGTACTTCATGAAAGGAAACTAGGTAGTTGTATTCACCTGTCTGCTATTAGTGGTTAGTAGCATTCTTCAGGATTTCCTCAACTAGTATTTGCTTTCCTGCTGTGTACAAAGGCTGCTTTCAGGATCAGAGTTTGTGTTGAACACTGCACACGTGTATAGTAACGCCTGGTATCTGCAGCAAGAACACAAAGTGCATGTCTTAGCAGTGAATTATGTTTATTAAAATGTGGGATTTCTTAGCTGAGGAACAGTAAAGAGTTTCCATTTTTTTCACCAATGAGCTAACTGGTTGCGTGCATGGCTTGCAAGATTGTCTTTTGCTTGCTGATAAATTTAACAGAGCTGCTGATAAGGAAGTGGTATCACAGCTGGAGGACTGGTGATACTGGTATGAGTTCAATACTCTCACCAAGTTCTTTTAGATAATCCATGTGAGGAGGGTTTAATGCTTTTAATACCAAATTTCCTTATTGGAAGATATTTGATATTACACAGGATTTTAATTTAGCCTAGTGACACAACAATCTCCTGAAATCATAACACATGCCTGACACAGCAAGTGCAACATAGAGTTGAACTGTAAGACGAACAACCATTACCTTGGCTGCTCACTGTCACGATGCTGGGCATCCCCAGTTGCCAAGAAGGAATGTGTGGCTGGAGCCAGTTTAAACCCTTTGTTCTCTTGAAAATTTGTTTAGTTGATTGTTCAGTTTTGGTGCTCTGTATTGAGCTGATCTATGTAGATACTTCCCCCATGCTGTTCTGGCTGACTCAGGAGGATAATACTTTATATTGATTGTGTCAGGGAAGGTCATTCACACAGCCAGTTGTCCCACTCTGCTGATAGAGATATTTCTCTAAAACAAAGGCAGCCCTCTCGTTCCCTTTGTTTTAAGAGAAATTCAACTTTACTAGAGCTGTGGCAGCTGGCTATGTTATTCTCTGAGCCTTATGGCCACATGCCTGTCTTCACTGAGCCTTCTTCCATTGTGGGGCCTCGTTGATGGTTCACAACTGGAAATCAAGGGATGGTGCAAATACAAAAGATCAGCTGTCCAGTTCATAACATGGTCTTTTTTTTTATTTTTATTTTTATTTTTTTCATTGCTTCTTGGAAGTTTTTACTCATTCAAGAGTAAAAAGGGTACATGATTAAAATGTCTGCAAACAAACTAACTTTGATTATTGAATCCTATACAGGTCTGGAAATAAGAAGATAAAAGTGACTCTACAGTTTATGCGAGTTGAGTGTTGATGTCACACAGTTGAAAATGAGGCTAGCATATTGCTGCTTTTTCCAGAGTATACTCTTAAATAGATCCCTTCTCTATGAGCATGGTCACTGATACGTGTGGAATGGATTAATTTACACTCCTCAAATGTGTATTTCTTCCCTCCAGTAAGGGAACCACTGTCACATTCAGTGATGCCTGCATAATCCCACATAGTGTATTAGCCAATAGGTCAATATGGTAGCAAAGTTCTCCATGTTTAGTGTATATCAGTTTTCTTTGAGAAGCCTTTGGCCATCCAAGTTGTTAATTCTTACCATCATCTTTTTCTCCCAAGGTTTGGACATCTAAGTGTTGCTCACATCTTGCTGGAAAATGGTGCTGATCTCAATGCACAAAATAAGTTAGGAGCCAGTGTCCTCACAATGGCCTCCAGAGGTGGCCACGTCAGCATGGTGAAATTGTTGCTGGAATCCGGAGCTTTTGTGGATAATTATGACCATTTTAGTACAAGTGTACTTAACAGCAGCAGAGATGACCTTCCTGATATCACTCCATTAATGGCAGCTGCTCAGCATGGACACGAGGCAGTGGTACATCTGTTACTAGACTGGGGAGCCGATTGTAATTACACTGTGAAGACTATGGGCTGGAGTCCTTTGATGCTGGCAGCTATTAGTGGAAAGGTGAGCTTGGCACAGCAGCTCATGGAGAAGGGTGCCAACCCCGATCACCTGAATGTACTACATAAAACACCTTTTGAAATCTCTGTTGGCTTCAAGCACAAAGACATGAAGGACTACCTGGAATCTCTCACAACTATCAGACCCCAGGCAGGTATGGAGTGTTAGTATTTTGTTTTGCTTTCTTGAAGTTTTGATTGCCTGCTTAGAAATTGAAGGAGTTCTTTTGCATGTACATGATCTTCTTTATAATTTGTTACTAGACTCTTGAAAATAGTGGGTTAGGTACACCTACCTTTGGTGAGGCAGGAATGCTCAGCTTCAGCAGATTACTTCTATGTCAGCAAGAGAAGATTTCTGCCTTCAATAAAAACAGTAGGAAACATTTTGAAATGTTTTAATGCTTTAAATGTTTTTTGCTTTTAAAGCATATGATCCAGGTGTTCCTTTAGGAAGAAAACAACAAGGCCCTATTTGAAACAGCACTCAAGAAGGGGCGTGACAGCAGAATAGGATATTAAAGGAAGGGTATCACAGACTCAAAGTAAACCTAAAATATATAAAAACTTGAACACGTGCTTTGCAAGGGGAGACAGAAGAAGTTCAATCTGTCTGGTTTCATGTGGAAGTGTAGCTAATAGTGTCCATGTTAAGGACAGATAGCATAGTACCAGACAGCCTTTTTATATGGCAACAAAAGAGAAAAATGATGAGTCTAAAGTTAGAAGAATTTGAATGGAAAGTGGTGTTTAGGAATGAAGTTTATACAACTAGAGTGACTTAGTAGAGGTATGCAATGTTTTAACAGTTGCAGTCAAGGTTAAATGCCTTTCTAAAATACATCATTGGATTGCCTTCACTGGATGTCACATGCAAGACCCCTGATGTGCAGAAAATGAGATAAGAATAACGTAAGGGTTTCCTCTACTATTCTAAATGGATGAAACACCCTCAGAGTCCTTTGACAGTGGACCCTGTGTGCTCAAAAAATGTGTTAATGTGATGAACAACAAGTTGGTGTGTTCTCTATTTTTCTGTCCCTTGCAGAGGAATACTTAACTTCAGGACTTTGTAAAATTTATAAGCAACCTCCTCCCTTCAGATGTGAATATGCCTTTTTGTGCACACACACAGGGATAGGCACACACACTGCTCGTGGATGGACAAAACTAGATTAAAATAACAGTATTTCACTGCAAAGCTAAAATTAAAACGAAGTTATGAAATGCTGCTTTTATGGTTTTTATTTTTGCCCTGTAAAACATTTTTAAGTGCACTGAATGAGATGAGAACTGATAAAGAAACATTTTGTGACTGTGTACTTACAGAATACGTGGTGGTCATGTGGTTGTAGTAATCAGCATGGAAGTATGTAAGAAACCCAGGATTTTGTGAAGAAAGGCAGTATCTTGTACTAGGTGAATTGAAGGCTTGGAAAGGCGTGAGCAAACTTAAGACTCCAACATTTTTTGTTCAGTCTTAACCACTGTATCCAATGCTGCACACACAACCAAAAGGACAGAATATATTGTGTGTCTTTACCAGTAATTTTACAAGGCTTTTGTAAATTACCAAGCACATTTGAATTCTGCGCTTATATGTAATTTCCTAGGATTTTTTTTTTAATTGAAGATAAAGGTTAAACCTATTTGCTGTCTCATGTCAGCTTAAAAAGTTAATTTAATTTTTAAATATTTTTAACTTTTTGTGGGTATCTCACCCAGATACCTTTCTGAATTTATTTCTTTTTAATTGGTTCTATAAAATAATGTTATGAATGCCTTATGTTAGTTTTCCTAAAGTATTGGAGATTTACTTATTTTTATTTTTCCGAAGTTTGTTTATGCTAACAGAAATGCATTAAATCTGTTCCTGAAATCAGAGAGTTTGGTTCTGACATTTTGTTGGACATTTGAACATCAGTAAGTCATTTCAGAGATTGAAACCTTACTCTGTATGCAGCTGATAGTGGACGATTTTCAAGGTATTTGTGCTTTATGATGCAGACAAGTGTTGGGAGGTGCTCAACAAGAGGGTTGGAAGAGCTGCATCTAGATTTTTCAGCTTTGCAGTACTTAAATGAAATCTGAGGATATCTCTATCCCTAGAAAGAGCCTTTTCCAGGTGCTACTGCCCATCCATTTGTGGTATCAGAAAGCCATTGGGTAGGGTAGTCTGTTCCAAGCTCACTACTGCTTGTAGTGCTGAAAGAGGCTTATTTGAATCTTATCCAATTATGTCTATATTGCTCTACAGTGTGGACGTGTCCAAATCACCTAGGTTCTTAGTTTTTGTTAAAATCTGCTGTCATTCCTGCAGGTAAAGCTTCCCTACTTTAATAAGCAGTGATAAAAATCTGACATTTCTTCCTGCTTCAGAGAATGTGTTAGTCAGATGCTGACTCATAGGTTAAGTTGGAGCTAAGGCTTTCATACAGCTGCACTGCCAGAGAGAACTAGCTTTCTGTCAACATTTGCTCATGATCAGTCTCTGAGGAACAGGTATCCAAACATCTGTGGGGTTCACTAGTGCAGTGCTTTGTACCTTGCATTTGAACTTACACAACATATGTGCAGGCAGGGTTGGCCTGCTGAGTCTTGAATGTCTTCTGTAGTCATGCAACTTAAAGTATTGAAGAAGCCTGTTTAAGCTAGGACAGTGGACTTGAGTTGAAGCAGATCAGTGTTTCTGTCACCTCTGCTGAAGGAGAGGTTTTATCAGCAGAAGAATAGTAACTGTGTGTGTGGGGGTAAACATGTTAAGGCTCCACAAAAATGTCTGCATAGGTTTTTGACCCTGGCTCAAAAGCAGTCTGCTCCTAGCACTTGATTCTTGTACATCCTGGGATGAAGAAAGATCATTTCATGTGGAAAGTAGCAGAAAAGGAACTTGTCTTCCAGTACGTTGCCAATTTGCCATCTAAAAGGAATCAACTCTCTTCTCAGGGCTGTTTCCAGTAACAAACTCAAAACTACCTAAAATGGCCTGGGTGTTCTCTGGGTGTTGTCCCTGGCCTTTCTTCAGATTACCCATATGTCAGTTCTTCCTTCTGATATCTCCTCATGATCTCCCGCTCCTTGAGACTGCCTCTCTTTCAGGCTTTTTACATGCCAAATATGGAATCTGGTTCTTTTGAAAAAAAATTGGCTTTTTAAAATCTGGTTTGCAATGGTGAGCTTATACACAGCTCGTTCTATGAGTTTCTGAACCAAGAGAAAATGTATGTTCGTAAGAGTTTCTTGTTTTCTGGGAGGCTTTCCAGCAATTGCGTTTGTTCAACATTTTAAAATACCTTTCTTTGGATTCAAGATATAAACATGAACCTTTTCTGTACTACCATAAAAATGACAGAATCAGGCTCAGGAAGTCTCTCACCATCTCCCTGTTTTCCTCAAAAGTCCTTTACCCCATTGGTTCTGTAGATTCAGTAATGTTTTGGAAGCTGGAAAAGAATTAATTTTTTCTGGCTTGAGTGCAGGGTGTGCCAAAGTAAAGATCCTTCACTCAAAATACCAAAATTTGGAACAATTTCAGTTCTTATGGGGATGATGAATTGAGAGCTGAAGGATATATCTGTTCATGCACAAATAGCAAGCTATGTAGTTCAATCATGAGTATTATTTTTGTGACCATCACAAATAAACTTGTTAATACCAAAGAGGAAATAAAAATGAGATATCTTGTAAAACTGCTTTTGAGTCATCTTTCAAAATACTGTTGAATGTGTTCTGTTGTATGGAGGATTACACCAGACCATGCTGTGGTTTTTTTTACTTGGTACTTTAATCTTCCAGACAGGAAACAAAGAAGTGTCCAAATACAAATTCCTGACAGAGAATGGAAGTTGAAAAGCAAAAGTGCTGGTGCTTTTTTATAATTTGTAACTTTGACTTTGCATACAGAGAAGTATGCAAATGAGTTGTTCTTTCTGAGGGGAATAAAAAGGTTATCAGTGCTTTTTTTGACTTAATAATTTTATGTCCAAACATGTTTTATAGTAACTTTATGTAAATTTTTGTAATAGGTTTTGCTATGAAAATTTTAGTAGAAATTTTTGCTTTTTTAATGACTGCTAATACTAATATTTATATTTTTGTTCTTCCAGATAAAGAAAAGAGGCAACCTGATGTCTTTCATGCTTTGAAAATGGGTAAGTACTGACAGAACTCTTCCACCATGCCTGATTCCTGAAGCTTCAGAGCATGTTTGTTACACGGGAAACCAAGATATGTTCTGGTTTTACAGACCTTTTTTTCTTTCCTTATTTTAAAAATACATTTATTTTTTAGTTTATTTTTCTTCACATTTGAATATGAGACAATCTTTATAACTTCTGGTTGTGCCCTTCGTGCCAAAATACGTGACTTGGTAGTTTCAGTTATTCCAAGACCATTCTACCTTTAGAATGATTTTTTTTCCTTCCTGATAAAGTATGAAAACCAAATTTCTAATTGGTGCAAAAAGTATGTGGGTCTCTGCTCACAAGAGCACTGTAATTGCTCTTCAGATTGCTTCAACAAAAAACAAGTGTCTCAGATCTTGCTTGTTGTCTCATGAACAAGAGTGACTTTCATGAGCACACAGCTGGTAGAACTGTTCCATGGCAAACAGAAAGAGCCAATGCTATCCTTTTGATTTAAATTTGATCCAGGCTCTGATGGGTTGCACTCGTGGCAGATAGCAAGCTACATACTGGTTACCTGGTTTTCTGTGTCTGCTAGCTGAGGAAACTGTTCTGAAATGATACATTTGGCTTGAGGCTTCCTGTCTGATGGCTGTGGCATGGGAAACAGGACTGGTCACAGATCATGAAACTGCACTGTTTCCAATATCTTTGACAGGTTAGAGAGATTCGGTACTTAAACCTTATCTGCTTACTGCTCTTACAGTTGGTATATTGTTATTTAAATACGTTTTCAGCTATATGATATACAGCTGGCAAAAGGCTAAGTGTGTTTACCTATAGAGACAATCAGAAAAAAATCAGTCAGTAGTAAAGAAAAATTCCTGATGGATCTATTTGTTTTTTTGTTTTTTTTTGTTTATTTTTCAAATACTGGAAGATGTTGTTCCTAAGTAAGATTAAATTTAATGTCCTGTGAAGTCACGAGAGGTTTCTCATGCGACCTAGTAGGTTTGTTTCTTCTCCAGTCAGCCTGCCCTTATCTGGGACTCAGATGCTCCAGACAATGAAGAAGCATCAGTAGTGCAGCGGATATAATAATAATCGTTGCTGGGGTTGTGCTTTCTGTGACATAGAAAATATAGACATTGTGCACTGAAAGATGTCTGTGTCCCTCTGGAGTATGACATGTGCCTACAGAATAAGTGACCTTTAGTGTGGAGCACTCATTTCAGCTTTTTTTGTCCATGTACCCACTCCTGACTGTAACATAATGAACCCTTTGATGTCACTAGCCTTGTTGCTTTCAGCAGGGATCTGCAGCCTGAAGAGAGCTCCTAGTTAGCAGCTTTCACTTTCACATATTCTGTTGGATTTTTAGGTCTTTTATTAATCCTATTTGTAACTGAGTGATTTGTGTGAAGCAGAATACTGCTTTTTCTCAACAACTTTTCTCAATACAACTTTTTCTCAACTAAGTGGATTTCAGCAGCGCTGATCTTTAAATCAACAGTTAACTTCCAACTTCTACTGCATTCCTATTCAAAAGTTAAGATGTGTGTTTTAAATAATCAAGCATGGTCTCAACATAGATCCCATCCTGGGTTTATTACAGCAGTTTAACAGTTGCTTTTCAATCGACCATTGTAAATCAATATCTTAGGAACTTCGTGGCTTTTCAGGCTACCAGAACTGGAAATGGGCAGACATAATAGTGGAGTATAAAGAGCTGATAAGTGGCAGTTACTGGGAGCTCTCTCCTAAATGTCAGCTCTTTACATGTAAGCTTCCTCATCCTGGGAAGGCCTCAGATCTGATAGATTTTACAGTTCAATTGCCAACCCTCAAGTGCTACATCCATGTGTTTTTTTAACACCTCCAGGGATGGTTACACTTCTCTGGGCAGCCTGGTCCAATGCATTGCTCTTGAGCAAGGACAGATGAACTTTCGCACTGAAGATTTAGTTTAAATATTGGATGCAGAATTAAAAAGAACCAAACTTTCTGAAAGTTTCTGAAAGACAGCTGAGCACTGGAGTAAATTAATTCCTTGGAAGGTTATAGAATAGCATCAGTAAAAGATTTTGGAATTTGTAAGAGGGGTTCATGGATCAGTCTGACCTGGGGCATTTTCTGTCTGCTTAAGGCAAGGGATGACCTCCACTACCTCTCAGAATGCTTTTGTTCCTGTTCTTTTTGATTTTGAAGTTGTTGGTTTCTGTCATTTCAGCCTATGGAAATGCAACAGGGAGCTTTGTCCTGTTTTCTTTGCATGAGTTCATGTTATTACAGTTCAGTAGAAATATTCCCTCCCTACTCATAATCTTCACCTATGGAATGCATTGCAGTTTATACAGCAGTGTTGTTGTTAATGCCAGAAAATGTTAGTTGTTAATGTCAGAAAATCATTCTATTAATGACATTGTACTATTAGTGTACAGGTAGGAAAAATGAATGAAAACAATGGCTCATGCTTATGCCACAGTTTCATGTAGCCTGGGAAGATGTGCTGATCTACTAAAAGACCAAAGGTCACTACCAATATTTAGCTGTAGTGTTGCAGTTGCTTTTGTACTTTTAATATTTTCTGTTTTAATTCCACTAAATACAGACGAGTGCCAGCAACTCGAAGTACTTATGAGTTCAGTGGCTAAGAGGGTCTCTGTTGTTCATGTAAATAAATTTTATCACTGTTTTACAGGAAACTTTCAGCTGGTTAAAGAGATTGTTGATGAAGACCCAAGTCAGGTCAATATTACCAATGTTGATGGCGCATCTCCATTAATGATTGCGGCTGTAACAGGACAGCTGCCCCTTGTTCAGCTCCTTGTTGAGAAAGATGCTGATATTGACAAACAGGATAATGTTCATGGCTGGACAGCACTAATGCAGGCCACATACCACGGGTAAGATACACGCTCTTTTTGGGGGTGGCAATAAAGAGGTTTCATTCTTTGTACATCCCAGTGGAAAAAAGCTTTTTGATACTGACTCTGGGAGGGGTCTTAGTGAGAAATTGAGAGACTTTCAGCTTCAGTTTCCATGGCCTTTGCACTGCCCTCAGCTTTTCAGAGCAGACGTGAATGCCTTTTGGATTTCAGAGTGAATGGAATATTTGGGAACTTGAATCTTGCTTAGTAAATGCTAGAAACATGGTGCTCCAGGCAGGCTCTAGGAGCTGTAGCGCAGATCTCAACTTTTATCCTTTGATGTTTTGTAAGACCATATCATCCTCTGCCAGGGCTGTAGGCCTACATCAAGTTGTGAAACTTCAAGGCAGTCACCCTTTGATTGCCTTATTTTCCAGTCTTGAAACCATTCTTATTTTCCCCTTTTCAACCTTTAATTTTCGTTGAGTTTTCTGAAATGCACCCACTGGACAACTAATTGTAATTTTCTCTAAAGCTACATTATAAATGCATTAGGCACTTAAAAGAGTCAGACCACAGAAATTTGCCTTCAGGAAGGTGAAGAATCACTTCGCTCCCTGGTAGTGCTCACATTAATTGTACAAATACAGATCTCATTGGGCTATGAAAGTACAACAAAGGAGAAAAATAGGAGGTCAACTTGTCTTTGTGAAAATTTTCTGAAGTAGTTCCTGGGACCTGCATGAGAAGGTCTCTTCATCCTCACCAATATGTATTGATAGTAGTGATAGGCATTTCACAGAAGTGCCTGAAGGGTTTTTCTGGTGTGGCAGTTTTGTTATCAGCAGCTGCACCAGCACAGAGCTAGCTAGAGTAGAAACAGCCAGCAGAATGTGATGTGCAGAGCTGCTGGCTCATCCCCTCACCCCTACTCAGGCACTCCTCTTGTCTGTGGGTGTGCAGAGTGCAGCTGAGTGCTGTGTGTATTCTGATACTGTCCTTTCAATTTCCTGGAGGACTGCTTCGTTAAAATTCCCTTCTCTATTCTGTATTAATCAGTCTTTATAGATGTTTGAGGTTGTGACAATTTACTGGAGACACTGGTATTACTCATGCATAAGTAAAACAAACTAAAGGCCACCAGCTCAGTGGAAGGACCAGAAGGCATCCCAGGGGCACTGAAGGATGTGGCTCTATGGTACATCCTGGAAAGGTGGATGGGGCAATGATACGGTTTTGAGGAAGAAAAGTAAAGGGAAGTATGCAGAGGAGCTGGTTTTGGGGATAAGCAGAATTTTTGTCAGAAGAGAGGAGGAACCTTCTTCATTTTAGGGTTGTGTTTATCTGGGTTTAGTTCAGAAGTGAAAACTTAATTTCTACAGTAAGAAGTAATATTCAGAAATGGAGTGGTTGAGATCTATTTGTCAGCTTAGAATTTGCAATCAGATATTGCTACTTAACAAATTTGTTCTGTGTTGCTAATGCATGTTGGATATTGTTTTTATACAAGGTCAGTCTCTCCTCGGGAGAAGTATGGTATTAAACATATTTTCCCTAGCTTTGTTGTCTGTTTGCTTATTTTGTAGGCTGAATTACAGCTTTGTTTTTTACTTGCAAGGCTGGTCCTGTTTATTTATTCAGGTGTATGAGAAGGAAGAGGGGCTAATGGGAATAGGATGGTGAGTTCCTGTTATGCAACTAGCTTTTATGAGCTTTTATTGCAAGGTGTTTGTGTTGTTCATCATTTTAAACACCTGAAGGAAGCAATAATGTGTCTTCTCAGCTATGTAATTTATATCTCAAATTAAGTGAAATAGTATTTGGACTTCATAAATTATCTTCAGTCAATTTGGCTTTTCTGCACACAGATTCTTATCTGTTCTGAATATGAAATTGTGTTGAAGTATTAGTGTGGCGTGTGATGACTACTGGGTTGACCTTTGTCTTTCCATCTGCTTTATTGCCCTAGACATTTCACTGGGAAGGTGTTTGGCAACAAATTCCTGAAACAGTTCCAAATGGTCAGTTTATGAAACTGGCTATTCAAATTAGGGCTTTAAGGATAACTTTTTGCATGTTGACTAGTGTATTCGTAGTGAGTAAACAGTAACTGACAAAGGAATCCTTTGGAGCCTTGGAATAGCTTGTGAAAAAAATTTTAAGACTTACTTAGCCACAGGAAAGGTAAAATTTGATCTCTAGTTGAGGAGCAATGGTATAAAAGGATGAAAAAGGAGTATTACGGGGTTTTTCATTTGTTTCTTTGTTATTAACATGAGCAATGCACTTTCTTTTTTTTTTTTTTCCCTAAAGAAACAAAGATGTTGTAAAGTACTTGTTAAATCAAGGAGCTGATGTCAATCTTCGTGCAAAAAATGGGTACACAGCTTTTGACCTGATAATGCTGCTGAATGATCCAGGTATGTTAATTCAAAGAGCAGTAAAGTAGATAAACATCCCTGCCAAAATAGAAAATATTTTTAAGTTGCTAGAAAGTACACTCTGAGGTCTGTGGTGGACTGGACCAGGAAAAGATGCTGCCTAAAAATGTTGGGGTTTGAGTTAATTGTCTAGAAGAGTGTATATGTTTATGGGTAACGAATTTTTGCTCACTCCTCTTGCCTTTGTTTTTGAAGAAACTTCAAAATTTGTTGTTTGTGTCAGCAGAGCCAGCTCTGTAGCATTGGTCTGTGGTGGTCCTTATGTTCTGTAGTGTCATTAGCACAGAGCTGTGAACTAGAGTTAAGAATTTCCACTCAGTTAACATCAGTTAACATCAGTACAGGGACAGGACAGAGAGTACTAACAGAAAAAACACAAGTGAATTCCTGGCTGTACCCCCCACTAGGTCTTTGAAGGCTGGGAATAAATCACATTTCAGGTTGTGTTTCATGGCAGTGCTTTAGAAAAAGGCACCATGTTTAGGGTAGGCTTCAGTGAAACACCTTTAGGTTTTGTTGTAGTTTGTGTAGCCTATGTAATTTGTCAGAAGAGAGGAGGAACCTTGCCTGGTAACCTTGTCTGTTAACCTTGCCTGGTACCTGAATCGCTTTATCTGAAGCCAGAAAATACAACTGCTGATGGAATTAGTGTTTATTTTCTCTGTATTTACTCATTATGGTGGTTTTGGTCACTAGCAGATAACTTTACATTGTCAAAAGTAGATCACTAATAGTATGAAATTTTAGAAGATAAATGCAGTAAATGTTTTTTTCTCATAATTAACTCATAACTAGGACAGAGTAGTTTGCCTTATTACTTATTTAGAAAGAGGAATATATAGGTCAGTTCTGTCTGCCCTTCTTAAAAGTCTTTTCTGACTTGTATACAGATTTACAGGATATTTGTTTGGCTTTCCTGTCCTCATCTCATACTTATTCTTTTTAATTCCTCTTCCTTTCTTTTTTTCTCACCTTTTTTGTCCACCTTATTTTCTAACTGTGTCTTTTCAGCCCCTTTGTTGTCCAGGCTGAACATCTGCTTTCTCTTTGGGATTTAATTTCAAGCTTCTTTTCTGCAACCTACGCTTGAAGAAAGAATATTCACTTTTCTCTACTCTCTTCTGTGTAAGGTGAGAAAAGGGAGCATCACAATATTGTTCCTAACTCCTACAGAATGTGAGAGAGGCAGCTAACTTGGTCTAATGACGTGACTAATTCTGACTGAAAAGCATGATTATTTATATTGATAAATATCTTCAGTGAGGTGGTGGTAAGACTGCAGGCCACTATGTAGGGAGAACGGGTGGGAAACATAGGCCAAGGAAGAAGGTTTTGGGGATTCATATGCTTTGTTTTTGAGAGGCAAATCAGTTACTACTCATATAGAATTTATAGGGAAAGTGTTAGTGTATCAGTAAGAGAAAGCAAATCAGACTAAATATCTTAATTTGGTTTCTTTTAGACACAGAGCTTGTAAGGTTATTGGCATCAGCATGTATGCAAGTAGACAAAGACAAGAATAAACTGAACAGATCATCTTTGCCTTGTTCCAGAAGCAGACAATCCTTAAATGTCCCAGTATTGCCAGATGACAAAGGAGGTTTAAAGGTAATTTAAGTTACTTGTAATAAATAACTGATATATTGTTTCTTGTAATATGCTAGCAGAGAAAGTCATTGCTATGGAGTACTTTCAGTCCAATAGGTAACTGATTTTTTTTTTTAAGGAATGATGGTCCTGAATTTCTTGTTGACAGTGCTTCTGGTTTTTATGAAGTGTGGCACATGTTCAGCTTTCTTTTTGTCACATGGCAAAGATTAATTTTAAGGAAGAGTTTGCATCAAAGCACCTCAGCACCCAGGCATAGATTTCATAATAAAGTAGTGGAAGGTACCATAAGTTCATAAGTTTGGAACTGAATTTTGGTTATGAACTTAATTTTGAACCTGCTTTTAAAATCAAAATGTACTCCAATTTTGTTAGGCTGTTCTTTTACTCGTGGCTGATTTTTTTTAATCTTTGAAATTGCAGTGGATGTGTTACAGGGAATTGGTTCTGAATGAAGGCCTTTCAAATTAAACTTTTTGGCCAGTAGATTTTCAGACTTTTCTCTTTCAGGCTACGGGTAATTATGTATTTGCCTTTGCCTGATTTTTGTAGCTTCTTCTCTCCTCTTAACTTGTAGATAATTAATATTTATTCAGAAGTTGTATTGTCTGTATTTACTGGAGGGTAATTTTAATCAATCTTGTGTTTCTTTCAATTAATGTAAGCTCATTTAAATATTTAGTCTGTTAAGCAAATGCACATATACTCCTACATTCCTCTGGTTAACAGTATTCATACTAAACATCTGATTACAAGTAGGCAGCTTTTGAAGTTTAAAAAAACAAAAACCTTTTCAGTGTTTCCTGTTTGATCACTTTTTGTCATTAACTGGTCAACTTCTTATTTTGCTGTGTGATTCTTTTATTTGTAATTTATGCAATGTACAGGTCTTTGCTTCTTTAACTACTGATAATACAGTGAATAATCATGATTTCATTCATTACCCTTTCACACAGGAACTCTTAACTGCTTTGTTTCTCACCATTTTGTGGTCTTTTCCAAATTGTGCCTTTTCCATATAAAAAAATCAGATTCCTCTCTTTTTCTTCATGCCTGTGCCTCTTCAGCAAGCTGTACACTCAGTGTCAGTACTGGAGCAGAGTACAGGAGCTGAGAGGTGATCTTTTTGTTCACTGAAGCTAGCTTGTTCCTGTAACAAACTACATTGTGCAGGCAGTTTCTCATTGTTCCCTGTGTTAAAACTAGATGCATTTTTTTCCCTTTCAGTTCCTCTGGAAGGTAAATAAATGCTGAGCTATGTGGGGTTTAGATGTTTCTCAGAGGTATTTGTGTATTGTGTTTTTTTCCATCAGGCTTTTGTTGCTTAAAGTAATTTAAATCTTTGTAAGTTATGGCTTCAAAGAGATGCAGAAGCCTGAAAACTCTATCCTTTACTAATGCTCTGCACAGGTTTATCATCCTTTTAATGATCATCTGCTAGCAGGATTGATGTACAGGGAATATGTTTACAGTTTGTATTACTTAGTTCTACTCTCTGATGCTTGGGAAGAGGTACATCAGTAAGCAGTTAAAAAGTGTTAAATCCCAATGGGAAGAGAATATGTATGGTGAGAAGGAATGGCTGCGAAAATGCATAAGATATCACATAAAGCTGCCTTTATAAGCATCATCACTTTTACATGACTTATTTTTTTTAGAAGTGTTTCAGAAAGGGAAAAAGAAGCTGTACTAATCAGAAGATATTTACAATCTGACTTACCTCCAGGCTGCATAATTTTTAGTACAGATTGCATGGGTCTTGTTCACATAGCCTATAGGTCTCATAGTGTAGAGAAGTCTCTTGCTAAATAGTTGAAGCATCTTGCACTGCAAATCTGTAATTCTGTAAATGGATAAATTTTGTTTTGAGCATAGATGGTCCTTTAGTGTACAGCCTCCACGTACATGATACCTGGATGGATGGAGGGTGTACGTGTAGTGTTCCTAAAGTTTGTGGTTTTTTCACAGCTGAAAGGAACACTATCAGATCTCTTCCAGTTTGTCACTGATTTTTTAAGGAGGAGCTTTCATGCAGATCAGATAAACTTAAGTGTGCTTCTCAACAGCAGGAAATATACATACCAGTTGGCTGATGCCAGAGAGTGTAAGAATGTATGTTAAAACTGGGATGATTAAATGTCAAATATTAAATGTTTACCATATAGCTGTGAAAAGTCTCGTTCAAATTGCGCTAATATTTTTATCTACTTTGTCTTTCCAGAAAGTGTTGAAAATATTGTAAGCTATTTGCAAGATGAAAAATGAGGAAATAGATTTATTTTACGTGTACAAATTATGGCGGAGTTTCTTGATAATTGCAAACTAACATGGATGTTGTAGTTTATCTCAAAAACTCCTTGACAGATTTATTACTGCAGTAAAGATTACTTAATTGTACATTTCTTCTCCTCTTTTTTTTTTTTTCTTTTAGTTGGAACTAAATTGTTATGTCTTCTTATCAATCTAGTCCTGGTGGAGCAGAATGTCCAATCGATTTCGCAAGCTGAAGTTGACTCAGACATTACGCCATGGATTCCCTTCCAATCAGTTTGTGCCTTTTCCTGATGAGCCTGAACCATCATTAAATTCCACAATAAAAGCAGTTTCACAGAGTGATACCGACACCTCTGGAAACCTTGATGGTGCTTCAGCTTGGATCGCAAATAACAAAGCTAGTGGTAAAGCCAGGGTTGTTTTGTGGGAAGTGAGCTATTGTGGGATAGTCAAAATGATATTAATTCTAATTTATTGATTTAGTTTTTATTTAGCTTACTATAACTGAAAACACATGTAATACAATTGTGGTTTATAGAGAGATATGCTTGTGCCTCTGATCATGTTGAATGCTGAGTACAGCATCATTTTAAGCAGGAAAATTCTAATATAACCATGATACTATTGCAGACACCATTACAATGGACTGTAGAGCCATGCCACTCAACAGTTGTTACTGTTTTTAATAAACTAATTTATGTAATGAAGGCAAATTTATTTACCCAAAAAATAAGTAATTCTGAGAAAGAACAGAGATTGGAAAAGCCCAGATTGTAAGGCACATCTGCTGAAATTGTACAGCCCTCCATGCAAAGCCTGCACAGTTTATCACGTGAAATAAGAATATTGGCTTAATTTAATTTAGCTACATGACAGTGTCACTGGAAATCTTGGTTCTGTGTGCTTACTGAGGGTAAAGCTGTTAAGTGTTTGAAAACCGTAAGTTATCCTTGAGAACAAAAGTAGAAGTATGTGAACTCTGAAAAATCATTTTTATATTTTCCAGGTGTAAACACTACAAAAGGAGGAAAAGATGACGAATTATTGACAACCATGGTATGTTGCAGTGTTCTTGGTGTGTTCAGCCCAATTCAGAAGGTTGTGCAGCTCCCATTGCTTTTTTTTTTTCCCCACACTACCCAAGGTCTCCATTAGAAAGAGAGCTATCATTTGTTGATAGTTACTAAAAAGGAACTTACTGTAATACAATAGTAATTCCTATAGTAGTAAGTACTACAAGTGGTTTGGAATGGAAGGTGTTGACAAATACTTTTTTAAAGAGTTATCTATACCTTTATATATTCAGCAATGAATGAGTAAACAAGTGGAACGTTTGATTTGTTGCTGACCAGCAAGTATGCTGTGAGGAAAACATGGATGGAAAATGTGAAAGTGAGAAATTGCTGGTAGAGGCAACTATGAAATACTTAGTTTGTGAGAGTTATTTGTGTTATTCTGTTTCTTCTTTTGTTATGCTGTAGCTTTAAATTCCCCTACAGCTGACTCCTTGGAGTCACCATTAAATTTAGTTGGTTTCCTTTATGTTCTTTTCTAAGAAGATTGAGTAACTATTAATGTGACTGACTGACAGCTCCTGGGGACTAAACCCATTGTGTTGTTTTTTCCACTTTCTGGAGCACACATACAGCAGAAACAGGCAATTGTTCACTGTGTCCAGGTGTCTTATCTGGAAATACAGAGTGGACCACTTTGTTCTTTCTTTGGAAACTAGTTGTTAATATTCCTGTTAAAATAAATTTGAAGCAAGATGCAACCCAGTAGAGGAAGAGACACTTTCTGCCATTTAATGAATTCCTTAATTGTATTAAATGAATGAGTGCATTGATGGGTGCCAGAATCTCCATTGGAATCTCTGTGGTATTTCATATTGTACATCTTCTTGACTACTTTTGTCTTCTCTTTTCTATTTTTTTAAAATGCATATGCCTCCATTTTTTAATTTAACTGAGAATTTTGAAACTACACCATCAACTCCCAGTAAGCAAGTCTTAAGAAGCAACTCTTCTTTTTTTCCCTTTCTTTGTTTTTCTCTCTCAGTTGAGAAGCAGTGCTCCATTTACCAGGCTGCCCAGTGATAAACTGAAAGCAGTGATACCCCCTTTCTTACCACCCTCAAGTTTTGAGCTTTGGAATTCTGACCGAACACGAATCAGCAAAGATGGAAAAGCTGAACAGATGAGAACTGCCTGGCCACAGAGAGTGATCAAACATGATTTTAACAGCAGTGGGAACTCTGACATAGTAAGCAAACAAAATGTGTTCAAGACTAGTGTGTTATGTCCAGGCCATGCTGACTGATGAAACACACTATTTTTCTGATTAGAAATTACTTTACATCCACTGTCTCAGTAATAGCTTGTTCATTAAGCTGTTTTGGACTAATACAAATCTCTATGGAAGGAACATAAATGGAACTGAAGTTTTGTATGAAATGAAACAGCTATAGGCTGGGGACAGAGTGGCTGAGAGCAGCCAGACAGAGAGGGACCTGAGAGTCTGGATTGACAGGAAGCTGAACATGAGCCAGCAGTGTGCCCAGGTGGCCAAGAAGGCCAATGGCATCCTGGCCTGTATCAGGAACAGCGTGGCCAGCAGGTCCAGGGAAAGGATTCTGCCCCTGTACTCAGCCATGGCGAGGCCACACCTCGAGTACTGTGTCCAGTTCTGGGCCCCTCAGTTCAGGAAGGATATCGAGGTCCTGGAGCAGGTCCAAAGGAGGGCAACCAGGCTGGTGAAGGGACTCAAGCACAGACCCTGTGAGGAGAGGCTGAGGGAGCTGGGGGTGTTCAGGCTGGAGAAGAGAAGGCTCAGAGGAGACCTCATCACTCTCTACAACTACCTGAAAGGAGGTTGGAGCCAGGTGGGGGTTGGTCTCTTTTCCCAGGCAACTCTCAACAAGACAAGAGGGCATGGTCTCAAGTTGTGCCAGGGGAGGTTTAGGTTGGATATTAGAAAGAATTTCTTTACGGAGAGGGTGATCAAGCATTGAAATGGGCTGCCCAGGGAAGTAGTGGATTCTCCATCCCTGGAGATATTTAAAAAGAGACTGGATGTGGCACTCAGTGCCATGGTCTGGTAACTGCAGCAGTAGTGGATCAAGGGTTGGACTTGATGATCTCTGAGGTCCCTTTCAACCCAGCCAATTCCATGATTCTATGAAACAACTTGTTTTCTGTTAACCAGAGTACTATAAACTGCTAAAGTGGCTGCTGTTTCCAAGTAGATAGTCACTGGAGTGTGGAGGATACTGCTTTGGTTTGGGAGAAGACTAGGGGCAAAAATAAAAATTGAAAGTTTCTCAATGTTTAGGAACTGAGGATGTAGAGAAAAAATATCAGTGGAACATAAATGTACAAATGTAACATTCTGAAATACTAGTACTATATAAAATTGTAGCAATTAGTGATCAAGTGGATTTGAAGGCAGCCTTGAAGTGCAAGTACTATAAAAAGGGAAAAAGTTTGAATAAATTCTATTTTTTATAGAAGGAGCTTGCCTGATTCTTCAGTGTATTTAGTGAAAATGTAATACTTGAAACAGGAAGCAAAACAACCTCAAGATTCTTTGCTTTCATAGTTAATAGGAGACAAATGAGAAGTGCTTACTCACCTGCCTTCAAACTCTGATAGCCAAGTGTAGAGAAGAATTTAGTTTACTAGTCCAGAACTTCATTTCATTTCAGTTCTATATATGGGGCAATGAAGATACTTTAGGAGGAGTTGTTTCTTTTGTCTTTTTTTTAAGTGAAAAGAGAGAAAATTACATTAATTTGTTGCAGCTTAGTAAGAAACAGGTATATAATGGTTGAGAAATAGCTGACAACTGTTTTGTGAGGCAGAAGAGATGCAGCCAGGATTCTGGAAAAAAGAAGTTTCATGGAATTAATTGTCCCTGGCTCTTGCTCTGCAATGCTTGTAAAATACTACAGTAGTCTGTCATATCTCAGGAGCATTGTTAAGGATAACATGAATGCCTTTAACATGTTAAGGAGAATGGAATCCTTTATTATGGTGTAATTTCTTTTGCTGAATATATATATTAAATGTATACAGATTTATATAATATATATTCAGTATATTTGTGTATGTAAGATAAAATTATTTCTAATATCCCTTTTGTACTTCAGTGGAAGTTGAAGAACTTAAGACACATAAAATAGCATCTGAATTTGATCTTTGTTTTGCTCAAATACAAAAAATGATATTTTTTTTTCCCTAGACATCTATTAGCAAAGGTACTAGACCAGTCAAATTACCAGCATTTGCAAGACGACCTGCATCTCCTTCTAATTCCAACAACTTCAACCATTCTCCCCATTCTTCTGGTGGATCCAATAACATTGCAGGAATTAACAGGCATGGAGGAGAACTGCATAACAGATCTGGTACCATACTACTTTTATTTTTAATAAAGTAATTTGAATCTGGTTCAGCTAAAAAATTGGCGTTTGTGATGATGATAGAAGATGCCAGACCTTTTCTGAGGGCTCCTACTGCTGTATAAGCACAACTTCTATAACTTTTGTTGGAACAGGATTGGACTTTGGACACCTAAATGAGGGAACAGAAGCTTCACATCTGTTGGAGAAGTCTCATAGGTTAGCCTCTGTCTCAGGAAAATGTTGATTTTATTGACTCCATCCACAATGGATCATGTGGCTGCTTGTTCATTGCAGCACATATTTCATAGAGCTGTCTCTTTCTTACTCATGTTGCTTGCTTTGTGTTTAAAACAAAGATTGGTTTAAAATTAAAAGAATATGAAAGTCAGATCTCTTTGTGTATAGACAGGGCTGGCTTCTCTTCTCCTGTGGCTGATTTTTTTTTTTTGTTCCCTTTCTTGAAGTCTGTGGAAGAGGTCTGAACCTTACAGTTCTTTCTCTCAACCAGTTTTTGAAGAAAGTGAATGGTGAAGAGAGGTGAATTGAGAATTAATAGATATCTTAAAATGGTGTTTTCTCTGACTGTGTTTTTATTTTTTATTCTTAGGTGGGAGTGCAGATAATGTTTTGTCTCAGATTGCAGCCCAAAGAAGAAAAGCAGCAGGCTTACCTGAACAGAAACCCAGCCAACAGCATAGCCCAGTCCAGTCAACTCCTTCATCCACTCTGTCTGATTTGCAGTGCTCTCAAATTGTTGGCAACGGACATGTTGTAAAGGTAGAGAGAAATGTAGATTTTTGTACTTCCAGACTGGCTAATTTAGGTAATCTCAGTCATGGAGGGTTGATAAATATAACTACTTGGCATTGCACAGCCTAAAATGGATAGACACCTGTAACAACAGTGGAAATTTTAGAGCTCCACAAACCTTCCTTTTAATTACAAGACTACAAAAGATCACACCTAATAATAAACTATGATTTTGCTTTATTAGTATTTTCATTCTGTTTTAAAAACAGCAGGTGTAATACTTTATCTTAGGGCAGATAGGTACTTATTTTGGTTTCTTATGTTTTCTTTCTATGGCCCTGACTGAGTCCAGTGTTTTATGTTAGTTACTCCTGGTCTTTACTCAGAAGTCGTATAGCTAGCTTCTCTCCAAAGGCACAAGCTGAGTGAAGAACAGGAGATAATTTCTGTCAGGATCTGCCCACCACAGCAATATGTGTGTATTCAGTCTGCTCCACAAGGTGTTGTTTTTAAATGTATGAATATTCATATGTCATCAACAAAGTCAATTTTTGTTCCTAACTTTTTGCTGGCTTTATTATCTGCACTGACTTGCCTATCACTTTCCTGAAATAGCTTTACCCTCATGACATGCCCAGTTTTTTTGCATGTACTTGGAAGTTTTTTCAAACTTTCTCAAACCAAACTTTTTCAAAATATTTAAGAATTAAGATTTTAGATCTTCAGAATTTGCAGAGAGACAAGTTAGCAGCATCATAACAAAAGACATGGTACTCTATTGTGAAATATATGGGTTTATTCACACAGGGAAGCATTACATTTCAGAAAGCAAGAGAAAGCATATAATTTGGGCTTTATTTTTAATGTCTGGTATTCTGAAAATGTTAGACATCATGACCAAGAGCAAAATTTCTCAACTTTTTGCTTGCGTAATCTTCAAACAGTTTGTTTTGCTTTGTTTTTTTTTTCTTTGCATGTTTCAATGAGTTTCTTCTTGAAGTTTTGCCTGAAGAAACAGAAATGTCTTTAGTATAAAATTATTACATTTGCTGTCTTGTTGTGTGATGTCTTATATTGCAACAGCAAACAGGATGTATATTGAATCAGTAAATATCTATGGTCAGTGAAGTTACGAAGTTTTTAGTGATTAAAATGAAATTTGAGAGGGCAAAAATCAGAAAAAAGTGTGCAACTACCAATGCCAAAAACGTTCCCATGAATCATTCCTTTGACTCTAGTTTCTCAGTCCTGATTCTGATGGGAATACTGGGTACTTTGCAGAGATGAGACTGGGAGCTGAATTTGTAACTCTGCTGGACCCCCAAAAGCTGTGAACTCATACTGATTCTCTGGCACACGATATCTTGTCTCCCTTTCTATCCCACATAAGTGCTCTGTGGTTTATAAATTACCTGTCTCTTTCTTTCCTGTAGGCAAGGCCACTTTATCCTTTTCCCTCATAAAAGTCTCCTCTACTGAACAGCTACCGAATACTTTTTCTTTCAGAGATGGTCTGACCAATATATTTCTAATTAAACTCTCAGCAGGTCCTCTGAGCTTATTTTTATCTTGGAAATAATTTCAGAAGAGCTTCTTGTGTGCCTTAAAAAATCTCATTTTTCTCCAGTTCCATTAGTTAGCCTTTTAAGAGATAATACTTGTGCCTGTGAGCTTTGAGCTGCAGATCTTGGGGACTGTTGTTACAACAGTGCTGCCATTAAGAAGTTTTAATTATAATTGCTACTGACAGTGGAAGACATTAAGGGATAAAGAAATCATACTCTTGGAAAGATTTGTAAATGGAAATGATGGTAGTGTGTTGGAAAGGCAACAACTCTTTCACAGCTCTTTATTATTAGATGTCTTGATGAGTTTAAGTCTGCCCACCAATAACAAAACGTAATCAGTGTGGATCTTAATGTAGACGTTCATGTATCACACATCTGAGGTGATTTTTGGGACATCAGTGTCCATGGGGAGTACACAATCATATCTACAGTGGCTGCAAAAGGTTAAACAGCCTACTTTGTTGTTGTAATCAAAAACATAAATGCTGAAAACTTTACATCTGTGGAAATGCTTGTGACCTCCCATTAGGATCATGCTGTCTAAACTTGGAAAAAGCTGATCTAAAATTGCAGCAGTGTTACACTGATCAGTATTTAAAAAGCTGTCAGTGGGAGCTGGGGCGTGGAATTGTACAAGCCTTAATGAAAGGAAAAAAAAAATAATACCCAAATAACAATTCACAGGAGGTTGTAATTGAAATAAACACAGGCAATGTAGTAGAGAAGGAAGATGATGCTGAAACACAAATGGCCTATAGCAGAATACAGGGAAGTTTGTTAATGTAATAAGGGACAAAAAATGGAAATGAATTCAGGATGCTCTTCTGAGATCTCTCAAACTTGTGTCATGCTGCATTACTTTTAGTGAGTTCAGATGCAGGGATAAGGAGGTAGCTCCTTCTGGCAAAACAGAAGAAGGTTACTTAAATCAGTTTTATCTTTTTAATTTGCATCTCCTTCATTCAGTAGAAAAGTTCCATTTATACCGTAGCACAGAAAGAAAGTAGTAGAGAGGCAGGAACCACTTTCTCCCTTTTTTTCTTGTTACTCAGCTAATGAGTATATATATTTTGCTTGTAGCAGCCTGACTGACAAAAGGTATTTTAAGTTAAATTCTGAATTCAGAAATCCAGGAGAAAATCGCCTAGGCTTCTTTTAAGGTCACATAATGCAAACATTAAAATGTATGAAGTGATAGGTAGACTGAGGAATTTAGGAAATGGGGTCCATTAACTTGTGTTGGAAAAGGCTACATATAAATATATATTCGTAATCTTCATCTCCCATTAATCTCTTTCTCTGTTTTCTGTGCCTCCAAAGGTCAGATATTAAGTATTTGCAAAATACTTAATAAATCTGAAATAATTTGATAACAATTAGTACAAGTGTAAGAGTTGACTGAAGACTTTCATTCCAGGGCACCAAGGGGCTTAAGTGCACACAAAACTTAGTTTATGCTTGCTACGTATTTCTGGTTAATCCGGAATGAAGTGATACTTTAGATCAGCATCTGATGTACTTTGAAAAGGTGTTACTTAATTATATCTTTGAAGGAAAAGGATGTTTTCAGAGTCAAAATAATATCAGCTTTTAAAAAAAGAATTGCAGTACTTACACACAGTATTGCTTTCTATTATCTAGTTTTCTTATTTCAAAATTAGAGCTTTAATAAGCACATTTTTCTTGATGAATTTGAGGGGACCTGAGATAAATCAGCATTGCTCCAATTATTTCAATATAAATCAAGGAGAAGCTTCCAGTTGTGACTGCATACTCTGCAGAAATAATATGCAGCTTCAGTAATACTGAAGTATCATAGATAGGTAAACCCCTTTTTTACCTTAACTGAAATTACTGTGTCCTTAACTGCAGCAAAAACTGGAGATGAACAAAAGACCTCCATCAGGGACTTCATCTACATCTAAAAGCACATCACCAACTCTCACACCTTCTCCATCGCCCTCCCCATCTCCCAAGGTCCACAACACAGAGTCCTCTCTCTCTCCTTCTCACAGACAGGCCAAGAGCAATGGTTCCAGCAGTGGTACAATTACAGAAGATGGTGAGTAGGTCATGGTAATTATAAGAGACTCATTCAGCAGGAGTATGAAGTGTTTAAAGCTATAACTGTGCTAAACCAGTGTGGTTTAGTAGTGTAAACTAGCATGAGAGTGAGAACTTTTTTCTTTCTAGAAAAAATACTCTGGCGTTATTTCTAGATAGGCATTTCTGCAGTAACTGTCTGTTTCTTTCCCAAAAAGCTGTGTTCCCTTCCATTCAGAGATCAGTACCATCTCAAGGTTAGCATAGAGCACATAGGTAGGCCACTGCTAGGTTGCCTCCTTCCTTCTCCTCTTTCCTCTTAAATCCTGTTTTTCACCATTTGCCTAGGGTAGAAAATGGACTTTCTCCGCATCAAAATGAAAAATTGTTTTTTTAAAATGTGGTGAAGCACATCACTATGGGATGTTTTGATTAATAGTAAGTCATAGTTACATGCGGTTGATTTTTAAGAACTGTATTTCTTTTTTTTTCTTTCTAAATTGCAAAAGTAGCCTTATTTTGACCTATTTTCAACTTTAGATCATAAGGAAGAAGAATAATGTTACTAATTTTCCAGTAATATTACTGCCTTTTGAGTTGAACCTTTAGGTCTAAATTACAATACTTTATTTTTAAATGTCCTGTTACTGCATTGGGAGCAGCAACAATTACTTGGGTTTCTTTGGTAAACATCTCAGAAAAAGTGGAAAAAAAAAAAGTGACACAGTGTTCTTTAAATAAGAGGTGGTGGTATCTATTACCTGACCTTGTAGTATTTTGTTCTTGGGTTGGGTTTTTTTTGTTTGTTTTTTCAAGAGTATTGATTTTATTTGCTTATGCTAACTTTGTCCACTGACAGTGTACTTCTGTTTGACGCTAAAGAGAGGTGATATTTGACCCCTTTCTGTCCTCTTATCCTGGCTTAGCTTTAAATTACTGTACTGACTACTGGAGACAGTCCTTTCACATTTTAGGTAGTGCTATTTTATAGTGATCACTTGGCAACAGAAGAGTTGTTGGTTCAGAAATACAAAAAATGAAGGGAACTTACTGTCAGATAAGAAGGGGAATACCTCAAGCTATCAGTTGTTAAAATCTCACCTGGAGAACAGGCCTTTGTGACTGCCCTGCTAGTGCCATCATATCCCTCTGCCTCTCTAGCAGAGGGATAGACTGTCAAAACCCTAAGTAGTTCTGGGTTCATCGTACTTATAAGCTTTTGTAGTAAAATAGTCCTTTAATTCAGGGCTTCTCTTACTGTGAGCTGATTAAACAACAACAGTACAAATGCTCATAGGCCCAGCAGTAATTAGAAGCATAAATACAGAAGGCTTGCAATAGTAACTTCTTATTTCAAGTGAACTTAAATGACTTAGAGAGTTGATTTGTATTGAGAATTACTGTGAAGCAGCAGTAGGCAGCAGGGTTGTGTGCGTATTTTCTTTTTAGGCAACCCCTTGGTGGACCATCAACAGCTTGCCCCTATTCTAAGAACCAGTGATGTAGAGAATCATGAAAGGCGAAACCATGTGAGAGGAAAAGGAAGCTCTGAAAACCTGGAAAAAGGTAATGTTACCTTTCTGTAACCTGATAGGTACCTTTCTGTACCTTTCTTTTGTTCTGCACAGTACAAAAGGTGTGCTAAATAGGAGTACTGTGGCAGAACACCAAAGGAGAAACAATATGTTATGCAGGAGTTGTAAAACTGGGAAATTTCAGGTTTATATTTTCAATGTTAATATATAATACAGGAAGTGGAAGAGAAACGAAGAAACAACATGAAGGGCCTACAGCTGAAAGCCTTGTGTCTCTGTGTGAAAATTGCTAGAAGTTATAGTTGTTTGTGACAGCAAGGTTATATATAGGCTCAGAGAACCTGGAAGATTCTTCCCATATCACAATCTGTAATTTAGGCACGGCAGCGTAATGAAAAATGAGAAGGCTGACTAACAACCTGAAAGAAAAAAAATGTTAATTATATATATCCACAGGTTCCTAATGAAACCTTTATTTTATTTCTGTAAGATACTTTTCATCAAACTGTATGGAGAAGTTTTCGTGCTATGTTAAAAACATAGCTGGTTACCTTTTCCCATGGATTAATCTCAGGGTGCTAAAACTTTTAGCCTGAAACCATGCCAACCTTTAAAAATTGTTGTAAGCATACTACATTAATTGGCCATGAGGTAAGATAGCAAAACCCTAGCAGAAAATAAGACTTGCATTTACACTTTATAAGTGTCTGTTAGTCTTTTAAATGTGAGGGAGCTGTCACTATGAGGTCTTCTACTTTTTAATTTCCTTGCACTTTGAGAGAAAACCCAAATTCCTGTGCTGTTAGCCTTGGAAGATGAACTTAGGAAGCTTAAATTCTGCTGAGGTTTCATCTTATCTGGACTTCAGCTGTGTTTAAGATGCCTGGATGTAACACTTAAAGAAAAGAAGTTCAGATATACTCTTGTTGTATCATTATTTTGAATGAGCAACTGGGTGGCTGTTTGCTCTTCACTTTGCATGGCTTTCTTAAGGAGTTTTGCTGTGTAGCCTGCATGATCTGGGTCAGCCATCTGGGGACAAGCACCTGTGTTTTAGGTATTGAAGTACCTAAGTTATTCTTAGGGAGTTGGTCTTTTGAGATCCTTTTAATGAGGAAGAAGGGTGATACAATAGAAAGATTTTATCCTATCAAGGTAAGACTAGATAGAATTACAGAACACAGAACAAGATGAGAACACAGAAAGGCAATATTTTAATTTCTCATGCTGAGTTAATGTGATCTGAATTTTTATTAACATATACAACTGCATAGAATGCATTTTAATACATATTTTCGGCAGTTAACAGTGTGGAGATCACTAAAATCTTTGCTTATCCGTGGGGGGTGTTGGTTTCTTTTTCTTTTCTATTATTACAGATGAGCTGACTGGCATCCTTAAAAAATTGTCACTTGAGAAATACCAGCCTATTTTTGAGGAACAAGAGGTATGTCTTATTTAAAAGATTTTTTTTGTTTTACTGCTTTAGAAAAAGTAGATTGCAACACAAATTGCATGAAAATTGTGATCCAGAATCAAAAATACAAAGTTTTGCAACCATTTCTGGTTGCAAAGAGGACCTTGAAACATGGACCAAGCAGCATTCTGGGCATTCACTAGAACACTGGGAATATCCATGCTTGTCCCACTGAACCTATAATTTTGATACAGAGAAGCACCAGGTTTTCTTTCCGGTTTTGCACTCTGCTTTTTTATATATCTCTATGCAGTGTGGCAGAACAGTGTATTGGACATGCTGTATCATCCCAGAAATCACAGCTGAAACCTCATTTGCAGATACAGAACAGCAGGGTGTGAGTCACTGAGATGGCTGCTTTCACTTCTTAATCCAGTATGAATAAACAACAGGAGATTTAAATTTGGGAACTGAAGCACCATTGTAGATGAAGCCTGTGACAGTGACTTGCCCAGACTGTGCATTGAAAGGCAACTTTGCTGAAAATAAGTAAAAGTAATTCATTACAGAGTTTAACACAGAATCTTATGTGAGCAGCAGTTATGTGTTTGTTTGGCCAAAGGCCATCAGGTAGTGAATGGACATGCAATAAATTGGTATGGCTGCAGAGTTCAGGGTTCAGCACCACAAGCACAGATTATTTAGTTGCATCACAATGCACTGGGCCTATTATTGTTCCCCTACATGATAATGGAAGGGAGCATTTTGTAGAAAGGGATATGCTCTGTGTATGGAAGTTATGGTAGTACGAAAAGTTTTAGATTTTTTGTTCTTATCACAACCTTATGGATGTGTTGATATAATAAAAATTGATGTATGAATAAATTGTAGAATTTTGACTCAGGAGGCACTGGAAAAGTACACAAAATATTCACAAAGTCCAAAAATACTTGAGGTTTTAAAAAAAATATAAAAGGGTGAAACCGTAGGCTTACTCAACTAGCTGCTACTCTAAGTAGAGAAATGTTGTGTGAAATTTTGTTTTGCATTGACAGTACATGTCTGAAAAAAAAACACATTAATATTTTACATATGCTATCATAATTAACTGCAGATTTAAAACCCAATGCCAAAGTGGTAAAGTGAGTACTGTGAGATCCTTTCTTTCAGAAAATTTGTTTGCACAATATTTACAGTAAATCTATACAGTTAAAAAATCAAACTACTTTTAACCTATCTTGGTGAATCTTTGTCTAGGTAAATTTGTTTATTCAGTTCATTCATTCATTCATTCATTCACATATGCAGGTGGATATGGAAGCCTTCCTCACACTGACTGATGGTGACCTGAAGGAGCTGGGTATTAAAACCGATGGATCAAGGCAGCAAATTTTGGCTGCTATTTCTGAACTGAACGCAGGAAAGGTACATTTTGAAGTACTACACTTAGTAAATTGATTCAAGGTTTGCTTATATTGTTAATTCAACATAGATTTAAAAATTCAGTTGCAGATGGTATTTAGAAAAGCCAAATTGTTTTCCAAGCAAACTAGCAAATTAGTATTCAATTAGTTAAAAATATCTTACTTTGTAGTACTCCCAAAGCTTGTTCATTAAATTCTTCCTAATTTTGAGACTGCACAGTTCTTTTATGGAGTATTGGCAATTATTAGAAGCCACTGGTAACATAAACATTGGTAGTGTTGCAGTTACTGAATATTGATTTTAGTGATGCAAAAAGAATACTCTTTCCACTAGAGTCCAGCAATAGACTATAATATGAAAGGAAAGGTATCGTTTGTTTTATCTCATAGTTCTTGATTTCGCTGTTCATTAAGCAAATGGCACTTCTCTCAGTTCTTACACTTGTTGCCATGTATTTTTAGATTTACATAAATTTGCTAAGAATGGCATATGGTAAGGAATGTACTTGTCAGAGGAATTATGGACTGGAGGATTTCTTTAAGTCTGCTGACACTTCTCAGGTGCTTTTTGAGTTCTGAGGTCCATTCTGTCTCTGGTACTGGAAACTCATAAACGAAACACAATTTCTCCAAGTTAAAATCATCATCAGCAAGTGACGAGGCTAAAATTTTGGGAGGTTGGATGATGCTCTATTCTATAAATCTAGGAAGAAAGTAATGAAAATGTTTCTATTGCTGTCTTGTAGTTACAGCAAAAGATAACTACAAGATTTTTACATATCTGGTTGGTACAGAATTGTTATTATTCCTGATAGTACACTTTGAGTCTCTGGTTATAGACATGCATATTTACATACTGCTGCAAAGTCTGAATAAATTAATGTTTTAAACAGGTATTTAATAATACCTTATTTTAATTTATTTTGATTTTACAGGGTCGAGAGAGACAGATTCTACAAGAAACCATACACAACTTCCACTCTTCCTTTGAGAGTAGTGTTAGCAACACGCGACCCCCAGGTCACTCCCAGTGTAAGTAGCACCTGAAATTATTGAAAAATGTATGAATACTTTTAATTAATACTATCTAGATGGCAGAATGTGTCAAATATGACAGTTAACTGCTTTCTGGGTTTACCACTGATGTATGTGCCTTTTTGCTGAGATAGTAGAGAAGAATTCAAGGTTAAAAGATAGAAGATGTCTGTAAGTTTTTTATATGCACTTCAGCACTATCTCCATTACTTAACACATGAAATGGAACTTAAGTATAGAAAATGGTAGTGTACAGTATACTGTACATAGTGTGTATATGTATCAGTAGTGGAAGGTGTGTTTCCATATGATACGTAATTTACTTTCGCATACTCTTTATAGGAGACAGGTTTCTATAGCACAATCAAGTAGATGAAATATATTGAAGGTTTACAATTAAGTATACTGGCTTAGATAGCTATTTTAATATTATATTAATACTTATGTATGTATGTGCTTAGTTATTTTATATAGGTAATATTTTTAAATTACTGTCTTAAGTCAGTTTCTTTGGAATATATTCCAAATATATATATATTCCAAACACCAGTATTCACTGTTAGCCATTGATGGAGAAACTGTCTTTTAAAACATACCATCTGTATTTAAATTCTGACCTCTAACAAATGAATGCACTCACTACAGTCACCCCTAGATATCAAAGATATAAATCTCTGTCCTGCCAGCCACCTGAGCCAAAGGCAGATACACATCTGTTATTCAAGGTTAAGGAACGGGTCAAAACCTATGGGAGTCTGTGTTCATATGTGTGTTTCAGAATCCACATTTTAGGAGGAATATAAAAGCCTTGGATTGGCCTCAAGAAATGCATCATGTTAAAGTGCCTCTTACTCTCCATCAGGTGCTTATTTTTCTGCAAGGCAGGCGACAACTGCAGTCTTACTGCTGCCTTGGGGAAAAAAGGGCATTATTGGGGTAGTTAGTCAGTGTAGTCTGCTTTCCATATTCTTTATAGTCTGTTTGACTGATAGCCACTATCAGGTGTCTCTGTATGCATTGTGCAGCTTACTTCCTTTTCTCAGAGTAGACAGTGTGTGGGGGACCTTCTGGATAGCATCTTGATAGCATCCCAGACTTGAAGAGCCTCTTCTGTAGGTACTACTAGGTGAGCAGAAGCTGCTGTTTGGTATTTAATAACATGATGCTGTGAAATAGAATTGACTGAAGAAGCATACAGATGTAACATGGCTCAAAGCAACTTGCTTACCACTGAGCTTAAAAGTGTCTACACAAATTACAGCAACACAGTAGTGGCAGAGAGCTGAGGACAACATCCTTTCATAAGAATTGAGCTGACAAGACGCTGCAAGGAAGCTGCCATCAGCTTAGTTTATGAGTTTTTGTGTGCAAGAGATCCATGAAATAGATTTGGCCATGTGCAGTGAAATGAGGCAACCAGGTGCCACTAATTACCAGGCAGTGGGCATGAGCTTGTGTTAAGCCCACCTGTGCCTGATCAGGGTGGGCCCCCACTGCGCATGAGCAGGATTAGGGGACCAATAAAAGGTGAGGCTCAAACTCCCAGGCTCAGCTCAGGCTTGAGCAGGCCAGCAGAGGGAGTGGCTGCTTTTGGAGCAGCAGCACTGATCCAGGCTGGTCAGCCCTGAGGGCAATAGACTCAGAGCATTGCTCGTGAGTTTCTGCTGGAACACCTGGTTGGACCTTGGAGCGCTGTGCCCTAGAATCATAGAATTGGCTGGGTTGGAAGGGACCTCAGAGATCATCGAGTCCAACCCTTGAACCGCTGTTGTGGTTGCTAGACTGTGGCACTGAGTGCTACATCCAGTCTCTTTTTAAATATCTCCAGGGATGGAGAATCCTCTACTTCCCTGGGCAGCCCATTCCAATGCCTGATCACTCTCTCTGTAAAGAAATTCTTTCTAATGTCCAACCTAAACTTCCCCTGGCACAACTTAAGACCATGCCCAACCTAAAAGAGGTTTGTCTTGCAACAGCCATGTAACAGCAAGAGAAGCACTGAGAAGGAAAGGGAAGAGAAAGATGTAGATAAAAGAAGTTTCCACACTAGGTAAGCTGCTTTCTATTATAAAAAGTAGCAGTGGAACCCTTACACAGTCTCTAGAACTTGAAGTTAATTCCAAGAATGTGTAATATTTTACAGCATAGCAGCAGCTGTACTGAGTCAGATCCAAAGTCCATATGGTTGTGTTCACCTTTTTTTCTTTCTGCTCTTGTTTGATCTTGGTGTGAAGAAGAGCTGGTTGCTTTCATTTGCTGTGAACTTGCCATGTCCTGACTATTTTTGCTTCATCCTACTGGATCAGAAGATACAGTGGACAGTTGTTCCCTCTTCACTCCTTCTGCGTCACTGATGATTTTACAGATATCTGTGATACTCTTCCTCAGTCGTGTTTTTTTCTAAATGGAAGACCTACAGTCTGCTTAATCATTCACTGTGCTGTAGTTTTTCTCATCCCTTTTTTCTTTTCTACTATATCCATTCAGACTTGGAGATACCAGCCTTGCATGCACTGTTCAGGTTGTAGGCATCTTGTGCTTGACATGGTGATGTTTATCAGTTGTGTTCTCTATTTTCAGTTCTCTTGCCCTTTCCTAGTTATTTCTAGTACTCTGAATTTTTGGCTGTAACAAAGGACAGAACTGGTATTAATTGGACCTCTCTCTTATAACCCAGCTCATCTACTGAGTTCCCACCCAAGAGCCTATCATTTTATATAACCACTTGTACATTGGTTTTTTCCATATACCTAATTTTATATTTTGTACTACTTCATATTTCTCTTAATCAGGTTTTGTCTGCCATCTTATTGTCTGGGCACTGATGTCTCCTGAAGCCTTTTTGCCAGTCTTCTGTTTGTCTTTCTTTTTTTTAGACAAGTAACTTAGGAAAGTTTGTCACTGCACCCTGTACTCCCTTCTGAACTCATTCATACATTGAATATCCCAAGTCCTTGTGCAGATCCCCATGAAATACTAGTGGGAAATCTCTCCTCTATGGAAAAAAAGTAACAACTCCAATCTTCTGTCCTCTGCCTTCCTAACCACACAAAAAATTTTCTTTTGCCCTATGGCTTCTTTATTGTCTTGAGGCAGCCTTGAACCTTATGAAATGCTCTTAAAAAATGCTGCCATCAAGCAAATCTCTTTTGTCTACAAGACTTGTTCCAGCTTCAAGGAATTCCAGTAGGTTTGTGACTACTGACTTTTCAAGACTTTTCATAGAATCATAGAAAGTTATTATATTTCAAAGCCCTTTTTGGTTGTTTTCCACAAAATTTCAGATTCTTTGCTATAGTTTTTGCTCCACTGCCTGGTTGTACTGGCTATTTCACATGTCTGTGTGTCCCTGGATATCCTCTTGAGCCATTTAAAAAATGAGCATCAGTTTTATCACTTCTTAGATATGTTTACCTTATAATACCAAGTTTATTGAATGACTTAAAAGAAAAAGGTGAGCCTGGGCAGTTGTTATAGACAGCTAGCTGTTTTCCCCCACCCAAACATAACACTTCTCTTACAACAGGTGGGAAGAAAAGATATCACCCTAACATTCAGCAATGGTACTCCACAAAGGGAGGATTTAGATACCAGCAGAATAAACTGAATGTTTGCCTGGTAGAAGTAGAATTCAGAGTAACTATCCTAAGATGCAGAGAGTTCATACCATTAATCTACAATTTGCAATTTTTCCGGTCTTCCAGTTTCTCTTTACATGTGGTAGTATGTTGCATATTGACACATACTTACACATACATCTCTGCAGTTACAATAGGTATAAATATAAATATAAAATACAGGTATTTTAAAAGATGTGACAGAATAAAACAGGTGAAAGTGTGGAGTCATTTATATATTTACTTTCCACTTCTGAATGCAGAGTCAAGTGGAAATGATACAAAGGAGAAAGCTACAGAGACTGTAGAGTGAGAAGCAAAACCAATATATTGTTTCAAATAAAAATCATACAGGATTCAGGTAGTCACTTGCTGGAAAAGGCACAAACTGATAAAAGAGAGATACTGGAAACCTGTTGGCAGTAGACGACCTTTTCACACAACTCTGACTTTCCATACCTTCTCTGTACAGGAGAGGCTTAAGATGAGTAAAATGAATTACAGGGTAAAAGTGTTGGATTTTGGTATAAGAAAATGTGGGCCTTTTTCTAGTAGTAACTCTAACCTCTTTAATGCTGGGAGTCTTACTAGTTGCAGTTTTTCAGGTTTTCTTTCTTTTCTTTGACAGCACCTGGCTGCTCTGTAAAACCACAAGATCCTGTTTCTCCTAAAAGGTAGCTACTGGAAAAAAAATGCTTTTTTTTTTTCTTATGGTGAAGTTTGGCATCTAGCTGAGCAAATCCAAGTGTACAAAGAATTTGAACAGCTGGTCCTAACTACACCTGCCTAGGACTTTTCTGAAGTAATGTGATTGAAATTTGAATCTTACAAAGAATCGAATGAAGTTAAAAAGAGATTGCTTTTAATATTCAGCCAAAAGTTGAATCGTTCAAGGCGTCTGTGGTCTGGATTTGAGAAGACCAAAGTCAGAAGAGCAGGAAGAATGAATGGCCATGTGTGAAGACTGATACTTTTATTCGACTCTTACCCATAGATGAAGAACCCATACAAGACTTACATGAACACAGCAAGAACAACAAAAGTAAAGAAGGCAGCATAAACCACCATGAGTTATGAGAGCTTCTACATGGAGAAATACACAAACTGAATATACCTTTGTTGGCATGATACAGAAATAGGAGTCTAAACCAAAAATGTAATGGATTCTTGGGAAGGAATATAAAGGAAAAGTATAGCTGCATTCTTCATTAACTAAAATACACTTTATCTATTCATTATTAAGAGGTCAGAACAACAGTAAAAGTAAATATGAAATAAGTATTTGTAAAAAAAGCACTTTATTTAAGGCAATGTATAATCTGTCACTGATATTTAAACAGAAACAGTGTTAAAATGTTTTATATTGCTGATTAGTTGTTTTGAGAATAAAACCATTTAATCAATATTGGCTGTGTTTTTTGAACAGTAACATTAGCATACCCTAAAGTACATTCTTATAATTATATTAAAGAATTTTGAAAGGTCTATTTATACTAATTATGAGTGGAAATAATTTTCTGCTTAACAAATTTTTGTTGAGCAATTAAGGTACAAGTCATTGGAAGCCTCTGACACTGTATTTATCTTTCTGAAGACTCAAAAATAACCTTACCACTGGCTGAAGTCTGTGCAAGTTCAGTACTGTTGCAGATAAAGTCAAGAAGATCTCGGAGCTCCAGTGCAGGGGAGTAATCTCAGTTAATTACTTCTGTACAGGACTACAAGTTTTACATTTCTCTGCTCTCCTCATTGTACTGGTTTTAGCAGAATTTAGCAATTATAGGGATAGAAGTGGGTGTGGTGATAGAGATAACAGCACCAGTGGTCCCTCAGGTACCTCTGGGTGAGTCAGCTCATTCTGTGGTGGCTTCATTGGTTTGTGCCCTCCCAGCTTGATGCCAGCTACCAGCAGAACAGCTGAGCTGTGCTGGGTTGTGCAGCTGTGCCATGTCAGATCTGAAGTGGAATACAGGTAGCTAATTCCCTAGGAAGAAGAGAAGAGGTTAGTGGGGAGTATTGCAGAAAAAAAGATTATTGCAGGTTGATTATGGTAATCAGAGCATGTAAGTACCCTGAGGTTCTTGGTGGTCATGCTATTAGCATTTCAGGTGTTAACGGCATAGCCATGTGTAAAATAATTTTTGTTTTTTTCTTTTTCAGTGCACATATGTCAACAAACATGATCAACGCTTGGCATGGCATTATATATTTTAGACATGTCTTAAGCCCAAGGAAATCACTGCTTATGCAGAATTGTGCTTCAGGATTAATTTCAGCACTAGGATACAAGTATGTAATTTCCGCTTTCACAGATTTCAAGAGCAGCTGCTACAGATGACATGGTAGGACAGATCTACAGGCATGTTATTTGCAAACCAAATAACATCAAGCTAGTGGCCCTGTCCTTTCTTGATCAGACATGTGGACAGTTCTGGTTAAAACTGTTCAAAATCCAGCAGAGAAATAATTGCAGCTTCTTATGACTGGGAAACAGTTGCTGCTTCTGAGCCAAAATCTTGGAGCCCTTGTCAGTGTAACCAAGAGTAAGTGACCTGTGGTGAACTGAACCATCTCACCTATCATCTAGTTCCTGCAGGCCCTATGAGAGCACAATTTCACTCTACAGTTTTGTGCTCTTGGTGCAGCAGGTGGCCATCTAAACATCCAATACAGTCTGTGGAGTCACTTCAAGCCCATTAACAGAGAAGCCTCAAGGCTGAGAGGGCTTCAGCCATTCCTGTTCAGAATGTATGGGTCGTATTCTTTGAAAGGAGAAGTACTCACTTGTAATACATTGGTAGGGTTGGGTGTTCATTTTTCAGTTTTTAAGGTCCTTTTCAATAAGATGTTCAGTGTGAAAAATACTTTGCAAGGCTGAGAGATATTCTTCCTACCATCTTAAGAGGGTTCAAATTCAAATATATCACTGCCCTGTAGATGGTAGGAACCTCAGGGATGTAAGGCTTCATTCCACTGGCTGAATCTCACTGTCCAGAATGTAATTAAGTATTCATAGAATGTGGTCTTTTAAGACATTGGTCTATGAAGGGGAAGGGTTAGGCTTTAGTTCCTCTAGTTGATATATTTATTTAACCATTCCTAAGCTACATAGTTACTAGGGATAAACAATACTATACATTTGTGAATGTTAGCCTTCAGAGTGTCTCAATGAACAGGCAGCAGAGACTCTTAAACTGAATGTGCCGGTGTGAAAGGAGACCAACAAGCACACAAGTGTAGGGTCTTTGTGTTTACACAGCAGGCAGAAAGGGTTCCTCATACTGTCCCATCAGGAAGTCCCACTATATTAAAAATATGCTAAAGAGTATTACTTTATTACATAGGAACAAAAAGATACAATTTTAGAGTTTGAGAACTTTTCGTATCTTCTGCTGCACTTACTTCTTAAAGGTGGTCTGTTCCTTGTGCCTGATTTAGCTGCCATCATAAGTGGTGAAACAAAACATGTTGCTTACCATGTCTGCTTTTTATGACTCTGACAGAAGGTAAGTTTGCATCCAACACCTACATTTATGTGTCTTTGTGTAAGGACTGATGTGGGCAGCTGTATAAACTCCACCATAGGCACTGGAGGTCTGGTCATTTGTCACTGGGGCCTTAAAAGCCAGTATCTGGCCAGCCTATACCAGGAGCTTGGTTCAGTTGTCCAGGCATCCACTGGCACTTGCACGTCCCGGGGCATCCAAAGCACCTCTAAGTGGTGCCAGATGTGACAATTAGCAAAGCTTATGACAAGTTTGTTGCAAACTGTCATTTGGACAGAGAGAGATGGAGGCTGTCATTTCATTGACCTGTCCTAATGTGTCACAGACATTCAAAGGTGACGTGCTGTTTCCCGTTTGCTGATCATTTTCCATGTCCTCCTTTTTAATTTAAACAGAATCCTTTTTTAGTGAAATTTGCTTACATCATAATGAAAAGTAGTCACTGATGGGTTTTGCTGAAGAAGTAAACACTAGAAGAAACAGTTCTTGTTCTGATCCAGTCTAGAATTTTGGACTTGGCTGAACTGTAGTTAAACCTGAGATGTCTTCTTGTGCTGAGGAGCACTGCTATTTTACAAGAAGCTTTTATAAGGTTCTTTGCATTATTTTTCTCCCTGCACTTTGCACATTAATTACAGACTTCATTTAAAGATATTTCATTAACTGGAAATGATTCAAGCAGTCATCTGTAGTATTTCTCTTGCTTCAGCAAATGCCACAGAAACCAGGTAGCTTCTCAAGGGAACAGCTTTGCTTTCCAGAGTGATGGGGAACATAAAAGTTCATGCAAACAGATATCTTTAATACCTAGATCACTTTAGTTTAGAATTGCTTGGCTTGCCTGACTCTGACACTAATAGCCTCAAACTTGCCACTTTTAGATTTCTTTTTTTTTTCAAATCCCTGTTGGCAGCACAAGAGTACATTTAGTGGGAGCAGGCTTTCTCCATTAAACCCACAATTTTTTATGCTATATTTAAAGCTCATTTGGTATGCTTAATTTCCAATCTCTGAGACATTTGTATTATAGAAATAAAGTGTTAATGCAATGTCCTCCTTACAGTATGACAGCAAAGAATTGTTTCAGAGCAACTTCTGCTACTTGTCATTCACTGCATTCCAGTGTGCATTAAAACTTAATAGACGTAACATGGAGTCATAAACCCAAAAGCAAATAGATTTTTACAGTGTGATTGCTGTATTCCCAACATTGCAATGATTGCACTTTAACTGGTTTCTTACTCATCTCACTTCTCATCAGTAGGTATGTACAAGAGTCTCAGAATAGATCTGTGTGGTCTTAAGGGGAGTGCCACATTGTGGTTGGTAGCAGAGTGGCTAATGCTGTGTTGGAGCAGGGTTCTTGAAGGTGATAAATGGGTTAATATGAATGTAGAAAAAAAGGCTCATTCAAGACACCTTCTTGTAAATGTTCTAGAGACATTCTAGTGTTCATGCATAGACTTTACATGTGTCTATGAGTTCCTTTTTTTTAGTAAACCTAAGTGATTAGCAGCACCACAGAACTCATGGCTTACAATTAGCTGGAGCAGAGATTTATGTTTTCATGAGTTGTGGAATAGAATCACCTTGAACAGAGAGCAGGCAGGAAAGGGCAATGGGTTTTAGCACTGTGGGCCTGATTTTAATTGTCTTCATCAAACTTCTTCATGTATGTGTTTCCAAGTCACTCTTTATTGCCAATTTGTCCTCAGAAGCAGAAGATGGAATAAAAGATAAATGAACTGAAATAAGTTAAGGATAGAAGCACATGTAGAATTTTTTACTAGATTTCGATTACTGATATTCTGGGGTTTTGTTCTTTTTCCAGGATCTGCCTCTCCTTTAGGCTGTTTCTTGAATAGTCAAGATTAATATTGAATGCCCTGGGACTCACTTTCTTCAGCAGTTCAGCAAAGCACTCACTTTTTATCAAAAACTCAGTTCAAAATCCATCACTCACATTCCTACCCTCAGAAAGAGCAAACAGAAGGCACTGTTCTCTGTATTGGTGATTAGTGTATACAGATGGCTACATTTCCAGCCCTTTGGGCTACAGGATACACAGTTTAGAGATGCTCCTAATACATTGTGTCATTTATCTCCTATCATGCCTTTTAAGTACTTATTTGGTGTATGTGTCAAGTATATGCTTAAACTCTAGTCCTTAACAATGCCACAGGTTAATTTCAGAGAATCACAGGATGGCTGAGGCTGGAAGGACCTTTGGAGATCATCTTGTCCAATATCCCCCTGTTCAAGCAGGCCCTCTGGAGCTGTTTGTCTGGAACTAGGTACATTACTCTCCCCTCATCTGCCGAGTCATCATAGAAAGCTATCAGGCTGGTCAAACATGACTTCCTCTTTGTAAATCCATGCTGACTTATCCCAGGCACCATCTTAAAATATTTGGATTATTTCTCCATCATATTTCCCACAATCAGTGTGAGGCAGATTGGCTCTAGTTTCTTTCTTTTCTTGAAGATAGGGCTGACATAGGGCAGGAACCTTGTGCAATCACACGACCTTTCCAAGATAATTGAGAGTGACCTTGCAATGGCACCAGACAGCTCCCTCAGTACTTGTGGGTCCATCCCATCAGGTCCCATGGACCCATGTACATTCCTCTCTTGGAATGCCATATAAAGATAATTTATAATCTACATGTTTCCCTCAGACTGTAACATGAATGTTCTGCATACTTCTGTGCTAGTCCTCTGGTGGCTTACAGACTTCCTCTTACAGTGAACTTCATTGTGGTTTGTTAGCTATGTTCAGAACATCCCATCATTTCAGTTGTACAGCAGTAGTGTAGTGTAACGAGGCAACCAGGTGCCCCTAATTGCCAGGGAGTGAGCATGAGCTTGTGTCAAGGACTCACCTTTTATCGGCCCCCTGGTCCTGCTCACGCGCAGTGGGGGCCCACCCTAATTGGGCACAGGTGGGCTTGACACAAGCTCATGCCCACTGCCTGGCAATTAGGGGCACCTGGTTGCCTCGTTACACTACACAGTAGTATTGATAGTTCCCATTCTTCAGGCATGCTGTGTTGCCTCTTAGCCCACACAATGATCCATCAACTTTGGTGTTCTCCTTTGACAAAATGAGTAGGCAGGTTCCAGCTAAAATTTGCCAGCACTTTTTTGTGTATATGTTTTTAGCATTCAGACAATCCCAGAATCATCATGAAGCAGGTGAAGGGTCTATTTTAAAATGCTGAGTCTTTGGTGGAGTCTTGAATATCCTGAGAAAAAGCCCTGTACACACTGAAGACTACAATACCCTAGACCAACCCGTCATCACTCTTGGCACTCACCACACTGATGGGTACAGTGAGACAAGTTCATTCATATGAATGTACAGAGAGGAAGCTATTAGATTTAGAAACAGATAACGAATCCTGCAATAACAGAAGGCCTCTTGTTAGGGAAGCTACAGGTGTCTTCCTGTTTTTTATCCAGATAACAGCCTGTAAAGTCATGCTGACTAGTAGTATGATTCAGCCAGCCAGCAGACCTGAGTCCAGCTCTCAGGGAGGCCAGTAGCTCCAGGTGATGTTTTCTACACAGCAGTAAGTACAGGCAGCCAGGCTGTTCCTCACATCCTCTGCCTGAGGAGACACACACCTTCTGAATTATTCCAAAATGTTAATCTTGATCATCAGTCAAAGATACTGACTTACAACATTATTATTATTGTCAATTTGTTGCTCTGTTTAGAGGGCAATGGTTTTCTTGGATTAGGCAATGCCCTCTGACAGCTTTTGTGATAGCAATGCTTAAAGTTCTAAAAAAGAAATATCTATTTGTACCTTCCAATAAATAAATAATGAGCCAGAGAGCCAAATAGTGGCCTGATTTGTACCGGTGTAACTCCACAAAATCCAAAGCACTCTGGATTTAAGTGCGGGAAACTGCAACAGAATCCACATTGAGATAATTCAGTAATTGAGCATCCCATGCACTATGTCCAACTGCACTGTTCCTGGTGTTGCACACAAGGAGACTGTAGATGTGTTCTTAGACAACTAATAGCTGAAGAATGTGCCTGTCATGTTCCTCTAGCTGTTGCTTTAACTTGTTAGAACTCGCTGTACCATTTTTTTGACACCTGGGAAGGCTCTGCTCTGCTTTAATCTGGTAAGTAGTAATTTGGTAAAACTTAATAACTGACATGTTTTGTATTGCCTTTCTTTTCTGTTGTGTCAAAGCAATGTAAAGAGCAATCCAAGGTGGAGATGAGGGAACAAAGAGGACAAAACTACAAACAACCCCACCAGAATACTCTGACTTGTCTGGGTATAGCAACAAAACTAAGCAGCTGATTTAGCTTATTTATTATGTTGAAATGAGTAATAGCCTTGTCATATGTTAGCCATTAATACATGCACATGTATATATTTCAGATTAATTTAGGAGAACTGTGGATAAGTGCAGCATGACTAACAGCTTCTTTCTTTCCTGGAGACAACATGCAGTATAGGAAGGCTCATCCAGCCATTTCACAAAAGCATTCTTGGCTTTCTGTTGCAACTTGTTTTTTCCTCACAGGCAGGAAAAAAAAAAAAAAGAAGCAAATCCTGAAGCTAGAGCAGAGGATAGGATGGTAGTCCTTGATATGTCTTTTCACCTTCCATATATGTTTCCCCAGGTTATAGTGGATTCCCTCTAGTGTAGTTCCACACAGGTACAAAACCCCTTAGGTTCTCTGCTTCATGCCTGTAAGACCTCTGGCAAAGACACACTGGTGATTCCTTAGAGCAAAGTTGATTCAGGAATAGAAAAAGAAAAGAAAAATACTCTCCAGTGCTTTTTGCATTTTCAAATTAAAAATTGCTTAGAAAGTACTAAAACATGAATGAAGGCTCTACAACTACATTTAATCTGAGATGTAGTCTCATAGAATCATAGATTAGTTTGGGTTGGAAGGGACCTTTAAGATCATCTAGTTTTAATCCCCCTCCCAAGGGCAGGCACACCACCCACTAGATCAGGTTGTTCAATATAGTATATATATATGTAATGCTTATGAAAATAAAAAAGAAAAAGCCCCACACTTAGACATTTCCCATAAAGACACCAAATACAAAATTTCACTTGCAATTTCCAACTTAAATGTTTTTGCCAACTTTGCCGTTTTCAGTTCATGTGACTGCATTCCCATGAGCTCATGTTCCCTGTTAAGTGCTTATTATCAGTCCAGTGCATGTAACAATCCGGATAATTCACCCTTGTTGCCTTTTTTTTTCTTTTTCTTTTGTAAATTAGTTACATTTACAGTGTAACAAAACCTCAGCCTGAGGTCACTGGCTGGAAGAAGTACTTATTTGTCTCATGGGGTTTGAATGGCAATATGGTATGTTCTTGGCAATAGCTGTCATCTGGTGAGTTTGGGAATGAATATCTCACTATATCCTGAGTTCTGCTCCTGCCTTGGACACAGACTTGTTGTGTGTTGTCAAGTAAATCCATTTTTCTGCCAGAATTTGCATTCAGTAATCAATGGGTAGTAATATTTCATTCTTAGCTGTTTATGCAATGACCAGCTCTGACAACAGGGAAGCTCCAGGAAAAATTAACATCGTCTTTAGTAGTACACTGCTCTTTGACCTGCTCAATATTTTCTGGGTGTTACAAAATGAGAAAGTGAAAACACTATAAAAACGTTTGCAAGTGTGTTAGTGCCCGGACAGGAACACTGCTGTACCCTGGCCTACTCCATTCCAAGATTCACAATGAAATCTGGGAAAGTGACTGGGAACAATCTGCATGATTTTACCCACTGCCTGACCAGCCTGATTACCTTCTACAATAAAATACCTGGATTTGTGAATGCAAGGACAGCAGCTTGACTTTAACAAGGCTTTTAACACCATTTCTCACAGTATTCTTACAGGCAAGGCGAGATACTACAGTTTGAATAAATGGATAACTAAACAGGTAAAAAAATTGTTGAATGATCAAACTCAGATGGTAGTAGTCAAGGGTTAAGGCAGTAGTAAGTGGAGCACCTCAGTGGTCTATCCTGAGACCTGTCCTGTTTAACATCTTTATCAGTGACCTGGGGAAGGCGATGCATTGCTTCCTCCTCAGCTTTGCAGGTAACACAAAACTGGGGAACCAGTTGTTATCCACTTGGATCTGCGCACGGTGTAGAAATGGGATGGCAGCAACCTTACAAAATTCAACATGGACAAATGCCAAGTTCTGCAGATGGGAAGGAAAAACCCTTTGCAACAACACAGGCAGAGTGGTGGGAGAGGAGCTCCATGGAAAAGGGCTTGGGGAACCTGATGTTCATAAGCCAGCAGCATGCTGTCTCTGCAAAAGATGACCAACCACATCTTAGGCTGTAGTAATATCAGACAACATCAGTGACAATCCCCCTCAACACTTGATAGACCCCAACTGAATCCATTTTTGATTTCTCCAGAGTAGGGATGACATGGATAAACTGGGGTGAGTTGAGCAAAGGGCATGAAAATGGTTGGGGATGTGAGCTCTTGCCCTGTGTGGAGAGGCTGACAGTAGAGGGCTTGTTCAGCCTCAGGAAAAGAGTGCTTTATGGGACCTCCTGATACTTATGTAACTAGTGAAGACAGCAGCCTTCTGATACCTATGAGGAGGTAGGTGAGAAGATGGATCCAGGCTCTTCTCAGTGGTGCGCGGTGGGAGGATGGGCTGAAACAAGGCTGGGTATCAGTGATGCTTTTTCACCGTAAAGAAAGCCATGCAGTGCAGCAGGTTGCCCATAGGGTTTTGCAGCCTCCAGTCTTGCAGGACTTAAAGAACTAAGTGGTTGAAGCCCGAGACAGACTGCTCTTCCCTCTGAACTGATCCTGCCTGGATTTGAGCATCCTGAGGTCCCTTTGTGCCGTGGATCTGGAATGCCAGACTTCTACCCAACAGCATGCAACTTGCTCTCTGATGCCTTGTGTCAGCTCTATGAGAGGAAAGCTTGAGTTTTTGTGAAGGACACAAACTCCCACTGCCAGCCTTCTGCATCTTTCAGCTGCATTCTGGGACAGGAGAGGGTGCATTAAGCGTTTCACAACTTCCCTGGATGAAAACTGCTCTGCGAGGGCCAGCTGCTGCAGCCAGACCACAAGTCAGAGATCTGACTTTTAACAGCTTCCCCTTTACTTTCGAAAAGTTTTGAGTCTCCTCTGGTGTCTCGATTACCCTTATCACAGCCACCTCAGCCTCCTCCACCACAACGCCTTGAATTATTCATGGCTATTGACAATCAGAAGAAATTAACGTTCCCTCAGCGAAAGCTCCAAGAGACCGCACTGCAGCACCACGATAATAATGATCAAAGATCAAGTGAGATTACCGGCGGCGTCCTCAGCGTCAGGGCCGCCCCAAGGCTCCCCCCAGCCCTCAGCCCCCCAGCCCGGTCCCGGACCTCAGCCCCGCTCCAGACCCCTGGTTCCGATCCGGCCGGGAGGAGAGCGATGCCCGCAGCAACCCGCTAGGGGGCGCTGCCGACTCGGCGTTGGCGCCGCGGCGCTGCCCGAAGATGCCGGCCCGGGCTGGGGAAGGGAAGGGGCGGATAGGGGTAGGGATAAGGGTAGGGGGGATTGCTGGAGAGGGGTGAGGATAGCTGAGGCATGACGGAGGAGAACGGGGGAAGGGTGGGTTACATCTGCCCGGCAGCATGGCCCTTTCCTCCGCAAGCTCCTGTGGAGCTAAGGGGCTCCCTCCCCACCTGGCCTCCCCTCAGCCAGCACCGTGGCTCCCGGGAAGCGCCTGTGTTTCCCAGCGGGGGTGAAGCTCTCCCCTACGGTGCCATGGATACTTTAAACACCCTGGGTCTCCGAAATACACTGGGGGGAGTCAGTGCGGCCCATGGGCACTGGGAACACCCCAAGGACACGGGAAGAGAATGGGGAAGTGTCGCTGGGGCCGAGGCCTCTGGGCACCGAGGCGGGGAGGAGGCCACGGGCGGCCGGTGTCCGGTGCCCTCTCAGTCATACCGGGGCTTCAGGTGGTGAGAGAGTCTCATAAAAAGCATTCTCGACGCTTAATTTCGCTGTACTGGAATGAAGCAGGGGAGGGTGGCTGAGGAGCCAGCCTGCACTGACAGAACTGCTGGGTGCCACTGTTTCTGGCAGTCGCTTTCCCGCTTAACCCAAGGGAACCCAAGGGAACCGATGTGGTGGTGATGGTGGTGCCTCTGTGGGGAGCTGGGCTGGCTCACCGAGCACTCTGAAACAGAAAATAATACTGGTGAGTAAATGGCAAACCAGATCTTAAGTACTATCTAAAGCTAGGCATTCTTTGCTTCTGTCATGGGATATATTTGCTGACGAAATAGGGTGTGGAAAGCTCAAATAAGTGAAATGTGATGGGAATGGCATGTTCTCTCACACCTTTATGCTCAGTTGCAGTCAGCATCCCTGTTGCAGTGGGAAAAAGTTTAACTCACGGGAACCCTCCAGGTTGAGTATCTATTAGTTTAAGGCATATGAATCAAATATTTTTTTTATGGTACTGAAAAATCTCTGGTCTGCTTAAATTCTTCCTAATTTAGGATTGGGGTTGAGTCATCATTATTTCCTCTCAAATGGTTTTGTGAAGTCACCCAAAATAATGAGATGTCACTTGCCTGGATACATTAATAATTAGAAGGATTTACTGTAGCAGGCATCATGGGAAAGTGTAACTTTCCCATTAGATATCCTTAATTAGAAAAGAATGTGTCAGATTCAAGATCAACTTAGGGGAACTACAACTATCCATTAAAAAGAGAAGGACAAATAACACAAGTGACAGCCCTTGTAGCAGTTCAAAGATTTAAATGCTTTATAAATTAAGGGGGTTGAAGATGCTAATTTTCCTCACTAAAGCTCTACGACCTGCATCAGAAGGATGCAGTCTCCAAACTGAACTAAATAAAATAGCAAATGTATATAATTCTGACAGTAGAATATTTCTGTAATCAGTGGTTATTCCTTTTGTCTTTTAGCAACATCCCCTTAGGGTGGGCCGAACTGCTCTAGAAGGTGTTCAATTATGCTAATAATGAAGTCTGATTGTGACAATGGTATCTCTTGAACCATAAGAACTGTAGCTAGAACATTTGTTCAGCTGGTGGCATGATGTGGAATAGAGAAGTGTTTTGACTGGCTTTTAGATAAAAATTGGAGAGCTATTAGGTAATTGTAACGTGTTGGAGGCACTACTGTAAATCCAAGGAAAATGAGATGTCTAACCACTCTGTCAAGTGCAAGGGGACAATTTATTACCCAGCCTTTGTAGCTTCCTTTGACTGTGGATAATTCCTCACAGACGCAGGCCAAGGGTTTTCCTGGGCAGAATACAGAAACTAGAAAGTGAGTCTTACAATGCTTACATTTACTTGGAGCCGTGAGTGGAACCAGTTTATGCTCATATTTCTGCTCAGGGCTTGGTTAACATGCAGACATGTATTTCATTTAAGCAGTCTTAAAATCATGCTATGAATGACACCAAAGCAAGAGTAATTTAAGGAAACAGAGCAGGTGTCCCCAGTTTTTTTCAGCATGCCAAGAGACAGTGTTCCAAGATGGGGTGACTAAAAATTTGCAGCATAAACAACTTACTCCCTCTGAGCCACTGGATCTGTGCAACCCATATCAGTTACACCTGGAAGTTACTACAAGCTTTGTGAAATGGGTAGCATTGGGCCAGTGCCTAGCTGACAGGTGGCTGCATTACCAAGTTATCAGCTCATTTGCTGCTCTTGATAAGTGGGGCTGGTTTTGGTAGGAAAGGTGAATTTGTCTCTTATGAGGGAAGGAAATCCTTTAACAAGGAGGCTGATCCATTCAAACAGGGCCTTGTCAGATAAATCGTTCAGTTTCAGCATTTTTGCAGCGTTTTGCTTGAAAAATATGTTTCTGATTTTTTATGACTGTTTATCTGAAGCATAATTACGAGCATTAGGTTTGCATTTAGAAAAGTGTAGATCTAGTTTAGCAGATGGCCTGCTGGATCTAGGTGCTCAAAACTTGTGTGGTTCAGTGGGACTAAAAATTGTGCAGCTATTTCAGAAATTAAAACATGTAGTGTAGGCAGAACTTCAGAGGAATGTCATAAATGTGCTTTTGAAGCCCTTTTTATTTTTCATTCAGCATTCTCTTTCCTAAAGACAGAACCTTTTATTGCATACTAAAGCCTAAGTTGGCTAGGGAGCAAGGAGTGTGTACCAAGGGGGTACATAAAAATCATCTTACTTCCATAAGTCATTAGCATCCATCATTTGTGCTTCTAATAAGCTGAAATGAAAAGTCTTGTAAACTAATCTGAGCAAACTACAGCGTCTTACTCACAGCAAGATGCCTCAAACATCAATCAACTCTTGAACGTTTGTTTGTGAGGTACTTCTCTAAGAATCTTTCATCCTAAAAATGACACTTGAAAACTCTGCAATAGATCTCGACGAGACACACGTGAATGCCCAAGAGGTAACTGATGCATTGTGGAAGGTGCTATAAATATTCCACTTCTGAAGCTAAGTGTAAACAAAGCTTAGCTGCTTGTTAAAACATAATGAAACTTGACTGTTTTACATACTGTTTTATAAAGGAGATTTCCTAAAGCACACCTTTATTTTCAAATCTCTGGGGATAAATGAAGATCGGTATTGTAAAGAAAACATTTTATTCAGCAGTAAGAGCTGGAATGCCTTCATTCCTCGTAAGAGTGTTATGTAGGATGGCTACATGCCATGCCATCAGTGGAGCTGACTGTTCTCTTTTAGTAGCATAGTAGTAGCATTTTTAGTTTTAAATTAAAATCTGCCTGAAGCCACGGATGAGTTCTCAGCTCACTCCTCTCTGAACAAGGATACAAATCGAAATTGTCACCTTGCTCAGAAAGCCACTTTGAAGGTTTGCTGTCCACTTGGGCTGAGTGACACACCTTTGACTTCAGGAAGACTGCTGTGCTTCAGGTGCTTGCAGGCCTGGAGTGCCCTCAAGCACTTCAGAGCTAGAGACTTGCACTGTACAAAACAGTAGCTGTTTCAGCTCTTTAAAATATGGGACAAGTTATGCTAGAGAAAAATGACAAAGAAATAGATTGAAGCCAGATGACCACTCATTTTTTCATCAAAGGCCTTTACAGATCTGAATAGAATAATTTTAGGGGTTTTGCATTCTGAAAATCTCTGTCATATGAATTTAGACTGATGAACTAACATACCTGTTTGACTTTTCGTGTGTTAAAAGACATGTCCACCTTAATTTTCCCAGTAAAGCAAATGTATTGAGCAGATTATACATTTTAAAAGGTGCCCAAACAAAACAGATGATCTACCTATGCCTTCAAAGACTGGAAACTCAGACAGTTCAAGGTATATGAAACATGCAGATGTTTCAGGAGATTATGAAGTATGGCTGGTGCCCCTTTAAATCAAATCACGTGTGCTGGATGAATCTTGCTTATTTTAGTTCTATACCCTGTACAACAATAATGAATAAATATATATATCACTTCTTACGGGTAGACATTGCATACTCATGGCCAAAAAAACAGCTCAGAGACCAAGCACCTTACTGTTTAGTGAGCTTTCAGGAGCTTTTTTAATATTAATAGTGATAAGAATGATAGCAAACAAAGTCAGCAGAATGGGGCTTATGGAGGGTCACCTCAAGCATTTGCACGTAAGCAAGGAAGTGCTTGCAAAGCATCATTATGGAAAAACCCTGGGCCTTTACTAAGAAAGTAGCATCCTTGGGTGCCTCTCTGAAGTGTGTGCATGCTCATGCATGCAGTATAGGGAATAAACATAAGAAGGAGAGACCTGTGTACAGTCGAACAACTATGTTTGGATCATAGAGAGGAGGTGGGATTGCTCACAGGGCTGCAGTGCTAAAGTGGAGGGATAGAAGCTGGGAAGGTGAGGGGGTGGAGCTGCCCTTCATGTGAGCCACCAGCTGGAGTATGTGGAGCTCTGCCTAGGGGATGGGTGAGGGTCTGGCTGAGAGCCTGTGGGTATCAATTACTGAGCAGACCAAGATAGGTGACACTGTAGAGGTTATATGCTCTAGGTGGGAAGAACAAATGGATGAGGCGTTCTGTTGGTGGAAATAGCCTCATGTTCACAGGCTGTGGTAACCTTATAGGGAACTTCAGCCATCTTGGTATCTGCTGGAAGAACAACACAGGTAGGCAGATGCAATCCTGGAGGTTCCTGGAAAACACTGGGGACAAATTTCTGACCAAATGACATATAAACCAATGAGGACAGGTGCCCTGCTGGATCTAATGATTACAAACAAGTAATTGCTGTTTGAAGATATGAAGGTTGAAGGCAGCCTTGGCTGCAGTGACCAATGAGATGGTAGAGTTCAGAATCCTGAGAAGAGGAAGCAGGGCAAAAACCAAGATCGCAACCCTGGATTTCAGGAGAGCAGACTTCATCTTCTTCAGGGATCTGTTGGTAGTCCCTGTTAAGTCCCTGGGTAGAATAGGGACCCAAAAAGCTGTTTGATATTTCACGATCACCCCCTCCAACCTCAAGAGCAATCTGTTGCAATGAGCAGGAAGACAGGCAAAAATGCTAGGTGGGTTGTATGGATTAACTCCTTAGTTCCTGGAAAAATTTAAACAGAAAAAGGAGAGACTTTTGAGCATGCAGAAATTTTGTTAGGAAAGCCAGCTTCCATTGAACCTAGGAGGGGATATTAAATGTAACAAGAAAGGCATCTCAAAGTATGTAAATAACAAAAGGAAGATTATGGAAAAAGTTTGCCTGCCACTGAGTGGCCCTGGTGACATATGGCATGGAAGAGGCTTAGGTACTGAATGCCATCTTTACCTCAGTCTTTACCACTAAGAGCCACCATCAGAAATCTGAGGGCCCAGAGGCCGAGAGCAAAGTCTGGAGCAAGGATGACTTACCCTAGCTGGAAGAAGATCAGGTTAGAAAAGAGTTAATCAAACTGGGCATACAGAAGTCCATGGGCCCCAAGGGGATGCACACGTGAGTGTTGAGGGAGTTGGCTGATGGCAGCGTGAGGCCACTCTCAATAACCTTTGTATTATCATGACAACTAGTAGAAGTGTCTGAGGAGTGAGGAAAAGCAAACGTCACTTGTGACTCCAGGAAGGACAAGAAGGAGAACCCAGGGAACTACAGGCCAGTCAGCCTTACCTCCTTTCTTTGAAGGTAGTGGAACAGCTAATCCTGGAACTGCCCAATGAGAGATGGGCAGTTATAGAAAGAGAAAAAAGAAGATGTGTAAGAGAGGCCAGAGATACTTCCTGGGACATCTTGGTGTTGCATCAAGAGTTCTTGCCTGTTGTAGGCACTGGGCAGAGCTGCTGCAGATCTTGTCCTGCTGTGCCAACAGAGCCATCCTTACTGCTTTCTGACCCAGCAGCTCTACAACAGGATTCTTGTGCAACTTGGAGGTAGGGCAGAAGGCTCTGTGTTCATTCCTCCCACTGAAGTCTTGATGCTGCTTCCAAAAAAATGTAATTCTGTATTTTCACAATGAGGAAGAGGTCTGAAAACTGGTGCCAGTGGAGGATTTGTGTAGCTGTACTGATGCAGGCAGCATGAACATTCGATGTTCTGCATAGAGGGCATGTGACTGTAGGCCATACGGAGTGGTTAGGTGCAGATGAGGATTGGTCTGAATCCTGTGAGGAGTGATTTTAATCATCTGCCTCAATCCTGTGGAGCAGGGGTTGTAGAAAAGAGCTTCCCAAAGCATTGCAGGACAATAGGGGAGCACATGAAAAGGATTTTGCAAGGAGCCCATCTTTCTTTGTACTGATCTGTGGAATCAATAGCTCCCTGCTTCTCAGTGTGCTGGCCAAAAATGGTTTCTATTTAGAGGTGAGGGGAAGTTGATGGAAACAGTTAAAATACGCCCAGGTCCTTTTTATCTGCCTGGCTATAAACATCCGTGGTTATTAGCACAGTTTGTGTATATTTTTCCAATTACCATGGAGCAGAGCATTGCTGCAGTGTAAGCATTTTCATCCATTTGTCTTTTGAGTAAAACCAAGAAAAATAACCAATACCAGAACACTGAAAACATTGCAAAATCAGTAAGTGTTCATTACAGCTCATACAGATGTCCACTTTGACTTATTGTAGTGCCATTGAGTCAAATTCTCAGTATTTTGGCAGGCTTCACTTACCTGCTTTCATTATAATTTTAAGCAAATGACATTTCATCTGTGTGGGGTTTTTTCTGTGTGTGCAATATCAATGTAATTGGAAGGTTTGCAGCTTTTTGGTGTATCCAGTAAACGTGGTCTGAATTGTCTTTATATAGAAAACAGACCAAATATGATTACAAATATGAACAAAGTCACCAAAGCATTTGCTATTCCATGTGACTGAGGGCTGAATTGGCTATCACTGTGCTTGATGACTGAAGCTTCTGCTTTGCATCCTACATTTTTTCAAAGCATAATGCAGTTTCTATTTCCCTGTTGTTATGATTGTATGAGACAATCCCTAGCTTTAGAAAAGGCAGCAGCAAGTCAGGGCATTAAAATTAAAGGGGAAAAAAAATCTACACAAACCACTTAAGCACACTCATTATTATGGCCCTTGCTACCTCAGGCCACTGGAGAACTTATAATTTAGTCAGCATTATGCAGTTTGAAGTGTTTTATGTTCTGCATGGGAGCAGGCTGCAATTCAAATATCAGTGGCCATGAAAAATATGCACATACGTTTAGTATGAAAATCTCCAAGGGCACAAGAGAAGAGATGGGCACATGTAGCTGCAGTGTGATGGAGAATTTCTGTGAATTAATCATTTGGACATAGTTTATCACCATTTTATATTTTGCCGGGGATGCTTCCTCTCCATTTGTTGGGAAAACTTATTATACATGCACATCTTAGAAAGATAATAAGGCCAAAGCCTTTGATGCTTAAAGGCAACAGGCTTTGTTATATTCTGTTATGACACAGACAGCTTCACTGACAGAGCCATTCAGATAACAGGAGTAATTGCTTAGTTTATCAAGTTTAGGGAATTGTGCTCCATTCTCCCTTCTTGCTTATTACATCAGCTATTACGACCCATCTTCTACCATAATTTAGGGTGAGTGGAATATGTGCATTTTGAAAGCTTTTCTTGGAAGGACAGAGTCCCGTATTTACATGTTTCATTCATTATTCCAAAGTGAAAATACTTTAATGTATTCACTCCATAGAAGTAGGGAGGGAGGCAGGTGCATGTATGCATCCATTTATGTACCTAGGTGTCTGCCTGGAGTGGGTAGGGAAATAAGAAGGGTTCATTTAGTTGTTTCTTCATACACTCTCTGACTGGAAACAATACCATTGTAATTGATATTAACAAAACTGGAAGCAAAGCAATAGTTTGTGATACTTTCAAACAACTTTATTGACATTCCCAAACATGTGGAGAATTTTAACGTTGAACTTTTCCATCTGTAAGGCTTGATATGATCAAAAGCCTGATCACAGCTCCAGATTACAGAAAATGAGGGTACAGGCCAAATTCCAGCTTTTTTTTTTTTTTTTTTTTTTTTAATAGAAGAAAAGGCTTAAATTTGATTCAGCCTAATCCTCACAAAACAACTGGAATTATAATATTGCAAGGAGAGAATTTTAAAAAAGTATATATATATATTCTTCCAAATTTTATATCCCATTCAAAGATTTGAAAAGGTGCAAAACAAAAATTTAATTGTAGGATTCGGTATATTAATATGCTTCTGTGCTGTGCAGTTTTATTACAGGGAATAACCAACCCTCCCCGGTTCTAAAGTAGAAGTTTTAAAATGCAATCACTATGGAAAAGTCATTAATGGTCAGTCTAATTTCTGATGCAATAAGAACCAACACTGATGTCAACAGTGGGACAACTTTCAAATGGAAGTTGGAAATCAAATGTAAATGAAAGTGAGTTACACCTTTTTTCCTGTATAAAAATATCATTGTTTTCTGTAAGAGTAGCCAGCTCCAGAGGCCAATTCTGAGCAAATTCTGTCAGCTGTTTTATGAAACAGGAGGTCATATTTTTTACCCCAAGCAGGACAGTACACTTTTGCACGCCAGAAGCACTCACAAAGAGGCTGTGACTCATAAGCAAGAACTCTCTGTCCACTAACATTTGTTTTACTTGTTTCTGTGAGTGCTGTGGTAGAGCATCTGAACTCACTCATTGCTATCAACTGGGCAGACTGGCTGCCAGCTCCTTTTCCCTGAAGGTTGTTCTGCTTTTTGTCTCCATGAAAAGGTCTTGTTGCTACACCACTTTTGTGTTTGTCATATTTAAATGGGCAGCCAGATTCTTAGTTTTGCAAGGACCTTTTCATCATCTTTTGAAGTCATTCCATGAGACTGGTAACAAATGAGAGTTTGCCAGCTGTGGAATGAGTATTAACAATGGATTTTCCACAGCAGACATTAATGTATTTGTCTTGTGGCTGCTGAGAGGATGCAACTGTGTTCTGCATCTCAGTGGAGCAGCTAGCAAGATAAGCAGAGTGTCTGGATCAATGTGCTCTGCTCTAATTAGCTCTGTAAAGAGGCAATTGGCCTGGGCAGAGAGCTACGCTGGAGTAATGACAGTTCACTTTTTTTCAGGACACATAGCACTGGTTTGTAAAGAAAGATCAGCTCATTTGAACCAGCTTATTTGTGGCTAAACAAAAGCTTTACTGCTTGGTCATGTCCAGCTGCAAAGTGAAGAGTGACATAACATTTCTGCAGGCTTGATACCCTTTGTAAAACTAATTGATTTACTCATCCTTTATTAAAACAGTTTCGTGAAACTGAGACAAAAAAGATAGTAATTTGACATTTCCTTTGACAGGTGCTCCATACCTATTTTTATTTTAGGGAAGCCACTTTGGGTTGTTTCCTGCAATGGCAGCTGCTACAATCTACTGTCTCCATGACCGTCCTGCCTGCAGGGCTATTGGGTCAGGGTTGTGATGAGATTCACAGGTAAGTTTAGCGTCATCTCCTGTGGGGTCCAGTTGTTCAAATCCTACAAAGAAATAGCATTGGTAGCTAATTAGGTTTGCTGAGAGTTATCTATGGTTTCTATATCAGAGTGTCATTTTACAGCAGAGCTGCTTCAGAATTGTGTGAAGTGTTGGTGATGCTTTCTTGCAGGTCCTGTTGAGTTGCTTGAAGTTCTTTTGAAGGTTTTCTGGAGCACATGCTCCACTGTTCCACCTTCCCTTTCCCACTTTCTCCTCAAATCTGCCTTTGCTCCTCCTTTTATGTTGCTTTCAATACATACTGCTTCTTGTTTGTGTTTAGTGCTGGTAGTGAGAATATAAGAACAGCAATACTGATCAGTACTGAGTATTGATTCAAGTAGCAAGTAGTGTGGGACTTGCCAGGGTCAAACTTTCCCAGGCTTCCCATGAGATGGGCTGGGAGAACTTGATAGAATTTTTTATGGAGAATACAGGAGAGTATTTCCCTCTGCAGTGCCAAGCCAAGTTTCAAAGCACTGGCATCTCATGATTTTTCTCTGACTTTAGACTAAGAGATGTAGATTTTTCTTTTTAGAAGCACCAGTCAGCGAGTGTATTTTGAACAGAAGATGCAGAGATTTTATTAGTTCTTCCATATTGCCACAGCTTTTCCAGTTTGCCACTGTAGCTTTCCTGAGGAGAATGCATGCTTGCTCTTTCAGGTCGTGTGTCTGATCTTTGCTGCCCAGCTTCTCAGTGTTAATTTGTTCTCTGTTGGTTCAGGCTGGGCTCTAAGCATTTTTTTTAAGCCTTCTAGTTACAAGGTTTGGATTGGATGTTGCTGTTTCTTCTTTGCTCCAAATTGCTGCTGTTTTATAGATTCTCTGAAAAATAGAAAATCCAGGTCACATCTGTAACCTGAGCAGAAAGACTGTAGTCTAGCAGCACAGGACCTAATAGAGCAGAAAGCCTGTGGCCTAACTCTATTGCTTAATCGAGGTTATATATATTAATAACAGAAACTGCAAAGGTGGCTGAAATTGCAAAGTAGGGACAGGCAAGATCAAAATGGGTCTAGCAAAAGTTATTTTAGTCAGGTAGGGTTTTTTTTATTTATTGCTTGGGACAAAGTATGAACGCAAGCTAAAATTGCAACAGCAAATAAACCCAGAGCGTGGAGAGTTATACTTAGCTGGCATTAAGGTAATGTCATGTAGAAGCAGAATATTTGTGGTTAGCTAAAGTGACAAAAATACAGCTGCACTGATATTAATCCCGTGTTAATCTTGTAAAGAGATGGGATTTGGGGAAATAGAGGTCTTTGGAAGGGATCTACCTGCTTCCTCTGCATACACCAGTTTTCTCTTTCTAGGCATTAACTGAACTTGTTATTCTGATTCTGTTATTGATAACCAAGCTAAGTAGAGAGCTAAGCTTTATTGGTCCCTTATCTGTGAGTTTTATGAGTTTATATTAAATCCTTGTAACAGCCCTTAAATTCTACAGATCATTAGAGGTCCCAGCTTAGGAGCTTTACTGATGTTTTAATAACTGGTCAGTAATTCAGGATGTATTTTTAAAGATGCAGCTGCTAGTTAAGTACTTTGCAGTTGCACTATGAAAATCTGAATGGATTTAATGTGATTTCTTAAAACATGGTCTGAACCCAGGATAAGAGGAAATGTATACCTGGAGGTTTGTTAGTACATAGATAGCAGTTGAATGCTTCTACATCTATTGTATATATTTTAAAAACATACCCTCCCTTGAAAAAGAGCATTGCAGGTGGTACAATTCTATTCTGCAGAGGGCAGTAGTATATATACATGCATCTAAAATATAAATGTGAGCCATATTATTATTACTCATAAAATCACTTTTACTTGAGAAAAGGTGATCTATCGTATAGTAAGTAGGTGTTATTTAATATGGCTACAAAATATGCTTTTGATGAGATATAAACAGGAAAATGCTAATACTTGAAGTAATGTGCTGTGGAAATAGGCTAAAGTGAATCAGAGAGAAGACAGCCAGGCTGTGGAATTTGTGCAGTGCTGTTACCTGGTACACAAATTAGATTGGAACAGTAAGTTATTCTCAAGCTCTAACTTTTCTTTTGTAGGTATAAGCAAAGCATAATAAACTGACCTTGAGAAGAGCCTTACATATTTGAAACTGAATAGCAATTCTCACATTTTCACTTTTAGTTGAGGGATTAATAGGATCTCATTCAGTTGTCATCTCAGCACTTATTTTACTCCTTCATTTCCCTGAGAAGTGCTTAGGTGACAAATGTTTTGGTAGACAGCTTGTGCAGGTCTGGAAACTGTTGAGCTTACATCATTGGACATCAGCTTTTCTAACTAAAATAACTACTGAGCAGCATTTGCACTCAGTGGAATTTTTTCCGGGAGTAAAAGGAGAGGAATTGTGGTCTTCGATGTGTTTGTAGCTTCAGCCACTGTCCTTTTTCCCTTTTCCACTTTCCTCCCATGTCTCCATGCCTTTGGATTTTTTTTCCCCTGGACAAATACACTGCAGTGTTTAAAAACTCCCTGCACCACAGTTATTTGAAAAAACTGTGGGTGTTTGCCTCAGCTCTTTTATTTTCTTTATTACTGAATTAATGTTTGTGTTGCTGGATTACAAAAGCAGACTGGTGTTCACCCTTGTAGCCTCCCCCCACCTAAACCTTGCCAAGCATACCCAATACAACAGTGCTATGAATCTACCCTTTATTTTTTAGTTAGGTTTCTTTAAAAATGGAGGAAAAGAGAAATTGGAATATTCCAGAGAGCTTAAAGTAATATTTAAAAACCAGCAGGTATCACAGGAGAATCAGGGATACTCTGGTAAAAATGAGCACTTGCAGACAGTTATTTGGACTGCTATATTCCTTATTTTGATGTGAGTCTGGGTACTTGCCTGCTAGTCACCTGCAGGGCATGGTGACAGTCTCATCACCAGAAGGCAAGGGAAGGCATTTCCCTGTTGCCTGTGTAAAGCCACAGAGACAGGAGAAGATGGTGAGTGGCTTTGCCTTAAGCTCAGGGAACAGATAGGGCAAAGGGCTTCCTTCTCATGGAGCTATTCCTAGTTGATCAGGTGAGGAGGAGAGGAGAGATGCTAAAGATTATAAATCAGATATGTCTGCAAATTGACTGCATCTTCTGGAGGCTCCATCCATCTAGAGTAAGAAAATAATTCATGTTCCCTGACCTCAGTGTGGCTGTAAGGGGACAGATCAATCTGTCACTGCTGTTAGTCTTGCAGAAGAAAGAGATCCATGTCAAGATTGTCACTGGGTTTTTTTTCACAGAACTGGTCAGAATGAGGTAGATTTAAGTTACACATTTAACATGTGCATCAAAAAAAGGAATTTGAAAGCTGGGTCCTTATACCAGAGGATATTAGAAATAAAAAAAAAGGTGGAATCTGTCTTTTGGTGTTACTTTGCTTTGTTTATAACATAGTATCCTAAACTGGTAACAATATTATATAGCACAGTGTAATTGTGATGAGATACAGTGCAATAAGAAGGGCTTCAAGTTTTCTAGCTAAAACATACCAGTATCACCATGACCATGTGTTTCATTTTTGTTAGCAAACACAGGTGAAATCACAGGAACTTGCAAGTAAAGTAAGGCAAGTGTGAGTGAGTGTCATCAAGCAACAAACTGCAGTTACTTTAGGATGGACAGCTTACTTGGACCCCCGGGTTTTACAGAGGTCAAAGTTTTCTTGCTCATGGTAGATGGCTGATTTGTGCTCAGAGGTACTAAATTATGCTCCTTATAAAATACATTATTTTCCACAGTGATTGCCTGGGAAAGTCTGATACATTCTGAGTGCTAACCACGTGCCAGATGCTGAAGGCTGCATGTGGTGTGATCCTCTTGCAGTCATCTCATTGCTGGAGCTTTTATGTGAGTGTGAAGCTGAGCATGTAAACCAGAAATATTCCTGTTGACTTCAGAGGACAATGGCTTCTGTACCTAGAGGTTCTTTGTATTAAATAGAATCAATAAGAGAAGATAACAGAGAAAAACTTGTCAGGTAGTGGTAGGACTAGGGGGAATGGATTCAAACTAGAGGAGGGTAGATTTAGATTAGATGTTAGGAACAAGTTCTTCACCGTGAGGGTGGTGAGGCACTGGGACAGGTTGCCCAGAGAGGTGGTGGAAGCCCCAATCGTGGAAGTTTTTAAGGCCAGGCTGGACAGAGCTCTGAGCAACCTGATCTAGTGGGAGGTGTCCCTGCCTGTGAAAAGGGGGTTGGAACTGGATGATCTTAAAGGTCCCTTCCAACCCTGAAAACTCTATGATGCTATGAAACTTGAGAATTAAAATTTTAGCACAGCTTCCTTGACTCCTTTGCAACGTTGACCTCTCCCTGCATATGACCATTCAGGTTTGACATAAAAGCCCTAGTTGAGAAGACACAGATCCAGCCTGCAGCTCCTCTATAGCTAAAGGGATGTGTTTTTCTCAGAACTGTCAAGTTATTGCCATTTATAACCAGTAAGTTTATATAAAATAATTTTAAGGAATGGAAAAAAGTTGAGTTAGCTCACAGGTAACACATATGGACTTCGACAATGTGAAAAATTTAAAAGCAAGTGAAAAGCAAAAGAGAGAGAGAAAGCCATTTTCCCCCCTTATATTTAATGAAGCACTATGAATTTCTGTCTTTTTGGGAAAGGTGTTTTACTAAGAGTCATTAATGGAACCTAGGCTTAAAATACACTCAGCTGAATTGCTGACTGAAGAAATGTCTATGTAAAACTTAATGTTTTCCTTTTTTGTGAATATTTTAGATTCTTTAAAAAAATTTTGAAGAAAAAAAATCAATGTTACACCTCTTACCATTTGCTTTAAAAAGGATTTTCCACTTGCTCATTTCCAGAAGGTCATCTCTGAGATGAACAAGCTAGCCCTTCATTTAGGTCTCCTCTTACATTCATATTTAACTTTCTTTCATTCTTTGGCCTTTATTAGCTGAGCTCAAGGAGCTTGTAGCACATTTTAAACAGCAACACTGGGAGGATGTAAATGCAGAATAATGTATCAGGACTCAAATTTGCATGGTCAAATGTCAAAAAAATTAGGCCTTCCCCAGAACCATGTCAAGAGAAATAACATAAGTGGCCAGCTCAACAGCAGGCATGCCATTATCAGTTAGTTCAACCTGTCATCACTGACTAGGAATGGAAGCAGTGGTCATTAGCTTTAACTCTGCCGGGGAAGGTTGTGCTTCTTTCTATTCTATTATATATATTTTACGCCATCTGACAGTATTTCACAGAGCACCACAATGTTATGGTCTCCTCCTTGACAGGGGAAGGAGGGGGAGGTGCAGGTGAGGGAGCAGAGCAGAACACTTGCAGTCGTCTGTTGTCAGCTGGAGGGGGCAGGAATTGCATTGCGTATCGGATAAATACTCATTTAGAGTAATCACTTTATTTCAGCCCTGTAATGACATTAACAAGCTTGGAATACAGGGAATTACATGAGTCAGAACAAATAATTGAATATTCCACTGCTGGGGAATGCAGCACAAGTCTGACTTAATGTCATGCCATCTCTGAAGCTAGCACTAGCATACAATTAGATAATAAGCTTAAGCAGCATATAATTGGCACTACTAGTATGAAAACCATACTATTAATTGTAAAATTCTTACCTGCTTGTAACTTTCATGAAACAAAAGCTGTCTTTTTTAAACAAAAAAATCCAGAGGAAACATTTCAGTAAGTTTTGAAGAAAATGAGCATTGCTAGTGAAGAAGAAGGTGTCCAAGATCTAGAAGGCATTACTTCAGCATAGAAATTGCAACACTTTTTTTCTTTTGGAAACCATTTTGTTGAGGAAAGGCTGAAAATTATTTAATATATGACATAAAATGGTATAATATTTAATACCCAAAGAAAATGTCTCTATTTATCCTTTCTTTTTGTAAGTACATTTGGTCACTGTTTTGTTTCCAGATATTATTCGCCCACAAACATGTGATCTCACAACTCTAAGCATTTTTTTTCAGTCACTCAATTGATCTTGGAATCTGGTTAATAATACAAAGGCCTTTTTATCAAAATATGTGAAAGTGTCCAGAACTACTCTGGGCTCTGGCAAACAGCAGGGGGAGGAATTGTGAAGTGACTGATTAATACAACATCTCATTATTGGTCTGATATATCACCAGACTCTGGGGTTTATTTTTGATACATTCTTAGAACATCCCAAGTCAGTGTAATTTGGCAAGTTCCATCATTTTGAGCATCAACTAACCTGACTAAATTCACCAAATTATACACTCTATGGTAAAATATTAGAAGGTTTCAGTTTGAAATATCTTATACATGGAATGCTTTGACAGCAGTTACTGCAGGCAGCACAGTTCCTCAAGTATGTTCCAGTTTAGGTGGGGACTAATGCTGGACAGACAGAATGCAAACACAGAAACAGCATTGCCTCCATCACCTACCTAGACTAGCTCTCAAAATCACAGTCTTAACCAACAGATCATATATTAAATTTGTATGATTTGAACCGAACATATTGGACCATGTCTCACATTTATTATAAAGATGAAAATATTAGGTCCTCTTAAAACTTTGCTCCTGTGCTGGATTTTTGGCCATTGACTTCAGCAGTGTAGGAACTTCCTTGTAGTTAAACAAATAACTGGTTGTGTGGTTGCTTTTTGTTTTTCTTACCAATGTGTCATCAGGCTACTGCTGACCCTTCTGCTGAGATCTGAGCAGAGTATTTCACTGCAGGAACAAGGGAAGAGCTCCTTTTCCTACAGCAGGTTTGGGGGAAAGCCCAGGCCCTGTGTGGCAGATAGGTTTTTAGTTCAAAAGAGAGAGGAATCCAAGCTGACAGGGAACTGTGGGTTCTGATAAGTGAAGCTTTGCATGGCTAGGTGAGTCTCAGAGATCTAAGACTTCCCATGTTGTACACTTATTTCTGTTTTCTTAACAGAAGAGAATGACCCCACCTCTTGCTTCCCCAAAGATAAGGGATGCTGGGTGATTGTACATCAGATTATCACTGGCATTTGGAAAGTGTGACTCATGTGTTTGACAAGTTAGCTTGAAGAAAAGCTGACTGTAAAGTAGCAAGCACAAGCTTTAGATTAGAAGGTTAGGTGAAATATCTACTGTAAAGAAATGTAATTTATCCTTGGATGGAAGCCAGGTATGCCACTTCTGTAATGGCATAGCTTTGAAATATATGGAGTTTTTTTAAAAGGTAATACAATTTTAATCACATTTACAGTATGATTTTTTACTCAATGGATGGAATTCTCTCAACTACTTCTATTTATTCTATCAGTAAAATGCCTGCAAACATTATCTTTCAATTTTTATAATGATCTGCATTTGCAGATGACCTATTTTAGAAAAATTTAGATGACTAAAACAGAATTAACATTTACATTGCAATAGCTATCAGCAATCTGAAGATTTCTATTAATTTGCCAGAATATTCTAACTGTTTTCAGATTCCTTCATTCCAAGAAAGCAGTTTTTTTACTATATTAATATTAGCCATGCATATGCTAGAATTTTGTATTATGCTGGATCAGTTTTTTCACCTTGGAACTCCGCTAGCACCTCTGAAGAGGTAACTAAAAAGATTAATTTATGCCAGAGTAGGAATTTGCAAAAAATATTGATACACAGGACAAAAATATGAAGAAATACATTCTGAAGAAAGGTAAATGAGTGCAGCCATGGTTTCCTAAGAATCTGTGTATCTGGGAGTGTACCCACTCCCCTTTGCATGCTAGGCAGCCTGGGCTCAATGTTAGTGCTGGCATGGTGCAGCTGCATGGCCGTGATGGCAGCTGCTGTGAAAGAAGTTGTCTGAGAAAGAGCTGTGAGGAGCCTTGTTGGGGTTTGTTCCCATTTTGCTCGAATGCTGTATTTAAGCTCAGAGTCTTGTTTGTTGTTGCTGCCTGACCTTTATTGCCTGTGCTTGGTCACACACCCCACTGAGCCAGACACTGAATCCTGGACTTATCTGCCTGTTCTGGCAGTGGAGTTGCCTCGGTATTACAGACTTGTCCAGTTGAGAGGACTTTTGCTTAGCCTGACTGCTGCAGCTAGAACTGCCGTTGCTCATACTTGTTTAGGTACTACAGGGCTTCTTCCTTACTGACAAAGCCTCTGCTTGCCTTGCCTCATTTGCTGGCTCTCTTTCCCTCATGGAGCAGCCAGTCCTTGCTGCTCCCTGATGGTTACCTTGAACCTTCTTGAGCCCTGAGCCAGCCACCATACAGCCTGTTTTTTGGACTGTGCAAAACCTTTCCCTCACCTTGCAGTCTGTGCTCAGGATCCAGGCAACATTTTCTAAATCCTTTACAAAGCAGATAATAACTTTCACAACAATGTAAGTTTGGAAAGGACTTCAAGAAGGTCAGCCAGTGCCTTTCTATTCATAGATAAATATACCTAATCCATCCTTTACAGATACCCATATGACATTTTCTTTAAAAGCTTTAATTTTGCAGCTTCCCGGGCAACTTAGTCTGGAGTGGAACATTTATTAAAAATTCACCTGAGAGCTCACCTGAGTTCTTCTGCTACCACTGACGTTGCTTTTTATGCCCCTCTCACTGCAAGATTATTGATCATCTTATGTTTAACTACAAGTTGTACAATATTTTCAGGGATTCTCCTAAGTACTTTTTTTCCAAGGCAGAGTAAATATAGTTCTTTCCATTTGTCTTCATGGGGCCACGTTGCCCAAACCTGTCACCATTTTTCTCCTCAGCACTTCTCTCAGTTCTTTGCTTTCCTGAAGTATGGTGTTGGGGAGGATGTTCCAGCCAAGGCTGACTGAACGCAGGGCAGAATGATATTTATCCCTTTGGTTGTGTATGTGGCAGTCCTACTAGTATATGCAAAAAAAGGCTTTCCTTTCAAAGCAGCAACATCACAATGTTGAGTCAACTTATGGACCATAATAACGCATAACTGCTCTAAGTGTGCAGTTATTCTTTATGTCATATTATGCTCTTCACTCCCTGTTATTAAGTTCATCTCATTTCTGTCTCTGGTGTGAGGTCTTCCAGATCAGTGACATCTGCAATCTTGAATATTTTTTTTCTCTGCTATTCAAGTTTTAAATTAATGTATTGACTAGAGTTTTGCCAGAGACAAATTCTTGTTCTGCTCCAATTGGATAGTTTTCCCAATATACCTAATGTGCGTTTTTTCTATCAAGTGTGTGGTCACTCTGTTGTAGTTTAATCTGCTGCCTTTGCTGCTACACTTACCAGGCTATCATGAGGGAAACAAAGTTTTAGAAAAATGAGTTCATCACATCTGCTGCTTGTCTCTTTCCATTATGTCAGCTATGCTATCAAGGAAGGCAATGAACTGATGCTACAGGTTCTTGTTGTGTTGGCAAAATCTTGGTCTTCTATGTGCTTAAGTGCTGTTTATGCAATCCATCATCCTTGGGTCTTGACATGGGACTGTTTTCTACTTCTCTCCATCTTCCTTCTCCTTCCTATTAGGTACTCTGACTTCTGCTACTCTACTAATCTCTCCAACTTCTCAAAAATGAGTGATTTATTGATCACATTGACTCCTAAATGTTACAGAGCCCTGATTCCTCACCAGGGAAGTCAATTTTACAACAGGGGGTAAGAGATAAGGTATCGGGGCTGTTCTGAGGTGGCAGGCATAAGGTACTGATTGTGAGCTAAGAAATACTTGCCAGACACACTCTTATAGTAGAGGAAACATGGTAGCCATGCTGAGACAGCAAGGAAGGAGGGTTGAGGAGCTCTCCTTGCAGAATTCTGGAATGATGGAAAATTTCACATATACAGATTGATTACAGAAATATTGGTAATTTCTTCTCACAAGATTTTTGCCAGGATCTGTAGATTTTAATGCATGTAATTTATTCTTCTAACTTTTTTTGTTGCTGTGTTTTTGTTATTGATGTTGTTGTGGGTTTTGTATTCTGTCTTTGATGAAAATTAATTGTATTTAAGTTTTGGGAATGACTGATGTTATTATGAAGAGGTAGACCATGCTCCCTCTAGGAGAACTGAGGAGAAGATTCCGAGAGAAGGAATTAATCTTTCTTCCCTCTTTTTGTTCTGATGTTTTTCAGAGGAGAAGCCACCTACATGTGCAGTTGTTGAATTTTCTGATTTCCTGCTATTTCTCCATCTCTCCCCTGCAGTAAACAACCAGAGCAGCTTTGCTTCCTGCTTATCCTCTGATAATTCAGCATTCAGGGGACTAATAATATGGGTATTGAAGCATTCTGGAACAGAAAGTCTGCTTGCTGACAAAGCATAAATAAGCTTTAGCTTGATACTTACAGACAGATGTGTATAGCAGCTGGATCTGAAAGAAGATTCAGAGTGCTCAGCACTCGTTTGAAGGCTGCATCCATATATGGTTTTCATGTATGGATGAGCAGCATTTTGTGCTGTCAGATGCTGTGTAGGGAAGAGAGGGAGATCTTACGGCAACATTTGGTGCTTAGCTGTGAGAAGGCACTGATCCCAGAAAATATTTCAACAAGAATAGCTATGTTTCTATGTGGACCTGAAAAGGACCCAGGGAGTCCAAACATCAGATTCTTGTTTTCACTCTGTGACTTGTTGAATAGTGGAAAGGGGACATGAATACAGGACTAGACGAGTTTTAACTTTATAAAGTAAAGTAAAATTTCCTTTTATTCAGAGTGACCTGTTCCATGCAGTCTTAGGCATTATGAATCAACTCTGGTTATTCAGCTGTTGTTTATTTAAAGAGAAACAACTTTTGCTTTACAGACTCTGTTTATTGCTAAAGTGTCTATACCCTTTTGAGGAGGGTATAGAGAAGAGGGGCCTGGGCAAGATGGTGTGCCAGAAGCTTAATGTGAGCCATCAATGTGAGCTTGCAGCCCAGAAAGCCAGCTGTGTCCTGGCTCAAAAGAAGCATAGGCAGCTGGTCGAGGGAGGTGATTCTCCCCCTCTACTCTGCTCTTGTGGGACTGGAGTACAATGTCCAGTTCTGAAGTCCCCAGCATAAGAAGGAAATCGAGCTCCTTGAACATGTACAGAGGAAAGCCACAAAAATGGTCAGGGGGCTGGAGCACCATCCCTATGAAGCCAGACTGAGGAAGCTGAGTTTGTTCAGCCTGGAGAAGAGAAGGCTCCAAAGTCACCTTATTAGTGGCTTTCCAATACCTGAAGGGAGCCTACAAGAAAGTTGTTGTAGGGCTATTTACATGGGTGTGTAGTGAGAAGATGAGGGGCAATGGTTTAGAACTTGAAGAAGGGAGATTTAGGTTTGACACTAGGAAAAAATTCTTTCCTGTGGGGGTCGTGAGACACTGGCACAGTCTGTCCAGGGAAGTTATGGCTGCCCCCTTCCTGGAGGTGCTTAAAGCCAGGTTGGATGGGGCCTTGAGCAACCTGACCTAGTAGAAGGTGTCCCTGCCCATGGCAAGGAAGTTGGAAATAATAGATGATCTTTAAGGTCCCTTCCAGCCCTAGACATTCTGTGATTCTATGAATGCAAGTAGCTAGACTGATCACATGCTATAATGTAAGCAGGGAAATAGGAATTTTTTATTTCATATCTGAAGACAGAATGATATTTGATGTAGGTGTGTAGTTTTCTACAGGAAAGGCAACATTTTAAATTGAGAGATAAGGTATCTTGGAGTATTGTTATGGCGGGAAGAGCCAGGTTTTATTAAACGCTCTACACCTCAGAGGAAAGTGACAGTAGACTCTTTCCCTTCTTTTGCCAACATGAGAGTAAAATCACCATTTCTTTAGAACTTCCCAGATGCTCTTAGCAGATTCCAGTGGTTTGCTCTTCATCCGCCCTTGTCCACCACCACAACAGAGGAAAGGGAATGCAACCACAGACCCAGTTCACTCTGCTACTTTCTGAAGTATCATTAGAGTGGAGACTTGCAGGTTGATTCCATGTGTTGGTATAAGCTGGAAGCTGGAGGAGAGTGCTTTTGTTCCCCAATCTCTGCCTGGCATCAGGAGTGCTATGGTAGCCTGCTTCCCCTTTAGAGGATGGAGTTTTATGGGTTTGTGTTGCTGGAAGTTGAGAGAATTAGAAGAATAAAAGGAAATGGTTTTGCTTTTAATATAAACAAGTGTGTTTAATAATGATTCACCCAGCATTTACCTTTCTTGATTATACTCATAAAAAATACTCCAAATAAAAATAGTTTCCAGATGGGAAAGAGGTATAATGCATTTATATATTTACAGTACATCAACAAAGAAGCGTATCAACTTAAAACCAAAAAGTAATCCAGTTCCATGACACAAATAATAGAAACTAACATAGAGCTCTCTGTTTGTTTCACAGAGGCTTTGCATATATTTCTGAATAAAGGCTGGCATTTTCGTGGAAATGGCAAGTTTTATATTGGTGTCAGACTGGCAAAGGGCTGGTGAGACAAGAAACCCTCCTTATGCATTTGCCCAGACAGATGTTTAAGAAGAAGACATTTCAAAGGCATCTGCATCTCTGAGGCATTCTGAGGTTGTGCTGGTCCATGGCTGTTCTGCCTGCTGGTTCAAAGGAGGCTGATAAGGCAGGTAAGTACAACATTTGGCTTACCTGCTCTTCTGTTTTTTCCTCACCTTGTAGTCTATTTAAACATTTCTCTGACCTTGAGAAGACTCAGGAGAAGGGATTTTAAATGTTGCAGTCCTCATTCTATCAGATTGCATGACCCAGTGTGTGTTTCTGCAAATGTCTTTAATATGTCATCCTTTAAAAAATGTGTATAGGTATTTTTCATGTCTGTACCTTAACATAGGTTCTGCTTCTTCCACTTTGAGAATTTATGTAAAAGCATAAACCCGCTTTTTTCCTTTCTCTGATCAAGTAAGAAGTTGTATAAAACATACAGTACAAAACCCTCGTCATTAAGTTGTTGCCTGTAAGTTCTGAAGGCATGCACTCTGTCATGTTCATAATTTCATTAAATATGCTTTTGTTTTCTTCTCTAGTACAGAGCTATGGAAACTCCTAGTGTGTGATCTGTTTTATACAAATTATCCCTGTCATTGCAAATTCCATTCTGTGGCACTGTTACCTATCAGTCACAGGTTTCTTAATGACTTGAAGTGAGTATCTCTGCATAGGAACTCCAACACACACTCATGGAATTTGGTGTAAAAGCTGTTCAGACATAGTCATTTTATTTAACCAGATTCCTTTTATTCACAACATTGTTAAACTTGATTAAGATTCAGCAGATGGTTACTGCTGTTCAGTCCTACTGATTTCAGTGTACTTATGTAATGATTTGTCCCTTTGAGACCCCCATATGTTAACCTAGAAATGATGTTTACAGATTGTAATCCTTTGTGCTCTGCAGGCCTGAGTAATCAGATTACAATACACCAACTTTAAAGAGACTTGCTATTTAATACTGAACACATTTGAGGCAAGAATCTGGGACCAAATTGCTTGTTAATATTTTTCCATTGACTTGCTGAACTGTTACGGACAAGGCATTGCTATGATGGTCACAGGGTGAATAGAACTCAAGCAGCACTCTACTGCCTAATAGGGTTGTCTGTTAAAAACAGATGTTTTTCCATTTGTTTATCATACATTCTGATGTATGTGCTGCTTGGGGATATCTTCAAGAGCTGTAGAGTCATTGAGCTATAACTTATGATGAACACGTAGACAAAGGTGCCCACAAGAATGGACCACAATGAGCATCCATGTCACAGTTAAGGCCCACCTGGTAATGACCAGACCTCCTCTCACTCAACCTCCACCCTTGAAGAGATGAGAAAATCCACCTAAATGCTCATTAGTTGAGACAAGGACAGGGAGATTTTCACTCCACAGTTATGACATGGACAAAATAGACAGATTTAACTTGAGAAGAAAAAAATTTATAATTTAATCTATCAGAACAGGAGAAAGAGAAAACATGATCAGATCTTAACACCTTCCCCCCAAGCCCTCCCTTCCTGCCACTCCTGGATCCCTTCCCTGCTGCCTCCCCCCCAGAGCACAGGGGAGAGGCAGGGGGGGTTTAGGGTCAGTTCCCCACACGGTGTTTCTGCCGCTCCTTCCTCCTCAGGGGGAGGACTCCTCACAGCCTTCCCCTGCTCCAACGCGGGGTCCCTCTCATGGCAGAGAGTCCTTCACAACCCCTCTGACATGAGTCCCTCCCACAGGTGCAGTCCCTCAGGCACAGACTGCTCCAGCCTGGGCTGCACACAGAGTCATGGCCTGCTGCGGGAGCAGTCACCTCCCTTGGCACGGGGTCCTGCATGGATGCAGATCCATATCTGCCCCTCTCTGCAAAGCCTCCAGAGCCCTGTAGGCCCCACCATGACTCTCCATGGCTGCAGATCTGTGTCTGCCTCACTGATCCTTCATGGGCTGTGCTCCTCCATGGGCTGCAGGGGCACAGCTGCCATCTCACCATGGGCTGTGGGAAAATGTCTGCTCGGGCACCTTTCCCCCTCCTTCCTCACTGACCTTGGTGTCTTTGCTTTGGCATTGCTCTCACCACCCTCTCTCCTCTGATCTACAGGTCTTTTTTTCAGTCTTGTTTTCTCTTTCCTGAATAGGTTATTCACATCCAGCTTCCCATATCTGCTTGACCTTGACCAGAAGCAGGGCTGGAACTGGAGATGGGGCAGCTTCCAGCAGCTTCTCACAAGAACCACCCCAGTGGCAATCCCCAGTACCAAAACTCTGACACACTAACCTAAAGCAATCCAGCACCCTGAATGTTTAGAAGCATCTTCTGATTTCACAAAATCTGATCTTAATATTGAGACAAGATAGTCTTACCCCCGCTGCCCTTCCAGTTCCTAGCAGAAGTAGGACAGTCAGTTTTTAAACCTTGGTGGAACTGGTGCCGCACTACAGGTAAGTTTATATTAGTAAATATACAGTGGGGCCAGGGTTCTAGTCCTTTAAGCTGTGTACTAGTCATTTCATATTGCTACAAAAAACCCACAAACCAAACCCACAAAATATTAGTCTCAAACCTTCCCACCTTCAACATTTCTGTTAATGTTTTGGAAAATATGGACAAAAAATTACTATTAAGCACTGATAATTTGAAAGCACAATTTGTTTTTAATGCTCCATGGACAATTGAAACTCTTGATAGTTAGTAATGAAATTTTAAATTAACTTTGAACGCACATAAAGCACATTTCTCTGTTTTTACAATTCAAAGTATAGTCCTTTGGGGATACTACTTTGCACGTGACCCTTGCAGTTACTTTCAGTGCCAGTACAGAGGCTGAGAAATACCAGCAATATCCAACAATATCCATTGCTACGATTCAGTCTTTCTAATTAGAATACAAGACCTTTCCAGGCCACTATGATGAAGAGTTTCAGGGGCTTTTACCCATTAGTAGTTTAAGAACAACATCCAGTTTTTCAGAAATTAGCTTCTCATCAACCATATTAATTATTAATGATTATATTTTACAACAGCCGTAGTTTTCAGAGTTAGTATTAAAATGATTCTTACGTCGTCTAGCTACAGTTTTTCAGCTGATTAACTCTAACTGGCTTATTACTATTCCATCCATTTAAATTAACAATCTGCAAAGATAGCAGATAAAATGCTTCACATGTCCCATTACTGGGGTGGTAATAGTTACTCAGTTAGGTACAGCTACTTCAGTTTCCAATCTGCTCTTTAATTTTCAACACAAGACATTAATTTAAAATATTATTAGCCAACAAATCTATTTAAATAGATAGATAGATAGATAGATAGATGGAAACCACATTAATGGTGAGAGAAACATGCTGTTTTACTTACTAAGCATCTGCACTACAGTTGCCATCAGATCTACAAAGCATTACAGTGTTAGAGACTTTCTAATCGTGACCTCTAGTTGCAAGAGTATTGCCTGATCGATTGTCAATTGACTTTCACAGGCAAGGAACTAGGAACATTTCTGAACACTTTTTCCCATTGCATGGATGGGGAGGGGTGGAGTTGGAGGTGTGGATAGTCCCAGCCTTACTATTAAGTTTATCTAGCATTTGATATGTTTTGAGACTTCCTTGTGAAATGATGGTAATAATTAATCTTTAACAGTTACTTAAGCAGCTACTCTGTTATCAATCTGATAAAAAAATTGGTAGCAGGGACCATTGCTCAGAACAGGGAGGCATTGAACAGATAGTTTGATGACATATAGTTAATCTTGGTTTTAAGCACTAATATTTTTACACACTGGAGAAAAATAAAATGGAACATACTGAAAAAACTCTGACAGTCTTTCTGTCTCAGGAGCACTAGTACAGAGCTGCATTTATTTCTTAATAGACTTCCAGTATATTCAGTGCTGCATTAGCAAAATATTAGCCTCAGATGTGGAGAAATACTATCATTTTCTGCCTCTGAAATGCAAAAAATCATGACTCATTAGTAATTTTAGTACTTAAAAAGTGGAACTACACCCTATTTTTACTACTCTTGGTGCTGCACACATAGGAAATAAAGTGTGTTGGTACTTCCAACATATGTGCCTCTAGGATTCTGAAGCTGAGTTAATATGGACATTGATTAAACATCATACTAATTCTGCACAGTCGGCATTCTATACAGTTTTTGTAGGTGCTTAAATCAAAGCATGGAGAATCTGTTTTGCTTAAGGTTACACAACTAAGTTGATACCCTTAAAAAAGAGTAAGTAAGGAAAAAGTGTGTGGAAGTATGAAATAAAAAACCCAAACACTTATTTTGCCTAAGCAATTAATAACTGAAAAAAAAAATAATTGTAGTTTATCGAAACTAAAACGTATAATGAAATTTTATGGCTAAGTGAAAGAAAAAAAAAGTTAAAAATCTCTTGAAAAGACAGATATTTTTATATCAAATTTGGTTTTGAACTTATTTCCCTGTTCTATCCTTGCAGATATATTTTCAAAATATCTTCTTTTTTTAAAAACATCCCATAATACTTTAACTATAAAATGTTTGGTAGCATTATTATTATTCACAATTGAAGCCAAACTGTGATTGTCAAAGTAAATTAACAAAGTACATTCTGTGATGCAGTATCCTTGAGTTTTTTAATCCTGTTTGTTTGTTTACACACTAATTGCAAAAATTGATAATCCCTATGAGGTCACCTATGTCCATGCAAATGAGTTTTTACTGTATGTTCTGATACTGTAAATATTTATTTAGCTGTCCAAGTTATTGGAACTAATCACTATAATTTTTTCTGTAAAGGGCAAGTTTCTCTGGAAGAGCTTTCTGAAGGGACAAAATTAGTAAGAGAAGAGTTATCTGTAGAAAGGTTCATATGAATGTTTATATGCCATATGATGTGCATTTTGAAAACTTATAATATTGTACATATATTTGCATGCTACCATCCACATATATCATGGTATATTATGCCATGATAACCAGCCTTATTTGCCATATCCAATGAGTGAACTGACAATTCCATATGAAGTTAGGGTCATCCTAAAATTTTTGGGGAAATATTTGGGAAAATTTATTTCAATTTTTTTCAACATTCTGCACTGACTCACTTATTAGGTGCTAGAGAACCATTTTTACAATGGACCATGGTAGATAAAATCTGAAGAATGTAACCTTTTTATCACAAAGCCTCTTCAAGTGCTGTATATATATGATTAACATGCACTGATATTGTCAGATGTTATTTTTAACATAAATAATGACTTCAAAAGGTCATTAAGCTTTTTGTCCACATTTGTATCTTGGCAGGTTGGAGTTCTGCTGCAGATTTAGAAATATCAAGGCTTCTTTAACTTGTCAGATAATTATCCTTAACATTCCTGTTACAAACATACAAGTTAAGTCATAATATTTGGTTTATATTAAAATGGGTCTATAAGCGTCCAATGCTTATTTTCTCTGAAATATTTTAGGGTTCATTAAGTGTAACAATGCAGAATTAAATGGTCTTGGACTTACGTTTGTCTCTATGCACATTCAGAAGTAAATCATTTAAGGAATTACATTTTTTCTTCTAGAAAAACTGTTCTACCTTGTTTTGTTCTGGAGCTTCAGCAGGTTTCAGCTTCTGTTTATTAAATATCAGATGAAGCTGCAAAAATTATTCAGAAAATAGGACTATTTAGTAATTATGCAGAATAAAAAAGGATAATAGAAAACATGATAATAGAATTGTAGTTCCTCTGTTGTTTTATCAGAAAATTCAGGATTTTGTATCTAAATTATTGTAATAAAATGCAGGCATTAACAATTGAATGGCTTTGCAAAAGAGAACTGCAGATATTAACCAAACTGAGAGTACAGCATATATGAATTAACATGTACTGCTTCAAAATGAGGTGTTTTTTTAATTTTAATATAAGTATCTTACTTTAATATAAGTATCTTTAAGCTTGTTCTAAGTTGATTTTAAATTTGAAAAGGGCCTTCACTGCATATTGTACTTTGTTAGCTTTGGTTTATTCACTGTGCAAGGCATCTCTGGAACTAGATATTTGGCATTTGTGTTGATTCCAATCCAGTGTTAATTTTTGGATGCTCGTGCTCCAAATTGTTAATTTTTGTTAATTTTTGTTAATTTTTGGATGCTGGCTATCCTTACTACTCATTGTTTCCTTGCAGAGTTAGCAAGTTCCTTAAGAATGGTCTTAGGCTTGAATGTTGAGCTTTTCCTCCCATCCTCCCAGATGCAGCAGCCATGGTCCCTTTTCTGAAGCTTCTGAAGTTAAATTCTTGGAAAGCAGTAGTGTGCATAGGCTTGAAATCCTCATCCTCACTTTTTTGGTATTTAGCAATGTCTTAGGTCTGACATTAGATCTTTTGATTCTCGTGTGTGAAGACCAGGCTAATTTCTAATATGTAATTCCTTCCATGAATTCTGTTTGCAAATGGCTGAGTTCAAGTTGCTTATCTATGGATATATGCTTTTTAACATGGACAGTTATCTATGAGTAGTCTTTGAGAGTGAATTGTTGAACAGTTTGCTTCAGAGGTTCACTCTGTGCTGTTCATTCCTCATGCTGAGTGAGTGGCCACCTCAGCTGCCTAGGACTGAGTTTGCTCCCTGACTGAACGACTGAAACTTTCAAAATGCAATCAGAAATGAATAATAGATGATAAATGCTCATGTTCACATACGAGTAGACTGGTTTGCATGCAAATTTAAGAATTCAGATTGTTCTCTGTGTTTTAGAATATCTCTAGGAATGGCCTGAGAACAGGATCTCTCCTGGTGCATTATTTTAAGCATTCATACCATATCCCTGTTAAGTGTAAGTGTACTCTCTCCACCAGACCTGTCATGGTCCTGGAAGTTTTAATGGGCTCTTCTTCATTGCCATTAGGGATCCATATCTCCCATCTCTCAACCAGGTGAAAAAATTGCCTTCAGTTTTGTTTCATGGTAGGAGAGGCTGGGATTGCTTCACCAGTACTTGTATATGGGGGTCGTGGCAAGTGGCATCATGACCCTTTTGACTAGTGAGCTCAGAATGGTAGGCTGCATTGTCTTCTAGCAAAGAGTTCCCCTGTATAACCTCAAGGGAGAAATCTGGTTGATAAAATGGCAGTAATGAATTGGATTTTACTACACTCTGAAATATGTAAATACTTATATATACAAATATATATCCATATATATGTATGTACATACATATATAAAGACATACATAGGTTTGTGTGTGTGTGTATCACATGGTGATGAAGGCTAAGAAGCAGCTATTGCCCAGCCTTCACAAGTAATGTGGAATTCTTTACCCTCTGTGTACACATCTAAGTGCACTCTCATGAGGGCAGTCTTTCTTCCCTGGTTGCCTGTCACTGATGGTAATTGTAATGGGCTTCTTGGGTGATGAAGCTTGCAAGGCAGGCCAGAAAAGGTACATAGTAATTTCCCCAAGATTTCTGAAATGTAAAGATGTTCCTTAGGATGATATAATTTCTGGTGTCTTCATTAAAGGCTGGTATTTTAGAGGTCTGAGCTGGCTGCCGTGAAGAAGCTTCTTCATCCATTGCAAATTTACAGTTGTTGTATCTTGGAATGAATTGTCCTGGCTCATTGTGAAGGCATAACTCTGCAGAGAAAACTCATAGAAAGTTAAAGAATTTCTCAATCTGTTTGGATCTAACACACACTTCTGCATGTGTTCAAGTTGGGCCAGAATACCAGCTTGAGAAAATAAGAGAAAAGTGCATGATAAGAATGCCATTATCCCTGCTTACCAGAGAAGAGGCAACAGGTAAGTGGCATAGAGGAGAAAAGAGAATCAGAGGTTTCAAAATTCTGCCTCAGAAGTATAACCTTTGCCTTCAGAAGTCTTGTATAATAATGTCTGCAGAAGCTGCTTCATCTTTTATAAAGGAGAATTCACCCTCTCACTTGAAGGATGTAACTATTCCTTGCATGTTCCACATCTCTTGACATTGAGATGTTTTAGTTGAAAAAAGTAACAGAAACTACCCAGAACATCTGCATGCCACATGGAATTCCTGTGGCTTTACCATCTCTCTTTACAAAGAAATCTACATGATGCTTTACATTATATGTATTTGTGTATGCATACTGCCAAATAAGACCTTTAATTATATCAACATAAGGAGGGATACAACAGCTATCAAACATGAGAAGTTTTTACCATCATGTGCATTCCTATCACAGCTATCTGTTGACTACTTGGACTGTTTTTCCTTGGTGCAATATATCTATATTCCGTATGCAAATTCCACTGTGAGTGATTTGCCTGTTTTGTAAGCTAGACTGCACCTGTAACATGTGGGATTGAGTTAAAAATGACAAGAAGACAAGCACAAGGCACATTATCTTGACAAACTCAGCCTCCGAAAATTAGCCAGTGCCTGAATTATTAAAATAACAAGGAATATTTCACTCAGCTGTGGAGAAATGGTCCTAATTGTCCACTTTAGCCAACTTCTTTCAGACTTCACGATCGGTCAATTTACGGTAGCAGCTTGCAAATTCCTGAACTCCCATTAGAGAAAAGTGCAACAGCAGTCCAACACACCCTCATTTATTTTAATAACCTGCCAAGCAGACATGAAAATGTTAAAGTTGGAAGGCTATAACATGACAGGAACCTGACTTGTCACAGCCACATTATAATCTAGTTAAACTACTTTCTTTCTGCCTTTCATGTCTTTTCAGGTAAGTGGGAAACTAATTGTCAAATTACTAATTTTGTTGGCATTAATATCAATACTAAGGCTAGAGAAGCATGAACAGATAGTCATGTGTTTTGGATTTTTTTTTTGTATTGTCCTTGGATGCTGGAAAGCATTCTGAAAATACAGAAGGATAAAATCAGAGCCCAGTCCTTCTATCAACACTGACCTATTTATTTTAAGATGCACTGAAGCTCTATACAAAGGCTAGTTGAAGTCTCTGGGTTCTTTTATTATTATTTAATGCCTGGAAATCTTGTTTACTTCGATCTTGCTTCCTTTGTGCATAATCGTGCACCTGACGTAACAGGGCCAGTATTCACATCTGAAGTATTAATGGCAGAGTCTGATCTTGTAGGAGAATACAAGGAACTGCACTACCGAGAAAAAAATCTCCAACAATGTCAGGGTCACACTGTCTTTCAAAATTGAGTGTAAGTAGGTCATGCTTCAACGACAGGCAGGGTCGAGAACACTACTGCAGAAAGTGCTTGGGAGGGTTGAGGAGCATGTTAAAAGAGCCAGGGACAGCTCAGGTGACTGTAAGGAGGACCTAATTGTGACGAGTGTGGAGATATGAATCCAACTACAGACATGCTGATAGACCCTTAAAGCCTACCAGGGGTTACTATCCTTACATGACATGGCTCTCAGGCACTCTCTCAAGGCACGACTGAATCTCTTACTGGTGCCTTCAATGTCTTTTCTGTTTGTTTGTGCACTGGAGGTTTTTGCTTAATTTTTTAATTAATATTTTTTTCTGAAGGGGGAAGAATCATTTGATTGCTTGTTTCTTTTTCTTGCCTAACTTTTCTGGGGCATGGTCTCTGGCTTCATAAGTGTTTGCACAGACTATTGGCCATCATGGCTCAGATAGCTTCCTATTAATAATAAGCCTTACACAAATAAGAGTGAATAACAAAATAACACCTTAATAACAAAAGAAGCACAGCCTTTCCCAGCAATACATGGGAGCTTTTCCTACCAGGTACTTAGTTTTGCTTGTTTTATCTGAAATGAGCCTCTTGTAATGAGCCTAGGGCACAATGGCAGGTCTTATTACCTGTGGTTTTTCAGGGAGCTGTGTGTTCAGATTATAGAAACATGCTACTGTTTCTTGTACAAACTGGGAGAGAAGTTATTTTCCATTGTCTTTTACCCATTTCTTTTTTTCACTGCTAATATAACACCATGCAGAGGCCTATTCCTACAGCCTCTTAGCACTTCAGCTCTGTCCTGGCTGGAACCAGAAAATTTATCATTGGAAGATAAAAACCTTTTATGTTACTTACAGGATCTGTAAGGCTGTGTATACACTTGAATGTATCCTGATGGCTTAGTAAATGTGTCCTTGTGGAGAGCGTGAACACAGGCTGACCCAGAGCAGCACTGAACAGTGGTAGTTTGGTATGGGATTGAAAAAATGAAAGATTCTCAGTGCCTCTGCCCTTCTTATCACTCTCACCATGCAAAATGAGTTGGGTGGGTTTGGACTATGACAAAAACATTTGCAAAGTGTTATTATTGCAATGAGCAGGAAGAGGAGAGAAGGAAATTAGGTCTGATAGAGCACAAGCAGGAAAGGGTGAGCTAAGTGCAGTTAGATTTTCAGTTCCCAGAAGATAGTGCAGATCGTATGCAAACGTGGGATGGTAAATGAGGCAGCTAAGGGTGTAAGAGCAGTCATGCAGCACTGAGACTGGGTCTTACAAATAACTGGTTTTCTGGTGTTGCTGGCAGAGAAGGGAAAGTTTCTGTTTCTGTAGTCTCCTGAGAATTGGGTCACCTGGGAGTAGCTGTTACAGGGCTCCACTCAGAGTAAAATGGTAGCTACTTCATGAGATGTTAAACTGGCTTTTCACAAAACTTACTGATTCCCAGAAAGACTGATGGTTTGGGCTGGGTGAAATTTTTGCTCCAAAATTTTCTTGCCTAATTAAAGCTTTTTGAATAATTAGAAATTTATAGAAATATAAAGATTTTGTGTCAGCTTCATTGCCTTTGTGTTCACATGTGTATGTTTGACACGTACTCTCCTTTACTTGGTTCTTCCTGTCAGCAATCTACAAAGTATTTATAAAATGTGCTTTTTACTCTTCCCATTGTCTGATTTAAAAATGTCTCCATTTTGGGAGACAAGAAGACAGCCATGAATGTTTAACTTGCCATTAGCATCTATATTTTATGTTTGAAACATTTAAAAGCTTCTATTTTAAATGAAGATAAACACATCCCCAAACAGCTGTGCAATGCATGACACAGAACAATTGAGTAAGCATCAAAGTGCTTAATAGATAAAACAGTGCTGGATGTGATAAAATAAACAGGACTTAATCCCTTTATAACTTAAGTAAACAAATACAGCTTTAATTCAGATAGAGTTTTGCCTTTAGGTTGCTCTGTTCTGTTAACACCTATCTGTCAGCCGTAATACCATGTAAATGAGCCACTCTGAGCCTTTCCCCTTGCATCTTGTTTAATCCTCTTCCATTCTTCTAATCATCCTACACACAGAGGCCAATATCTATTTTCACCTGGCAAGATAGGATCTCCTAAGGAATTAAGGACAGTTTCCACTTAGCTCCACAGTAGGCAAAGTCTAGGCTGTGATCCAGGGCTTTAGGGACTTCTCATAATGCGCTGGTGCTCGCTAGATCGAAGAATTGAGTTCTGGCTACTGGATTTTTAATCCTCCTGTGGCTGATGTTGGAAGCTCCAGTGATTTAAGATCTTTGATTACTCAGAGCTTGGCCCTTTGACTGAGTGAACTTCTGAAGACAGCATGTGACTGATTTCAAGTTAGTGGTTTTAAGTAACCACTGGAAAAATAGATAGGAAAAGCCCTGTGATTAAGATGCGCTGTCTCTCTTTTTAATTGACTTTCTGAAGTTATCTGATGCTTTACTCTCTATCCACAAAAGAAAAACTGAATAGATCAGTATTTGTTCTAATGAAGAACTCAAGTGTCACAAAATTTTTCTGCACTTGTTTGCAGTGGCAAACAAAAAGTGTCTGTTAAAAGTTTAGACACTAAAGGATGTGTTTTAAAAGCATACTTCTCATGGAGCATATATAAGAAGTAGCAGCAAATATAGCCTTAATGCACAGGGATAAGGTAAGCAGTTGATAACATTTCAGTCTGCAATATCTCTTCAGAAACTACATATTTTCCAGCAGAAGAAATGTACATGCATAAAGGCAGGTAAGGCTAATGGAAAGCTGTTTATGTTGGCAATTTGAAGTATTAGCAGTTTGTGACAGGAGGATTAGGTGTCTTGATGCATCTAAACATATTCTTGCAGGAATGCTTAACAGCAGTCATTCTGAAGAAAGTAGAACTTCTCTGCTGCAAAATGTTCCATATTTGCCTTTTTTTTTTTTTTTTTTTTTTTTTTACAATTTATATACAAATTTGTTACCTTGCTTCAATGGGGTTCTCAAGAAAAAAGAATGCAAATGCTTGCTCTTTAGATCTTTGATGTTTTGCTTAAAAGGTAAGATAAAATACAGTCGCAGTTTCAGTGAGAGCACTGCAGTAAACTGTTCAGTTGTGTCTCTTGTGTGTTCAGCATCTCCACCGTGGGAAATAAAAGAGAAAGTAAGGATAAGGAAACTGGCTTAGAAAAAAGAGTAAATATGTGGGAGCCAATTCAGCTTGTTCATCTCAGGAGGAGCTGCAGAATTATTAAGAAGCATACTGAGCCATGTAAAGCTCAGTCCTGGATTTATTTTCATGAACTCAGTAAGATTTTAGTTATGAAGAAAGTGAAAGAGTCTGCATCTCCAATATATTTATATCAATATCTCTTAGCATTTAGATTCATATTTAAGCAAACCCGAATGCTGGTCACTTTCTTGGAGAAGAAAAGGAAAGAGCTGGGAAGCATATGAGCTTCCCAGAGGAGGGCCTGGCCATGAGAGAACCAAGTGCTTCTAGAACCAAGCTTCTCTAGAATACTGTCCATTACTTTTTTTTTTTTTCCCCCAGAAGTAGGAGCCCATGGATTCATGGGGCAACTAGACAAGAGCAGCTCCTTTGAGCCTATAGTATAATATCTTGTAAGCTAAAGCTTGCCCTGATTAAAGGTTTTGTTTTGACACTATGACCATGTATTATGACTTTGGAGTGATCTTCTCTATTCCTTTAATGATAAAACTGGAGCTTCTGAAGTAGGACAGTGGGTGGAAAATTAACTTTGCTAGCTTGGAGCTGGATTTTCTTTCTTCTCTTACTTGCCACTGAATTTTCAGGTTCATAAAATATTGCAGAAGGATGCCACTTTTGCTCAGTGAGTCATAGTAGTAATAGAGTATGTTTCTAAATAATAAGTTCTAATAAACTCTGTTTCAGGACAGCCACAGCAGCTGTAGATATGATTCCTGTTCACTGAGTATGAAACTTCATTCTGTTTCTTGCTGCATAGACAGTAGCATTAGGATCTTTTTCTTAAAGCAATACAGGTATTTTAAGTATGCACCATGAACAGCTTGTTATTTGAAAAGGTATAAATGGCACTACATCTCTTTAGTGACTTGGTAGATAAAGGTGGTTTTGTATATACATGTGTAGGACATCTTGTGTCTTTTGCATGTATTTCTATCTGTAAAACCACACATGTGCACGTCACTGCCATATATGTATTCTATGAATACGGTAGCTTCCTGAATTATGACAATTATTATAATATCTTCTTTAGCAAAATGAATCTTGCTTTTCTTCCTCCAGGGGGTTTTCTGGTGTACACCCTTCATACAACTCTCTGTTTAGAACACAATGTCAGGTTCTCTTCCATTTCTCACTCTCTTGTTGCTTTTGCCATGTCCAGTCCCTGTTAGCTTACTGTGTTGGGTCACTGTCTCACAGTAGTTTTATGTCCTTCTCAGAATCCTCGTTCACAAGCTGATGTTTGCAGTCCTCCCATATTTCAGCTTCTGCAAGGGAGCTGTACTGACTGGAGAATGGAGGTGTTTGCTGCTGATACTCTTTTGTTCTATATGAACTTTCTCTGTAATCTGCTGGAGTAGGCTTTAGGGAATACACAACTTTGCTTTTACACTTGAAACTGGGCTGTGTGATTATGCTAATAAACTGTACCTCCAGGTTAGAGAATCTCACTCATATAGTGTAGACTGTTCTGCTGCATTTCTAATGGACACATACTTGGTCATTTGGGCATGCTTTTATGTGTGCACATGGTGTGACAAAAATCTGCATAACCAAATATTGAACAGTAAAACACTCCCTGTATAATAATTCATTCATTTTATTAAAGGTGGTCTGGGACTGGAATGAGGATTAATTAGAAAAGTAAAAAGCATAATTAGTATTTTACTTTTCCTCTCACAGCTCTCTTTGTCTCTGGATTCTTATTCCTGGTGCCTAATTATTTGGCATCTTTTAAAATTCACTTTAATTTCAATTTAAGTCTCCATGGGCATGCAAACTTGACAAGTGAGTTTTTTTCCCAGAGATTGATTGACAGCAGTTTCGAAACTGTCACAGTGCTAATTAAAACCTTGAATATGAAGCCTGAAACACTCTGCACTCCTGCAAAATCCTGGATCTTGTGTTTCGAATGAGGCTTTTTAAAGAACTAATATGAAATCATTGCCTTTCCTCAGGCTTGATATGCAGCTCTCTCCTTCACACTTTATTTATCACTGAATTTAGAGCTTATGTTGACAACATGATAAAGAGAAACCCTCCCAGGCAATGATACCTGCTCTGCACAGCCAATGTCATTTTATTCTTTGCCTTTTCTGCCTGGCAGAGCTGGGCAGAGTTGGCCCTTACCAAAGTGCAACACAGTTTTACTCACAAACCTGTGTATACCTGGGGAATTCATGTTAGGTATAGACTGGTCATATTTTACCATCTCTGGGCTAACTCATTATAATGGAACTGTGCTGTTAAGAATCTTCTACCTTACACTTAAAAATTAATGTTGTTAGCAGAAGATGTTGATTGCCGTATGCACAGGACTTGGGCCCTGCTTTCTAGATTGGAAACTTGCTGGAGTTTGGAATACTATTCCCAGGATCTGAAGAAAGGCAGAGCTGGAGGCCAAGGCAAGGAACTGCCACCAAGTCACAGATGTAAAGGCCAGGGAGAATTGCATTCAACTGGAATGGGTGTCTGCCTCTCTCTATCCCTTCCTTTATGGCAACCAGTAGAAATTATTAACTGTGCAAAGCTGAGTGAAAAGATATCCTGCAGAAAGCAAGCTACGAGTCTTGGTCAGAAAGTTGAAGACTTGCTGCTTCTCGTGGTCACAGTAGCACTGTGGTCACTCTTTCTAAGTACAGTTAAAAGCCTGAATATTTCATGTTTTAAGAATTTGCTTTAATATGTTGCAGAGGCATTAGACTAAGGATTCTGTATTATGAACTTCTGGGGCTTTTTTGGTGAAGATTTTTTTAATTGCTGGAGTATAGAGAGGTGATATCCTTGTATTTTCTTCAGTCTTACACCACACTTAAAAATTATCTCATTTTTCTCTTTGCATTTCTTGTTGACATTTCATTTCAAAAGACTTATCTAAAGATTTTTTTTTCAATACAGTGCTAAAATAGAAAATACTACTTATTTAAGTACAACTATTCTTTGTGTACAGTCTTGTAATTGGTAGTTCTTCCATCTACCATGATGCTTAGACCCTGATTTCTCTATTTTAAATGTACTACAAGACCATCAGGACGACTGGCCTGAGAAGGCACTGGCCTGGGACCTTTGTGAGCATGATGTTCTATCTGTCAGACTCAGCCACCTCACTTGTGGGCCTATATATGCAGCATAAATCTTGTAGAGTGGGTGCTTTTGCTCTCTATATGAATAGGTGTTTTCATCCTCATCATCTTCCTCCACTGGATCAAGGTCACCATGACCATCCAGAGAGGACAGAAAAACAAGATAGTGCAAAGATTTACCAGAGTTTTATTTGAATTTAATGGTAAGGGATGATTTCAAAAGATCTCAGCTGCTGTAAAAGCAGCCACTAAAAAAACCCAACATCTCCTCCAGTTGATGATAAGGATGATCTGACTCTTGCCTGTCCATCCCCCACCCCATGCACCCTCTCTCTGTATTTAATCTGTATGTATTTCTGAAGTCCCTGCCTGCATCACTCCACTGTCACAGTAATTTTCATGGGAAAAAATTGCTACCTATCAATTTGTGAGCTGTTGGAATTTTAGGAATACATCATAAGCATATCAGAATATAGAGAGGTGAAAATGCATTTAGCTATGGAGGGCAAAAGCAGATGTCAATGATACATTTTTCCCTTCGCTATGCAGAAACCTTTCTGGCAAAATTATTATAAGGAGCTAACACAGTTATTCTTAAGTAACTGTTTTCACCACATATATTCAGTCTTGCACAGAGTAGCTGTTGCTTAACAATTCTGATTTTACTATGAACATTTGCACAAACAATTTTGTCTGGAGATAGTAGCAGCCTACTGTGGCCGTAATTGCATGCAGGATATTTCCATAGGCCCATCCTTAGTCAAAATCTGCTCATTTGGAGTGGAAAGGATCATCAGAGTTTGACTCCTTTTTTACCTCAAAAGAACCTTTATCTGTCCCTGAACGCTTTGCACCTTTTCAGATAGAAAAATTACAGTTGTTTAAATATAAAAATATGATTTTTCCTTCCCACTTTCAAAATATTGGTAGTACTTATAATAAAAATGGCCTGATTAAGAAGTGCTAGGGTCTATATAACATATAATATAAATATTCTAACCTACAAATGCTTATAAGGTAATTTTATGAGAAGCAATCAGATAAATATGGGGGGGAAGATGGTTGGACAGCATAACTATCTTGTTTTGCATGAAAAGCAATAATTCTAGTTGATCACACTCTGTGACAGCCTTTAGTTAAAAAAAAAAAAAAGAAGGTGGAAGCAGTGTTAAAAAAGACAGAAGATGGTAATGCATTTTTTTCTGAGCAGAACTTTCTTATCAGCATGCAGACACTGGAGGCTCCCTTCTCCTCTTGATGGGTATCAGAGTGCAAAAGGTCTAGCTGATAAAATTCTTTAAATGATCTAAAAGTAACTTTGGGAAATAAAGGATATCAGATATTGGAGGCTGAATGAACTACTGCTCTCTGTACAGTAGCAATGGATTATCAGTCATACAGTGAGAGTGAAAAAAGTGAACAAAGTTTGAGGTAGAATGATTGTATATTTGGCTTGGTAAATATAGACTTAACCAGCAGGTGGAATGGAGAGAATAGAACAAGGACAACCATATGGTTTTCATCTATCCTCAATTAATTTACTAGTGTTAACACTGTTAAACTAAAAAAAAAAAAAATCCTGACATTGTTATTAATCATATTTATTATTGCAGTGGTTAAGGGTCAGCTAATTATTGATCCCCATTTTCTAAGCCATGTACAAACACAGAGTTGACAATCTAAATAGACACGTTGCAAATAATGTAGACTATTAACTGTAGTATGGTAGTTATAGCCCATCCCATCTTGTCAGTGCTACAATTAATTTTAGTAGGAAACGAACAAGGAGAAAAGCACAAGGAGGATGGTTAGGGAGTGATTGAAAGTCAGTGCATAAAAGAATGTGGAAGAAGTTAAGCATGTGCTGGATCCACAGAGCTACTTACAAAGTGAGAACTTTGTTATTATTAAGAGACAATCAGCTAGCGTGAAGTCACGTATCTTATCCAAAACAGCAAAAATTATTGTCTCATGACTAACACGCAGTCTTTGTTCAGAACTTCTTTCAGACATGCTATTTTTGAGACCAACATACACTTCTGTGTTGCCAGAAAGTGAGCAACTTGATTTCACCCATTTTTACATCATGTGGTAACACAGAATCATCACATTTGGGAAGGATCTTCCAAGATCATAGAGTCCAGCTGTCAGTTCTACACCACCTTAACAACTAAATAATTTCCCAGAGTGCCACATCTCCCCGTGTTTTTCAGTAGCTTCGGGTTACTCAAACTTGTTCCAATGCTTCTCCACCCTTTCAGTGAAGAAATTTTAATCTGAACCTCCCCTGGCACAACTTGAACCCATTACCTCTTGTCCTATCTCTATTCACTGGGGAGGAGAGGCCAACACGTGCCTCAGTACAGCCTCCTTTTGGGTAGCTGTAGAGGGCAGCAAGGTCTCCCCTCAGCCTTCTCTTCTTCAGGCTGCACAGCCCCAGCTCCTTCAGCTTCTCCTCCTAAGACCTGATCTCCAGAACCAAGTTGCCCTTCTCTGCGCCCACACAGTTGCAGGGAATCTGGGGCTGAGCACAGATTTTATCTCCACCTTATTCTTGTTGTCTGCAATTTTAACATAAGCCAGTTTCTAATTTTGGAGATAAGTGCTTTTGTATCACTGACACTATTGCTCCCTTGCTCCCTTGGGTTCTGGTGTGGCCAGGCATTGCACGTGGTTTCAAGGCCTTGTGCTCGTCAGTTTTTGTGGAAGTGCCACTGCTCCCGTATATAGACCATTTCTTGGAAACCCTCTGTTGAAGTAGCCCTGCGTGACATGGAGCCCTGCAACAATTACTGCTGGAAGGAGAGGAAATCTTAATGCCCCAGTGGCTGTCATGCTCTTTCCACTTCTTGCACTCTTTTTCTAGTATTGTTACTGCATTAATGCACTGGAACAGTTTTCCTGGACAGGTTGTGAAATACCCATCCTTAGAGATCTTCAAAATGTGATTGGACAATCTGATCTAGGTTTGATGTTAAGCATACCTTGAGCCATATGCTATATAGGATGACCTCACATGTCCCCTTCATACTTACTCTGTGATGACCCAAATTACTCTGTCAGTGGGTCAGTAAAACATCTGGGAAAAAAATTTAATTTGATTATCTTTTTAAGTACTTAAGGAGGGTTGGAAAAGATGAGGCCTCCACATGATAGCATAGATCTTCCGAACCAAACCTGCTTTTGTGTATTTGCCTTTTCTTGTCCATGGAGTTTAAAACAGATGGTGCACAGTTCTTCATTATAGATGATATTTTATTTAAGAACTTTGGTGGATTAAAGGAGGTATCAAAAGACCTTAAGAGCCCTTTATTAGGCACTTCTGTGTGCCTCTTTTGGAGTTGCAGGAAAAGTTTGTTTGGTTTTTATAGTTCTAAATTCTGACTACCAGCAAGCAGTCTTTTGACACAAACCCGACAGATCATCTGTCGAGGTATCTTTATTTGTAACAAAACTTGTCTTAGTTCTTTCCTTCCCTGAAATAAACCAGATATTTTATGATTTTACCTGGAATAGCTTGAGTTTCATTCACAGTCCATCAAAATTCGATAATTTAATCAAAACTTTTCTCCTTATTAATCTGTTCATGTTTTTTGATTCTACCTCTTTAGTGTAATTATAAAATACCTAAGAATATATTTTATGCATTCAAGCTGCTAGCTGTTTTTTTAAATCTTATTATTGACTATAAGGGAATCTAGACTGGAGATGGGATTACAGTTTTAGTATCCTTCATCAAGTAAAAGAGAACAAAAACTATAAATCCTTGATGAGATAAGCACAATTATTTATATATATATATATATAGTGTGTGTGTGTGTGTGAATACAACATTACATATGTATCTCCATTTGCATCCCATCTTCTTTTTAACATGCTCTGTTCAGTCTGCTTGAAGCAGTAATTGCCTTGAGAAGTGTTCAGTTTTCTCCCTGACTATGTTACTAATATTTAAGCCGTGTGATAGATCCAAATTCCACTGAAGTTACTGAACCAGTCCAGTCAGCTTCAGTGGGCTTTGGTTCAAGGTTCTGATGATCTGTCGAAAATAACTTCAAATGTCTGCTTCCCTTTTCAGTAATGTTCCCAGACTTCTTCTTTCTAAGGAGATACCGAGTCAGGGAAGATACATTGTTTAAAAGTACTGATAAGAACCAGATTTTTCTTTGTGAAAAATTAATAGTGATAAAACAGGAAGCCTAAAGCTAGGTGTCTAGTTCTTTGTTTTGCCACCTAAAGTGAGCAAAATTGATTTCCTTTATGGCAAACATATAGAAGTTTCGAGCAGGACTTGGCTTAACTATACTTCATAAAACAGGTGATTTTATTTCATGTTGGTGTACTAGGAAATAAATGATTATACATTAATGACCTGTGCAACCAGCCTTCAAAATTGCTATTAGTAAAGAGGTTTTTTTTGAAGAGAGTGTAGTTTTGCTCTTTTTAGTGAACTAGAAGTAACTTCTGAATTTGCTTTCTTATCATGTCCATACTTTGGCTCCTTAATAGGTTTTTTAATGTTTTGGGTTCTTGGGGTTTTGGTTATATTAAAAAAGTCCAAGTAAGTGTCACTTCTGGACTATACAGTAGGTAGTTTGCTTTGTAAAAAGCCGATACTCAGTTTTTTTCTTCTCCCTCCAAAATATGGGTGACAAGTTATTTATAAAAACACATCTTAGGCAAGTAATTCAAGCCTCAAATTTTTTATATTCCTTTAAGTGTCATTTTTTCCCTAAAGGCTGTTATCAAAATAATCCAAATCACGTTCTTTATATTAATCAAAGAATTACAGCACTTAAATTTGTAGTTGTCACTCACATAGTTTGTGCCTAAAGCATTTTGAAATTGTTTTGTGTGGTCTTTTCAATCACTGTGTTGGGTTTTTTTCCAAGACATTGTCAACATGCACAAAGAATGGGATCACACTTGTAATGAATTTCATTCCTTTGGAACTTTGAAGGTGAGGTGTAATATGATCCCCAAGGATTTTAACAAAACTAGTCACTGTTTCAGTAACTTCAACAATAAGCACAGGCAACAGCTCTTTTCCAGCAAACAGAAAAATTACAAAGCCAAGAGTTTCCTACTCAATTCAACAAAACCTAATGAAATCTGAAAATTAGCATCTTCAAGAAGTAGTTTCCAGATTTCATATTGCAAGTTCAAAGACATAACACCTCATCATTATTTTGTGCATTTTACGTTATAGTAAAAATTCTTAAACCAGCAATTGCATTGTGACTTTAGAATAGATTAGATTATTCGTGTCATTTTTACTAGGAATAATTTGTTCAATTGAAACAGTTTAGTAATTTTAATCAGGCTCATCAGTTAACTGGACATTGTTGAGGCCTAACATATATATATACATTTGTATATCTTCTTAATCAACTCAAATTCAACAAACAGGATTAATCTAAAGACAAGACTTGTAGTATAAATAAATACAAAATTTAGCACAGCATCTATATACTTTCTGGGGTGATACAGACTCTTTTTCATTACCTCCGAGTTTGCGAATTAAATTATAAAGGACAAAAGAGAGAAAATTACTTATTGCTAATTAATAGAATATAATTTCAGGTTCCTTACACAAAGTATGTTATACAGTTTCATACTTACTATATTGTAGTTACGAAAATTATCAGAGACCTAATTCATAATAGAAATAGTAATTTTTAATAATTAAATGTGTGGGATGTTTTTTTAAAGCAAAATAGATATATATGTAAAATATCCATTGAACTTGGTTAACACTCACACCCAGGGTACTTATCTGTGACATGTAATCATCTTAAGTCACACTGTATTAATTAAAAAAAATAGGCAGTGAAATCAACAGTGGTGGAAAAAAAGCCCAAGAAGGAATTGTGTTTGTATTTGGACAAGTACATTGAAAGAAACAAAAATATAAATGAAGGGAATAAATGTGTTATTTTTCTTTGTTTTATTCAAAGAACAGCCAGAACTCTTGGGTAATTTTCTTCACCTTTTTGACAGCCCTGACAGAAGTGAATGTTGTGGTTTGATGCCTTTTTTTTTTTTTAATCAGTAGGACAGCAACTAAGAATTTCACACATGACAGCCATGCAGCCAGAACAAGACAAGAAAGGTAAATTTCCTCTGGTTACTTTTATGAAGTTACAGGCAACTCTGCAAATCCTTGAAAGCTTTATTTATTTTACGTTTTTCCAACTCTTTGTTGATAATGCAATAAAAGTGTACATTAGAACAATAAAAATAAATTTCCAGGATGATGTTCACATTTTATTTAATAACAAGAATAATGAGATATTGAAGCTAAAAAATGACCTTGTTTAAAAAGCTAACTTTGGAAGCCTTTGTCATATTACTGAAGAGGTGGGGCAGTTCCACTGCTCAACTCTAACTGACTCCAAGACATCCAAATCAATATATTAATAATAGCATCTTTTTAGAAGAAGATTTTAATTTGTTATTTGTTCTTATTGTAGTAACTAATTTGAATTTTTTTTTAACAAGGTCATCTTGTTTTTTTCTTCATTTCTCTTTTTTATTTTTTTAATGATGCCTTTTGTATCTCTGAATGCTACAGTGGGGATAGGAAAAGTAAGAAAGAGAAAATGTGGAAGCAAATGTATTAGCTGAGGAAGAAAACAGAATTTGGCAAGCAGTTGAATTACTGTATTTATCAGGTGGCTTGGCTAACATTATCCTCTTCCTTCACACAGCCCCGGAGTGGTCTAGTGTATTTTAAGGAAGATATCTGAAATCACACAAAGAATTTAAAGATCAATAAACTAGCTTAGTTGCTGAAGCAGTAAAAATCAATTTTGTGGTGTCTTGTTTTCTAAGTAAAGTTTGTGTAATTACACTGTAATTATGGACAAAGTAAGCAAAAACTTTAACCTCCATGAAGGACAGAAAATTTGTAATAATATATTTTTTCATTAACAGTAATTGTTAAATTCCATTTTTAAATTACATTTTCAAACAAACAAAAAATGGTTATAATTTAGGACAGTTGTTCATCCAATAAAAAAAAATATTTATTTTTCTTCCATTATATATTTTAATTCTATCATTATATAATGTGTCAGTAATAAGTACTCATCTTCACCTTTTGTATGTAAAATGGAGAAAAAAATTTTGTCTTTGATTACAGCATTTACCCTGATTTGAAAACAGACCTTCCCTGGTATGAGTGGAATAGAAATGCCAATGTGGGCAGTTCATTCTGACTTTTTTTTTTCATTAAATAAGAATGCGTCCATACCAGCAGCAAAAAAAAGATATTACATGGTCACGTGAAAAGTCCAAATCTCAGACCTGTTGTGTTCAGTGAGAGACTGCCTGGTGACCAGGATTCAGTGAACAACTGACCAGAGTAACATTTGCATCCAGGGCTGTATTTTTGTATTTCAAATCCACCCCCTCTAGAAGGAAGAGTTAGGAAGGTTAAACAGCCTCACTCAGTGTGGGCGTGCATCACGCCTGGTTATGAATGTGAGATAACAGCTGCTAAGTGACCAGGGTGGGTTTGATGAATTCTGGGTGTTTTCCTGGCAGAGAGAGATGTCAAACTCTCATCACTTATAGGATCACTTTGCAGTAGACTACCTAGGAGATACAGGTTCTAGCCCTTAGGCTGCATATGTTTAAGTTTGTGGACCAACTCGAAGGCAGGAGGGCTCTGCAGAGGGACCTGGACAGACTAGAGAGCTGGGCCGATTCCAACGGGATGAGGTTCAACAAGGCCAAGTGCCGGGTCCTGCACTTTGGCCACAACAACCCCATGCAGCGCTACAGGCTGGGGACAGAGTGGCTGGAGAGCAGCCAGGCAGAAAGGGACCTGGGAGTCTGCATCGACAAGAAACTGAACATGAGCCAGCAGTGTGCCCAGGTGGCCAAGAAGGCCAATGGCATCCTGGCCTGTATCAAAAACAGCGTCACCAGCAGGTCCAGGGAGGTGATTCTTCCCCTGTACTCAGCACTGGTTAGGCCACACCTCGAGTACTGTGTCCAGTTCTGGGCCCCTCAGTTTAAGAAGGATGTAGAGGTCCTGGAACAGGTCCAAAGGAGGGCAACCAGTCTGGTGAAGGGACTCGAGCACAGGCCCTATGAGGAGAGGCTGAGAGAGCTGGGGCTGTTCAGCCTGAAGAAGAGGAGGCTCAGGGGAGACCTCATTGCTGTCTACAACTCCCTGAAAGGAGGCTGTAGCGAGGTGGGAACTGGACTCTTTTCACAGACGACCATCAACAAGACAAGAGGGCACAGTCTTAAGTTGTGCCAGGGGAGGTTTAGGTTAGATATTAGAAAGAATTTCTTCACGGAGAGGGTGATCAGGCTATGGAATGGACTGCCCTGTGAGGTGGTAGATTCTCCGTCCCTGGAGACATTTAAAAAAAGACTGGATGTGGCACTCAGTGCCATGGTCTAGCAACTGCTCCGGTGGGTCAAGGGTTGGACTAGATGATCTCTGAGGTCCCTTCCAACCCGGCTAATTCTATGATTCTATGATTCTATGATTCTATGATAATATTCTTCCTGGAAGCACCAATATTGACTGCTTGGTAGCTTCTGATGTTTCAGAAAATACCTTGGTTTTTTTTTTTTTAAGAAGTTTTGCTCAGAATTTTTAAGAAGGAGATGCTACCCCTCTTCCTAGGACTATTTTACAGAATTGTCTTGTGATCTGGCCTGCCCAGGAAGAGGAGAGACTGACTATTTCCACCTCTGTGCCAGGCAAATGCTGTGTTTGCTAGGTGAAAGTTAGATATTGTACATACAGCACTATCACTGTCTAAGCATTGTGGTTTGTATGGAGTCTGAGAATATGAAAATAATCAAAGTGAACCCTAGGGGTGAGATGGGCAGAGATTCACCCAGTTTGAAATACTAGCTGCTCTGTGAAGAATGGATGGAAGAGTGCTGTGTTCCTGGCTGGCAGCAAAAAATCAGAAGACAGTATTAAGATGACTGAAACTCTGAGGGACTTCTGTGACTTCAGATTTGGCAGTGGAAAGGGAAGGGGCTGGTAAATTTAATTTATAAATTTTAGAATGTGCCAAGGCACTGAGAATATTGAAAACTAACACAAGGCTGATGTGGATGAGAAAGTTCCCTCCTCCCACACAGACAGTGTGGCATGCACTGTGTTCTGTATCCTGCAGCCATGGGGTTGGGAATTTAATCTCGTGCTCAGGCTCAATCTCCCTCCCTGTAACATTTGCATTGCTGCTGTAAGAGCCAGGAAAAAGTGGCTCTGTAAGTGGGATGCAACTGGGAACTGGGGAGTCTATGCCCTCTGCTTCTCCTATCTAGGGCTCCTTTTTTTTTCCTGAGAAACTTCTATCCTTATAACCTGATGGAAGAAAAACTGCAGCAGTGGATTAGATACATAGTTCTAGGCAAATATTTCAGATATTTTAAAAAGTGAAAAAAAATACAGTCATCATAATGTTTTAAAAGCCTTGGGAGGCTTATTGCTTGTGTCTTTAGAACTTACTCTTAAATTAAACTCTAAAAAGGATTTTAGCAGAATGAAAGATTCACAGGTAGTATTTCTTAGCGTTTAGAATTAACGTGGCCTGCTCAAGCCAATGCATCAATGAAAAAGAAAAGCCAAGCTTGCCTTTTAGAGTTCTTTAAACAGAAAGACTTATTTTGATTGTAACAAAAAACATCCATAAATCTATGCACATATATATTGATCTTTCTTTTCTCTTAAAAATGACTCTGTCCTGGTAAGTTGGCATATTTCATAAACAAACCAACAAATTATTGATCCATCATACACTCTAAAAATCCTGTGAAGAATCTAGGTTGCTTTTAAGTTCATGCTGCACCTAAGGGAATGAGAAACTCCAAAATGAAAAATAGATATTCAAAAAGGAGCACAAAGAATAGAAGATGTATAGCTACTTCTGCTTAACCTGTCATTGTAATCCATTCTCTGTTCTTCAAAACTATTCTTTATTAACTAAGAGGTTCTGTAATGTGGTAATATGATCCTTTGTGATGACTTTTAGTTATTAAATTAATTGTATAACCCTGCAGATATCCCTGTTCCTTTTTGGCAGATGCTGTGATAATGCATATTTTCTTAAGCAGGTATTGTATAAAATTAAGACAGCCTAGCCTCTCATTGCTGAAAGCAATATTAGATTAATTTTGGATTAGAGAGGCATTCTAGTTACATGTCATTTTGAAAAGGAAATAATGAAATTTCTGTTTATTATTACTAAGTTAATGAACAATGCTAGGAAATTTTGTACCAGGTAGCTTTGCAGTTATTCAGCCTGTCTTCCTTACTTCGAAGAGCTGGCATGGCACACAGAATCACCAGGACCGTAACCATGAATGACTTCTCAGCAGAGGATGGCAGTAGACTAACATTGCCTTTCAGAAAGGAGAGAGAATTAATGGTATTAGTGGTAAAATGGGCCATTGTTAGTACCTATTTTTTTGGTCACTGACCTATTGACCAAAAAGATGCAGTTCTCCTCCATTAAAGTATAATAGGAGAGCTGCAGAAGCTAGAACTAATTTTGCAAAGCACCATCCTTAAAGAAGTTGAAATTCTTATAAAAATATCAGAAAAAAAGCTTTGACATCTTGTTAAAAAACAGTGGTCTGAAAAAGACTTCTCTCTCAGCAGCTGCCTAGTACTGGGGAGACTTTCCACTTTGCCCTGAAAGTTCCTCATGTTCCAGCTCTCCTTTTATCCTTGCCCTTTTGTACTTGTTCTCTCCTGCACAGATAGACATCTGCTCTGATGGAGCATGAAAAAATAATTCTATGAGCAGTTCTTAAATCCTCTGTTTGATCTTTACCAGTAGGAATGCTGTAAACTCACCTATCACACTCATAAGGCTGAGTATGAATTAGGGCAAGAATCACTTGCTCCTGCCTGCACAATGGCACAACTTCTATAAGAATAGTTATTTTCTGTGCCCTACTCCTTTTATTTCTTGTCTGTATCAAAGCAAGCAATACCTTGCTTTTTAAGGCTTTTCTTCTATTTTGTCTGTTACATGAATAAAAGGACTGCTGAAAAGATAAGTCAAACTTTTGCAGATCAATATAGGAGTTGAATAAAGACGTTTTCAACAGTGAGTATGAAGAAGCCTTAAGCAGCATGCAGGATACTAACCATAAAAAAAAATTAAAAAAAAAAAAGAAATATAGATCGTGGAATTGATTCATGAGATTGTACTTCTTAGGTCATTTTTCCTCTCTCTTGCATCACAACAAGGTAGCCCTGTGCTAGAAAGGAGCCTTAGTGAGTAATGGCCATGTGAAATGTGAACATTTACTGCTTGTTTGCCCTCTCTGTTTTGTTGCAAAGACTGAGTGAGTGCTACAGCAGGGGAAAAACTGGCTCCTTGGACTGCAACTTCAAGGGTCAAGGGCCTCACTAATGTTTTCTGAATTCTTATTTGACTTTGCTACCTGTATTTTGAAGGAAATCATCAGCCTTTGGGGGGCTTCACTCTACTGTGCTACCACTGAGGGGGTTGTAGAGAGGAGTTTCTGAGCTGTGATGTGGAATATGGAAAAGAAATTGGTTTTTTTCTGAGCTTACAGTAAGGGGCAGCTGAAATGTTTAGAGAACTGTGGTGGAAAAATTCCTTTAAGATGGAATGGACTTGTTTATTGAGACAATTTGAAGTGAGAAGCATAAATCTTTCCCTCACCTGTCTCAGGAAAAAGAATCTCGGCACAACAAACAGGGAGAGGTACTATTTGCATTCATGCTATCAGAGGGATATCAGAATGACTAAAAGTGAGCTGCTCTTCTGAAGGCTGTTTTGTATTCTCAGCCCATCTGGACTCAGATCAAGGCTTCCCAAATACTTCATAAACTCGTAGGCTTAACATACTTTATACTTATGTTGCCTTTTTTAGAAGAAGGATCTTAAGTAAAAAAAAAAAATTGTGTAGATATTAATACTACTACCATTGAAATTCAGAAAGATACATTTGAGATTTATTTGTAGAACAGCTGTTGCATATTTAACATGATACATAACAAATGTATCATGTTTAGTTATTGTGGGCTATCTTATTTATATTTATCATAGTGGCTTTAGGGAACACAATATTTGGACAATTAGTTCAGTACACCATGTTATGTGAAAATGACATAAAGCTAAGCCTAAGTATTATTTGGGCATTTTCATTTGCTAACTAAGATGTGATTGGATCATAACTTTGACAGGAAATGTAGAAGTCTTCCTTCAAAAACAAAGAGGATTTCTTTGAACAAAGAAACCTTGAAGGCTACAGGTAATTCAAGATGTGGAAACATCAAATGCTTTCTGATAATTATTCTGTATGAGATTGTAAGAAAGTATAAACCAAACCATTTTTTGCTTGATTATTTTTGAGGAGAAATGTTGCAGTTTCCAGTATTTTTGATGGTAGCAACTGTGACAAAGTTTGCAATAATTGAGAAATAGTTGCTTAACTCCTCACAAAAGACTGCCAGATGCAAAAAACCCTAACAAATATAAATCACAAAAGCAATTGTATATTGTTAAAAGCAGTTATTGAAACAGTGTTACTACTAAGAAAATCATGAGTTGTTCTACCAGTCAATCCTACAGAGGATCTATGTGTGAGTACAGTTTAGTGAGTGCCACAAAACTACATTTAAGAAGGAGAAAAATCTGTGCATTGTTGTAACCGGAATGGAGTCTCTAGTCCGAGATCGAGGTGTCAATATGGTAGTATAGACTCGGAGGATGTGGTTTGAGTCTATTGCCCACAGCGAGGAACTAGCAAGATGGTCTGCTGCTATGGAAGCAACCAGCCACTCTCTCAACTAGCTCCAGAATGAGCTGCCTCAGTGGGTGTGAGCCTCACTATTTATTGGCCCCATGGTCTTGCACATGCTCCATAGGGGCCCTGCCCTGACTGGGCACAGGTGGAGTTGATAGCGGCTCACACCCACTTCCTGATGATCAGAGGCACCTGGTCGCTCTGTTCCACTACACATTGTCTCTAAAAATGTCAGTTCATCTTTCAGATGAGGAAACCATAATTAAGTTGCTTGAAATGTGAGTTGTTCTCTGTTGTTAAATCAATTGAAATACATGAAGTTTCCAGCAATGCATAAAAATAGCCTGCTTTTTTATTAGACAGCATTCAAATTTAATTAAAAATGTTTGATAATGTAATAAGTTTAAGTGAATTAGACTTTTTTTTGGCAGTTTTTCATTTTTTAGTGCCTACCCTGCCACTGTTAATTTTGGGAAGAAAACAATTCTGTGTTTCTGTGAATGAACAAGATTTGCTTCTAGGTGATTATGTAACCCATGCACTACATAACGCAACAAAGTATATGATAAATTAATCGTAATCTGATCTGGTAAAAATGTAATACAAGATTTCAATTACAAGGTAAAGAGTCCTCTAGTTGCTGTAAATATTTAATTTTCCAAACTTTAAATGTATGGAAGGGTTTAGCTATATCACCCTAAGGTTATCTTTATGAGGGTGAAAGATTCTTGATTATTTCCTAGCTACGAAAAGTTAGATATGGAATGTCAGATGAGACTAAGGGTTTTCACTTTTTTGAGGATGAAGAGATGGGAATGATGGATTCACATCAGGTGCCTGAATAACAGTTATTTATTTTTTGAATAACAATTATTTTTTCTGAGTCTGTTAAAAAATGTCAGGAAAAATGTAAAGTGTCTTCATTTAATGATATACGATTGCTCTCACATATCTGACTTCACTTTTTGATTTGGCAAACAAAACTATCCTTACCTGATCCAATCAGCTTTTGAAAAAAATCAAGCATTCTTGAAGGCTCAGTAATGAAAAAGATGGGGCATAGACTGTTTGTCAGGACTTCTGTAGTGAGATGCTTAGTAGAGCATGCATCCAGCTTCAGACGCATCATGTTAGAAAACAACATTTCAATCTTTGAATCTTGAGTATCTTCATTACTTAAAACCCATGGAATTTGTGTTCACTCTAATACAACAGTAAGAATAATATTTCCTTGAATAAGTGGGCTTGCTAAGAATACAGAAATATGATAAATGCGTATTCTGTTTAAATTTTATTTCAGCTGTACATGACAGATGCTCTATGAATTGATTTACAGCACTATTTGCATGGAACTGTGTTAAGCAGGTATCATTTAAAATTTAAACACACAATACTTGCAAGGTTCCCTTCAGTGGAATTTTATTTGCCTCAAATGACAATGCAGCAAATGAAATATTGGGGCATGGACCCAGACTGAAAATGTCAGTGGATCCAGCAAAGTGGCCAACAAATGCTAAAGACCATTGACCAACAAGGGCTGGCCACCAGTGTCCTTTTTGGTTGGGGCAAGGGAACCCTCCTGAGAGGTGAAATTCGTGGAGCCTAAATCAGCCTCAAGAGCAGTGGGAAACCATGAGGGTGAGGTTGTATAGACCTGAATCAACCTTGGGAGTGGTGGGAAACTCAATGTATTTAAGGAACACTGCAGTGTTCGTTTGTTGTTCCCTACCCCTGCACCAGACCTTTGCCCTGTCTGGAATCAGAACACAATCCCAAAGAATAAAGTTCACTGAACACCACTGGATCCATGGATGGTGATATCGCTCTCTTTTTCTCTCTCACTCTTTTCTCTCTTTCCCTCTTTCTCTCTCTTCCTGATTCTTTCTCTCTCCTGCTCTCTCTATCTTTGCCTCACAACATAGTTGTCATATCTTCACTGGGTTATATAATTTTGTCAGTGTAATATGTCAAATAAAACTTTCTGCTTGCACCCAGACCGTTTGTGGTTGGAATTTGTTCTCAATACTGAACTGTATATCTGAAGTGAAAGAAATAAATATGTGTTCACAGACACACCCACATATCCATCTAAAAACCGTGTTAAACTAAATGATGTTCTCTAAAATATTCCTCGAAACAAAATTTGCAAGGAAAAGTATGGTAATCTCTTGTCCAGATTCTTTTTTTTTCTGGGGCATGGGAAGCAGGTGTTTTAATCCTTTTAAGCTGCAGAGGTCTCAGAACCCATTCTACTTCTCCTGGGGTGCATAAGGTAACCACCAGGTGAAGCCTCTGACTTCTACAAGGCCTGAGGAAGCCTTTCAAATACCCTTGGTGACTTAGAGCTCACCACACAACATTTGTTTTCCCAGGTCTGGCATCCCACGCAGCACAAGCCCATGCTTGCCAAATGCTCATTTCTCTCTTCTTCTGAAACATGCTCCCACAATGAACTACTGCATCTTCATGGCTACCTGCAAGGCTGGGGCTTCTTCAGGTTGCCAGTGTTGTGCCATCTCCTCCCAAAAGAGGCATGCAGAATAGCTAAGGACATTTCAGCTGTGGAATACACCACAAACTCCAGCTCTGTGTTGACATCTTACTAGACTGAGAGGGA